>NC_091820.1:92592500-93217500 GCF_041296235.1 Equus asinus
TTGTCTGTGGCTTCCATCCCGAGGGATGTTCTCCACCAGAAAAAAAAAAGAAGCCCGTTTGCCTCCATTTGCAAGTCTATTTCAATACTCCAGATCTATAAATATGTCTGTTGTTTGGATTGGTTGTAAAAAAGCTGCCAAGTTCCCTCATTAATAATAACTTAAATAAAATCATTAACATGCAGTCATTTTGTATATGTATGAGAGTCATGCTTTTACCTTTTTTATGAAAATGATCTTTTAACAGTAGGAATTGTACATGATGAGAGTAATGTTTATTGCAGATGTAACATACAGGCAAACCTCCCCAATGGGTGACCGCCTGATGACTTAAAGAGAAGGCAAACTGACTGCTTAAAGAGAAAGCAAGAAAAAGAAAAAAATATCTAAGTGGTTATAGGGTAAAAGCCATCTGAATTAGGCTACAAACAATAGCCACCTGTTTTCATCAGCTGTCTGGTTGCTGTGACCTTTCTGCTATTGCAACAAACAATGGTTTTTCTAATTCCTTTTTTTCATTGCTAAACTGTATAAGATACAAACAAATCTCCTATTAGACAAGAATCCCATCTTCCTTTTGTGCTTGGGGCCTTTGATGTTCTTCTATGATAATTTTCAAAAGTTAATAGATCAACTCTCAATTATCTGTGCTGAGCCAGGGGAGTATCAGCACACAAAAGTGCTGATAATCAGCCCAGGACCTTCCCTCCTACCAACCACAGTATCTGAAGAGGGGATCCATTCACCATCAAGCCCACCTGGGACACTGAAGAACATTAGATTCCCAGGGTCCCACTCTATGGATTCTGATTCTGGAATGGGGCTCGAGAATCTGTATTTTTAACAAGCTTCCAAGTAATTCTCCTCCCAGGCCCAGTTTGGGAATACTACAGGCAATGGAGTCAACTTCAATTGATCTTTCTGTGAAGACTACCATTAAAAAATGATTCAAGAAGACAATTTAGGTAATACAAACAAACTTTAACACTTCGTGAAGAGGGCAGTCTCCTGTGGAGAGCTGCAAAATGAGGCAGGAGACAAGAAGCTTTTATAGGATAAAGAATAAGGAAGAGACGAATAGAAAACATCTGATTGACTGGGGCCTCATAGTCAACCTTGTTTAGGGTGAGAAGGCCCAGTGTTGGCTTGGTGTTTGGGGATTGGCTGACTGAATATACTGCGTTTCTGGTCAAAGGGAGCATTTGCAGGGACACAGAAGTTACCTAATTTTGGTTTGTTGATGTGGCACCCCAGGCAGGAGCAGCTCCATCTTGGGCCTAGAAATTTATTTCAATATTGCTCTCTAAATGGACCCCTTTCAAATGCTTTATATTGTTTCAGCGTGAGACAAGATAATGCCAGAAAGGCAAACACATGTGATTCTAACTTGTTCACAAACAAGGAAGGAGAACAGGGATTTCCACCGTATCTATTACTGATAAAACAGTAGCCGAGGGGTAGAGGAAAGTTTAGGAAAAAATCTGTGTCCTCTTTCACATCCCCGGTTGACTTGCTTCCTCCGTAATTGGCTGGGACAAAGGAGGCATTAAGCCTTTAGCAGAGCAAGCAATGAAATGTGGGCTTTGTGAAGGAACAGAGGGGAGGCATGAAAAGCAGGCAGGAAGCCCCATGCAGCGAGTGAGGTGGGTGGGAAAGGGGACCAGGAGATCAGCTAAGTGGTGAGTGGGAGGCGCTTCTCAGGAAACCTGAAAAATCAAGGTCTTTAGTTACGACTCCATAGGAGATGAGAAATGTTTGAAACAAAGCAGCCTTTTTATATATCTAGCAAAATAGTTTCTTGGGAGGTTATTCAGAACTCGCTGTTTTGAGTTACCTGATCCTTAAATGTATTTTGAGCGTGGGGGTTTGATTTTTTAAAAACGACTAAATTATAATCTACTCTATTATACGATTATTTTCCTTTGGTTTTTGATCTATTTTACTGGAAATCTTATGGTGGACTCTGTGCCAGTCTGGATTTGAAGAGCTTGACTCTTCATAAAGGTTTACCTATCAAAACTATAACGACACATGATATTTCTTTCCAGTCGGATATGGTGCTGTGTAAATTTATATACTACAGAGTGAAAAATACACATCCTGTCAGAATCACTGACCTCACCAAGGAAAGATGACCATGACATGCAAGTGCAAGACAGACTACTAGCTGGAGGCTTGGAAAACAAGTCAAAGAATAACCATACTGAACATGTAATCCTTGTCAGAAACACTGAAATGTCTGGTAAACACTTGAACCAGGAAAGTGACATTTTGTCTGTAGTCCTACTCATCAGGGGTCATCAGCAGACTGCATTAAAAGACGAAAAAAGATATGAGCTTTGTCATTTCATATCTAGATGTTTACTGCAAATAGAGAATCCTTTAAATATATTTTTTTCCAAAATAGATAAATAGAAATAGAAATATTTTGACTTATTTTTTTTTGAGGAAGATTAGCCCTGTGCTAACATCCACCGCCAATCCCCCTCTTTTTGCCCAAGAAGACTGGCCCTGAGCTAACATCCATGCCCATCTTCCTCTACTTTATACATAGGACGCCTGCCACAGCATGGCTTGACAAGCGGTGCATAGGTCCACACCCGGGATCCGAACTGGCGATCCCCAGAAGACTGAAGCAGAACGTGCAAACTTAACCACTGTGCCACCTGGCCGCTCCCTTTTTTTTTTGTTAATGCTTACAAATTCCTTCAGAGCCTCAAGGCCAGGTCCATTCATGGGTCTCCAGGATTCTCAGGTTCTCTTAAGATTTAGGTCGACTGATCTGGAGAACGAAAAGTCAGCACAGGACAAAAACACGTTTTCCAAACATCTCCTCTCTTGTCAGATAGCCCAGACCCCAGGCCCTCTAAGTGAGTCTACCAACAGAGTGGAACACAGCAGACTGTATTTCAAAACAACCTGGTACAGACAGAAGGATTAAGATGTTAGTAAAGCCAGTCCCATTCCCAGGTATGTGAGTAACTCTGTGATCAAATTAATGAGAATGTTAACAACAGTAACTGCTGAAATGTATTAAGCCCTTGATATGTGTAGATAGTACTGTTCCAAGTGCTTTTCATTTATTATTTAGTCCTCACAGCACACAAATGAAGTGGGAACTATTATTATCCTTATTTTATAGAGAGGGAAACTGAGGCACGAGCAGTTCCATCAGAGGCTTTGATGTTTCCAGTTACTTACCTATAATAAAAGGAACGGAGGGCTACCAGTTCTGTCTTTGAACCAAAGTTCTTCTGAGCTATAAATACTGAACACTTTCTGGGGTTCTATAATATCTTTTAATACAACATATGAATCCAATAACACATTTCCTGTCTTCTACTAAATTTACCCTAGGAAAATATCACCAGCCAAAATTTATTACTTCACTTGGAATTTATCAATTTTATTTGCACCCTCTTCAGAAATGATACGGTTGCTCATGTAGTCTTTGAGGTGTGCCTCTGAAGTAATGAAACTGATTTTCATTTGTGGTCAATGAAAACCCTTCTTTTCATTTCATAGTCATACCTATAAGGCAGAAGCTTGAAATTATTAATCATGTGATAAAGGTTAACACTGAGAAAGAGACAAGACCTTTTTAATTTTCAGCACAATGGCTCCCAATGGCACCTGTAACAACAAATAAACTAATACCACAGAACGTTACTTCTCTGGCAGAGCCTAAAACCTTAGGGTCCTGACTCTGAGGAGAATCCTCCTGTAATTAAACCTATGTTTTCCAATATTACCTGTTATTAGAATCACTGCAGTGCTGTTGAATAGAACATTCCAAGATGACGAAAACGTTTTATAATCTGTGCTATCCAATATGGTAGCCACTAGCCACATGTGTTATGGAACACTTGAAATGTGACTAGTGCCACAGAGGAACGGAATTTAATTTTAATTAATATAAATTTAAATACTCATAGGTAGCTAATGACTACTATACTAGACAGTGCAGAATGTTTATTAAAAATGCACATCCCTGGGCCCTATAGTAGACCTATAGAATCAGAATCACCAGTACAGTGTCATTTGAATCTGTATTATTGTCGTTTGTTAGTCAATGCTGACTGAATACCCAATTTATTTTACTCCAAATTGCTGCTATTCTTCAAGCCCCTAATTCTAGGCTACTTTTGTTTCCCGAACATCACACTGCATATAGGATACCCTGAGTTATTTATACACAGCATTTTCTTTAATTATAGAAAAATGAGCCCCAAGTATACTATGCTTCCTACACAGGCCTAGAATTGGTCCATAGCTTTAAGAAAGTGCCACATAGAAAAATTTGCATTTGCAAAAAAGATAAAATAGAGAGCAATTATTCATTTTACAAACGAATCCACCAAAGGGCTACTTTAAATAGCTAGCTCTCCTAAAATGAATTCTAAATAAGATTCAATTAACAAAAATTCAATTTGCACACAACTCTTCAAGAACACATCTGTTTCCTCAAACCAGCTACACCTGTGAATCATTTGCAAAATCTCTGGAAACTACAAGAGTTTCTCCATCAAAGCTACCATGCTGGGTGTTGAAAGCACCCTATTCCACAGTTTCAGGAGCTAACCGTCACTGGGGAAGAAGAGAATCTATGCCTTCTGGTGAATTATCTTTCCTCAGATTCTAAGTGTGATTTACAACGTTTAGTGCAATCTGTAGCATAGTAGAATGGAACCAAGCAAAACTTGCGTTTGAAAGTGCTTTCAAAATGGAAACGAAAAGTAATATCCAGACTTCCGGTTTTCAGTTTGGTATACAAAGAGTGTTGAAATTGCCACTCGATCCTAATGACAAGGAAAAAGATGAACAAAATGAAAAATCAACTCCTCCTCTTCTATCAGGAAGAAAAGTGAGGTCAAAGGGCAAACCACTGCCCCCAAAATTAGAGAAACAGGCAGGCAGACACAGAGAATCACAACTTATGGAAGCAGAAACCCACCAGTAGAAACCTCCATGGGAGCTTATACCATGGTAGGAAACTTGAACGGTGGTTAATGACGTGCTGGAGGCTCAACGTGGACAAGTCTGAAAGTTAAAATCTCTGAAGGGACCCAGTGAGAGGGGTCCCTGTATTTTGTGAGTTTTACCTCCTGGAGCTCTACCAGGTTCTCACAGAGAATACTGGAGAAAAATCCCCTCAGGCTCTCTCCAGGGGGAGGGGAAAAGTAACTATTTTGAAATACACCAGAGAATTCTGTTGTTCTTATCAAGGCTGTCCCTCAGGAAAAACTATTTTAATAGAGCCTAATCTGCTGGGGTTTTAACAGAGCCTATCGTACATAGCTGGGGGAAACTAAATCCAAAGCAGAAGAAAATAAAGAAGAATCGGACCAGAAATCAATGAAATTGAAAGCAGGAAATCAAAAGAGGAAATCAATAAAATCTAAAGTTGGTTCTTTGAAAAAACAATCAATAAAATCAATAAGCCTCTAGCTAGGCTAAGAAAAAAAGTAGCAACAAAACAAATTACTAATATCAGAAATGAAAGAAAGGACATCGCTACCCATCTCATGGATGTTAGAAGGATAATAAAGCAGTATTATGAATAAACTCTATGCTCACAAATTTGATAACCTGAATGAAGTGGACCAATTCCTTGAAATCTGCCAAAACTTATGAAAAAAGAAATAGACAACCTGAATCAGTCTATATCCATTAAAGAAATTGAATCAGTAATTAAGAACCTTCCAAAACAGAAAGCACCAGGCCCAGATAGGTTCACAGGAGAATTCTATCAAACATTTAAGGAATAAATTATACCAGTTCTCTACAATGTCTTCCAGATGATAGATGCAGAGGGAATACTTCTTAAGTTATTCTATGAGGCCAGCATCACCCTAATACAAAAAACCAGACAAAGACGTTTGTTGGGGCCAGGACAGGCTACCTCAAAATGTTCCACAATGGCGTATTGATTATTCTGAGTTGAAGTTACTTAAAAAGCAAAAAGGGACTTCTGACCCTCCTGTCTGTTTCCCCTGAAAGCAGGAAATAAATCTCTGTGAAAGGTGCTCTCCTTACATCCTCATCACCAGAGCTGGGAACTCCGGATGGAGCAGCCTGAGTCAACAAGCCTTGTTAATTTACTAGCTCAAACCTAAACTCTGCTGAAATTCCTCACCAATTATGGACCCCAAACCTAAGTTTTTTTGTCCTGTCAACTCCTCACAAATTCATTGTTTCTTTGTGTAAAAAGATATATATACTGCCTGCTTTGTTCCCTCTCTGAGCATCGTTTCTTTATGATCTCCAATATGTACAGATTAAACTGGGTTTTTCTCCTGTTGATCTAGTCTTGTGTCAATTTTATTATTTTTCCAGCCATAAGAACACAAGAAGGGAAGAAAGGGGATTTTCCTCGCCCCAACACATTACAAGAAAAGAAAACTATAGACCACTCTCTCTCATGAACGTAGAAGTAAAAATTCTCAACAAAATATTAGCAAATAAAATCTAACAATGTATAAAAAGAATTATTTACCACAGCCAAATGAGGTAATCCCAGATATACAAGGCTGGTTCAACATTCAAAAATCAATAAATGTAATCCATCAAACCACAGACGAAAGAAGAGAAATCACACGATCATATCACTAGATGCCAAAAAAGTGTTTGACAAATTCCAACACTCACTCGTGACGAAAACTCTCAGTAAACCAGGAATAGAGGGCAACTTCCTCAACTTGATAAAAAACATCTACAAAAAATCTATAGCTAACATAACACTTAATGGTGAGGAACATGAAGCTTTCCCACCAAGATCTGGAATGACAAACATGTCCCCTCTCACCACTCCTTTTCAACATTGTACTCGAAGTCTGTGTTGAGAAACCGGAGCTGGTGTGTGGAATGAAGAATATTCAGATTATGACCTGCTGAATGGGAGGCATAAGCCACTCACATGGCATCAGCAGATAACTCCCTCAGTATCCAAACTTCCGTGTTGGGCAAGTGAAAACCATGGGGTTGTTTTGATTGAAGGCGCAGTTTCAATATACCTACACGAAAGAAATGCGCAGTCACAAGATTTATTACTTACTAATCCCAGAAGTGAGGGGATGCAATTGAGCTGGGGGAAAGGCAGTCCTCTGTCCCAGGTCATGGGCGAGCAGGAGATAGAGAGCAGGGGAGCAAGTACCTGTTGCTTATAGGGTGGTTGAGGCACAGGTCACTAACTTTTTGTAGGCTTCACTCTAAGTGGCTATTTTAAAAGGTGCCCTGGAAAAAGCAAAGTGGGAACTTATGGTGGGCATCCTAAACTCAAGTCCTTATCTAAATGTCCAGACTTGGTGTAAGCAAGGTTATCATATTGTAAAATGCCCAGGCAGCAACTCAGAGAAATAAAGTTGTTTTTCTCAAAAGTTGTTTTTCTTATCACGATTGACCCCGGGATGCCTAGGCATTAATCTTTAGGGGAAATCATAGGCACTGTCTGGATGGTGGAAATATTAAAGGCCACTGGCAGGGTTTTGGTCAACCAGTGCATGAAACATTTGAGCAAAGCAACAATCCCAATCAGCAATATCAATAGACAAAAGACAGTTTGAAATCCTGTCTGTAACCATCCCCCCATTTGCTGGGGTCCAGCCAAGAAAATAAATTAAAGCCCTTGGATAAGGTTAAGGCAGGTATTTGATTAAAAACTTGGGTGAGATTATGGAATACTTGTACCTATTGGGCCATCTTTTGTAAATTTGTCTGCACTTGTCCAGAATTATTAATCTCCACGCAGCAGGTGGTGCCCTTTATGGTGCATACCCCTTTTTCCCGGCCCGATAAGTGATCTAAAGCTAAATGGTTATCCAAAACTATCTGTGCTGAAGAATCGTGATGCTGCAGCATTCAGGCTCAGCTTTGGCGTGTCAGTCCAGTGTGTGTAGCCAGGATGGCTGACAGGTTGGAGTTTGCCTTAATGATGTGTTGTTTCATGTCCAGTGGGGCGCCACCTAGCCCACTCTCCTTGAGGGATAGTAGCAGACCTACTCCCAACATCATGGGGATGAATACCACACACTTCTGACATATGAGTGCAGAAAGAGAGATGGTTGGGGGGGGGGTCCTGTTCGTGATTTGTAAGGGTAGTCCCAAGGAGACTAAAGTACATTAGTATGAACAGACAGGACTCCAGAGGGGCCAGCATGGAGGCAAATGCATTGGAGTTTGAAGAAAAGAGATGTGCACATATGGAGAACTATGTACATGTGATGGCCCCAGGGCACTGGACCCCCAGTGGACACCAACTGCTTGATTAAGGAAGCTGAAATAAATTGAGGCTCCCCCAAGAGGGCTGGGCTGAAAGGCCCAAGACCAGAGGGATTGTGCTCATTGGGATGAGGTATAGGTCATAGTCATCCATGTGGTGCGTGGGTAGATATGGAGGATTACAAAGGGCGCATGAGGGTTCCTGCCAGGCGCCACATACTGTGTTGCAAAGTGTCCTGCATGGGAGCAGTTGAGCACCATAGAGAGTGGCTGGGCAAGCTGCAGGAATGAGTGAGGTGCCTTCTGTCGGGAAAGGGGGGTCAAGGTCAATAAATCAGCTGGGTAGGCCACTAATTCAGGAGGAAGCCTTTGCTGAATCCAGTAACGTGCCCAGCATTTAGAGCAGACCGAAAAATGTGCTCTGATTTCTGCCCACTGTATAGAAATATTAAGACTATTAGAAAACTTCAAGAGGAGAATTGTGGAGCCCTGAGTGGTGGCTATGGGGAAGGGTCCCCTCAGGGTAGTGTAGGGAGATGACCCTGTGGCTGTGGTCCTAGAAGGTGTAGAGGGGGATGCTGTGGTGGTGGCAACATCTGCAGCCAGGGAGGGTTTCTCCCAACAGAAGTGAAACTCACTAACTCCCAGTAGGATGCATAACATGGACCAATCTAATGAGTGTGGTGAGGGCAAGCAACAAAGTGAAAGTTTAAAGGGACCCCAGAAAGATTGTGAGACTGGGATCCATACTTTGTCCTTCCAAAGCTCAAAGCCCCAGCAGAGAGCAACTTGGAAGTCAGGAGGTCGTCAGCAGGGAATTCAGATAAACAAGCATTCAGCTCAGCAACCAGGTCCCGGGGAGTGCTTGCCATCATAGCTGCCGTGTCTTCCTTGGTGTCATCTCCGCTATAGTGGAAGGTTGTGGTGGCAGCATTCAGGATGAGGTTGTGTCCCACATCATCGCCATGGGCTGGGATGTTGTCATCTCCGGTGTTATCGCAGGTGGAGGGAGCCATCCCAGAGAGGGGTCGCTCTCCCAGGTAGCCACTGAGGGGCCAAGGGGTCTAACAGCGTTACTCAGATTTGGGATACCCTGATTAAGTCTTGGCTTGCACCATTGGGAAAGTCTACTGGTATCACAAATTCTCAGTAAATTTTGGGGGTCTTCAGGGGCGCGCCTCACAAATGATTGAGTAGTATTCTCCTCTGAGGCATAGGAGGTCTCCATCCATAAATAGTAAAGTTTGGAGGCAAATATGTAGCCTTGGTTTAAAGAAAATTTAGTTATATGCTCCTGAAAACTTAATATTTGGCCCTGTATTACCAGAGATGGGTCTGAACTGTGTAAGGGTATCAGCCAATTAGGGTTGAAATTAGGGCAATGTAATGGCCAGTGCTCAGAGGTCAGGATGTCAATGACTGTTTGGGCAGGGTTGGCGGCCTTTAAGCATTTGTGCCATTGGTCCATTTAACATAGAGAACTTGAATCACCCAGCTACTATCCACACCTAGTGGCATTTTGGGCATAGCTTCACTAGGGCCAACTTCCAATTCTTGCTGTTCCCTCATCCTGGGGTTCAATATGGGCAAGTGCTGCACGATTCCAGAAACTTCCTAGTGTTGTCTCTCTGGGATTGAGGAGAAGTCCCATGACCCAGATGGCACAAAAGGCACAGAGTAAGGCTAGCAGCAGCGAACATCTGCATTTGATAGCTTTGTGTCTACGCACTGACTGCCCCATGTTAAGATTTATTGTGGGGCTGTTGTGGGTCAGCATCTCATTGGTGGCCTCCTCCAAAGTGGGGTAGAGCCAAGTGTTGTGATTGTATCACCATGCTGTCATCTTCTAACGTTACTGGCGTCAACTGACCTGAGTGCCTCTTCTCCCCTTTCAGAGATCCACACCATTCCCGCTGTGGGTCCAAGTGCAAATATTTCCACTTTCTTTGGGGAGGTATAGTTAAAAGAAATGAGCCATCCATTGAAGCCACTATGCATTGGAATTTCAGCTGGAATTTGCATAGAAGTGTGGTCCAGTAGCAGCACAGTGGGTCCCCTGTTGCAAGTGATGTTGGGGAGTATTTACAGTCTTAATCACAAGTGGCAGTCTTATAGGCTCCCAATGTGCAGGTCCCACCAGAAACACCTGGAATTTGGGTTTGTTCCAGGTGGTGTGGAAGCATTTCAAAGCATCCATACCTATAACAGGAAAGGTTAAGGCGAAAGGGGCCACCACCACTAAAAGACTTTTAACAAAGGTTGTTTCAACATGACATCCAATGGAAGTTGAATGCCTTCTACTATCTTGCCTGTTATGCCTTAAAACTTAAAGAGTTCCCCTTGCTTATGTTTCGAGGGGTTCCCAGGAAGCACTGTAATTTGGGCTCCAGCATCAATGAGAGTAGTAAAGTGTTATCTATTGTGTGTGTCAATGGGTAATTAGAGAAGTACACAGGTGATCGTCCCCCAGAGGAGAGACAAGCTCTGGGGAACTGCTGGATCCCTAGGGCAGGAACCTTGGCAGCTGCCACTCTTGGAGATCAGGGTACACGGGATCTGGATCCTACTGCTAAGGCTGGGGCATTCAGAGAGGTGATGGCACCTGCCCTCAGGACAGGGTCAGCAGTCTCCTGAAGAGCCTGCAGCGCCTGAGCAAAGGCTTCTAACTTGTGTTTGGGCTGTCCCTAGATTAAGTCATTAGGAACCCCTGATCTCTGGAGATGCCAACACAGAGAGGTCACCTGCTGAGGGAGGGAGCTGGGTCCAGGAAGCCTCCGCATTGCCTAGGGCCCCTCCATTGGGTTCGTGGCTGAAGGGGCAGCGGGGCCTATTTACCTGTACTGGCAAACAAGATTTGGGCTTCAGGAAAATTCTCTTTTTCATGTTTCGCTACAACATTGACGTGGTCTAATGCCTGTTGTATTGTATCTGGTAGTTCTAAGAATTGTCACAGCATGGCCTTAGAATTGGGGGATCACTCTTCAAGAACTCCTTAAATTCTGGCACCAAGGGCATCTCCTCTGGGTTGAAAATGGTCAAGGAGTCTGTGGGAGCATGATGCTCAACAAAATGGTATACCCGTTGAACCATCCCAGTTTTACATAAGAGGAGGTGCATTTCATCTAGGGTTGTCCACTTGCCATGAGCGTTAGCTGTAATAGCCACAGCAGATGGATGGGCCCGGTGCCAAGCCATAAAAATCCAAGCCAGGAGAGGCAGAGCTTATTCCTCCTTATCCCTGTGAACTCTGGAGGCTTAGAGGAGCTCAGCGTCCAACCCCTTTATTTTGTCTGCATCTCCTGCCCTGGTGGCTCCATGCATTTGGGAGCACTCTTGCTGCAGTGACAAGTCCAGGCGGTCCTCTAGGGATCCTCTAATAAAAATGAGTCCTCAATACCTTGAGGTTTTTGGCAAATCATGAATTTTGGGGTCTTTGGCCAGTCTGGCCAGCTGGTTCATCTCAGCCACTGAAAGCAACAGCTCAGAGCCAATTCCAAAGACCCATAAGAGCCAATCAGGGCCTTTCTCCCCCTCCATTTGGACAAATTTTTCTAGAAAACCTTGTATTTTTATCTTGGTATCATTGTATGTTTCTGTGTTTCATTCACACTGGTCGTTGCTGGACATTTTGGTATGGAGGATAGTAACAGGGAACACCTGGGAGAGAGGGTGCCTCTCCCCTAACTCACATGCTGCCACTTCCCATTGTACAGTGTCCCCCAATCAACTTCTGAGGGGTTGGGTCCACCTCAACACAATTGGCGATGAGGAGGATGGGATTGTGGGTGCAGTTTGTACCCCTATATAATGGCTTGGAGCTGCAAATGGCTTATTAACTTCCTCTCCTAGACTGCTCATTCTCTCTGGGAAGAAACCATTGCTTTCTGGCAGTCTGTGGTGTTGTTGCTGCCAGGTGTTGCCACGGACCCCACACTTAATTGTCAGTGCTGTACAAGCTCAGACTCCCCTGCAGAGACCAAGCAGCAGGCCCAGTTTGAGGTGAGTGTGTTTCTCATTAGTTTCTAAATGAGACCCCACTAGGTGTCGAGTTTAGAGGTGATCAGCTATAATCACATGCAAAATCCCTGTGTTGAGCCAAGGTGAGCTAACTGGGACAGTAGGGCTCTGCTTCTTTCTCCCAGGCAGGAACTAGGGGCATAGGCTATCAGGTCCTGGTAAGCAAGGAGAGTTCGCCTAGATTAGTGCCAAAAGGGGAGACCAGCTACTGGGCCCACTATATCAGTGGCCCACCAGTATATCAGAGTGTTGAGCTTGGGGAGTCAGCCCTAACCTGTGACAGAGGCAACTCTATGAGGGATGCCATGGCACCCCAGGCAGGCAAATGCTGCAGAGGAAAGCACCACCTACGTTGCTGCATTCCTTGCCACTGTGTAATGTAATAGGACAAAAAAAAAAGGGGAATAAAATGTACACAGATTTGGAAAGAGGAATAAAACTGTCTTTATTCACAGATGACGTGCTCATGTATGTAGAAAATCCCAAAGAATCGACAAAAAAACTCCTGGAACAAAAGTCAATCGTTTGCCTATATATCAGATGAACAAGTGGAATTTGAAATTAAAAACACATTACCATTTATATTAGCAACCAAAAAAAGTGAAATACTTAGGTATAAATCTAATAAAATATGTAGAAGGTTTATATGAAGAAAACTACAAACTCTAATGAAAAATATCAAAGAAGTAAGGAAATGGAGAGATAATCCATGTTCATGGATAGGCAGACTCAATTTTGTGAAGATGTCAGTTCTTTCCAACTTGATATATAGAGTCAATACCATCCAAATCAAAATCCCAGCAAGTTATTTTGTGGATATTGAAACTAATTCTAAAGTTATAAGGAGAAGCAAAAGACCCAGAATAGTCAACTTAATATTGAAGAAGCACAAAGTTGGAGGACTGACACTACCTGAGTTTAAGACTTACTACAAAGCTATAGTCATCAAGATAATGAGATGTTGGTGAAAGAATAGACAAATAGATCAATGGAATAGAATAGAAAGCCCAGAAACAGACCCACAACAATATTGTCAACTTATCTTTGACAAATGAGCAAATGCAATACAATAGACTGAAGATAGTTCTTTCAATAAATGGTGCTGGCTGGAAAAACTGGTCATCCACATGCAAAAAAATGAATACAGACTCAGGCCTTGCACCCTTCACAGAAATCAATTCAAAGTGGATCATAGACATAGATCTAAAATGCAGAACTATAAAATTCCTAAAATATAACATAGAAGAAAATCTAGATGACCTTGGATATGGAGATAACTTTTTAGATACAACACCATGGCATGATCTATGAAAGAAATAATTCATAAGCTGAATTTCATTAAAATTAAAATCTGATCTGCAAAAGACAACGTCAAGAGAATAATAAGACAAGCCATGGACTAGGAGAAAATATTTGCAAAAAACACATCTGGGGGCTGGCCCCATGGCTGATTGGTTAAAGTTCCAGGTGCTCTGCTTCAGCAGCCTGGGGTTTGCGGGTTCAGATCCTGGGTGCAGACATGCTCCACTCATCAGCCATGCTGTGGAGGTGTCCCACATACAAAGTAGAGGAGGATTGGCACAGATGTTAGCTCAGGGTGAATTTTCCTCAAGCAAAAGAAGAGGAGGATTGGCAACAGATGTTAGCTCAGGGCAAATCTTCCACTCAAAAAACAAAACAAGACAAAATAAACACATCTGATAAAGGATTTGTATCCAATGTTTGCAAAGAACTCTTAAAACTCAACAATAAGAGAATGAACAACCTAATTAAAAATAAGCCAAAGATCTGAACAGACGTGTCACCAAAGAAGATACACAGATGGCAAGTAAGCACATGAAAAGATGTTTAACATCATATGTCATTAGAGAATTGCAAATTAAAACAAAAATGCAAAACAACAACAAACAATCACATAGAGACAGAGATTTGATTGGTGGTTACCAGAGTGGAAGGGGGGAGGGAGGAAGACAAAAGGGATGATCAGACACATGTGTGTGGTGATGAATTGTAATTAGTCTTTGGGTGGTGAACATGATGTAATCTACACAGAAACTGAAATATAATGATGTACACCTGAAATTTATATAATGTTATGACCCAATGTTACTGCAATTAGGAAGAAAAAAATGAGATACCACTACACATCTATTAGAATGGCACGAACGAAAACACTGACAACAGCAAATGCTGACAAGGATGTGGAGCAGCCGGAGCTCTCATTCATTGCTGGTGGGAATGCAAAATGTTATAGCCATATTAGAAGACAGTTTGGCAGTTTCTTATAGAACTAAACATACTCTTACCATATGATCCAGGGTCACACTCCTTGGTCTTTACCCGAATTAACTGAAAACTTATGTCTGCCCCAAATTCTGCACACAGATGTTTATAGCAGCTTTATTCATAATTGCCAAAACTTGGAAGCAACTAAGATGTCCTTCAGTAGGTGAATGGATACAAAAACTGTGGTATATCCAGACGACAGAATATTATTCGGAGCTAAAAAGAAATATGCTAACAAGCCATGAAAAGACATGGAGCCATGAAAAGGTACATTAGTTGAAGGAAGCCAGTTATTATATGATTCCACCTATGTGACATTCTGATAAAGGCAAAACGATGGAGACAGTAAAATGATCAGTGATTGCCTGGGCTTAGGGAGGAGAGAGGTATGAACAGGCAGAGCACAGGGGATTTTCAGGACGGTGAAACTATTCAGTATGATACTATAACGGTAGATACATGTCATTATACATCTGTACATAGAATGCACAACACCAAGAATGAACCCTAATGTAAACTATGGACTTTGAGTGATAATGACGTGTCCACTTAGGTTCATTGATTGTAACAAATGTACCACATGTTATCAGTGGGGGATGTTATGTGTGTGGGGACAGGGGGTCTATGGGAACTCTCTGTACCTTCTGCTCAGTTTTGCTGTGAATCTAAAACTAGTCTATAAAAGAAATGCATTTTCTTAAAAAAGTAATATCCAAGTGTGACGTAATATTAGATTGACAAATGATCCCACTTTGTCCAGAATGATCTCATTTATGCCTATTGTTCTGGCATAAGTTTTAATAATGCCCCCCTTCTCTCTCAAAGGGTCCTCACTGGGAAAAAAAAATGTATGCCTGCCCCTCCAATTGTCATGCAGTCTTTTCTTGGCACAATCTCATTTGTGCTATAACAGTATTTCCCAAACATCTTGTTTAAAAATTTAAAAATTTAGATCCCTCCCTTGGAGATTCTGATTCAGTAGTTCTGAAGTGAAGCCTGGAAATTAATACCTTTAAGAAGATCCCTGCGGATTTGCATGATCACAGGGCATTAAAACATAGACTTGATTTCGGTAACTGAATTTCATGCAAAACTGGCATGCTTCAGTTGTGCATTTGGATTAAGATTGACTCTGATCATGAAGGTTTTCTTGATGCAATCCATCAACAATCATAAGTCATTCTGACAAATTCACATTTTATCTTGGTAATAATTAGGTTTGGGAATGGTTCCTATAAGACTGAGTAAGCGTTAGGCCCTGAGAACCTGCCATTACTTTAGCAAAGATAACACAACGAAGTCTAAGAATAACAGTCCAAATATCTAGACTATTTTCTTTTCCAATTATTGCAAAGATGTAAGCTGCCTTTTCTGAAGTGTGTTAACTCTCCCTGTAAGAATATTGATGAAATTTACACACAAGAACTTTCAGAAAGGAATGAAGGATTCTAAATGGGGTGAAAAATCTAAGTTACTGGCTAATCAACAGATTTAGAGGTTGTCATCACAATTGCAACTCAAAATTATTGCTTTCTTTCTTAAAAGATAATTTAGCTAGCTATGTTCTTGTTTGGGGAATAAAAGACTACAGATGTTATGTTAGAGCAAACCGATGTCGCCATTTCCCTCAAGCCTCTGACAGGACCTATGTACCTTACTCTACTTTGCTACCCCAAACAGAAATGCAAAGCAAGGCAAAGCCTTTGGAATACAAACCCTATCATGGATTTGTTTGCGAAAGCCTTTGTCTGGAGATGGATGTTAAGCAGCACACACTGCATAAAGACATCTCTTATTCATGTCTACTTCTCCGGGTGGCCAAGCTGAAACAAAGATCACATTGCAAGCATGCTGTGCTGGGTATGACATGCTGAGAACTGAGCAAAATTTCATCATTTCCATCCTTTTAACTTAATACAAAAATGCAAAGAGTACAGATCAAAAGCTTTTCATTCTGTTTCAAATTATATCTTTCTTTCCAAAATTGTTATTTTGACATGTTTAGCCCTATTTCCTGTCCAGTAGAAAAATAGAAAATATTGGCCAAAAAGCCTACATAATTGTGCTCTGTTATGCCATTTGAATTCAAAGGATAGATAAACCTGGTTAGTAACAGATGCTGCTGCACTGGTTGGAATTTGGCCAATGCAAAGCAACCTTGAACATGTTCACATGACCAAGTGAGAGCTCCATAAAAATTCTGTGCACCTTTTCTATCGAATTACTCTATTATGTTTCAAGTAATCACAATGCTGTGTATTTTCTTTTGAGTGGGAGAGAAAATTGAATGCGCCTTGTTAGAGTAAATAAAGAAAGGAAACTAACAACAACCACCTCACTAGGAAAAACACAATTGTTGAAGTATGAACAATCTTTTCTCTATAAATGTTCAATGATAATTTTTCGTATCTTCCTTGTAAGTAAGCAAGTTTTTTATATTCTCTATAAATTACCAAAGTACAATTTTATTCCACAGCTGGATTGGAAAGTGTATGCTTCTAAAAGGGAAGATAAAAAAATTGTGAAAATTAGAATTATTTAATGGAGTACAACTGCAACAGCGTGTGTGTGTGTGTGTGTGTGTGTGTGTGTGTGTATTTGTGTGTAGGAGAAAGTAAGGAAATAATATCGGACCCTAATTCATTTGTAAAAAATTATGCCTTATTTATCTAAAAATTTTTAAATGTTAAATCAAGTTGCTAATTATCTAAAGAACTGTGAAATGTGGAACTTTTTTCCTCCTAACTACTTAAGTGCTACTTAAGTAATTTTTTTTTGAATTAGAAAAAGCACATGGTAAAATTTAATTTGGTAAGATAGATAGTAGCTTTCAATGTAGGAAAATATTTTCAACTACCAAATACAAATATGTGACTAGTAGTTGAGCATTTATTTTAGGCCTTTGACTTATAATTTTATAAAAAAATCTAAATTTTATATATTTTAAGAATGAATTGGCAATGGAAAATATTAGAAAGAGAAGTGTTATTGATATTTGACCCATCTAAAAGTGATATGAAATTGATGCTAAAAGCCAGACACTGAAAAAAGGTAGTTAAATATGGCCTGTGTTGGGGCAGAAAAAATTTCCCTTCTACTCTTCTAGATTCTTTGGCTGGTGTAATAATTAAATTGACATAAGACAGATTCACAAGAGAAAAACAAACTTAATTTCATATGTATGGGAGCCCTATAAAAATATGAGACCCAAAGGCAGTCAGGCAATTGGGGTTTATATGCCATCTGAGCTAAGGAATGGAGTAGGGGCCTTGGTCTTCAAAGGGGAGGAGGGCAATTCACAGGAAGATAAGAAGAACAGATGTTTGTTAATCAGATATTTGTCCTACCCTGCAAGTAAGTCTTTCAGATAAAAAGTTATTTCTGATGATACTCTCTTTCTGGGCCAGGCCCCCTGTCCAAATTCTTTGAGGCAGTTAAGGGAGAGGTAAAGGTTTTTCTTGAGTCTGATGGGTCTTGATTGGCTTCAGCTCAAAATAATCCACGTGCCGCAACGACACATTTTGGGGTGGCATATTCTGCTCCCCTTGACCTGCAACATGATTTGTTTGTTCTATAAAGTGTGAAACCTCTCTTGCAATGAATTACAAATTTCAAAATTAAGAGCTCTCACATAAAAAAAAACCCATATTTTGAAATCCAGAGATCTGACATAAAAGTCGTGATTTTTCAGCGATCGAAAAATTAGATCTGCTAATACAAGGCCTACATTACTTTAAGGTAACAATTGGAAGAGCTGAGGAGCAGCTGTGTTTCATACAGGATCTGCTTGTTCCAGTATACCACAGTCCCCAGTGTTCCCCATTGTCTCCATGGCAATGCAGCCAAGTGCCAGTTCCTCCTAGGCTTCACTCATTTCTGTTATTTGCCTTATTCCTGGAAGAATTTGAGCTTATGATTCCAGCACATCAACAGTTTACAAAGGTGCATTGAGATATTGTAAGGGTCCATGATAATGCTTGCTGTCAAGATTGACAGGAAGCTGGATGAGTGGGCTCTGGGAGTCTCTACATCTTTTCCATCAAAGCTTTGTTTTTACCTCTTTTAGATATTAGACTTTCCGTTCATGATCTTTTTGAACAAATATTTCTATGAATATAAAAAGACAATTTAGAAAAGTCATTGCTCTTCACCAGCAGCTTTCAATATTTTTTATTCATTTATATATTATTATTGAACCCTTTTCATAGAAATTGAGAATTTAAAAATCCTCTTGGGAATATAAAAATATATTTGTGACTTTTGCTTGCATAGTTGTGATGGTTGGTTTTATGTGCCAACTTGGCTAGGCTGCACACCCAGTTATTTAATGAAACATTAACCTTGATGCTCCTGTGAAAGTCTTCTGTGGCTGTGCTTAACATCTGCAATCAGTTGAAGTTAAGCAAAAGAGATGACCTCAAAATGTGGGTGGGCCTCATCCAATCCGTTGAAGGCCTTAGGAGTAAAAACTGAGATTTCCTGGAGAAGAAGAAATTCTGCCTCAAGACTGTAGCATCCACTCCTGCCTGGATCTCCAGCCGCCAATCTGCCTTATGAATTTTGGACTTGCCAGCCCCACAATGATGTGAGCCAATTTCTTAAAATCTCTCTTTCTCTCTAAATATATATATATATCTTCTACTGGTTCTGTTTCTGTGAAGAACCCTGACTGATAGTTATGTTATGTAAAAATTATTTTCAGTAAAAAATTATTTTAGATCACTGCATTATTAAATATTGCATTATAAAGTTTAAGTAAATTCTATTGTACATCTTAGATATTCGTAAAATATAGACCTTTATTTTTCTCATTTGAAATGCTATTCAATTTTAATCAATTATGTGAGAAAAAGTATGATTTGCTAATATATAAGTGGCATAGATTATATTCATATTTGAGGGCTAAATGTATATTAAAATGTAAATTGAAATGTAACTATATAGAGTCAAAATAGTCCAAAATGTTTTTATGAAATCATATTCAGACATCTTATGTGTTTTGCTTATAGAAATCAAATAGTTTGTTTTTATGATTATTCCCCATGGTAGGGGAGGAAAAATAATGTTCCCTCTCCCCTTTGAGGTTTTTGACTGAGACTCCTCCCGTAATAAAAGACAAACTAACAGGAGAAAAACAAATAGAAGTTTAATAACATGTTTACCCCCTGTATACAGGGCAGAGAGCCAGGAAAACTGAGTAACTTCCTGAAAGGGCCCAAGCTTAAGTACCATCTCCAGCTCTAGAGACAAAAAGAGATGTTGAGGGGGCAGTGAGGGGAGTTACCAGGAAAGCACAGTGACCAAGCGTAAGATTGTTATGCAGATCTAAGCCCCTGCCTTCTCCGTTGATAAGAGTTTCTAGAGATTTATTCATCTTTCTCTTCCTGGTACAGAGAGGCAGACATTCTTACACATGGACATTTCCCTTATAAATGTCCCTGTCCCTCACAAAAGGGCAGCTTCTACTATTGTCAGAAATTCTCCCATGTCTGCAGCCTCTCAAAAATAATCAGCCCAAAATAATCAATATGACAAAGAGGCATATTTTGTGGAGTAGCATATTCTGCTCGTCTTCACCACCCACTATGATAAGATTCAAAGGTTTCCATGTGTAAGCACTATTCTGCAAATGACATATTGTTACTCTATGTAATATTTGTTCCAAATATATTTTAAGAGAAAGTGGATATATTTGTCCCTAAATTTTCTTTATTATGCGTTGGTCTTTTAAGTACTTGCCATATCCTGAGCTTCTATGGACACTGTTAAATAACAGTTTTGTTGAGATGTAACAATTTTGCATGTCACAAAATACACCTGAAACCAGTAAACAGTTAGCCACTGACAATTAGGTAGCTAGTAACTAAAATTTTTCCTTTTTTGCAATTACTGATTACCGCTTTTAGCTGTTCCCCAGCCCATTGTTAACTGTGCTGTTTAGGCAATATGCTATCTGACTCCCACTAGTTTCCTATAGATAACATCTCCCTGGGGCCTGGGTCACCATGGCAATGGATGTTTGAGCTGTTTTTCAGGAATTAAGACCCCTTGTCCAGTTCAGGCCAGTTGAGACCACCAACCCGTCAACTGGGCCCATACAGATGCCCGATAAGTGACCTTTTGACTGGAAGAGGCTAAAAACTCCACCCTCAGATCATGCTAATGCCACCATTTTGTTATTATGCATCCTATGAAGAGGCATGAAGTTTGGCTACACTTTTGCAGATCATCAATTACCTCACCTCTCCTCACCTCCAATCATCTATCTCCACACTTCAGACCACCTCGCCCCTACCCCATGAATATCCCTGAGCCCCCATTTTTGGAGAGGCAGAGTTGAAATTCATTCTCCCATTTCCTCGCTTGGCTGCCTTGTGATTAAAATCCTCTTTCTGCTGGAATCTCGTCATCTCAGTGTTTGGCTTTCTGGGCGACAGGCAAAATGAACCTGGTTTGGTAACACACTCATTGTAAATGTTCAATTCAGTGAATTTTAGTAAATGGGTAGAAGGGTGAAATCTTCACAATCCAGTTTTAGAAGATTTTCATCACCCCAAAAACTTTTCTCATGCTCATTTGCAGTCAGTCCCCGCTCTTATCTCTAGCCCTAGATAACCACTAATCTACTTTTTGTCTCGATAGTACATAAACTTTAATTTTAGCAACTTTTCTATTGAGTTGAGATCATATTGAGGCAAATATATAAAATTATTGTTATATTTATGCTTTCATTCAAAAATATTTACTGAGCACCCAGTAGAGAGTTAACACAGTGGTAGATATACTTTATATCCATTGTGGTTTAAATAGTTGAAAGAAGGATCCATGAGTGGAAATGCAATTGAAAATTTCATGAGTTAGAAGAAACAAAGTATATATAAGCTTCCATATCTGAGTCCTAGCGACCCTGTGTCCAGCAGAGCAGAACCCTGCCTGGTCTTTTTGCGCCATCCTTTCACCTTCCGGTGCTATATCAGACAATGCTCCACTGCTATTCATAGGGTTTTCATGGCCAAGTTTTTCAGAAGTGGGTGACCAGTCCTTCTTCCTCATCTGCCTTAGTCTGGAAGCTCCACTGAAACCTGTCCACCATAGGTGACCCTGCTGGTATTTGAAATATCGATGGCATAGCTTTCAGCATCACAGAAACATGCAGCCACCACAATATGACAACGAGAGATGAGTGGTGTGATTCCCTGACTGGAAAATGAAATCAGGCACAGCAGTGAAAGCACCAAATCTTAACTAGTAGACCACCAGGGCTGGCTGATACATAACTTATAAATAGTATAAATTGGTAAAATGGTCAGAATCACTACAATAGCTTCTAAACTAAGTGACTGATTCATGAACATGCTCATCAGATATCTACCAACTGTTACATGTTTTTACACAGTATGCCATCAGATGTTCTTAAATTACTCCATTTTAAGGAGAATAATTAAATAAGTTCTTTAATTTGTGACTTATAACACAGAAACGGCAACATATACCCAAATTATTTAATGACTGCTCTACAAAAATATTCTGAAGCAATATCAGCTTTCTTTAAGGTTTTGACCTTTAATAGCATATTTTTACTCCTATTGGTCATTTCCAACATTATTCACTAATTGACTCATTCAACAGACATTCTTTCTGCCTTTACTCTGTGCCAGGCACTATTCTAGAAGTGGGAAAACTAGTACTGAGCATAAATCCAGAGTCCCTGTGACTCTGAAGCCTACATTGTAATGGGAGAGAGAGAAAATAATAAATCGAAAATTTAAAGAAATCCATGAAGGAGCATAAAGCAGGAGAAGGGAACAGAGTGTGATGGGAGATAGGAAGGTGGCTTATTTAAGTAGGGTGGTCAGGGAAATTATTTCTGAGATGGTAACATTTGAGCAAAATTTGAATAAATCAGGAGAGTGAGATATGCAATGTCTGGATGAAGAGCAACCCAGGCAAAAGAATTCATACAGAGACCCTGAAGCAAGAATCTGCTTGCCAAATATCAGGGACAGTAGGAGGCCAGTGTGGCTAGTGCTAAGTGAGAGAGGAGGAGAGTATTGGATATGAGATCAGAAAGGAAGCCAGGGACAAGATAATGTGTGCCTTGTAGACCAGGACAAGAAATTAGATTTTATTCTGAAACATGAGAAACCACTGCAGTGTTTGCAGTAGAAGAGTGGCATGATCTAATTTACATTTTAAAAGGTTCACTCTGGCTTTTGTGTGGAGAATTGACAGCTGGGGAGAAGGAGGCAGGGGTGGAAGCCAAGAGACTAATTAGAAATTTATTGCTTGATGATGATTTTAGACTAGGGTCGGAGCAGTGGAAGTAGTAAGAAGTAGCTGGATTCTGGATCATCTGTAATTTGAATGTAAGGCTAACAAGATTTGCTGATATGTACACGGTGGATTGTAAGGGAAAACCAGGCTGACACCAAGGATTTTGTCCCACGCAAAAAGAAGGTTGAAGTTGCCATTAGCTAAGATGGAGAAGTCTGTGGGTCAAGCTGGTTAGGGCATGTTAAGAATCAGGAGTTCAGTTTGGGACATGGTTTGTTTGAGCTGTCTGTTACGCACCCAAGTGGAAATGTTGAGCAGGAAATTAGATTGAGTCTGTAGTTCATGGCAGAGGTCAAGGCTGAAGATTTAATTTTAAGAATTATCTGTGTAGAGATGGTATTTTGAAGTCATGAGCCTGAATGAGATCACCCAAGATATAAATGTAAATAGAAGAGAGGAGAGGGGGGTCTCGAGATTTAGAGAAAACTACAGTGTTTAGAGGTCTGGGAGATGAGAAGGATCCAACGAAGAGGATTAAAAAGAAACAGACAAGATGGTTGACAGAGAATAACGAATGGTCTTCCTGAAGCCGAGTGAAGAAAATAAATCTCCATGTAAGATTACTGTTATAGAACAGGGACAATGAGTGCAATAACTATCATAAACTGTAACTAATATTAACAAATCGAAGTCTCCCCAGATTTACCAGCCTGTAGGAGCAAATTAGATCACGATAACATTAGTACATAAATTTTATTAGCTTGCTACTTTTATATCTTCTGATGCTAGACCTCCAGCTCCCTGCGGATTTGAATAACAGGAGCTGTGCTGTATTCAGAAACTCTATTTCTCTTTGAGAACTATTTCTCTATTAGTAAGTTATGTCCTTGTGCCTTCCTATTTCCTTTTTAAAGATAAATTCTCTTGTGAAGCCTCTTCGTTCTTTCCTCCAAAAAGGTTTTTGTTTGGTTGATCCTGAGACTTGCTTCATATGCCCAGATATGTTTGAACCCCAGCAGTGCACACAGCTGGAGTCATTTTTCAGAAGACTCCTCAGCAAAGAGACTTCAGCTGAGCTTGTCTCATCAGTTCATCAGAACATGTCCAAACATGTCTGAACCCCTAGCCCTTTCCGGCTATGCACCTATGATCTGGATTACATTTTCTGCCAAGGTTTGTACAAAATAAAATAGAAAAAGTGCTGTAAGACAACAGAGAGGACAGAGGAACTAACTTTGCCTGGGGAAGAATGAGGAAAGCTGGAAAGTTAGGGAATAGGAAAGTCTTCACAGAAGAGCTCAGACCCTGAAAGATTTGTGTGTTTTTGCCAAATGAGGAAAATGGGCAGAGAAGGCATTGTTGGTAAGGGGTACACAAACAAAAGCATGGAGGCATGAAAGCATGTGATATGTTCAAGAACAAGCAAATAACCTTATTTCTGGAGGACAGAGTAGACCAATATAATCAGAAAAATAGGTCTAGTCAGATTGTGAAGAGCTTCTTATCTTGTGCTAAGAGGCTCAAATTTTATTGTGTAGGTAATGGGGGCATTGAAGTTTTTCTTAATTTTTGTTTTCTCATTTAAAATTTTTGAGCCAGGGAATTGCATTATTGACTCTCTATTTTAGGGAAAATAACTAATTTCTGTGTAGATGACAGACAGGGAGAGAGATGAGAACTACTGGAATAGTTGATTAAGAGAAAATGAAGAGCTAAACTAAGAGAGCGACAATCGGTAGAGAAAGAACAAGTGTGATCAAGATTCTTAGAGGTAGAGTTGACAAGATTTAGTGACTAATTGTACATAGTTGGTGAAAGAAAAGTAGGCATAAAAGTTGATTCTGAGGTTCCAATGTTGATGACTGTGTGGATAGTGGTGAAATAGGGAGCAGAAAAAAGACACAGGTCTGTAGGAAGAGACAGTGGATTAAGTTTTGAAACAGTTGAGTTTAAAGTGTCTGTACTATATTCAGCTACAGGTCTTTAAGAGACAACTGGAAATATGAACCTGGAACTAAGGAGTGAGGCGTAACCTATAAATACAAACTTGAGAATTATAAGTGTAGATGTTAGTTGAAGTCATGGACATGATTCGGTCCCCCAGAGAGAAAGAAGATAATAAAGATTCCTTAACTCATTGAACAAATTACTAACAAAGAAGTACCTAACAAAGAGGTGGGATAGGACTTGAGAATAAAATTGTGAGAAAAGAGACTGTCTCTGTTCTTATTAATTGGACGCTATATTACAATCTTGTGTGGGGAGGCAGATGTCAAACAACAAATTACTTAATGAATTACAAGTTTGTTAAGTGCCTATGAAGAAACTGTACATGGTCCTAAAAAGAATCCTATAGCAGAGGGACCTGAAAAATTTTTAGGGGCTGAAGGTGATGAGGATTTAGGCTGGTTAATTTTAAAAACTGCAGATGAGAGGGAGGCTCCAAGGAGTGGAATTTGCTTGCCCTTTGAGAGACGTTTGCATTTGTAAAGGAAGTCTCCATCTGTGGGGGTTGTCTCCCTCTGCACCAGGAGGAAGGCGGGATGGCCTTATCTCTGGAAACTCTTAATGGGGAAGGCAAGAACTTAAGTTGTTTACTGTCTGGCAAGCTCATGTAACTGATGCCCCCCCCCCCCCCCCCCCCCCCCCCCCCCCGCCAACATCCTCCTTTGTCTTTGGCCGAAGATGACATTTAAGCAGTGACTTCTGCCAAACCATCTCAATCCAGTT
Organism: Equus asinus; assembly: GCF_041296235.1. NCBI lineage: Eukaryota > Metazoa > Chordata > Mammalia > Perissodactyla > Equidae > Equus > Equus asinus. Next base: position 92,618,025 of record NC_091820.1, read on the forward strand.
TGATTCTTATCTAAAAGTTATAGGACCACCCAATAACCAGAACCTATGGGCACTGATACCATTTTAACAACTCTTTTTACATATTCTTTCCTTTGTCTTGTAAGAGATAACTCACATGCCTATGCCTTAAATTTAGCCTTACTTTCCACCTATGTTTGCAGCGGTGGCAGCAGCAGCTCCTCCTGCCTGTGGGTCCTGTCCCCATGCAGCAGCTCTGCCTGCCCATGGGTCCTGTCCCCATGCTATTCCATACTATTCTCTAAATAAAAGAGCACTACTGCCAGATCTTGAGAGTCCAAGAAATCTTTCTTTTGACTCCTTGGCTCACTGACCCCGCATCAAAGGTAGTAGAGGAAAGATTCCTAAGGAAATAACTTTCAAGGTTTGAAGGAAGAGTAGAAGTCAACCAAGCAAAAGGAAATGAGGGTCCAAGGGGGAATTCCAGGTAGAGAATAGGTTTCTGCAAAGTCCCAGAGGGCAGAGGAATGTAGAACTTTGTAGAACTGAAAGAAAGCCCAAGTGCTTGAAGCACAGAGAGGAGGTGTGTTCCTTTCCTAGTGGGAGATTAGATGGACGGCAAACCTCCTACTATTAAACATCTAGTAAGGATGGACAAAATGTGACAAACATCCTTTTATGTGCATATCAGAACTCACAGTAAAGGAAATTTTGGGGGCTTTTCAACTTATGATTTATAAAAAATTATGAACATGATTCTCATACAAATGTGAAGTGAGGGTGTGTCAAAGATTTATTTAATTCATTAACAAAGGAATGAGCAGGATGGTAAAATTGGGTCAAAGGAGAATTAGAGGAATAGAGGTTTTATAGTCCACTAGGAAAGGCATACTGAAAGGTTTGATGAATTAGGCACAGAATGAGTTAATGTCCTATCAGGCAATGAGACCATAATCTTTTTAAGGTTATGTTTTTTTTTACCTGATAGAAATCATTCGCACATCTATTAAACAAAACCCAACAAGTTAACATGTAACTTTTCATTCCGGGCCCTAGTCAATACTAAATAGTGTGTCAAACCAAATGCCTTCCCCTAAAGAATTAAATAATCCTTGGGTGGGCCTTTTATCCAATGCTCCAGTATGATACTGAATGGGAAAATAGCTATTGTATCAATTAATTTTTAAGTTTTTGATGTTTCTTTTTCTTAATAGGCCCCAAACAAATAGAAACCTCAAAACAGGAGTGGTAAACATAAATTCCACTAAGGCAGGGACTTTGTTTTATTTACTGCTATATCCCCAGTGCCTGTAATAGTCTTTGGCATACCAGGCATTTAATAAATATTTGTTGAATAAATAAATGAATAAATTTACTCCTTAGTGGATCTGAGAGAATTAGCTGTTTTCCATAAGTGGAACTTGGAGTTTAATGGCCACATAGGGACAGGAAGGCCTTGGGTCTGTGAGAAGCGGAAATTTAAAACTGAGATCATCTTAAAAAGCCAAGCTCCTCTATAGTCTATACTCTAAGAGTAAGGAGGGACAAGAAAAAAACAAAGCCACCAGCAAAGGAAGTCTGTCTATGTTATCCTGGGTTCTAGATTATAAAAATTTTTTCCACCTTGAAAATTAATTACCGCAGATTTTCCCTCACCTGGGAAAGGAGTTTTCCACTACCTGCATTTTCTAGGAACACCAAAGGCAATAAGTTAACATAAGAAGTGATCCCATTCTGGTGACATTTCTAAGGAAGCTGTCAGAGGCAAACACCAATACCAAATGTCTCCAGAAGGACACACCCTCATCTCCAGATTGCCACACAGGATCCCAACAACAAAAACCTTACCAAATACAAATTTGCAATCCAAAATTACAAAGCACGTTAATGTACAAACCATGATGAACAAAAGTTAACAGAATTAATAAACAGCCAGACCCAGAAGAAATAATCCAGAACACAGCCTAAAGAGGCCGAGATCATAACAGGAGAGGTGAAGGATAAATTGAGAATGCCCAAAGGATATTTAATAGAAATCACAGCAGGAAAGAATAATGAGTATGTGAAGAGGTAATATTCACAGCAACAATGGTTAAGAATTTTCCAGAAGTGATAGAAGACATATCCTCATATTAAAAAAAACCTAGTAAAAGCAAAAGAAAGAATAGTCTGAGATGAAGCTGGAGAGTGAGACAAAATCCAGATAATAGAGGGCTTTTCTAACTATCATGAGGATTTTGGTCTTCATTCTAAGAGCAATGAGAAACCACTGAAGGGTCTTAAATAGGTAAGTAACATGATCAGATTTTATTTGAAAAATAACTGTTCTACACAATTTAAGGAATTAATTAGAAGAGGGCAAGGCTAGATTTAAGGAGATCAATTAGAAGGTTATTACAGGTGAGAGATGATGATAACGTGAACTAGGATGGTAATGGCAAAAATAGAGAAACATGGGTATTTAGGAAGTATAATTGGCAGGATTTGATGGTGGATTACATATAAAAGTGAAAAAGAGAGAGGAGTCGAGAATGGCTTCTAAGTTTTTGGTTTGTAAAACTAGATGAAAGTGGTACAATTTTCTGGGTTAAAGAACACTGAATGAAGATCAGGATTATGGGAGTGGAATGGAGATCATGAGTTCAGTTTTCAACTTGAGGAGTGGGAGGTACCTTTGAGACCCTTGGAGTCACTATTATGAAAAGAGTGGGTTAAAAAGTAGAAGACAGTAAAGATGACAAAGAAAGAAAAATCGTAGAGGACGGAGGAAAACTAGTAGAACATAATGACATGAAATCCAGGAGAGGAGAGATACAGGAAAGTTTCAAATAGCATATGAGGGCAAAGAGGGTACGCAATGAGAGGACTGGACTGGATTTAGGAAGTAGCAAGGCATCGATGATTTTAATGAAGACCACTTGCTCTCATTTACAATAAGACCCCATCAGAATGAATAAAAGGAAGAGAGTTGCTTTAAGAGTGAAATACCATGGTGGTAATGTCATTTTATTAAATGTCTTGAGTGTTAATTCATGCTAGGAACAATATAAGCTCAGCATTGCTATGTTTTAAACGTTATTACTGCTATAAAAAGGACTTGGGTACCACTAATGGCCCCCAGAGTAGTGGGCCAAATCTCTCTCTCTCTCTCTAGATATATATAGAGAGAATATATATATATTTTCTGCTGGAAATCAGACTGTTTGATGGATTATTTACTGCACTGCATACATAGGGATTACAAATGAGCACAAGACATCTAAACAAGGAAAGCAGAGAAAAAAATACCTTAAGAAGCTACTTACAAAAAGCTTCAAGTTAAAGAAAAAGCTTCACCATGAAATGATAGAGAGCTGTAGCAACTATACAGAACAACATAATGACTATCTAACGTTCACTCATTAATTTATTTAATAATTCCTTACTGGGCATTTACCGAGCAAGTCATGGGGACACAGAGTAGAATGTGCTTAGGTGGATATGGAAGAGAGTTGTGCATAGGTTTGGGGTCACAGATGTTGCATTCCCTATTTGGTCATTAAAAAGAAAAAGCTGACAGTTTAATAGTTTGTGTTTTAGAATCTGTCAAATATGTCTATGTTAAAGCAATCTTGCTCAGGCAGCATCATCAAAAGGTCTTAGCATCAAAATGGCTGTGTTAAAATGGTCACATCAAAATGGCTGCATTATAATGTTTTTTTATGTTGTGCATCATAACGGGGGATAAATTCAACTAAGTAAGAGGTCATTTGATTAAGTAGGACATTAAATGCGAGGTAGAGGAGTTTGGATGTGCTAATTTAGGCAAGAAACTGCTGCAGATTCTGAGTACAGGAATGGCATGATAATACATTGTACTTAAGAAAGAATCATTGGAGTAAATTCTAATAGTGGCCATAGATGCATTAGGCTGTCATAGCTGGATGACACTAGTTATTGGGAACATTCAACTGACTCCTCTTGCCTGGATTCCAGGCTCTCCAAGCAATCTTGTGTTTAAAATTTAACTTCCCTTATAAATCTACCTACAAGGATAGAGTATACTGCTCGATGGACAGAAATACCTGGACAGTTGATAGTTATATATCTTATTATAAATTAATAAATTGAATCTCTGGTTTATATATATGTATAAAAGAAATATTAGCCTGGCTGCAATAGTTAGCTTGCAACCTTGTCTTCAAATCACAGGGAAAGTAAAAAAGGCATTTTCATCATGAATATTAAAATAAGCTGAGCTGCATAGTTTTATAAAGGAATTAAAAGAATTGGACTTTGAAATGTCAGCTCTACAAGCACATGCCAGCAATCAGTACAACCCTTATAACTCCCCATGCAGGTTCAGAACTTTCCATCTTGGCATCGTTTGCTCACATTCCACCGAAAGCGTTCTTCTGCACTTCCCTAGTCCTCCCACCAGCCGCTGGTCAATTTCTGACTATTTTCATCTCACCCTTTTTGAAAAACCAGCTTAGATGCCACCTGCAACAATGAGCCTTTCCCAAAACTCCCAGAGTCCAAATGACTTTCTCTCTTTGTTCCCATAATTAGAACACTTAGCACCTTTGCCCCATGTGATAGTCTGTGGTTGTACACATATCTGTTTCAGGGGAATATTAACTCCTTAAGAGTAGAAACAATCATCTGCCCAGAGTAGGTGTTTGGTAACTTTGTACTGAATTGAATTACCCTAATAAAGTGACAGTAGTTTCCTCATCGAAACCAGCACTGTCCCATAGAACTTTCTGGGACAATGAGAATGTTCTATATCTGTGCTGTGTCCAATGTACAGTAGCCACTAGCTACATGTGGCTATTGAACATTTGAAATGGGGCCAGCGTGACTGAGGGACTGAAATTTTAGTTTTATTTAACTTTCGTTTAAATTTAAAATAGCCACACGGCTATGATATTGGACAGCGCAGGCTATGACTATGTAGCTATTTAGCAGGTGTGCCATTCAGTCAATTCTATGAAGTATCAATTAGTCTTCCATTGTCAAGTAGAATCTAAACCATCAGTTGACTGGCAGGTGTTTCTTGCTTCCCCTGGCTGGGTTTACACTGTGCAGAGACTTTTCATCAACACTGTATGGACAATCCATGCTAAGCAATAGTTGAAGAATAACAACGAAAGAAGAAGCCCTAGCCCCTGGCTCCAAACAGATTGGTATTTCATGCAGAAGAGCGTAATCTCAAAGCATTTGAACCTTTAAGACCTTAAAAATATTTTACTCAACATTCTAGGAAGTAAATTGTAATGAAAAAGGCAGCACTGGCTAGAGCCCTGAACAGCTTCGAGGTTTACTTAGTAGGGCAGTCACTGCTTCAGTGTCTGTTACACAGACACAGGTAGCGTGTTTTACGTGTCATCCACCTCGCAGAAGTGTACTGCTTATCACAGAGAAGCCCAAATGAAAAAGCAGGCGTGGCTCAGCACACACCAGTCCTCACAATTGGAGAAACAATTCGAAAGCCAGAACATAGAGAGTGGAGCCCAGTGGTTCCTTTGAATGTGGAGGACAGCTCAACTTCCAGCAAGCTCTTGTGTGGTGACTTGCTGAGAATCCGAATTGCTGGGGACATCCCAAACTCAGATAAAGTCCCTAATCCTGCTGCCTTAATGCTGTAACCCTTTCATTTTAGATCTTGTTATAACCAGAGAGATTTCCAGTGGGCAAGAGGAGTCCTCTTTAGACCAGATGGATTATGACTTAGTTGAAAGATACGACAAATTTGTAGGCACCAGTCTCAAAGATATGTCACTATGTGATTACCATCAGAAAGTTTTTGTTCTGACTGGTATGAAAGCATTTTTGGCCTACGGAGATTTTCACACATGCTCTTAGTACACAGGATACCCACTTTCTGCCTACTTCATCTGCCCTGACTTATGTTTATACCTAGTGATATACCCCTAAGCTCCTGGTGCAGGGTGGGAAGCAGGCCTCAGAGAGGGACACTGAATTGGTGCAAAGGGCTGAATGGAGGAGTGAGGTGAGCGAGGCGCTCAGTAGATCTGGCCTCTATCAAACCATCCAGCTCTGTGGACGCATTTTGAGGGACACTGTTAGGCATCAAGGACGTGCGCCAGGGTCTAAATCCTGGTTCTGCCCTCACTAGCTCTGTAACTCTGAGCAAGCAACTTAATGAGTTTAGGACTGTAAAATGAGGATAGCAATAGTCCTGACCTGGAAGAGTAATAGTAAGAACTAAAAGAATAGTGCCCGTAAGTCACTTCGCTCTTGTTATTTGGGTTATCATCATCACTAGATTGTAAGCTCTAGAAAGGCCAAGGACCAGGTCTATCTTCTTCTCTCTTGTATCCCTGGCACCTAGCATGGTACTGGCCACACAATAGATTGAATGAATAACTGAATGGTTAGAGGAGAGAGGGCTGGAAAAAGACACACCTATTTTAAAAAGCCTATGTAAGACTCTGGCACAAAGGAACAGTTTCAGGTGAAAACTGTGGCAGAAACTTGAGAAAGAGAAAGTGCTCTCAGCACCCGCAGTTTTGTGCGGCTCATTGCAAGTGTTGGAAGGATCTGGAACCAGCTGCCATAACATGTACATAAGGGTGTTCTTGATGAGCAGTTGCAGTGGTGGGGCTTTATCTAGCGGATTATTGGGCAGATGGTATTGACAGTGGATGTCAGAGAAAGTGAGGGATTGGAGTTGCTAGATTCATTTATGGAACCTCTTCAAATCACTGGGGAAGTTTTTGAGAAGGGCTATATTTCAGCAAACTGGTTGGACCTTCCATAATTTGATTCTCGAGGTAAACTGAACCTTATTTTGAAGCCACAAAATGGTGAAGATCTAGAACAAGCAGTGGCTCTATTGTCACGTTGGTCTGCCTTAACAAAGTCATTTTCCAGTATTTACTAAATTGTTCTAAAATTAAACCTTTGAGTAGTGTTATCATCAACCACCCTACCCTTTAAGATTCCCCTTTCTGGGTACTTTAGTGATTTCTGCTATTCTCTCTTCATTTTTCCTTTATATCTTTTCTTCTAAATTGTTACTTTTCTCCTCATCTCTCCTCTTCTTTCTGGCTTTCCTGTGCTTCATGACTTCCAATGTAGTATCTAGTAAAGCCCTTAGGAATTTCTTAGTTCCTCTACCCATCCTGTTACACTTAGGACTAACGATGTTGCCCACCCCTGCGGTAGATACTGTTGTATGGTAAATACGCTTCAACAGAATTTGATACTTACTCAATTTCATTATGAAGAGAGCAATTAGCAGCTACTTAAAGGTGTTAAATGAAGCTATACAGCCTGAGAGGAAGAACAAATATTCATCTAGTTTCTCATTGATGCAGTTTACTTTTATAGCTTATACATCAGCGTCCATATATTTTAAAGAAGGAAGAACAAGTAAAGAGAAACAACAATGGAAGTTAAAATTGGAGTGAGATGATCCAGGGAAGGCTGCGACTAAAAGAAGAGGCCCTCTATGCTGCAGTTTGAAGTCGAAGAGCGCGTTCACCCCAGGGCCTCAGTGGCCATGTATATGCTGTTCATTCTATGATAGACATCTTTCCCCCAAGCTTCAGAATCACATCCTGCTCTAGCTAAACATTTCCAGGTCACCTCAAATTCAGCATGTTCACAAAGAATATATCACCTCCTCCCACCCCAATCTTCTCTTTTTCTCCTTCAGTGAAAACCCCACCAACCACACAAATGGCCAAGGCAGAAATCCCTTCTTTTCCTTTAATCCTGAAAGATTTTTCAGAATACAAATCTGATCTCATCACTCTTTTACAAAACCTTCAGTGCTTTGCCATGGCCTTGGGATAGCAAGGCTCTGTGATCTGTCCCCTGCCTACCTCTCTAGCCACTGTCAAATAAAACCCAAATCTGAACCTGGTAGGGAGAGACTTTATTCAAAAGGATTATTACAAGGGAGAAATGAACTATTGCAATCGAGAGGGCTGTGACCATACATCTGCAAGTCTCAAGAGTTAGGCAGAGAGGATTTTTCTGTTCTATAGGAGTAAAGAGAGTTAGATAGAAGCAGGTGTGGGGGAGTGGGATGAAAGGCATGTGATATAGGAGGTTGATCAGAGAATGTTTTATCCTGAGGCCGGCCTGTTCTCAGAAGGCTGAGAAGGCTGCCAGTTCCGTCCGAGGATGGGAATCTGAGGGAAGGACAGAATCTTAACCAAAGTTTGGTTAAGAAGCATTTTGTCCCCATCAATCAGTAGGGACAAAACAGTTCAGCTAATCAATTACGAGGGAAAGAATAGGAATTTGGAGGGACCATATCTGGCCTTGTGTTTGGTAAGTAAAGGGGGCTTCAGTAAGTCTTATTTAAGTCATATTGTCACCGAACCAAAGTGGGTTCCCTCCTGGCGAGTTAAATCAGACTCTCTACCAGAAGTAGTTGTCTCACAAAGTAAAGTATATTTGCAGCAAATAGGAGGCCATGAAGAATCATTTCCAGAGTCATGGCTCCCCAAACAAAGAGAAGCAGGGACATTTATTTCTGATGGGGAATGAACAGTCAGAAGCGGGGTATTTGCTTGCACAGGCTCAGTTGGAAAACATGCTTCCACATACACTACAGGTTATAGTAATAAGGCATAAGCTCCTCCTGGAGAGATCTTAGCATTAAAAATAAGGCAAAGGTCATAGGCGAAGCTCTCTGGTGAGGCTTGATCTGGTTCAGGGTGGTTGGTGATTTCATCTCCTTAACATAACAAAAAGAAAAAGAACAATTTGGAAATACAGTTAAAATATCCAAACCACCCTTGAGTTTCTTGGGGTAACTAGTGGGTGGGAATACAGCAAAGGGGAGTTCTTCATAGTAAGCCATTTCCTGGAACACAAAGGATAGGGGCATTTCTTAACCTTCCCTGTTTTCCAGGGGCACAGGGCTCAGGTAAAATTCACCATAGTCACCACATTACTCAGTTCTGTCACTTTCCTTACTCTTTTTGTTACAAGAAGGCTACACTTGAAATTCCTCACACAGGCATTAATCTGTATCATCACAGGCTAATATTTTCTACCCAAGCACCATTTATCTGGCTTGTTCCAACCCATCATTCAGCAAGTAACTTATATATCACTGAACTGGGTGGTTTTTTTTCTAACCCCTGAACAAAGATGAGTGTCCTGCAGTGTATTCCCACTGACAATGGATAATGTTACCTGAGCCCTGTGCTCCTGGAAAACAGCAAGAATTAAGAAATCCTCTCCAGCCTTTTGTGTTCCCAGAATTGGCTTATTGCAAAGGGCCACCCTTCCTACATGATTTAGATAAGATGCACAGATGTCCCTATCATTTACCTACTACAACATAGAGGCCCTCCAAATTCCCATTCTTTGTCTCATAAATGATTAGCTTAACTGTTTTCCCCCAGTGACCAGTTGGAACCAAATGCCCATTAATCTTACTTGATCAAACTTTAGTCATGCTTCTCTCCTTTCCCCAGGCACCTCAACTTTGAGTCCCCTCAGCTCAAGCCAGCATGTGACCCCCTCTTAGTGGTCCCTCCTGAGAATAGGCTGACCTCAGGGTAAAACAGTCTCCGATTACTAAAGAAAATCAACGCCATGTACCCGTTAAAAGCAGTAAAGATAGATTTTACCTAATAGTCGCATTGAAGTAGGGGAGAGACCCCAATTTTAACCTGAGCTCAGATCTGATCTGTGCAGAGGTAACTGAGCATTTCAAAGGGAGAATGAGGAAGTAGGGGCTCAAGCAGAGTCAGGGAAGTGAAAAACTGTAAAAAGCACGTAAGGTGGTTGGTCAATTTCAATGTGATTAGGCCATTTGTGTCTGCTGACTGGTACTTATTAAAGTTAGGCTCCTATTCTCCCACGGAGACTAGGAGACAGGGGCCCAATCCTTCCTGATGATTGCGTTTCACAGGAATGGCTCTCAGGTCCTTGAGAAAGACACTCCTGGGTTGTAGAAGATACATACACATCTCAAAGGAATAGAGAAAGGATTTATAATTTTACGTGTTTTTTAAGTGAATGACTCTAAGAAAAGAGAATTCAGGGGTGGAGGGGGGGATCAGTTGTAAGGTTTTAGCTGAAACAAACAGTACATTTTTTAGCTTTCTCAGGCAGGAACTTAAGAAGGCTGGGGTCATCATCCTAAGGGCACTGCCTTGAGCTGTTAGAAGTGATGCTAGTATTTATTCCAGCCTCTTAGTATGGGGAGTAGATGAAATCATTGGTACAGAGAATTTGTAGCTCTCCTAGGCCAAGGTTGAGGTCTGGATGAGAAGAGGGCTCAGAGGAGCTTTGCTAAAGTCTGGTCAAGGAGACAGTCTTTGTCATGATCTACCGTCTGATGGTGCCACTTCCATCTACCCATTCCACTCTCCCACATCCACTTCTTTCTAGTCTTGTCCACTTCTCCCATAAAAGAAAAGCCCTTTTCTGCCTGACCTTTGAGACATTTGCAGAGGTCAGAGCATACTCCCTATTGTGATTGTCCTCCTCTCTTTATTGTGATAGGCCTTGCCTCACCCCTTGCAATAATTTTTTTCAAATAAAGTCTCTCCTTTCCTCAGTCAAGATTTGTTTTTTAATTTGATACCATAGCACTCTGACACTTATTATCTTGTGATTACTTGTTTCATGTCTGTGTTATTGTGCACTCCATAAGGGCAAAGACTATGTCTGTTACTCAGCAGGTAGTATCAAATAGGAGCTCAATAAATACTTATTGACAGAAGAGTACATGAGCAGATGCTGTGCTAAGAATGTATAATTACAAATATTTTAGACAGACTTACAGGATTCAGTTCTGTATATTGACTCTGTTATCAACTGAAAGTTTTCAAAGTGGGCAGGGAATAAGAAATGATGCTAGTAATTTCCTTTGAGAAGGTTTGACTCCTTAGGTAACCAAAGATGACCAGAGACTAACAATATTACCTTCCCCACTTTCCTGTAAAAATATGAAACTTCCTATTGTAGATTGTAGGAGAGAAAAAAGGCTTTCTCTGCTCTCTTAGGTTCGGTAGCTAGGCCTGCAAATTAAATGGACAAAAGACAGATTAACAGGATAAAAGGCATATGATTTTCATTGATGTTAATATTTTTATGTACGTGGTGACTTCACAGAGGAGAAATGAAAACCCAAAGAAGCAATTAGATTCAGGGGCTTATATACCATTTTAACAAAGGGCAATAAATTGTGGAGAAGTGACTAGACAAAGAAAATGGGATCGGGCTTCTAGGGATGATAAAATTGTGGGACAGTAGCTAGGAAATATATGGGGTAACTGACAGAAGATAATGGTTATTTTAGTGAGGTCTGTTTATGTGGAGCCATCTTGGCCTCAAGTCCCCATCTCTGGTGATGAGCAACTCTCCACTTCCTGGTACAGGGAGGGCACCTTTCTCATGGGAAATTTATGCCCTGCTTTTAGGCAGACAGGGGGAGGGCAGAGGGCTCTTCCTGCATCTGCTATTACTCAATTGCCTTCAGCTCAAAATAATCCATCCGCCAAGTGGCATATTTTGGGGTGGCATACTCTGATTCCCTTTAAGATCCTTGGTCATTTTCAAAAGAAAGAATTTAAAGATCCATGTTTTGAGATGTAGTTTGTTGTTGCTTCTTTTAATTAATGAGAAAATGTTTTTCAATTGTTTGTGGATTTAAAAAGTAAGCCAAAAAGATAAATGTTTTATTTTCTATCATTTCCCAGTTGAATAGACTCACACTTAACTGTACACTTTGGTAAACTATTCAAATTAATCCCAAAGAATATATTTAAGGTAAAGAGCTATTTGCTGAGTATTTAACAACCCACTAAGCTCATTGATCTCATTGATATCATGGCTCAGTTTCCAGAGTGAGCTTGGTAATTACCAATGTAGATGACTTGCTACAGGCAAGATCTTTGTGTGTTGATAGGCTGGATTTCAGCTCTCTTTTTAAGAGAGCTAATCACATTTGCATACTTTTTTCATTGTGAAGACCTTTATTGCTGTGTATAAACTTTGAAAATATCTTGAGCATAGCAGCAACTTTTCTCAATTGTTCATAGTCTCAGTTCATTCACACTTTAATTGTTAAATGAAAGCAGTGTTGCTGAACAGGAAATGAATATCTCCATTTGGAGAAAAAGATAGACATTCCTGTTTTGAAGGTAGTCAAAACTGAAATGATGTGAAAGATTTACAAGTGAATGAAATGACACTACTTTGTGATTTAAACAGTACGAAGGATAAGAATTAGAACTATTGGATATGATGGTCAGGTCAATTCAAGAAGCATAGTGTTCGCTTTTTTAATTGGATTCCTAGTGGATATGGCAAATGTAAATACAGCCCAATTAAAGGGCAGGGGGAGACAAGAGTCACAGGAAGCCCCACACTGTATTTATAATCACAGCTGAGACTGTTTACCTAACTGCTAATCCAGTTACTTAGCCACTGTTTATTTCCAGTGAAAGCTGATAAGAGTGTAGGGGATCAGAATTTGCCACCCCAAAATGTGTCTCTTTGGCTTCACTATTTTTAAGAACAAAAGACTCAGGAAGAAACTTTGACCTTCCCCCTAACTGCCTAAAAGAATTTAAGATAGAAAGCCTGTTCCAGGAAGGAGCTATCCCCAGAGATAACTCTAGCATAATATGAACTATGCATGGCAGACAGGGAGGAACCTAGCAAGAGCCATTTGATCAGAATCTTCTCAATGTCCCATTGTCTCCAAAAGGCATAGAAAACATTTGTTTACTAAACATTTGCTCATCCATCTCCAGGTGAATTGCCTTCCTCTCCTTTGAAGTCCCAAACCACTACCCCCAACAGCCTCTTTTGTCTTTAGGTGAAGATAATATTTAAGGTGGCAGCTTTAGCCATTTTGGTGAGTTACCCATTTTTCTTGGGTTTCTCTGATGTATACATGTTATTAAACTTTGATTTTCTCCTGTTATTCTGTCTTTTGTCAATTTAACTCTTAGACCAACCAGAAGAACCTAGAAAGGTAGAGGAAATTTCTTCCCCCCCACAAGAGATTACTGGATATATTTAATATTCACAGAACAAAGCCAACAGGTTCATGGGAGAGAAATAGTTTGGGTTAGGTTTAACTGTTTTGGCAGAAAAATGAAAATGATAGCAGGATTTGAGTGGTAGTTTCGGGCTTAGTTTTCCTACCAAAATGTGCCAATTAATATATTTTGTTATTACATCACTGTAATTTCAGTATCATTTTTCATGACATAGCCAAGTATGGCTCAGGTACTACAGAGTCTTAGGACAGTTTGTGGAGGGCCTAGACCTTTTGGTGACTGAGCCAACTTCAGGTTCTGCCAGACCTCAAGGCAGAGCTGTAACTACAGAATACTGCATTGTCTGTCCAGAGAAGGAATCAGTAATGGAGAGAGAGAGAGAGAGAGAATGCTGAGGGGATTCCAACATGAAATAATGGGATATACCAACAGAGGATCGAAGCATGTTGATGTGAGTTGGATTGGAAGAACAAAGAAGCTAGGAGGTGGGCAGCATTCTAGGAGATCTGCCACAATGTAGGAGGGTTCTAGCTACCATACTAGGGTTCAGGGGCAGCAGGCAAATCTCAAGGACGAGCATTACTGATAAGAAAAAGAAGGCCCCAGTCCTATAGAGATATAAGTATTAGGCATATTAACATGACAGGAACTCAGGGAAATAGCAGAAACCTGTTTTCAGAACAAAGGCATCAGGTTTGGTCTAGACTAGCTGAAAGATCACTCACACCTAAGTGATGGGTTAGAGAACCTTCGTTACCTCCTGATTAAAGACATGATTGGTCCTCTACTATGGGCTATGAGGGTCAATTGGTGCAGTTGTGCGGAAATTAAGGCCAAAAATGTGGAACGAAGTAGAGTCTGACATTCAGAACCAGGAAATAAACACTCATCAAGAATTCAGAGTAATGTCAAGTAAAGGTGCCTTTCATTTGTTGGATTTCATTATGTGGTATTTAGTGAAAAAGACGTGAATGCAGTGAGCATATGTAAAGGACAGTGCCTTCACTTGCACACTCACTTTCATTCCTCCTCATCCATTCAAGGGCTACGTAGGTGTCCCTTTTCTCCCTTGTTTCATTTGTTTCTCCAACACTGCTGGATCACACTCATCAGTATGCACACCTGTGGCAATACTTCCAACCTCGACACACTCTCTCTTGATGCTTCATGCTACTATTACCTTTCTTTGCTCACCCTTTAGCAAAACTCCCTTAAAACTGTCAATCCTCACTGACTCTACTTCATCACCTTCTGTTCTTTCTTGAACTTACTGCAGTCAGATTTTTATCTGCACCACTCCACTGAAGTAGCTCTTGACAAGTTTACGAATGATCTCCATGTTTCTAAATCCTACACTTAATTCTCAGTCCTCATATTACTCATCTATGAGTTGCGTTTGCTGTAATTGGATCACTTTCTCCTTGGCTTCTGGGGAAATGTTCTCTCTGTTGTCTCTGAAGGGTAGCAGAATTTGCCACCCCAAAATATGCCACTTTGGCATAAATGAACCCGGGGGTTTAACTATACTCAGTTGTCTGTTTGCAAAAGAAGTTAGATAATGGATACTTAAACTCTTGCTATAAACAACATCTCTGAGGCTTGGGTCACCATGGTAACAGGTGGGGTACTTGAGTTTTTCAGGAACCAAAAGTTGACTCCTTGTAGAGTTCAGGCTAGTTAAGACTAACTCATTGTCTGGGCCTGCGTGGATGACCGATGGGTGACCTTTTGACGTCAAAGAGCTGGAAACTCCACCCTTAGATCATGGTAATGCTGCCATTTTGTGAACATATGTCCTGTGAAGAGCCATGAAGCTTGACTAAAAGTTTGTGCAGATCAGCAGTTACCTCATGTCCCCTCTCCTCCAATCATCTATTCCCACACTTCAGACCTCCCCACCTCTTTACCCCATCAGCATCCCTTGTCCCCATTTTGGGGGAGGAGGATTTCAGATTGGTTCTCCTGCCTCCTCACTTGGCCACCTTGTAATTAAATCCTTTCTCTTTACAAACTCATTGTCTTGGTGATTTGCATAATGACACAGTGGGCAAAAGGAACTGGTTCAGTATCATAAAGATTATTTTGAGCTGAAGAGGCAGATACAGGAAAAACTCTCTGTCTTGCCCCTTTTTGCCTAAAGAAGGACATAAATTTACAAAGGCATCTCTCCTCCCCTATCTACCAAGAAGGACAAAAGTTAAGCACTGGAGAAAACTTAAGACCCTTAGCCTAGAGAAGGTGCCAGGGGAATCTACATAGCAAATTTTACTAACTAGTCTGTATCTACCATTAGTTTCCCATATATTTGCCTTCCACAATTTGCCTCCCCTGGGGATTCAAGGTCCTTTTCCTTTGTCTTGTCACTTCTCTAAAAACTTATTGTTCCTTTGTTAAGATGCCATATGAACCCAAGCTCTAGCCACTCCTTTAAATTACTCATCTCTGAGTTTCTCCCACATATTTGAGATATATATGTAAATAAACTTCTGTTTATTTTTCTCTTGTTAATCTGTCTTTTGTTACAGAGACCTAGCCAAGAGCCTAAAAGGGCAGAAGAAAAACATATTTTATCTTCTTTACATCTCTCTACTTTATTAGCTGCTCTTTCTTTGCTTGCCTTGCTGGATCATCCTTATCTTCCAGATATCTTAAGTGTTGGAGTGCCTCAGAGTTCAGTTTTAGAATTGCTTCCCTATGTCTTCTTACTGTAAGGCAGGTGACTTTCTGCTTGAGGACTTTCTCTAGTCACAGGAGTATGTTTCACCTAGAACTTCAGTAGGCTGCCCCTGGAAGTTAACACCCCTGGGAGCAGCCTTTAACCAATAACTGGTAGGAATTAGTGAATAAATACCCCAGCTTTCTCACTCCTTGGGTGGGGTGGCATTAAAGCATGGATTCTTCTTCAGCTGAATTGCACTTCAGTTGCACACAAAAGTAACCTGCTAATTAATGTACCCTGTATTGGCTTTCTTCTCTTTCCTGTCTCATTTCTCCACATTCCAATTGGTGCATCCTCTGATCACATCCTGTCTTAGGTTGGACTCCTCAGTAAACAGACTGCAAGACAGAGATATGCATGCAGGAGATTTCCTGGGGAGTGCTGTCAGGAATGACAACTATAAGGCTATGAGAGAAACAGAATTGGGCAGAGAATTTGAACTGCAATGCAGATTCCCCATAGGTATCAGGAGATTTTATGGGGAGCCCTATAACTAGGATGTCCTTCAGAGCTGCCTCTAATGGAGACAAAGGGGTCAGGGTTTTGGACCTTGAATAGACCAATCATTGTACGCAGGTTGCCCCTGGGGAGGGCTATAACCCAGGCAAGATAGCTCTCCTTGGTTGAGGACAGTTCTTGGAAGTCAACTATGCTCACCACTATACTACCAATGTGTGGGAACTGGAATTGGCCACCCCAAGATATGTCTCTTTGGCATGATGATTATTTGAGGCTAGTTACTTTGCAGACAGGAAAGCAACTGAAAGGTAGAATTTACTTACCCTTTGTAAGAGACATTTACATTATAAAGGAACTCTCCATCTGTAAAGATATCTCCCTCTCTGTACCAGGAAGGGGAGATGACCTTCTCTCTAGAAACTCTTAATCAATGCCAAAGGCAAGGACTTAAATCTGCATTTTGTTTACTGTACTTGTGTGGTAATCTCCCATGATCGACTCCCCCTCCACCCCCAACATCCTCCTTTGTCTTTAGATATTTAAGTGGTGGTTTTGGCCATTTTGGCGAGTTGCTCAGCTTGCCTGATGTCTCCCATGTATATATGTTATAAAGCTTTGTTTAATTTTCTCCTGCTATTCTGTCTCATGTGAATTTAATTCGTTCTCTGGCCAGACGAACCCACATTAAGTAGAGGAAAAGTCTTCCTTCCCTATACTTCCCTATTATGCCTGGCAGTAATAAGTGCCAGGTGAATTGTCCCAAAGATAAAAGAACAGAGAAAAACAGTGAAGAATTTTCCACCGGTCTGGGGGACATTCTACCCAACTGCATCCTGGAAGGGGTTCCCATACTCAACCAAAGGTTAAAGTTTGGTACTTGCCTTGAACCGGACTCCCAATTGGGACTTTCCCACAGTTCGGAGTGGTCAGGAGCCATAGGGAGGGATACCAATCCAGCCTTAAGAAAAGAAACCTGTCACGGGAGTCTTGGAGATTGGCGACCGTCCTAATGACTTAAGTGGTTGACCCGTGCCCATGTAAAATTTATATATCAGAGATAGAGTCAGGAAGGAATGGATTAATTCATTCTCCATCACCCTCAGCCTTAAGGCACTGATTCTCTTCAGGCTGAATGCCACAATTTGCCCCATAGAGTAACCATGGGCCGCAAACATGGATTCATACAGCTGTCCGAGAAGGTTCCCGATGGACCAGTGAATTTAGATCCATCCTTGAAAAAGAGAAGGGCACAAGGAAGACTAGAACTTTAGCTCACAAGCTGGTGAAGCAAGCGGGCTCAGCAAGCCAAGGAGTCAAAAGAAAGATTTCTTGGACTCTCAAGTTCTGGAAGTAGTGCTCCTTTATTCAAACAGTGTGGGGACAGGGCCCATGGGCAGTGAAGAGCTGCAGCATGGTGACAGGGCCCATGGCCAGGACTTAACAGGTCTTATTCTTATAATATTGCATAAGGAAGTATTTCCAGCCAGACATTTTAAAACATACTCAGGCAAAGTTGATATAACCTCTTTATAAAGAAAATCAGCTCAAGCATTCCAACCTTTAAAATCTTCTCAAAACTTAGACCTTTATATTTCACCAATTCAATTATAACCTGAGTCAGGGTTTAAACCTAGTCATCATTTTTCCTTTTTAATTTGGCCTTTTCATAGATACCAATAAAAATTATGATGAGAGCTCTCACAATTGTTTTTTCCCCAATTTAGAAGTTTTCCGAATTTAAATGATCCATCATCTGGCTGAATTGACGAGTAGGATCTTAACAGTGACTCAACCAAAGCTTAACCAAGGACACAAAGAGGCATCCCCAAAAGAGATCCAGAAAATTCACTCTCAAAAATAGCCTAAGAAAGTAAAGGCAAGCAACAAAGTTTGAGACGACAAAGGCCCCTTATGAAAACAATTAGGACCTCTTATGACAAACTCCCCTGAGAGCTGAAACAGCCAGACAAAGAGAGTGTCCCAGAACCCCAGTCTGCTCAACTGGCCGCCAAGATGCATGCTGTTACATGCATCCTCTGATGGTGGAGACCAGAAAGGTCACAAAACCAAGCTCTCAAGACATAGAACAAGACAAAAAGCCCAGACAACAGGCTTAGAGAGATGCCTGTGTCTTATGACAAACAACAAAATGACAGAGACAAGGAAAAGTACTATCTCTGGGAGGAAAAGGATCTACCACCAGTGAGTACTCAAATCCTAGAGTCACTGAATCCAAGAAGCTAGCCTCACCAACATTTTCTTCTGCTAATCTAAATTTAGAAGAGCAAAAAATCTCACCGCTCTTGCTTCCAATGGACCCTGCAGGCAGAGATCCGGGAGACTGACTTGGTAAGAACTCTTACCTCTTGCCAGCTCTCGTCAGGGGTCTGGGATCTCTTGGCCGCAGCAATCCAGGAGCAAGCCGTGTCCAGCCAGTGAAATTTTATCCTGTCAAAGGCACCATACTGTAGGGGAGGAAGACTTTTCCTCTACCTAATGTGGGTTCGTCTGGCCAGAGAACAAATTAAATTCACATGAGACAGAATAGCAGGAGAAAATTAAACAAAGCTTTATAACATATATACATGGGAGACATCAGGCAAGCTGAGCAACTCGCCAAAATGGCCAAAACCACCACTTAAATATCTAAAGACAAAGGAGGATGTTGGGGGTGGAGGGGGAGTCGATCATGGGAGATTACCACACAAGTACAGTAAACAAAATGCAGATTTAAGTCCTTGCCTTTGGCATTGATTAAGAGTTTCTAGAGAGAAGGTCATCTCCCCTTCCTGGTACAGAGAGGGAGATATCTTTACAGATGGAGAGTTCCTTTATAATGTAAATGTCTCTTACAAAGGGTAAGTAAATTCTACCTTTCAGTTGCTTTCCTGTCTGCAAAGTAACTAGCCTCAAATAATCATCATGCCAAAGAGACATATCTTGGGGTGGCCAATTCCAGTCCCCACAAATGCAAGGGCAATTCTTAGAGAGGGACTCAGCTGTGGGCCATCAGTAGCAATATTCCTGGCAGGTTGGGAAGGGTTCTGATGATTCACCACAGAATCCACCAGTCTATCCCTTGTGCTACTTGAATTCACTTGTTTCATATGATGTTCACTGATCTGGCAAAACTCCTCCAGGATTCCAGTTGGTCTCCTTGGTATAATATAAAATATACTTGATCTTTGTCCCCAGTTCCTGGCACAGGGCTTCTAAACTCTTGGAATTTCCGGAGTGATAGGTGTATCTTTTGTTAGTCATAAGGAGCCTCTTTCAACCACAGACCACACCAGTTTATGCTAATGAGGTGACTCAGGGTGGGGCCCCTAGATAGTTTCAGGACGGGGGCTGGTCATCAGAAGGCCCAAACACAGGATTAGAGGGTTGGAACTTTCAGCCCCATCCTCTGACATCTGGAGAGAGGAGGGGGTGCTGGAGAGTGAGTTTTATAAAAGTTCTTGAACAATGAGATTCAGAGAGCTCCCGGATTGGTGAACATATTGGAGTGCTGGGAGAGTGACATGCATGGAGAGGGCATGGAAGCTCTGTGCCCTCTACTGCCATACCTTGCCCTACGCATTTCTTCCATTTGCATGTTCCCAATTTCTATCCTTTATAATGAACCAATAAACATTGGTGGAGTGTTTTCTAGAGTTCTGTAAGTTTATCTAGCAAATTACTGAACTTCAGGAGGAGGTTGAGGAACCCTCAAATTTATAGCTAGCTGGTCAGATGTATGAGTGGCCCCTGGGACTTGTGAATGGCATCTGATGTGGGGGCAATCTTGTGGGACTGAGCCCTTAACCTGTGGCATTTGTGCTAACTTCTAGTGTTAGTGTCACAACTGAATTGAATTGTTGGACACAATTCAATTAGTGTCAGAGAAATCATTGTTGGTGTATTAAAAAAACATCTATTTGGTATCAGAAGAACTATCAGAGAAACCACCACCACAGTGTCTTTTCCTGGAAAAAGTTAAAAAATGAAGGTCAATGGTATGCGCTTCTGTTGCAGTAGCTATCTTGAGGCTGTAACTGATATTCCTTATCCTCCTCCTCTTCTATCTTTTCTAGAGTCCCCTCACCCTCAGCTGATTCCCCTGTTGGTCCAGGTGGCAACTGGTGAGATGATTCAACCCTCTGCTATGGATTGAATTTCGTCCCCCCAAAATCCGTATGTTAAAACCCTGACTCCCAATGTGACTATATTTAGAGATTACGGCCTTTAGGAGGTAATTAAGGTTAAATGAGGTTATAGGGTGGGGTCCTAATCTCACAGGATTGGTGGATTTATAAGAAGGGGAAGAGAGAGAGTGAACCCTCTCCATGTGCATGCACAAGCAAAGGCCAAATGGGGATAAAGTGGCTCTCTGTAAGCCAGGAGGAGAGTTCTCCCTATAAACTGAACCCTGCCAGACTTTGATCTAGGACTTCTAACCTCTAGAACTACGAGAAATTAATCTCTGTTGTTTAAGCCACCCAGCCTATGATATTTTTCTATGGCAGTCTGAGCAGATGAATAGACCCTCATCCCTGAGGGGTCTGAGTTCCATGCCACTAGGCCTTTCTCAGGCCATGGCATCTGCTCTTGTCCATTTACTATCAAAAGCATCAGGGGAGTACAATGAAGCAGCGGAGCAACAGGGTGCCAAATGTATTCTTCCCGGTCCCCATTAGAAACTGCAGCCCTACCTCCTCCAGATGACAAGGTTGAACTCTCCTGCCAGTAGGGTAACTAATTTTCTTGCCAGCTGGTCTCTTGGTACGAGGATCCTAAAGTAACTGAAAGGTAGCAGTAGCTTAAAGTTCAATGAGGTTTTTACTATGTCCCTGGGAACCAGGACTTCTAGACCCCTAAAAATGTCCATGCCCTGATTCCTGGTACCTGTGACTATGTTACACAACATGACAAATGGGACTTTGCAGATGTAATTAAGGTGACTAATCAGTTACTCTTAAAATAGGGAAATGATCCTGGATGTTCAGGTGGGTGAAAACTAATCACGTGAGCCCTTAGAAGTGGGAAAATATTCTCTAGTTGGAGGAAGAAGAGGAAGTCAGAAGAGATGTGATAGAAAGAGAAATCAGAGAGATTTGAAGCAAGAGAAAGACTCATGGCGCTGTTGCTGGTTTTAAGATTGAGGAGGCAACATGATGACGAATGTAGGCAGCCTTGACAAGTTGAAAGAGGTTTCCCGTTGACAGTCAGCAATGAAATGGGGACCTCAGCCCTACAACCATAAAGAACTGAATTCTGCCAACCACCTGAAAAGCTCAGTAATGGATTCTACTCCAGAAACTCCATATAAGCCCCCAGGTTGGCTGACACCTTGCTTTCAGTTTTCTGAGACCCTAGGCAGAGAAAGCCATACAAGACTTCTCACCTACAAAACTATGACAATCTGTGTTGTTCTAAGCTGCCACGTTTGCAGTAATTTTTACAGCAACAGTAGAAAATGAGTGTATCCACAGAGTCTGAAGTTGTGGGAATAGGAAGCACACATGGCCTAAGTGGGTCATTGAGGATGATGGTAAGCAGGGCAATCCTTACTTTCACCCCTCTGTTCTAAGAGACATGTATTATACCTATTGGTGCCTATTGGTGCCATAGTGCCATATAATGGTCACTGATTTATGCTGTATACCATATCCTAGAGAATGTTATTCCATCTTCATAATAAATGATCTCAAACTGGTGTCTCAGTTGATTCAGTAAGAGCTATTCCATCACCCTACGGGTCAGCAGCATTTAGACTGTGCAGTATGTTACAGGATCAGTGGATATGGGCCCACTATTGAACTGTCTTTTTTGTAAAGTTGGTCCCTTAATCTGCTGCAATATAATGTGGCATCCTATTAGTGCAGCAAATACTCTGTAGGTTCTCAGGTAGTCATGCTGGCTAAGGCAAGAAAAGCAAGCCCATTCCTAAGACATATGTCAATCTATTCATTAAGAATTGCTGCTCCTTCTAGAGTGGAGGGCATCCAATGTAATCCCCTTGCCATCAAGCAGTTGATTGGTTTCATTGAGGAAAGGTGCCACAATAGTGACTCAAATTTGATCCCTGTTGCTAGTTGGTTATATATTCAGCAACAGCAGTAACTAGATGAGCCTTGGTTAGTGAGACTCCACAATATTTAGCCCATACTTAGCCTCCATACTTGGAACAAAGATGCCCATTGTACTGGACTAAAGCAGCCTAATTTGTGTAGTCATGCATTCACTTTTGTTATGTAATAAATTTTCCATATTGGCTGCTCTCTGGCAGGTGTTAAAATGCAAAATAAATATCTTCACATTGCATGCTAACTCCCATAGTTCCATCCACTATGTCTCTTTCACAGATCTCCTTATCCTTGATCTTTCAATCTTTTTACGTCTAGGCCCTGGACCAATCAGCCAAGCTATTTTCCACTGTCCATGAAATCATATATATTCTAACCTAGGGCTACTTCTCTTTTCCCATGAAGTGGATAATCTGACACATCACATGAAATTCTGGACATTGGGAGAATTTCCCTTCATGACTGTCTTTCAAAGCCATCCCTGAGTAGGCACTAGTATAGCCAGAGTTCATTTAAGCTTCCACCCATATACTAAGCTGGTCCAGGCGTGAGCTATGCTCAGTCTTTTTCTTTGTTGATCAGCTGATCATAAGTTACCTTCTCCATCTGACCATGGGTATGAACTTAGGAAGAGGGACTGGTGGAACAGTGGTGGATGATTTGGGGGTATGGACCACCTGCTCATGCAGCTTACATGTGACTTCTGGTCCTGCTAGTGCTTGATTCTGGATGTACTGCCTCCAAATAATAATGGAGTGATCTTGGCCCTGCCTGACCCTAAGACTTGGCTGATCTGAGAGAACCCAGGTTATGATGGGCAGTTTTGGATACATGTACACCTTTCAAAACATATCTTCAGGTGAGATGCTGGGCTGTGAAGTACTGGGCTGTGGTAGAGACACAGCACCTGACCACAAGCTTCATTAGTCCGTTCACCACATAGCTGCTAAAGGAAGTCTTCAACAGCATGCCAAATTATGCTACTTCTCTGGTCAAAACCCTTCAGTGGCTTCCCATCTCCCTCAAAATAAAACCCAAAGGCGCTGCAATTATCTACAAGGCCCCATGTGATCTGGCACTTTCATGTGTCTCTGCCCTCATTTGAAACGACCGTCCTCTCGCACTCTGTTCCAGCCACACAGGCTTCCTTGCTGTTCTTTGAATATACTAATCACGTTCCCATATCAGGGGGTTTGGACTTACTGTACACTTTTTCCAGAATATTATTCCCCTAGGCCCTTGCATGGCTTACTCTGTTACCTCATTCACATCTCTGATCAAACATCTCCATATCAGAGAGGAATTGTCTGACCACCTTAGCTAAAAAGGTCCTTCCCATCCACGTTATGCAATATTGCCTCAATCCTGCCTTAGATTTCTTCAGAGCATTTAGCACCACTTTATGTATCACATACCTATTTGCTTGTTGACATTCTGTTTTCTCCTATTACATTATAAGCTTAGCCAGAAGCACAAGGACTTTTGTTTGTCTTGTTTACTGTTGTATTTTAACGCCTAAAAATTATATCTGGAATATTAGGTATTCAATAAATATTTGTTGAATGAATGAATGATGCATTTGTCGTTCTTTTGGGCTACTTGCATAGCAGCCAGAGTTACCCTGTTAGAATATATGAGATTAGGTCACTCCTCTGCTCAAAATGCTTCGATGATTTTTCATCTTAGAGCGAAAGCTAAAGTCTTGTTCTTAGTCTCCAGGGCTCTACGTGATCTGGTCTCATTTTCCTTGCTTACTCTTTTTCAGTCATACTGGCCTGCTTGCTACTCTTTGAACATCTTAGGTCTGTTCTGAACTCAGAGCCTGTGGACGTGATGTTATCTTTCCCTGAAATGCTTTTGTCCAGAGAGTTGGAGGCCTTTCTGCTGCCTCACCTTCTTTGGGTTTGTACTCAACTGTCACCTTTCCATGAAGACTTTCTGGTCATCTTATGTAAAATTGCAATTCTTCTCTCACTTTGACTATCCTTCTTCCTCTGCTTTATTTTTCTCCTTAGCAATTATCAGCATCTAATATAAAATATATTTGATTAATCTGCTTACTGTTTCTCTCCCTTCACTGCACTGTAAATTCCACAGGAGCAGGTATTTTTTCTCCTTTTTACACTGCTATGTTTTCATCACTGAGAACATTATGTAGCATATGGGAAGAACTTATTACATATTTATGGCATGAAGGAATTCGATTTCTAGAGGCAATAGTGTCAGTGAGTCTAGTGGCATAATCCAATGTCCTGAGTGTGTAAATTGCTATGTTTGTTTCCAGTGGCAGACGCAATAGCATTGACAGCAGTAGTACGTTCATCACTGGACTGAATCTGTGGCATAATTTTGATTTTTTTTTGGCTACATATTTTTCATGCCAGATTCTCTAACCCTTTTGGGGATTCTGAGAGCTGCTCAATATCCTTGAATAAACTCTTTTCTGTGCTTAACTAGCCAAAGTTGGTTTCTGTTGCTTGCACTTGAGAATGCTAACTGATATAGACATTAGGATTATTCCAGCATGGATTAGTTGTAGCAACATATCTTCCAGAAAATATGGGAAATCTGGAATTAGTTTCTGGTTTGGTTGCAACTGAACGTGATGAAAGTTCAAGGAGTATTAAGACATGGGATCCATTGTTGTGTGCAATGGTAGAAGTATTCCTCCATTTAGTTTTAAGATCTCTATATCAGCAGAGCCCAGAGTCGTGGGGCTGGGAGGAAAAAATTTATAAAGGGGTCCACAGCAAATGAAGGCTGCAAGGCAAGTTGCTCTATCACTTGGAACATATGACCCAGTTGATCCATGGGTACAAAAACTACCCATGACAAGTTGGGATGCAGGATGGATCATGGAATGAGCTTCCTGTAACAAGGAGAAACACAGTGTAGATCCAAAGGGTTTTAGAGTAAAGCTATGTTTTCTTTGGCAAAAGATCTTTCTTCTTTTGAGAAATAGCTCCTAACCTGCTGATCTGGGCTCTGGTATAGACTGAAAACCTGACCATGGACATCAAGTACCTGTATGAACTAGTCATCTTGAGGTAGGATGTTATTTGATCCACTAAGTCGTAAACTTGGACATCTAACAGCATTCCATCATTCAGAGGAAGTCGCGTACACAAGATTGGACTTGAACAGGTCCTGTAGGTGTAAGTAATTTGTATGAGTAGATGATTCACACTCCCAATATGCCTATTTTGGTTGCACTGCCATCCTTCTTGTAAATGACACCTTTGACTTCCTGGAGATTTCCTGATGACCAGCAAACTGAGGAAAAAAATATTGAACCTGGTTTATAGATGGCTCTGAATGATGTGCTGACACCAGGCAAAAAGTGGCCTACTGCAGTATTACAGGATCACTTAGAGGTTACCCTGAAAGACACTGATGAAGGGAATTTTTTTTCCAATTGGCTGAAACTCAAGCTGTATATCTCGTTGTCCACTTTGCCTGGAAGGATATATGACCTGAGGTATGGATCATTACTTATTTATGGGTAGTGGCTAATGGTTTGGCTGGGTGATCACAGAGCTTAAAAGAATAAGATTGGAGGATTGGTAATAAGGAGATTTGAATAGGAGGTCTCTGCATAGATCTCTAAGAATGGACACCAAGTGTGAGAATGTTTGTGTCTCATGTGAACGTTCACCAAAAGTCATCCTTGGCAGGACAGGTTTTCAACAATCATAGAAAAAATTATCTTCCCTTCTTTTAACAGTAGAGATTCTTTCCCTGGTCTCCCTAGTGCTTGCTCAATGGGTTATTATAAGGTGATGTCTATGGGGACAGGAATGGAGTTTCTGCCTGGCATCAATAATATAAAATCTCTCTCACCAAGGTTGGCCTTACTCAGTGGCCAATTTACCTACAGTAACACTTGACCCTGAGTCCCAATACAGTCAGCCACTTAGTGACAAGTGATTATAGTGGGCTGTATCATAAAGAGGGTTGCATTTTTCCTTGCTGGAATAAAATATTCTGATATGCTTTCCTTGCTCATCATGCTTCAGCTAGCACCGTGATCCCTATATTGAATGCCATGTAAACAGCCATAGTATCCCACACAATATTACCTTCAACCAAAGAACTTACCTCTTAGCAAAACAAGTAAGGGAATGAATTCTGGCTGATTTCCATGTAATTCACTGGTCTGTCCATGAACTCTATCACTCACAAGTAGATTGATTTATGGAACAGTTTGCCTTATTGAAGGCACAACCACTGTGCCAACTGAGAGCTGATCATGTGAGGTTCAGGTACTCTTCTACGGGATGCATAGGTATATTTGATCTGAGCTAGTGATCAACACATGCCACATTTCTCCCATATCCGCACTACATAGGTCTGGGGGCCAATGGGAGAAAACGGTAGTCCTCTTTCTCACTATTCCACCTAATAAAACACTCATATAGCAACTTTAGGGTTTGTTGACTGAAAGATCGTAGTCCTCAAAGTAGGAAAATTTACACCAGAGGATACAACAATGGTTACACTGAATTGAAAAGTGAAATATCATCTGGCCATTTCAGGTGCCTTATTTACATTGGGTAAACAGGCAAAAGTGGGGTTATGTTATTAACTCGAGTAAGGTTGCTGTTACACAATTGAGGTAGAGAGAAGTAGCATTCCTGGGAGTGCTCCTAGTAACGTTATGTCTGGTGATCAGCGATAAAAGGAAATATGGGAACCCTAATCAGGCAGAACCGCTAAGTTTAGATGCTTCCCCTGTCCTGGTAAAGAGCCCTAGCAAGAGGAGGTGGGAGCTGAGAGAAAAGGAAAGATTAATGGGCAGTAGAAGAAAGAAGTCATTAATAACCATTGTAGCCTTGCGATTAGATGCAGAAAAGAGGACCAGCATCGTCTTTGTAGCGTCAATCTGTATCATTCTCCTTACTGTGCTTTATGCATTTGCATATTTTAACTAATTTTCCTTTACCTTTCCAAGTATTTTTCAGGTGTGTTGATAATCATTAAAATTATGGGGTGTCTTGGTTATCGTTAAATTTACCTATTATAATATTGAGAAAGGAATGTGATGCAAAAAAAGGAACAATGGTCATTATCAAGACATTATGGATTTAGAGCTAGATAAAGTAAGTGATAAAAATTTTCAGTTGATACCTCGTCTTAGTCCCTTCAGGCTCCTATACCAAAATACCATTAAACTGGGTAGCTTATAAACAATACAAATATATTTCTCACAGTTCTGGAGGCTGAGAAGTCTAAACCCAAGGTATCGGCAGATTTGGTGTCTGGTAAGAGCCAGCTTCCCTGGAGATGCCCGTCTTCTTGCTGTATCTTCACATGATGGAAGGGGTGTGGGAGTTATCTTGGGCTTCTTTTATACGGACTGTGTTCTCGTGACCTAATCACCTCCCAAAGCCCCTACCTCCTAATGCCATCACCTTAGAGGTTAGAATTCCAACATATGAATTTTGAGGGGACACAAACATTCAGTCTGTTGCATGCCTTTTGTGGAGAGAGTGTAGTTTTGCTTGTATGCGGAACAATTACATTGTGTAACATAAGAATGTGGTGTTATGCAGGGGTTTAGGACCTTGAGAAAGTTATTTAACCTTTTTTTGCCTCAGTTTTCTCACTGGTGAAGTGGGAAGCATATAGTAGTTACCTCATAGGGTTTCGTGAGGATTAAATGAGTATATAGGAAATGCTTAGAAAAATGCCTAGCACAAAGTAAGAGCTATGCCATGCCAGATAAAATAAGGCATGGGAAGAACACGGTGCACTGATGTTAGGTAGCTGATGGAGTCAACCATGGTGGTCATTTGTCATTGTGTTTTGGTCAGTCGGTATCTAACCTTCCCTCCCTTCTTCTGTTTGGGGAATCCTTCACCATAGGAGGCAAAGCTAACTTGCCATGTTAAGAAGCTGAAAAGTCCAGGTCCTTGTTTTCCCAGCCTCAGTGTAGCTAGGACTTGGGCACATAGCTTAGACTTTGCTAATCAAATGATCCTCCCTTAGTCTTTGAATAGGAAACAGGTGATGCAAAAAAGGAACTGGGTAGAAATCATTTTGGCAAGGGTGAAGTGATGGCAGCTACGCCCAGTCTCTAGAGGCCAAGAGGCAGTGAGGGTTTCTAAGAGCAACATCTCAGTGCTTCCGGTGATGGTACACGCTGTGCTGCCCCGCGCCTTTTACTCCAGCAGTGATGTCGTCACTCAACCAACAATGCAGTGTGATTAAGGGCATTTTTGTTCTTTGTACAGTATACATGTCAGTTTTTAGGCCGTTCCAGAGATACTGAACAAATAGTAAACATATTTTTATTTGTATTATCTTTTAATAGAAAGAGCTTTATTTAGACAATTCAGATCACAGGCCTATAATATCTTTCAGTTGTTCAACTTAATGAATATTTTATAATTAATAACGTATTTTTCATTCAAGTAAATGTGGTTGGGAAAAACATATTGCTTGAGAAGCTGTTTTCCTTTGTCAAATTACAAAATTTTATTTCTCGTGTTTGAGAAAATTTGAATTTGACTCATTACTGGCTAAATATGTGCCTAATAAATAAATTTTTGATACTCTTGACTGCATTCTTAAGATATACTCATTTTATAAAATTATTTTAAAAACTAAAGAAACACTTCTGCATTGTGAATTACCAGATGTTTCAGAATGTATTTAAAGAGGCTGGCCCGTGGCTGAGTGGTTAAGTTCACGCGTTCCGCTTAAGTGGCCCGGGGTTTGGTGATTTGGATCCTGGATGCGGACCTACACACCACTCCTCAAGCCATGCTGTGGCGGCATGCCACATAGAAGAACCAGAAGGACTTACAACTAGGATGCACAACTATGTACTAGGGCTTTGGGGAGGAACAAAAAGAGGAAGATTGGCAACAGATGTTAGCTCAGGGACAATCTTCCTCACCAAAAAAGCATAAAAAGAAAATGAATGTATTTAAAAGCCTTTTTTTAATGCCAAGATTTTCATAATCATACTTGTGAATTTGGTTCTTGCCCAAATGTATTTTGATAAATAAAATATTCTCCGTGGGCTAACTGATCTTCTTCTATTCCATTCTATAGTAAAATTATTATCTCCAGAAACTGGGACAACACTGAAAGAAAGAGGTTATTTTGACCTAACTGCTGAGTCTAGAAGAAAGGAAATGTAACTGAGAGAGAAACATCAGAACAACAGAAAATTATTGGTTAATTAGTAGTTTTATCTTTAAACATTCCTTCTTTTCAGTTTTGCCTCATGTAAAAACTCCCCCATTAAAAATTTCACTAAAATGTTAGTACCTCTTGCTGTGAAAATCTGTCTTAAATTATCTTTAATGATTCCAATATGAGAGCTCTTAATATATCTTGAAGAAATTCAAGGCAAGGACAGCTGCAAAGGACAAATTTAACTTCCTTTAAAATTTTTCTTTTATTTATTTAACAATTTTAATTCACATTTGACTTTCAGGTGCTTGAAAAACGGGAGAAAACACTAAATAATTATTCTTATCAATGCTATTCAATTGTCCACTTTCCAGTAATGACCTTTCATAGAAGGTAAATTTATGAAAGGCTATGATGTAGTTTTTCAATGATAAAATATTATATTAACCTTAATTTTGAAAAGAGCACATTTTTGCAGGAGGGGACTATGTAAGCATGTGAATTATTTTTCTTTAGTTATAACTAGTGATTTGTTTCTTTGGGGTTTGTGCTGCCGTTGGAGTACTCAGTGCACCTACATGCGTCTATTTTTAGTGCTGCCACATGGTCCCACTGCACTGTATATGGAAAATATGCTCATGCATTCTTGTTTTGCTCAAATACAGTGTTTAGTGACTTGTTTTCCATCCATGCAATAGAAGGGGCTTTTCACATGGAAATATCAGTCCCTCTGCTCGCTTTCTTTGCGCTATGCTCCAGTCTCAAAGTCAGTAAAACCCATGTTAACTATCTTCTCTAGTAAAAATAACACAACCGTGAGAAAAAAATATAATTGCCCAC
Source organism: Equus asinus (assembly GCF_041296235.1). NCBI lineage: Eukaryota > Metazoa > Chordata > Mammalia > Perissodactyla > Equidae > Equus > Equus asinus. The sequence goes on from NC_091820.1 coordinate 92,648,201, forward strand.
CATTCACTTTGATACCATCATTACAATGAGAGTTTAATTTGCCATCTTTTGATATTTAGTAGCGAAATGAATGTAGTCCACTTTGACACTGCCCTGATTCCAGATATCCTAATGAATAGTTCTATGATTGATTGGCTAGATGACATCAGCACAATCATAGCCCTGTACAAGCATTAAATAGCCAAATTGTTGGGGGGAGAAACACACCAAAGCCTGGAGCAGAATGCAGATGGAGTTGGAATATAAGCAGGATGCGAGTAGAATAGAACCTTTCTTTATGGGAATGTGCTTGGAACAATTTCACAGGAAGCAGTTGCTGTTAGGCGCGGTTGCTATAGCTCAAAGAACAATTTTCTCTTTTGTAACAACAACAACAAAATGCACTGCCCCGGCAGCATCACCCTCTTAGCTTACGTTGTCAAAGGAATTTTTTCCCAACAAGATCATCAATTCTATAACACAATTTTTTTTTTCTGAGATTATAAGCTAAAAATCAATGCATTGACGATCACAACCTTTTAAAAACAAACAAAAATTCAAAAGCATCGGCTATGTGTGCCTAACTGAGTTCAATAAAACTTGATTTCACCAGTGAATTATGCTGTTCTTCATTCATCGTTATTCAAGATGCTGGCTTAAAGAAAATTTTACACTGCTCCATTCTCAGGCTCTCTTCCTCTCTCTCTTTTTCTACCCTGCTCTCCCTTAACACACACACACACACACGCACACACCCTACACAATTAGTTAAAATAAAACTATGTTATTTGGATCAAAGCTTTCTTAAGCTTTCTGAAGCTCTCCCAGGATCGTACTTAAATGTTCCTAGCGTAGCTTGGATGCACAACAGCTGGAGGCATGGAATGGTGGAGATACACTGAAAAACTAGGCCATTGTTTCCATAATTCCAGCCCTTAATGGATTTGCAATTCAGCTGTACTGAAGCACAGTATGTGATGATTTACATGTCTTCAGTTGACACAGACATTTCATGAAAATAAAACATTGGGAGATGTATTACAAGGCAGCTTCCAATGCAAAAGATTAATCTTCTGTAAAAAAAAGGGACCGACTCTTCAAAAGGCTAGATGTAACTCATGCTGTACATTACATATCTTAAAGCACTATGTGAAAGATCAGTAAAAGCACAATAATGCTATTCAACTATTTTTTAACCTCTCAGAGAATGGATCTACAAGCTATGAGTTGGAGATATTGGAGACAATACAGTTGGGACTGAGTCCTGGAAAATAGCACAGCACCATCTCCCCTTACTGTATTTTAGTTGACATCAATGATATACTACATGGATAGTTTCCCACTCATGGATGCTCATCAGAGTTACTATGAAAGCGCATTAAAAATAAGAATTTCTGGACTTCACCCCAGACTTATTGAATCAGAATCTTTGGTGTTGTGTGCATGGAATCTGTATTTTCTCCAGCACCCTCAATTGTCAATGATTCTGACACAGCCAGTAAGATCTTTCTGCTTTAGATTGAACATCTAAGCTCAGATCCTTTTCTTGGCAGCGAAACTGATTTGGTGTCCATGCTCGCAACACTGCTTCACTTCTCCAACTCAATGTGAGAAGATACTGCTGAAAACAAATAACCATCTTATTACTCTGGGCCTAAGAATATCACATAGAATTTAAAAGCCATACCAAATTTCAGCTGTGTTTACCAAAACAAAAGCTTCTGAATATAGGGGCATGATCACAGTTTTTAACATCATGAAATATACAGGTTGGTGAATTTGGGCTTGTTTAAACAAATTCAGTAAAAATTAGAGCCACGGGCAATATTGCAGTTGAAGACGGACTAATTGAAGAGGAAATGAAGATCTTTTCATGAAGCAGGTAGCAAATCTACGAAAGTAATTAGAATGATAAATGACTAACTCCAAAACATAAATAGGTTCAAGAAGAGTTTTAATAAATTGTGGAGGATAAATCCATAATGATTTATCATGGAAGATAAGAAATCTTTGAGATTACCCCTATTAAAGCAAAAATGGGCAACAATGCAAATGCAAATGCAAGTTTTTCAGTCTGATAAAAATTCTTGAAGACCCAGCCATAGATTGCTAAGATATAGTTTGCCTACTTTTAAATCAATGGATTTAAAGAATTTTGAGATAACTGAATACTATATTTCTTCTACTACAGAGTAGGTTGATATACAAATCAAACAGTCATATTGATTTTTAGAATTCTTAACGATTTCAGTGTGGAAACTGAAGGTAATGCTTACAAATTTCAGAGGTATAAATGCAATCTGAAATGAAGCAGCTCAATTTTACTTCTTGTATAATGATGTGTCATCAAAATTAGACATATGAATGGATCATTAAGTTATTAAAATTGTCCCTTTTAATTTGTTCTGGTACCTGGTATTCTGGTTAATTTATGGTGATTAGTAAATGTACTGATAAAATGTCCTGATCATCTGTCCAAAATTTGGAGGTAGACGCTATTATTTAAATTAGCAGCTTTTAAAAATTTTGGACAAGAAGTAGAATTTTTTAATTAATTGCAAGTGTTTCAGTAAGCCATGCTGGGATTATGGGTATGTATAGTAGACATATGGTATAATTTCTGTAATACTGCCCCCCACACCCCTCACCCTGCCCAGCCCTCGGCATTTCTCTGCATCTATAATTCAAGGTAAAAATGGAATGGTTTGAATGTATCTCAAATCAATAAATCACATTTTATCTGTAAAATTCCTGGAGTGAAATAGACTTGACTTAGGTTCTCTTGGCCCCAAACTGCTTCAACATTTTGTTCAAAATTTCTTTCACATTTCTTTAACACTGATGTTGACTTTTAAATCTAGGATTATGAAAATACCCTAATGTGAATAGAAAAAAATTATAATAGGAACAAAATGAACTCTTTGTTATTGCCACTGTTATTCTTTTGCCAAACTTTTTTTCTGAGGATAAGTCAAGTATATTTGGTGTCTTGACTGGTGGTTATCTTTTCTTTTTTGCTGTGCCCTGAGATTTAGAGCAAACTGAGAATATGATAAAGTATTAAGACATTTTTCTAAACATAGCCTGGTTTTCCTTGGTTCCTATGATAACTGTGAAGGTCAAGGCTGTAAGTACCAGCAGAGCTAATCTGGTTTTGCAACTGTGCTACAATATTCTACACAGGAAGCTTCTGTGCCTGGTGGATCTCCGATTCTAGCAGTTGCTGGGAAACGGTGGATTGCAGAACCTTTGGAGTGGTTCATAACTTTGAAAAATCAATTATCAGCTAATAGGGCCTCTAGGATACCCTAGTCTCTAAGCATGGCATTCTGCCACAAAAACACTCAAAAACTTTTTGCTGTTGGAATTACATTGAAGACAAAAATCCATCTGTTTCGAAGTCCTCCTGTTAATCAATGTTGGGACAAAGCCTAGGGTTTTTTTCACTTAGAAGAAGACACATTTGATCTGGAAATGCCTTGCTATCAACGTCCAAGTATGTACCAAACTTCCAATTGTGATTAGCTCTTCCACTTGGTTCTAGCAGACTGCTTCCCATATTTTCTTTTACCCCATGAAAAAGTAGGTGAAAAGGTAAGGAAGAGTTGATTGATACTATAAATGAATATATATATGAGAGCTACCTCATACGTATATTATATTTACACACGTATGTGTGTGTGATTCATGAAGAATTAAAATAGATCCTAAATTGCAGAAATCAGGTTCTTGGTGGCAAAACAGAACTTGCCAAAGAAATATTTCAACGGTAAATTTGTTGTGAACTGGCCTATACACAAGAATTGAAAAAAGAGTTCACAACGCCTATAATAATGGTATGTGCACACTAGAAGACACTCAAACGATTCATAAGGATGATTAGAGCAGTTACAAAACTAATCAGAGTTAGATTACCTCCCTGCCTCCTGCCATCGCAGTGAATCCTGCTAACACACTAACGAGAAAAAGTGGTCCTAAACCGTGGAATCCTAACTCATACCCTGACAAAAATTTTTGGCAACATAAGACTAAGAGAAGTTTAGCATGATCAACGGTCCTCTTTTGCCCGGGGTTGAAATGTTTCCTGGGGCGTGCGACTTTCAGTGCTAAAACTGGGATAGTCCTGTGCAACCTGGGATGGCTGGTCACCCTAGGTCTGGGGACAGCTTTTCTGTCTCTGAGAAGGAACACATGTCTGGAGATGGGTCTGCAGATCCATGGATATGTTTAGGCTGTGTTGTACTCCATAAAATGTATTATCTGCATTTGAGATGTTAAATGATTCCTTCTCTCTCAGCCTCTGACTTGCCCAGGAGGCAAGAGAAAAGGAGCAAGAAAAGACCATGATTTTGGGTCAAACAATTTAGTATACTTGGAAAATGCTTACATTATGTAGAAATGGCAACAGAGTTAGAAGGAATCTTTGACATTTTTGTACACACTTGATTTGACACAAGTTTATCATAAGCTGAAGGTATTGTACTCGCTCAGCTAAAAGTACCAAGAATTATTCAGTCCAAAATAATTTTGAAACATCTTCAGAAGTATCAATGTCAATTAATAAACACAGTGGCTATCTTAGGGTGAATACTAGAAATAATTGATTTTTGTCTGTGTTCTCGATTTTTAGTACTTGAATAAAAACTAGAAATAATGCTACATAAAGATATTATCAAAGTCCTGCAACAATTAACATCAAAGGGATGGAGAATAAAACAAATGAAGACAAATTCCACTTTCTAATAGATAACTCTGGATCCCCAGCACCTGAAACAGTGTTTGGCTCATAGTAAGCCCTCTCTAAATATATGTGAAATGAATGAGTTGAAAGCTATGACATCAAGATACATAAATTAAATCTATCAGCAAATGTTTGTTGAATTTTTGCTAAATGTAAGGCACAAAATCTGAAAGTCCATTTGTTTTGCTTATCCATTCCTCTCTATTATTCTTTTATTGTTTTTGTTTATGCGTGTCGAAGTTCTGCCCTATTAGGAAGTATAGGTATAATCTTAATTTCCAGCTCAACTAGTAGTGATGGTGTTAAAAATCTTAGAAGTCTGGGGCTGGCCCCGTGGCCGAGTGGTTAAGTTCGCGCGCTCCGCTTCAGGCGGCCCAGTGTTTCGTTAGTTCGAATCCTGGACGCGGACATGGCACTGCTCATCAAACCACGCTGAGGCAGCGTCCCACAACGAAGAATGCACAACTATGTCCCGGGGGGCTTTGGGGAGAAAAAGGAAAAAATAAAATCTTTAAAAAAAAAAAATCTTAGAAGTCCTTTTTCTAAAATTCTGGGACTGGAAGCTTTGAATCCCTAATTATTGTGTTACCTAGATTGATGACACTTTCTAAATATGATGGTTCAGCCAACTGCGGTCCAGTTTAATAGCTGTGTGGTTCATACCACACTTTCCCATTTCAATGATGATTATGTCAACAGGGTGGAATTGAAAGCCTCAGAAAAGTCTCTACTTCTGTCTAGCGAGTCTGCTGCAGAAAGAGACAAGTTTACTCTGATAGCGTTTAGTTTTCAGAAAGCTATTACGGCTATTAATTTCTTTTTCCATTCAATTTGCCCGCAAATAGATTTGGGGACACATTTTCAAAAAAAAATTTTTTATACATATAGGTAAAGAAGTTAAACTGAGATGCCTATCATTTCTAGTGTCATTACTTTCCTCTTGGGGAAAATATATAAATATACCCCTGGTATGGTCTCACAATAACTTTGACCCAATTTTTATAGAATCATGGAATAAAAATCATCAGGGTCTGCAGATTTGAATACTATGTTTCTGTATGAAAACCACAGCACAGTAGCACAGTCATTTTGTTTTCTCTGACAGTTAATAGAATTCTCCGATGTGATTGTATGTAGAAAAGTAGAACAATGTTGGCATTTGGTAGACCCATTTCTCTATAGAGTGGCTTTGTAGGAAATGGACTTAAATAACAATGAGCCAAATTCTCTCACCACTGGGTTAAACAGTGGGTCTAGGTAGAACCCTGAAGCGCTGGCAAAAGATGATCCACTCCCTGCTATTCTTGGAATGAGAGTATGTGTTCCCTGTCACAGAAAGGGAGATTCATGGTAACTTGTTCCTCAGCTTTTCTTATCACCAAATCCAAAAGCATTCAAAAGAAACACTTTTCCTCTTCTCAATGCCTCTTTAGATGATAATTCTCCCTACAAACATTCTAAGGTACCTTTGTCTTTGGATTGTGCATTAAGCATCCCAGCATTATGATTTTACATTCCTTAGGCACTTACCACCCCATGCTTTTGCTTTGTATTACGTCTATTTGGATGCTAGTCTGTCAAATCCTTAACAAAGGGGAAACAAAAATATGTTTTAACGTCCTCTTTTTTTGTCCACATCAGCTAGCACATGCAGCTTAGTCAAATGTGAAAGACTCTTTGTCAGTCCAATTTGCTGTGACTCATTGACCTAATTCGAGAACAGGCAGGGATCAATACTGTCACTTTTATGGTTATCTTTATATATCATGGCAGATAGAATGATCATGTGTTCTATTCAGGCTTCAGTCCACCTTAGAGAACCAGGAAACAAAGGGAGCTAGGCTACATGGGAAGACAGTAGAGCGCACCTGAGAGCTCAGGCTTTGTAATCAGAGGAACCTGGGTTTGTGTCCCTTCTCTTCATCTACTTGCTGACTGACCTTAGAGTGAGAAAGCCATAACACCTGGAGTTATGTGAGACTTCATCACAGAACAGAGGTTAACTGACTCATCGTTTGTCACGCAGTCTGCTAGTCCAACAGGATTAGAGACAGAAGAGCGGGGATATAGACAAAGCTAAGGTAATTTCTAGGCTATGCATGAAAGGAGTCCTTTCGTTTGTTATATGAGCTTTGACTCAGATATATCCCATTTCTCTGATTGAGTTGCACAAGGGAGAAACCAACTGAAAATACTAGGAATTAATTATTAAGCCATGTTTATATATTTATATCTTTCATACATATTCATCTATTTATTTAATATTTAGTGCTTTAATTATTAAACTGTTTTTGAGCATTGTTTATGGGAGAATATTCTTTGGTAGCCAAAATATATTCTCAAGTATAACCAGCTGACTGAGAATCAGGGCATCATACAAACACGATAGAGACTCCATCTCCTGAACCCCTTGTGGTGTTTTTGAAGTCAAAGCACTCAGAACAGGTAAGAGGACAGAATACTTTGCCCTATTTAAGAATATCAACATGTGATTCATTCCCTGAGAAGTTTAGTAGATGAGTATCAGAAAGTACTTCATTTTAGTACTAGAAGAAAAAATAATCAAAGTTCTGCTATTTGGAAAGGTACAGAGAAACTATCAAAAGTTTTATCTATTTGAGGTTAATTTCATGTGAAGAGTAATGTGAAAGTGTGGATGAACCGAAAGAATTCAAGGCTCAAAACATTTACAAAGCTCTGTTATTGGACTGCCAGGAAGTGGAAGACTATTCAACAGGTTAAGGGCTTGATTGCAATCATGAGAGTGCTCAGAACTTATTGACAAATTTAAATGAATTCGCTTTGGTCTCATCTAATTCCTTATCTAATCATTTGATGTGGCCTGTGGTTGGAAGGAAAGCAGCTTTATGTCATCTACATTTTGCAAAACTGAACTGTCCTTGGGCTACTTTGGAAAGGCCAACTGCCCCAAATTTCCTTTTCTCCCCTCAAGATTGTCCATTACCCCATCGGCAAATTATTTTCATTTAATTTGTTAAGTGGTAAAAGCAATGAGAAGGAAACACTAAAAGAGTGTGAAACTCAATCCAATTTCGCATTTAACGAACACCTATAATGCTCCACCTATGAGCACCTATACGACGCCATAGTGAATAAGTACTAAGGACCCAAAGTGAAGACGATGTGATTTCTGCCCACAAGAATCTTATAGTCTCAAGTTGGAAGGAGAAAGCTGACACAGAGTGCACATTTTAAAGTCATTGTATTTAGATAAGTTGAGAGAGAGAGAATTTGGCTTGCTGCTTAATCCATTTAGTGAGCAAGGCCCTACAATTAGCATGATAGTCGAAGACTGGAAGCTGCAATTTCCTCAGTCTGGGTCCCCACTTACCTCTCACAGTAGGACCATCTCCCTGTGCTGCCTATAAACCTGTAAATTGTCAGGCTGATATTTTTTATACAACTTAGTCCCTACACACAAGGCAACTGTTTTACCTACACTATTTAAGGGATATCCCTCTTAAGACATTTGTTTTCAAGGTTAATTTGAAACTATGTGAGGTTTTTTTCTATATCTTAAGAAACTCACTCCCCATGTAGAGTATGATTTTCTTGTATAACTAAGGAGGAATATGATCATAAAGGAGCACAGAGAGGGGGTAAATTCTTCCCAGGGGTGGGGGCAATGCAGGCTTCAAAGAGGATGTGGCCCATGAAAGAAAGAGCTCAAGAGCTTGATAAAAAGGAAGCATATTGCAGGTGTAGGGGAGGAAAAACTTTTCCTCTACCCTCCTAGGTACCTGGCTGGACCTGAAAATTAAACTGAGAAAGACAGATGAATAGGAGAAAAGCATACAAATTTATTTAATATGTTTGCTGTGACACAGAAGCCTTCATGAAGAAATGAAGACCCGAGGAAACAGTTAAACTTGACCATTGTTATACTAGATTTGATGAAACGTGGAAAGTGATGGAAAAACTGATAGGAAAAAAGGGTATAAGGTAAGGACAGGAAACTGGGGGAACTCAGCCAGCCTTGTTTGTTCAGATTCCTCTTGGAGTCCCTCCATCTTCAAAGATAAGGGTGCTCCTTTCCTCTAGGCATAGCAAGGGCCCCTCTCATATGAGGATCTTGTGACCTGCTTCAGGGGAGAAGGGGGAGGTCAGAGAGTCCTTGCTGCCCGTGCTATTTCTCAAATTCCTTCAGCTTAAAATATTCAATATGCCAAGGTGCCATATTTTGGGGTAGCGTGTTCTGAACTCCCTCATAGGCAAAGTGAGTCATCTACTACTGTGCAAAAAGATAAAGCATCCAAGGCATGGCAATTTTGGAGAATGTGAATAGACTGGGGTAGGTAGTGAATATAAAACTTGAAAAGAATCCTTAAAGGTAAGGCTGCAAAGTGAGGTGGAGTTAGATTGTGATGCTCCTTGAATGCTGTGCTTAAGAAGTACAGTAATCCGCCCTTAACTGCAAGGGATCTGTTCCATGACCCCCACTGGATGCCTGAAACCATGGCTAGTATTGAATCCTATGTAGACTATGTTTTTTCCTATACACACATACCTATGATAAAGCTTTATTTGTAAATTAGGCACAGTAAGAGAATATCAAAATTGCCAGCATCACTACTCTTGTGCTTTGGGGCCCTTATTGAGTAAAATAAGGGTTACTTGAACATAGCACTGTGATACTGCAACAGTTGGCCTGATAACTATGACAGCTACTAAGGGATTCAAGGGCGGGTGGTATATACAACATAGATATGCTGGGCAAAGGGATGATTCATGTCCGGGACAGGAAAGAGCAAGATGGTTCAAGATTTCATCACACTACTCAGAGTGGCATGTAATTCAAAACTTATGAATTGTTTATTTCTGGAATTTTCCATTTAATATTTTTGGACCAGGGTTGATCAAGTATAACCAAAACCATGGAAGAAAAAAACCGCAAATAAGCGGGGGGGGGGGGGGGGGGACTATTGTATAGCCTCTGCCTTGTAGGTGGTGGCAGTCAGTTAGGGTTTTTAAACAGTGGAGTAATATTATCATATTTGCATTTTACTTATTTTTTTAAATGATTTTTTTTCTTTGAGGAAGATTAGTCCTGAGCTAACATCTACCACCAGTCCTCCTCCTTTTGCTGAGGAAGACTGGCTCTGAGCTAACATCCGTGCCCATCTTCCTCTACTTTATATGTGGGATGCCTGCCACATCATGGCTTGCCAAGTGGTGCCATGTCTGCACCCAGGATCCCAACCAGTGAACCCCGGGCCGCCGAAGCGGAACATGCGAACTTAACCACTGCACCACCAGGCTGGCCCCCTATTTGTAGTTTAGAAAGGTAATTCTTAGCTGCCACCTCATGTCTCTGGCCTGGCATGAGGTCCTTCCCACAAGAAACAAAGAAAACCACAAGAAGAGAGTAACTTGTGGGAACAGCAAAATATAGCCACCTGGGTATTCAAGGGCCAAAAAGAATGCAGATGAGCAAAGAAACGTTTAGCTATTTTCGTTACACTTCCTGGGGCAAGGGAAAATAGTGACCTTGGCATCTGAATACTTCTGTGAAAGGATGAGCCCTTCCTGGGCAGAGGCAGTAGGAATCAGTTGCTAAAGATCTAAGCCTAGGAGGTAGATGAGTTCAGAGGTAGGCGAACTGTGGCCTGCAGGCCAAATCTGGCCAATACTTTTATATGGCCTTTGAGCTAAGGATGATTTTTACACTTTAAAAGGGTTGTAAAAGGGAAAAATAAGGAAAAAAAAAAAAGAAAAATATGTGACTAAGTATGTGGCCTACAAAGCCTAACACACTTTCTGTCTGGTTCTTTACACAAAAAGTTTGCCATGGTCTAATTTAACCTCTTCATGTTATGGGGAAATGCTGAGGCCTAGTTACTCATCATATACATACATACATACATATATATATATATATAATGGCCTTCTCTGAAGGTTTGATCTTATGCCACTGAACTCATTTTATTTCAAAGTATTTAAGTTTATTTTTTTGAGGGAATCAAGAAGGGCCAAATATGAATGCCCTTGAAAGTCAGACATGCTCCATGTTATATAGTATATATTTGTTACACTTTATTACATACCCTTCCACCACCCCTACTCCTTTCCTAGTCTTTGGTAGGAATGTCTTAAAATAAAACAGCCTTAGGGAATCACTGATCTTCTGTATAGTTTGCTTGGTGGTGACCCCACTCAAGCCCAGGGACAGCAATACATTATCAGCCTAAGCCAATCAGGACATCTCAAGTCTCTGGTCATAGTGATTGGATTAGGGATGGACACATGATCCAGTTCAAAGTACTGATTATCAGGCTTCGTATTTTGTTAATATTTTTAGAAATAGTAACACTCACTTTCTTTCCTGCTGGGTTTGAACATTGAAGAAAAAGCTCTGAAAATATAGCTAGCCATCTTTAGACAATCAGGACATGAGAATGAAGTCAACATGAAGGAGAGGAGGATTGAGAAACTTGGAAACAGAGTCTGGTGACATTGTTTGGAACCCCTGGATCAAGCTTTACCTGAAGCACAAGTTTCTGGACTTTTGATTAGGTGAATCAATAAATTGCTTTTTGACTAAGTTGGTTTGAGCTTGGTTTCCTGCCATTTACAACCGAAAGAGGAAAACGCAGTGATTGGCAATCTATAACCCTATGCAAAATCCAGTTTACTGCCTAATTTTGTATTGCCAAGAGCTAAGAATGGTTTTATTCATTTTTAAATGATTGAAAAAAAGTAAGAGTGTTATCTTCTGCCACATGCAAATTATGTGAAATTCAAATTTCAGTGTCTATAAATTGTGTTATTAGAACACAGCTATGTTCATTCACTTATGAATCATCTGTGTCTGCTTTTGCGCTACAATAGCAGAGATGAGTAGTTGTGACAAAGGTTTTTATGACATACAAAGCCTAAAATATTTCCAATTTGGCTTTTTACAGAAAAAGTTTGCTGACCTCTGGTCTAAGTAAAGCAGGTGACAAGAGTTCTTTTTGTTTAAGCTTCGTATTGGTTTTCTAGGGAGGTGGTAATGGGCTCATTGAAATTGATGGTTCTATTTAAGATTAGGAATTGAAGTATAGGCAGAGAGAGAGAGGGGTAGGGGTCACTTCTAACCACTCAGGGAATAATTCAGTGGGTAAGGAATTTATTCACTATCTGGTAGGAGAAATTGTCAGTAAAAAGAGAATTTTGAGTAAGTTGTTAAATGTCATCAGGTGAAATGTGTTCTGACCCAAACTCTGGAGAAGCTGTTTTACATTTCCAGGTGTAGAGGGAGGGAGTGAAAAGGGGGCACTAACATCTATTCATTCTCTACAATATCTTAGTGAAGGAGTTCAGAACAGGCCTCCCCAGGATGTGCCACTTTGGCACGTGTATTGTTTTGAGCTAAAGGCAGTTGAGACCCTGTGGGCTCAAGAGAAACTTTTACCTCTCCCTTAAAGAATCGAAATTGGGGGCTTTGCCCATAATAAGAGTTATTCCAAGAAATAAGTTTTTATGACCTATCTGTATGGCAGGGCAAACCTTTACTTACTGATCACTTGCTCTTCTTATTGTCCTGCGGATTACCCTCCTCCCCTCTGAAGCCTCAGGCCCCTATCCCATTCCTTAGCTCAAGATGGCATATATGCCTCATTTTGCCTTTTTGTTTCTGACCCTCTCATGTATGTGAGGTTCCTGTATGTACAAAATTAAATTTGATTTTCTCCTGTTAATCTGTCTCATGGCGATTCGATTTTTAGACGAGCCAAAAGAACCATTGAAGGGCAGAGGAAAATTCTTTCTCCCCAACATTAGATACTGTGCTAAGTTTTATTCTCATAGTATGTTTTATTAATCCTTAAAGAAATCATATGGGCTGAATTATATTATTATCCACACGTTTATGATGAGAAAACTGAGATTTGCCCTGCTCTACTCAGTTTGTAAGTACCAGAGCTGAGATTTGAACACAAATCAATTGGGCTCCAAAATCTATGCTCTTTCTGCTATATCGGGGGTGGAAGAATCTGAAAGAGCAAAACAAACAAAGAAATTCTAAAAGTAAGAGAATAGTAAGAGAGTGAGTTAGACTGTTCTACTTGGGAGGCTCATTAAACAAGAATTATAAACTGATGGAAGAGAGTCCATCTCCAATAAGACATAGCACTTTTGAGAGCGAAAGAGGGCACTATAAAGAATTACACTGGGTCAACAGAATTAATCTGAGATTGTCTTGGGCTAACTAGGATATATGGTAACCCTAATTAATAGTAACAAGGGCCATATGATTATGGGAGGAGTCGTGACAATGAGGCAATGACAAATGACCAGATTATACCAAGGTCAGCTGACATCATTGGAGCAGAGGATTTCTTGAGATGGAGCAGATAAATGAACACTAGCAGCTGCTCAGGACCGTTATAGTGCTGATCTCTGAGAAGGCATAAGCCACCAAGGGACTTTGCTAGGTGGTAATGGAAGGACTTGAAGGGATGGGGTTCTAGCAAATTTTTATTGAGCTCAGAGTCAGAGATTATTGTTGTTGGGGAGGAAAAATAATTTTCCTTCTACCCTTCTAGATTCTTGGCTGAGACACCACTGTAATAAAAAGACAGATAAACAGGAGAAAACCAAGCAGAAGTTTAATAACATGTATCCCTCTTGGACACATGGGAGACAGCCAGGAAAACTGAGTAACTCCCTGAAATGTCCCAAGCCACCATGTTAAATATCATCTCCAGCTAAACACCAAAGATGTTGGGGGAAGGGGTAGGCCAGTTTTGAGAAGTCAACAAGGAAAGCAGTCTAAAGAAGGATAAGGTTGTTATGCAGATTTAAATCCTAGCCTTCTCCATTGATAAAAGTTTCTAGAGATTTATTCATCCTTCTCTTCCTGGTACAGAGAGGGAGACACCATGATGAATGGATATTTCCCTTATAAATGTGAATTTTTCTTACAATGGGTACTTCTACTCAGTTTTCAGAGCTTCTCTTGTGTCTGCTGTTTCTTAAAAATAGCCAGCTTAAAATAATCAATATGCCAAAGAGGCATATTTTGGGGTGGTATGTTTTGCTCTCCTTTACTGTCGTTGTAACTCAAACACTTCTTCACTAGAGACCCCCCAAGCTGGGCAAACACAGGTTAAATTTACCACCCGGAATCCTGCTTTCCCTCTAATTTCAAGAAGGATGATCAGAGACCAGTGTAGGTTCCAGCTCTTAGCTAGCTTGCTAAGCTATTGTGTGGATCCCTCAAGAGACATACCTGGTAGGGCTTCTCTGAAGGAATAGCTGAACAGCAATAGTAAATCTCAGCTTGCCATTCTTCTAGTTCCAGACCTGCTTGCCAGTCTGTTCCAGTCCTGTGCCTTTAAACTGAATTCCAGGCTTACTACCATCTCACGTGGTTTTCCAAGGCAGACAGAAACAGGGTTTTTATTTAGCCTTTCCTCATTTCTTTTACTTCTTTCCTCTTTTGATGGTATCAATTTTCTTTCCTTCATCTTTAGCCTCTGCCCTCATTCTTGTCCTGCTGTCTGATCTCCAATATGGCTGCTTTGTGATGGGTACCATTTTGAAGATGAGGAAATAAGCTTTTCTATTTTTCTGATAATGTTCTCATAATCAAATAAGGTAGCAACAGGAATAAAAGTATTTACTTCACCAGTGTGTTTCTCATCCCCCTCCAACTGTTTTTTTACCTGGAAACATTTCTTGTGCTATCAAAGCCAATAATAAATTGTAGAACCTGACAGCTGCACATTTATTGGCAAACACCACTTTCAAAGAATGTGTCCCTAGAGAATCAATCTTGACAGCGTTTTTAACCAACGTGCATTGAAACACTGGTACAGACATCAGTTGATGAGAGCAAAGCTTTGTTTAAGGATTGTGCTGATTCTGCATACACATTCACCCTCCATGCTCAACTGTCATTTGATTATTCATCTCAAGTCCCTCCAGTCTGTACACCACTTTCCAGATGGAAGCAAGATAACATCTTATACACCGCCAACATCTTGTATAACGCCCAGATTTCATGTGCTTTTACCCCTATTCTCCACAACCCGAGATTTAAATGTGACAATGCTATTATGTTACAGTTTATCTTGAAAAGCCACATACTTCTGACTAGACAAGACAGGCAATCTAGTGTTAAGGGTATTTGGGGATTTCTTTTAAGCCCATTATCAGGAGATACTGCAGGAAGAAAGTAAAGAGCCAGAACTGATAGGGGTAGAAGTCAGTCCTCTAGGCAAACCAAATTGCCTGTTCTTTACCACTAAAGAGCATTTTGAAAGGACACACTGAGAAACAGCTAGAGCAGACACACAGGAGACTTCTTCGTATGCAACATGAAGGATAGCCAAGAGAAGATCATGATTCTGTAACTAACATGCTACATAAGATGGAAAGGAGTAAAATGCTGCTAAACTTTATAGAACTCGTGTTGCGTTGCCTTTCTTTTTCAAAAGAATCACAGAGATTCTTCTGTCAGAAGCACTTCTCCTTTGGCTTTACCATGCCTTAGTAATGTGCTGTAAGGGAATTGTGTCCATTAGTGATGTTCCTACTTCCAGTCAAATTGTGGTTTCTAGACTGTTGCTTCCTCCTAGTTTTCTCCAATTAGGTGGCAGCTATGCTGCTTAGCAATTAGTTCTAAGAGCCTCAGAATGGTTTGCAAGTTTGCCTGGCCTGAAGGGTGGAGAAAGAATTGTAGTTAGAGTGCCTTTTGCTAACCCTCAGTATTTTTGTCTATGTGCCAAATTAAACAAAGTTGAAAGCTTTGTATTATTAATTTGAAGAAAATGGCTTTGTGATACAGTATACTCAATGCCTGAAACATTTTAAATATATTAGTACCTACCATAAGCTGTGCATATTAAAGTCTAGTTATTGAAAAAAAAAATGACCCCAAACGTTTGAATTTAAATAATTTAAAAGGTCTAAGAAAGAATCCCATTTGGCTGTGTCTGATTTGATAGTTCAATAGGTGATGGCATCTTCCTAACCATTAAACATCTTATCAGATTTATTCATGTTAGATGATAATTTTCCAAATATATTGAACATCACTACTATTTTTAATGATGCATACATAATTTAAGGAATCTTGTTAAAAGAAAGTCAATTAATCTTTTGATAGCCAGGAAATTATGTTGTGGTAAAATTAACAATTTTAATGTAAGTAGAGAGTCTCATTTTAACTGCAACCCTTTGCCACCACCCCTCTTAGCCTTTTTTGTTACTTTCCATGAGTACATATAAGGTCATTTGATATTCCAAAAGCGTATGTTTGAATGTGTGGGGACCTTGTCAAATGTTGTTCTCGGTTAACTGCAGCCATTTGGATAAACAACAACAAATACAGAAACAAAAGACTAAAACCAAAAACATTTTTCTCATTTCTTAGAGCTTTGTTTGATAATGATGCTTTCAAAACTTCTAAAACTGTCAGAAATAGTTATGCTTTACTATACATGTGTGCAATTGCAGCTTAAAAATTTGGAATTGCTTTGGTCTTTTTGGTTTTGCCTAGTATGAAGGAATAAATACATTATTGGAATGCAGGAAACGATATTTGCAAAGTCGTGGAGAAATAACTTCTTTAGAATCTAGAGTGGGCATCTTTGCTTCTATGGTTAAACGTTTTTTATGTCAAGGCCCTACATGAAAACTGAAACATCCTGACAAGTTCAAGAACTTCTTTTTTATATTTCACCTGTCCATTTCAGGACATATAATTAGGGGTCAGATTCTCTATGGTTAAACATCCAGTTCATTTTTGTATATGGTAGTGGTTTTCTGAGTGCATGAAAATATCTAGATGTCGCTCAAAATTTTCAATTTTCCCTACAGTATTTAGTATCACATAGATCTAGCATGATTCTACAAAGATGGTATTTTAGATCTTTATTTAAATAGTAATCACTAAGATTTAAAAAATATAGAAGATTAACTTAAAATATCACCGCATCAATTTACTTCCAGACAAGTCGTTGAATGTTATGGATGCAAATTACTTGACATTTACATTTCTTATTTCTCAACAGTCCTGAAAAGAGGATCCTGGATAATCTGCCTTACATTTCATGTCTGAGGAGGCGAAGGCCCAAAGAGATACAATTGCTGGATTCACCCATCACTCAAATGACTTCCACAGTAAACAACAGGAATAAAACTATAATTCTTTCATTCACTCAGCACTTTTCAATGGATCGCTTGCTATGAGTGAAGCACTGTGCTAATTGTGAATGATACGAGAAGCAGAACCCACTGGGTTATTAAAGTTCTGTTTGGTAATGATTACCTTAAAATTTCTTAGGGTGTCACAAACAGATATGTTTTACACATACTTGTGTAAAATTACTGTTTCTAGAGGCGTAGAGCAAATATAAGTTAAATATATTTACAAATAATAATATATTAACATTTTAAGGGAGAAGGTGATTAAATGCAAATAGAAGGTGAGGCATTAAGTACATAAGATGAGTCCTTAAGAGCATTCTCTAAACGCAGCTTTTGTTCTATAGGCCTGTTATCAAGCTCCATCTCAAGAGCAATTAACTGGGATGCCTTCCCATTTTCTCCATTCGCCAAAGGTATTCAATGTTTCCAGATGTACTGGCTATAATAATAATTTATTTTATCTCCAATCTTGTAAATTCCTTGTGATTTTTGACTCTGATGTTTTTTGTTTCCTTCACTAACACTAGCTAAACTGCCAAATGCTGCTATTTCATTTCTCTCTCTCCCCCTCTCTCTTATTCACACACACACACACACACACACACTGTCATGCTGTGTTTTCCATTCTCTCCGCCTGCAGAGCAACTCACCTTTCGGGCATCTCATTTAACTATCATGCCTTCTTCTCCATCTATAATCTCTTCTTTAACTTTCACCGACATTATATTAACAGGGACCTCGACCTCTCGTTCCCCACTTAACTTGAATTCCTAATATGACCTTTGAGATCTACATGAATTCTTTGCTTCTCATCTTCAATTCTCCCCAGGTCACCTCTTATTCACCAGTTGTTTGCTTATTTTTTTCTTTCCTATAGTGTACCTAAGTTTATTTCTAGGTTTTAACAATCTTAGAACATTTTCTTGCCGATTCCTGTCTCATAAAAAGAGGCCATAATCATGTACCAGAGTAGACTAGATTCACCTATTCTTTCTTTGATCATAGACAATAGAGACCCGGTGTGTTAAATTGTATTTCTGTCCAAAATATTTTGGCCCCACCCTGTGGGACCCCTCCATGAGGGACTTCCTTGCTCCATTGATACCAGAATTGGCCATGTGACTTGTTTTGGCCAATGAAGTATAAGTCTCTTCCAAGAAGATGATTATGAGCCGGCATGTGCTATTCTATGCTTATCTTCTCTCTCTCCCATGAGATCAGAAGTGTCTTAGAAAAGGGCTGACCTATTAATCTGAGTCGTGGAGTAGATACATCATGGAGCATAGCTGTAGCTGAGCATCAATAGACCTGTAGTTCAAGTGAAAAAAAATCTTGGGTGTTTTGAGCCAGTGAGATTTTGTGATTGTTTGTTACCGCAACACAATGTAACCTAAACTCACTGATAAACTTAGTAGCTGTGCTTATTGTCTATAATTTGCCAATGGTACTTAGTATGGCATCATGAACTTAAAAGTGAACAACACGCATGCCCTAATAGCTGCTCCTTCTCCTGATGTCCAACTTTCTGTCTCTTTAGTCATCCAGGTGTGATATCTTGATATAATTTTTTCTTTTCCCCTTCTGTCCACCCACCGTTCCTTTATTACTTATAATTCTACACCAATAAACTTTTTTTCTTTTGGTGAGGAAGACTGGCCCTGAGCTAACGTCTATTGCCAATCCTCCTCTTTTTGCTTGAGCAAGATTCTTGCTGAGCTAATATTTGTGAAAGTCTTCCTCTATTTTGTATGTGGGATGCTGCCACAGCATGGCTTGATGAGCAGTGTGTAGGTCTGTGCCTGGGATTCAAACTGGCAAACCCCAGGCTGCTGAAGCAGAACATGCGAAATTAACCACTACACCACCAGCTGGCCCCTGGTACACTTTTTAAAAGGCATATGTTCTATTTTGAGTGATGCTCAGGTTTCTCACCTCTACTCCTTGCCAAAAAGCAGTAGCTCCAGACAAGGGATAAAGACTCACAGTTAGAAAAACGATAGCTCACATCAAGTAAGCACATAGGGCTAAGTACCATTCTTAGCACATTACCAACATCGTCCTGTTTAATGTTAACAGTAATGTTAAACTTGGTGTACTATTATTGTCCTCATTTAAAAAATGGAGAGGGGCTGGCCGGTGGTGCAGCAGTTAAGTTCGCACGTTCTGCTTCTCAGCAGCCTGGGGTTTGCTGGTTCGGATCCTGGGTGCGGACATGGCACCGCTTGGCACGCCATGCTGTGGTAGGCGTCCCATGTATAAAGTAGAGGAAGATGGGCACAATGTTAGCTCAGGGCCAGGCTTCCTCAGCAAAAATGATGAGGACTGGCTGTAGTTAGCTCAGGGCTAATCTTTCTCAAAAAAAAAAAAAATGGAGAAACTCCAAATAAGGTATACAGATGGCAAATAGGCACATGAAAAGATGTTCATCATTGCTGATCATCAGGGAAATGCAAATCAAAACTACACTAAGATATCACCTTACACCCATTAGAATGACAAAAATATCTAAAACTAATAGTAGCAAATGTTGGAGAGGTTGCGGAGAAGAAGGAACCCTCATCCACTGCTCGTGGGAATGGAAACTGGTGCAGCCACTATGGAAAACAGTATGGAGATTCCTCAAAAAATTAAAAATAGAACTACCATATGACCCGGCTATCCCACTATTGGGTATCTACCCAAAGAGCTTGAAGTCAGCAATTCCAAAAGTCCCATGCACCCCAATGTTCATTGCAGCATTATTTACAATGGCCAAGACATGGAAGCAACCTAAGTGCCCATCAACAGATGACTGGATAAAGAAGATGTGGTAAATATATACAATGGAATACTACTCAGCCGTAAAAAAAGAACAAAATCGTCCCATTTGCAATAACATGGATGGACCTTGAGGGAATTATGTTAAGTGAAATAAGCCAGTTAGAGAAGGACAATCTCTGTATGACTCCACTCATATGAGGAATTTAAAAATGCAGACAAAGAGAACAGACTAGTGGCTACCAGGGGAAAGATTGAGTGGGGGGTGGGCACAAAGGGTGAAGGGGTGCACCTACAACACGACTGACAAACAATAATGTACAACTGAAATTTCACAAGATTGCAACCTATCATTAACTCAATAAAAATACAAAAAATAAAAGGTGCTGGCCCCATGGCCGAGTGGTTAAGTTCTCGCGCTCCGCTGCAGGCAGCTCAGTCCTGGGTATGGACATGGCACTGCTCATCGGACCAGGCTGAGGTGGCGTCCCACATGCCACAACTAGAAGGACCCACAACGAAGAATATACAACTATGTACTGGGGGCACTTTGGGGAGAAAAAGGAAAAAATAAAATCTTTAAAAAAAGTAAATAAAAAGATCTAGAGGGCTAAGGTGAGATAGATTCTCTTAGGGAGAAAACCAAGCCTTTGAAGAGTCACAAATGGCCCATTCCCGACACCAGGGAAGGAGTTTTGGGGTCAAAACTCTGTCTAGGAGATGTGCATGCATTTGGTTGGGATGTTCTGTATACATTTAATCCTCAGAAAACCGACTCCACTAGAAAGCTAGTTGAGTATTTAGGGGCATGAAGACCTTGCAAAATCTTCATCAAAGAAAGATTAATACAGTCAGCCTTTTTTCTTATTTGTTTTTTTTCCTTTCCCATTTTCATTCTAGTCTGGGTCATTATCTCTCATCAGGTTATTGTAATAGTTCCCATTTTCTGGTCAGATAACTTCACCTGCTTCCTGCTGATGATGGAAAGCATTCTGAAGTACTTTGCTTGCTGCAACTGCCTCTTTCTGTTTTATTTCTCACTTTTCCCTTTTCAACAGGCTGCATTCCAGATATCTTTTGCATTTCCTGCTTCAGTTTCTTTGGTTTCCTCTGACCAAAATGACTCTCTCTCTGACTTCTACATATTCAAATTTTTCAAGTCCAAATGCAAACTCATCTCCTTCAAGAAGACTTTCCTGATTCCTTCGACTAATGTATCCTCTCACTCCTCAGAAATCCAATAGAAATGATATTTTCCTCTTATAGGACATATAAATGTTTATTTTGCAGTTAATGAGCCACGTTTTATCTACTTCATAATAAGACTATACACTTTGTGAGGGCAGGGACCACTTGGCATTTATCTTTATATTCCCCTGGCTCCTAGCCTTTGTTTTTTCATCCAGTCATTTATTTACTAAACAGAAGCACATAGAAGAGAGATGGTGCCTTCCTTTGTGGAGAGAATATGGAATACGGTAAGTACACACAGGAAGCCTTCAAATATTTGTTGAATGAGTGTTAATCATAATTGGCGTATTTACTGGCCTCTATTGAAATGAATAGGTTCTTAAATAAAAAGAAATATTATGTTTGTATTTAAAAGTACCTCAAGGTGAATACAAAGGTCGATAGGATTTATTTAATATTTATAATCCACAAGGAAGCTTAAGATACCATAAATTTAATGAAAGTTGATACTAACAGATACTTTAAAACATTTTAAATATTGTTTTTATTTATTAAACCTGTTTTTTAAAAAATCCATGATTGAGGGAACAATTATGAATTCTGGACAAATGTTTCCTTCAGAATTTATATGTTATAGAATAAGGGTCTCAAGATTAAATCAGCCATACGCAGCATAGACAACGCTCCTAATTAATTTTACTATTATGGTGAAATGATCTATGGGCCCAGGGAGTTTACTCTTGCCATTAAAACATTAATTCTATTGG
Source organism: Equus asinus (assembly GCF_041296235.1). Lineage (NCBI taxonomy): Eukaryota > Metazoa > Chordata > Mammalia > Perissodactyla > Equidae > Equus > Equus asinus. Next base: position 92,669,792 of record NC_091820.1, read on the forward strand.
CACAAAAGACAAATCTATGGGTCTGACAGAAATTAGTGGAGCTCTGGTGTGATATGTACAAGTTATAAAAACAGCAACATATAGGCAGCCAAATAAAAAGGGGAGTGTTTTTAAGACAACTCCTGTCTTTGAGCCTAAACAATCTTGATCATTCTGAGAACTGTTCTTCTAGATTATCGGGGATAACCCCCCCACTCCATCAACATGAACCATAAAACGCATCATAAAATTGCATGTAAAGTTTGCTGATCTCAGGTCCACCAGCCCTAGGCACTCTGGCAAAGCCAGTCGGGAATCCTAGAGATGGGCAACTTGCATGTAGCCAGGTAGGCAGCAGGGCTGTCGCCAAAGTGTTACTGCCATTGGCCTTCAATTCATTCCACCTCTGATCATTCCTGAGGCAGGTAAACTTTACCTTCCCCATGGATTGGCAGGTGTTGCGGACTAAATGTTTGTGTCCCCCACAAAGTCATGTGTTGAAACCGCACCCCCCAATGTGACAGTATTAGGAGGTGTGCATAGCACCTTGTGTATACCTCTATATGTGTACTTACATTTTTGCATTCTGATGATCTAATTGCCAATTTCTGCCACTAAATGAGATGTCTCCAGGGCAAAAGCTGAGTCCTTATGTCCCTGGCAACTAGGCAGTGTCTGGTTGAATTCTTAAATAACTGTTTGATGATTTAATGGATGACTGAATGAACAATTTGCATATGTTAGGCAGGGCTGACACCTTAGACGTGGTGTCAGGGAATCAGGAAGAAGTCTTGTTTAAACTTTACCTTCCCTGCTGATGGTTGGTGTTATGGGCTAAATTTTTGTAACCCCCCCATCCCCCATGCCCTCCAAATCCATACGTTGAAACCCTACCCCTCAATGTGATAGGGTTAGGAGGTGGGGCCTTTGGGAGATAATTAGAATTAGATGAGGTGAGGAGGCTGCAGTCCTCATGAATAGCATCAGTGCCCTTTTAAGAGTCACAGGAGAGCTGCTTTGGCTCTCTGCTCTCTGCCTTGTGAGGATACACTGAAAAGTTGCCTGTCTGCAGCCTAAAAGAGAGCCCTCACCAGGAGCTGACGAAGGTGGGGCCCTGATCTGGGACATCCAGCCTCCAGAACTGTGAGAAATAAACTTCTGTTGTTTATAAACCACCCAGTCTATAGTAGTTTGTTATAGCAGCCCAGATGGACTAAGACAGTTAGTGACTAAAATTTCTTAATTAGAAATTCAGTTCTTTCCCTTTTTTAAAAAAATTACAAGTATTTCCAGTGTGGCTGGCATATGGAAACCTATCAGTCATTTACGGGTAAGTGCAATGGTTCTTAAACATCAGGGTGCATCAGAGTACCCTGAACGTGATGTTACAACAGACTGCTGGCCCCGCCCCCAGAGTGTCTGATTCAGTCTTCGGGGTGGGGCCTGAGAATGTGCATTCCTAACAATCTCGCCGATGTTGCTGGTCTGGGGATCACAGTTTTTTTGAGAACCACTGGCTTAGTGTAAACGAGCTTATCAGATCATTTCCTGAGGACAGACATTGAGGGCTAAAGAGAGAGCAGGAGAGCATGAAAGGAGGAGAGAAGAAACAAAATGGAGAATAAGAATAGCTCTAAGACGAGCTACACTATACACATTTTCTAAAGATGGGAACTGGTGAGCAGAAATCTTTGAAATGTTACGTGTAGTTGTGGAATTGGCACAGTGCACTCACCTTGGGAATAGAAAATAAGACTTTCTAAATACAATATTCTTTACACCTTGAAAGGGGAATTTCAATAAATGGGATAAATGCTTATTTAACAGTTTATAAATAATAACATGCTTTTGCAAATCATTTGGCCTTTAAAAAGTGTGATTGCGTTTTTTGTCCAACAAGGAGAGACTATTTTGCACTATTTTCCCCACAAGGACTGCTGTTATTACTTAATATTTATTAAGTAGCCACCATAGTGGCTTTATTCTTACAGAAGAGGTTTTCTTCTTTACATTTGTGTGCTAAGTAGGATTTTCCAGCTGCCCATCCAGCTGAAGCCACAGTAAACAACACAGAACAACTTGAAGCTGACTGGGGTCCAGCAATCAATGTCCACATTTCTGTATTTAGCAAAAACAAGAACAACAAACCAAACATTTCCTCCTTTCAGCTTGAGCCTAATGTATCTATTAGCAATGCAGTTGCAGATGCAGCCGATCAATTAAACAGGTCACGCACTGATGAGTCTTAAGATTTATTGGTTAGAAGTGAAATGCAGAAACATGTCATGTCAAAGGAAGTAGGATCCAGAGTTTAAAGGAAGGTAAATCAGACCTTGAAGGTAATAATCTGCGGAAAAGTCGTTTTAAAGAGACACTGTACATGTTGCATCGGATAACTTGAAAAGAACAAGAATTATAATAGTGCTAAAAGGTGAAGCTGAGAATGTAAAGACTATAGAAAATTTAATAAAAGGGAGTCATGCTTTATAACGTGGATTAGGAAACTGCAAGGATAGAACTCACAGTCCTTATTTCTGGTATTTGGAAAAAGAAAAAAATCTATTTCATGATAAGATAGAACAATTCTAGCAGTCTCCAAATAATTAATCATTTTTAGTTCAAATGTTGTGAAATGAATCACAACACAAGATACATCTTCAGACATATTGGGCTTTCTTTTTTCTCCTTCCTCCTCTGATCTCTCTCTACCAGATGTGTGAATGAAAAAATTACGGAAAAAGAGACCAAGACAGACACTCACCACGGAGAACAAGATGGAGGAAATATCACTTAGGTTCTGTTACAGGTTGAATTGCGTCCCCCAAAAGATATGTCGAAGTTGTAACCTCTCGTACTTCAGATCGTGACCTTATTTGGAAATAGGCTCTTTGCAGATGTAATTAAGATGTGGCCATACTGATCAGGGTGGGCCTTTAATTCAATATGATCGGTGTCCTTATAAGAAGAGAAGAGACACAGACACGTAAGGAGAAGCTATGTGAAGACAGAGGCAGGGACTGGAGTGATGTATCTACAAGCCAAGGAATGCCAAGGGTTACCCACCGTCACCAGAAGCTAGGAGAGAGGCACGGAACAGATTTGTGCTCTGAGCCCTCAGAGGGAACCATGCCTGCTGACGCCTTGATTTTGGACTTCTAGCCTCCAGAACTCGAGTGAATAAGTTTCTGTTGTCTTAAGCCACCAGTTTGTGGTACTGTGTTACAGAAGCCCTAGGAAACTGGTACAGGTTCCTTCTCAAAACGTTGCATGTGTCAAGATTTGTTCACACAAACGGCTAAGCCTTCCTTACACATTGACTCACACTGCACCACTCAAGGCAGTCAAAACTTTCAATGAAAATAAAAATCCTGAATAGATTAGATGGGTATTTATTGGAATGGTTCTCAAGAACATACACGTACTGGTGTAATAACAGTTTATGCACATTCTAATGCATACTCTCCAAATAGAAATAAAAAAGGAGATAAAGTTGAAATAAAAATACCTGAAAATAGCCTACATTTTATTTTTAATGGCACAAAAATTCTCTTTTGTTCTCACTCGTATGTTGTTATAAATGTTATACATAATTATATTTTAGTGAGAGTAATGTCACTGGATGAAGTTCATTACTTTAAATTCTTGGTTTAATAGTTTATGATACAGTGATTTAACGGTCTGGTTCTAAATTCAGTGTACTTTCATACTTGGTTTTAATGGCTGTCATAGTCAAAAAGGTACTTCACAGAAATATATAGATCCAAGTGAAAAAAGTGTACTGCTGGCTACATTTACTACATACTGATGCTCAATACTGAGTTCCAACCATCAATTTTGTAAAGGTTTTTGGTTCAATTAGGTTGATACATTTGTTTTCGTTTTTAGTCACTTGGAGATAAGTTGCAGACATATAGTGCTCTGTTCTTGTATATTCAGCTTGCATTTACTAAGTCTAAAGACATTCTCTTGAATAGTCACTGTACTATCATGCTTAGGAAAAATGGCAATACTTCTCTAATATCATATAAAATGTAGTCCATATTAAAATTTCCTCATTTGTCCCAAGAATGTCTTTTATAGCTGTGTTTATTTTTGAACCAATGTGCAATCTAGGTTCAGAAAAGAATACCTCTCCGTCATCTCATATATTTTTCATGATATTTGCTGTTGTTAAAAGCCCAGCGCTGTTGTCCTATGGAGTGTCTTGGATTCTGGATTTGTCTGATTGTTTCCTCCTGGTATTGTTTATCTGTAAAAATCTCATGTATTCCTGATAAACTGCAAGTAATGTTGCTAGTGACTTGATTAGATCAAAATTAAATATTTCAAAGTAATATTCAAGTTGATGCGCAGCCTATCGGTAAGCATATTACATAGGTAATAGGTAAGCATAGGTCTGGCCGCACCTATACTAGTGCCACTAAGTTTGATCATTTGCTTAAGGTGGTGACCTTCACATCCCTCCTTTGTAAAGCGGCTTTCCCCTAGGGGCGCTTCCACTGGGCCAATATTCTTATCTACGACAACCTTTCACCTAATCATGTTAGCCTTCATCAATGATCCTTGCCTTGATCAACTATTATTTTGGAAGTTACCAAATAGTGGTTTTCAAATCCATCATTTATTTTATATTTAATTTATTAACTGACATTTTATAAGGAAGAGCTCTCCTTTTATCCACCTTTTTCCTTTTTCGTTCTTTTTTTCAGGGGACTAAGAATCGCTAAGGACTAATGGATTTTAATTTATTCAGTGTGCTACAATTAATTACAGTTATTATTCTTTGGAATACTCAGATTGTTTCAAATGTGGCCAGTGAGCTTCTCGACCCTGGATCCTGTATCCTTGGGAGGTGACATGTCCCTGTTAGTCTTTGAGCACTTCCTTGCTGTCTATGGCACAAGGTGGCTCAGTCTCCACCTTGCACTGTTCCTGCCTCGGACTGGAATCACCATTTCTCAAAGGAGCCCCGGTTCCTTTGATTGGGGAATTGAATTTAGAAGCACGGCAAGTGTGTTCACGCTCCTAGGGTGTCATTGCCTCTAGGACTATCTGTAGGCAGAGCTAGGAAAACTGCTTCTGAAAATTATGAGTTGATAGTGAGTTCAGTTCATTCTATTTTTAAAAATTTCTAATTGTGATAAAAACATAATATGAAGTTTACCCTCTTATCCATTTTTAAGTGCACAGTTCAGTCGTGTTAACTATATTCACATTGTTGTATAACATCTCTTAAACGTTTTCATCTTGCAAAAGTGCAACCCTATAGTACCCATTGAACAACATCTCCCCATTTTCCCCTCTCCTTGGCCCCTGGCAGCCACCATTCTACTTTCTATTTCTGTGATTTTGACTACTCTAGATAGCGCATCTAAGTAGAATCATACAGTATTTGTCCTTTTGTGTCTGGCTTATTTCACTCAGCATAATGTCTTCAAGGTTCATCCATCTTGCACCATGTTGCAGCATTGCCTTCTTTTTAAGGCTGAATAATATTTCAGTGCATGGATATACCACATTTTCTTTATCCTTTCATCAGTTGAGGGACATTTGGGTTGCTTCCACCTCTTGGCTGCTGTGAATAATACTGCAAGGAACATGGGCGTGCAATCCCTCTTTGAGATCGTGCTTTCAATACTTTTGGGTATATATCCAGAAGTGGGATTGCTTGACCATATGCTAATTCTATGTTTAGTTTTTGGAGGAACCTCTGTACTATTTTCCATGACAGCTTTCAGTTCACTTTTTTAAATTGCAGAGTTTTCTCTTGCATCTCTTTTTCTTTGAAAATATTGATGCCTAATGACATATGCGCATACATGCATACTTATTTACCTTATCCTACAACATACCTAAATTAGTTTCAAAATTACAATCAATACCACTAACAAGAAACCTTCTGAGCTTTCTTTGTAGTTCTTTTTGTTTTTGGACTATATCCAATTAAGGATGTATAGTCAGAGTATTGTGTTAAAAATAGTTTAAAAAATCATTTTCTCTGTATGGCTAAGTTTGATACACATTTATGCTCACGCGTTTCTACTTGTGTTTAAATGTGTATGTTTTATGCTTTTTAATTTAATTTAATTAATTTATGTTTTTGGTGAGGACGATTGGCCCTGAGCTGACATCCATGCCAATCTTTCTCTATTTTGTATGTGGGTTGCTGCCACAGCGTGGCTTGATGAGCAGTGTGTAGGTCTGGGCCTGGGATCCGAACCTGCAAATCCTGGGCTGCTGAAGTGGAGCATGTGAACTTAACCACTATGCAACCAGGCCGGCTCCTAGTTTTATTTTTTGAATAAAGCACTTGTATAGTTCAAAAGTCTACACTATATTTTAGTGTTGGTCCTGTCTCTATCCCCTCCACCTCATTCCCCCATTTTTATTATTTTAGGACAAGTTTCTAGTTAGTCCTTCCGTCCTTTCTGTATTTTTTTTAAAAGAAAGCAAATCTTTCTCCTTTTCTTATTTTGATGGTTTCATGTACCTCACTGCATGAATGTATCATAGTTTATTCAATCAATCTCCATAAATGGTTAGCTAGGTTGCTTCCAGTTTTTTGTTAGTACACATAATGCTGCAATGAATAACCTTGTGCATATGTTTTATATTGTTTGAGTTATATCTTCAGGGGGGATTCCCAGAAGCTGAATTGCTGGGGCAAAAAGTAAAAACATGTAATTTGTTAGATATTGCCAAATAACCCTCCATGGGGGTTGTGACATTTTGCACAGCCACTAGAAATTTAAGAAATTCCCTGTTTCTCCACACCAGGCTAAAAGACTTAATTGTCAGCATATATGAGAAATCCCATCTCAGTATAGTTTTAATTTTAATATTTTGTTAAATATGAGAGTGAGCATTTTTTCACATGTTTAGGGACCATTTATTTTTCTGTGAATAGTTTATGTCTTTTGTCATTTTTTTCTGTCGTGTTTTTGAATTTTTAAGGGTGCAAATATATGTGTTTTATTTACTTATATAGGTAACTAACCTAATTTCAGCCATAAAGTAACCTAACGTTGGAGATGTTTTCAAACATTGCTTTTTAAGATGATGATCTTTCCATAGTGTAAGTTTCTTTTGAAAATGAGATGTCCTTTCCATATCATTAAAATATCACTTTTCCTTTGAAGGTGTTGGTGGAGTGTTTATTCTTTTTAAAGTACATTCTAGGTAACACATTACTGAGAGTCTTTTGTCTTCAGAGTAAAAGTCGACACAATTGGAACACAACTTGTAGTAAAAGAAAAATGTCTAATGAATCTTTGAGTTCTATAACTTCTTAAGTACTTTGTCACAGGATAATCAAAGAACCCCTATATAATACAAAATAGTTTCTGGATCACTCAGCTTGTCTATATTGAAGAGATTCCACTATTTAATGATCTAGTTTTGTAAAATTAACTATGTCAATACATAGAAAGGCAACGGCTTCTCTCTGAGCCAGAGACCATAGTAACGTATGTAGAATTAATCTAGATGGTCTTTGTCCCTTGCAAATCTCAAAACCTTTTCATAGTCTACTTGTAAATCTCTACATCTTGAAAGTCACGTCTTTGTATTTTACTTGAATTTAAAAGACAGATTCTAGTTAATCTTGCCAGGGGCCTCATATACAGTTTCAAAATATTGATCTGAAATGGATACAAATTTTTATCTGTGCACATTCGTTCCCCCTTTTTCTTGGTAAAGAACTCCTCTTTTATTTTTATGAATGACAATTCATAAAAAGTTCTCCTGGTAGAACTGTCGATTCAGGAATCATCTCCATTCCTGCCCTGGGGGTGGACACATGAGCCGGGCCTGGCAAATCAGAGCTCTCCATCACTGTAGAAAAAGTGATCAATTCAAGGTTGGTCAAATAACATAAACCAGACCAATCACAGTTCTTTATAGGAATTGATATGGATTTTGATAGAAAATGAGTCTCTAAAATGAATGTCTAGCCTTCCAAGATAGTAAGTACTAAAGTCAGGAACTGCAAGAGGATATCTTTGCCATATTGTGAAGACAATCTATATCAAAATGAATCTAATACAGAGCTAATCAGAGATGAAAAAGACAGAGATTGAATCTTAATTTCATTACTGGAGCACCTGAGATCCAGCCATACCTCAAGAGAGACTTATTTTTATAAATTTTAGTTATATAAGTCCGTAAATTCCCTTTTTAGTCTCAGCAGGGTTAAACTTTTCCATTGCATACATTTATCACCCAAGAGTGGCTGCCCAGCCACAGACTATGTTTACAAGCTACCTTGGCATCTAGATGGGTCCTCGGGACCAGTTTTTCCAATGAAAGGAATGCAACAAGGCCAAGGAAGTAAAGAAGGAGGTTTGCTTTTTTGCTTGCTCTCTCTTACCTTTTTTTTTTTTGGGGTGAGGAAGATTGGCCCTGTGCTAACATCTGTTGTTGATCCTCCTCTTTTTGCTTGAGGAAGACTGTCACTGAACTAACATCTGTGCCAGTCTTCCTCTATTTTTTGTATGTGGGTCACTGCCATGGCATGGCTTGATGAGTGGTATAGGTCTTCACCTGGGATCTGAACCCACGAACCCCAGGCCACTGAAGCAGAGCGTGTAAACATAACCACTGTGCCACCAGGCCAGCCCCTCTCCCTTACCTTTTGTCAGCAAGATACAGATGATTTGGGGGCTCTATAAGATGCTAGAGCTACAAAGTAAAAGGTACCTGGATGCCTGAATCATCATATGGAAGGCCAACACCTGCATAGGATCACTATATGAGCATAAATAAATGTGTGAAGCCACTGAAATTTTGGGATTAGTTTGTTAAAGCAGCTAGTATGACCTTAACTAATTTAACACATATTGTCTTATATTAAAGATATTTAATTGCCTGTCTTGTCTCACTATTAGATTAAGATTACTCCAAGGGCAAAGACTAGGTCTTACTCATTTTTGCCTTTACTCATGGCAGAGGTATTCAATAAATATACACTGAATTGAATGAACCCTCAGAGTAGCAAGAAAGTTTAGTTCAAAGTAACTCAAGAATGGCTTATGCAAGTTAATCATGATTATATTCTTTTTTTAATAACAGTTTTATAGAGATATAATTCACATACCATACAACTCGCCCATTTGAAGTTCATGGTTTTTAGTGTATGCACACAGTAGTGCATATCACCAAATCAATTTTAGAATATTTTCATCACCCCAAAAAGAAACTCCCTACCCGTTAGCAGTTACTCTACATTTCCCTCCAGCCCACCTCTCCTCTCAGCCCTAGGCAACCACTAATTTATTTTCTGTCTTTATAGATTTTCTTTGTCTGGACATTTTATATAAATGGAATCACGTAATATGTGACCTTTTGTGTCTGGCTTCTTTCAATGAGCATAATGTTTTTAAGGCTCATCCTTGTTCTAGCATATATCAATACTTCACTCCTTTTTATTGCAAAAAATATTCCATTGTATGGATATGCTACTTTTTGTTTATCCATTCATTCTTTGACAGACATTTGGTTTTTTTCTGCATTTGTGCTCTTATGAATAATACTATTATGAACATTTGTGTACATGTTTTGTGTGGACATATGTTTTCATTTCTTTTGGATATGTACCTGGGAGTGGAATTTCTGTGTTATGTGGCAACTATATATTTTAACTTTGAAGAATTGCCAAACTGTTTTTCAAAGCCTCTGTGCCATTTACCTTTTCACCAGCAATGTATGATGGTTCCAATTTCTCCACATCCTCACCAACACTTGTTACTGTCTATCGTTTTTATTGTAGCCATCCTATTTCAAGTAAAGTGGTACCTCATTGTGGTTTTGATCTGCATTTCTCTGGTGACTAATGATGTCGAACGTCTCTTCATGTGCTTATCGGCCATTTGTATATCTTCTTTGGAGAATTGTCTTTTCAGCTCCTTTGCCAATTTTTAAATTGGGCTATTCATCTTTATGTTATTGAGTTGCAAGTGTTCTTATAACCTAGATACAATTCCCACACCAGATACATGATTTGTGAATATTTTTTCCTGTCCTTTGGTCATCTTCTCACTTCTTTGATGCACAATAGTTTTTAATTTTGTTGAAGTCCAATTTATCTGTTTTCTCTTTTGTTGCTTGTGCTTTGAGTGTCTCATCTAAAATCCCATTGCCTAATCCAAAGTCTCAAAGAGTTACGGCTATGTTTTCTTCTAAGAGTTTTATGATTTTGGTTCTTACATTTATGGCCTTGATCCATTTTGAGTTAAGTTTTGTGTGTGGTATAAAGCAAGGGTCCACCTTTATTCTGTAGCATGTGGATATCCAGTTGCTCCAGTACCATTTGGTGAAAAGAGTATTCTTTCCCTAGTAAATTGTTTCGGCACTTTTGTCTAAAATCAATTAACCCTAAATATGAGAGGTTATCTTTAGACTATTAATTCTATTCCATTGATTTATATGTATCTTTATGCCAGTACCACACAGTCTTCATTACTGTAGCTTTGTAGTAAATTTTGAAATAGGAACTATATAGTGTGAGTTCTCCAACTTTGTTCTTCTTTATCAAAATTGTTTTGTCTCTTCTGTGTCCTTTTCATTTCTATCCGAATTTTGTATTAACCTTATCAATATCTGCAAAAAAGGTAGCTGAGACTTTGATAGAGATTGTGTTGAATGTGGAGATCAATTTGGGGAGAATTGCTATCTTAAAATACTAAATCTTCCAATCCATGAGCATGGGAAGGCTTTCCATTTATTTTGGTCTTTTATTTCTTTCAATAATGTTTTATAGTTTTCACTGTAAAAATCTTGTACCTTTTTTGTGTGATTTACTCCTATGTATTGGATTATTTTTCATTTTTTTGTATGGAAGATTGGCACTGAGCTAACATCTGTTGCTAGTCTTCCTCTTTTTGCTTGAGGAAGATTGTCCTTGAGCTAACATCTGTACCCATGTTCCTCTCTTTTGCATGTGGGATGCTGCCAAAGCATGGCTTAATGGGCGGTGTGTAGATCTGCACCTGGGTTCTGAGCCTGTGAACCCCAGGCCGCTGAAGTGGAGTGCACAAACTTAACCACTGTGCCACTGGGCTGGTTATTTTTGATGCTGTTATAACTGAAATTGCTTTCTTAATTTCGTTTTTTGATTTTTCATTGCTGGTGTACAGAAATACAATTATTTTTTGTATATTGATCTTGTATTTTGCAACCTTGCTGAACTTGTTTATTAGTTCTAATAGTTTTTTAGAGGATTCTTTAGAATTTTCTATATAGAAGATCATGTTATCTGCAAATAAGTATGATTATATTCTTAACAGGCTGCAAAAAGAGCTCTTAAAGAGAACTTTCTGCTGGGTTAAGAATACCAATTATAGAAATCTAAGCTAAAGAAGCACCCTTTAAAAATGCTGCCAGTTTCTAAGGCCAAGGAAGAGCTTTACAGGATATTTTGCTTTCTCAACAATCTTATTGATGTGGAATGTTTTCTCTGGTGATCCATGAGGAAAAATTTTAAGTACTGAGTTTAAGTTAACTGGAAATCAAGATAGAATTGTTATACAGTGTAAATAAAGTATTACCACACACATCTCATCTGATTAAAATAAGCATCTAGCAGGATATTGTTGCTGCATGAGATTTTTTTTTTTTTTTAAGATTTTATTTTTTTCCTTTTTCTCCCCAAAGCCCCCCAGTACATAGTTGTATATTCTTCGTTGTGAGTCCTTCTAGTTGTGGCATATGGGACGCTGCCTCAGTGTGGTTTGATGAGCAGTGCCATGTCCGCGCCCAGGATTCGAACCAACGAAACACTGGGCCGCCTGCAGCAGAGCGCGCGAACTTAACCACTCGGCCACGGGGCCAGCCCCTGCTGCATGAGATTTTTGATTATTTATGCTCTCTCAGAAAACCTTCCCTACAAAGGAGAAGGGGAATGCTATACCCACACCCTGAAACCTCCCCAGCCTTTAAACTACAAATCATTGTCCTGATGAAATGTCTGTATTATTGTCCAAATAAACTATAGGGACACATTTGTGGGAGTTACTCTGTAGAACACTTCTCATTATATGTCTGTAAATACTGTAAGAATGCAGCTACAGGAGCCAATCCTCCCTTAGCCCTAAGGGTTACAGGACAGCATGAGAGCAGGGAAGAAACATAGATTCTGGAATCAAACAGACACAGGGAAAACAAGAACAACAAAAATGGGTTTGAATCCTGGCATCATTGCTTACTTAGTTCTCTGAGTCTCATTTCTTTATCTATAAAGTTGAGATGCTAATATAGTAACAATATCACAGGATAACATATAAGAGACTTAATCTCTAGATACAATTTTGTAGATGGTAGTGGTACACCTCTTAGATTGTCTAAGAAAGCAATCAATAAATGTTAGCTTCTTATACTAACTAGGGGCAAAGGAATACTTAGAGTAACCCTGGAGTTCACTGACAGGCACAAATCATAGAGTCCCTTGTATATTTCATAGATATAAATACTTCAGAGCCGCTGAAATTCAGAGTTTCTCTCGTTTTGTAGTGGACCTTGAATAATTTGGCATCATATAACTGCTTCAGTAGAAGTCCTTCATGAACCTAGTTTGTGGACATGTATTAGTCTTCTCAACATACCTTCCTCTGGAGAACCCCTCTTCCACATTGCATTATAATTCTAAGTTTATGTGGTTCCAATCACATTGGTCTTCCACATGGCCTTGGAGTGGGAACATTCCCAGACCTGGCCAAAAGGTGGATCTCGTGACTCTGGTCCGAGCGATTAGGTCAGTGATAGCCCGGTGACCCAACACAGCCCAATCAAAACCTACCCTGGAACTTTTCAAAAGCTATTAGGAAATATACTATTATTTTTTCTGGAATTGGGAGCTGTAAGAATGACATGGGTTTGGGGCTACAGGCACCTATCTTGTTGCCACATCGCAAAAGCCTTCTGGGAAAGACAGTAAGTAGAAACAAGCAGAACTGTAGTCAAGAAATGGAAAAAGAAACAGTCTTAATGCTACTATTTAAACTTGCTCTAACTGGGCATAAAAACATTTCTACCTCCCTGGACTTCTTAGGTATATAAAGAAATTAATTCCCTCTCTCTTCCCCCTTCAATCTTTCCTCCACCTCCTTTCTTGTATTCAGCTAGTTTTAGTTTGGTTTATGTCTCAGAATTGAAAATGCTCTGACGTGCACTCTTCTCCATACAACTTTAGGACTCCTCCCACTACCCCATACTGAGTCTAGTAGGTAATAATAAAGGCCAAATTCCAAAATAGAGATGTAGAAGAAGAGAAAAAGAAGAGATCACGAGAAAACACTTCAAAAGGATAAAACATAGAAGGCATAATAAGTAGATCTCAAAGATGCTGAGGGATGGAGACTGTGGTACCAGCCAGTTCTTCCCAGGCAACATTCATGCTCGTTATTCATAGCTTTTACTATAGAAATGGGGTGAGCTTAAATCTTTATTTATAAAAACAAAGTTACTACTCATAGGATACATGGATGGCATTCTTGAAACTAGATGTAAAGTTCTCTAAGCTCAATATACTGTGATTCTAATGATATCGAAGAGCCTCAAACAGCACTGATGGCAGGGTGACAATGGTATGTCCAACATTGAAGCACAGAGTTGCAATAATGGGTTTATTTTTCTCTCTTGATCACCTCATTAATAGAGATACTATCCACCCTGCCTCAGAAAGGCATGAAAAATCCTTTGAAAAGTTTATCATCAAAAGTTTTAGCTATTTCCTAATGTCATTGATGAGGGGGAGGGAATTAATTTAAGAAACTGAAGGTTTGTGTGTCAAAGAGAAGGTAAGATTGGTCAGAGAAGGAGCTTTGAGAAATAAATGTCTTTGGAAGCCAACTCAAATGGCATCCTTGGCATAGGAGTAACAAAAGAGGTCTCAGGGAAAATGAGGCAACACAGAATTATAAGTGTACATTATGGAACCCACTACTGCATTGGCTAAGTCAAGGGTCGACAAACTAGTCATTCGGCCACATTGACCCACTGTCTGTTTTTATAGGGCTTGCAAGCTAACTATGGTTTTTGCATTTTTAAACGGTTGAAAAAATCAAAAGAAGAATAATGCATTTTGACACAGAAAACTACATGAAATTCAAATTTTAGTGTGCATAAAGAAAGTCTAACCGGAACATAGGCACACCCATCTGTTTCAGTATTATCTATGTTTGATTTTGTCTTACAACAGCAGAGTTGAGTAGTTTCAACAGAGACCATGTAGTTAAAAGGCTGAAGTATTTACTGTTACTTCACAGAAGAAAAGTTTGCCAACCCCCGAGCTAGGGCAATGGGGCCAGAAAGCCAAGAATGGATAGGAAGTAATAGTGCGGTTAAGAAGATAGAGTATGGAGTTCAATTGCCCTGGTTCAGCTGGTTTATCCTGAGCAAGTTACTTAATGTAGCTTAGATTCAGTTTCCTCAGCTGTAAAATGAGGATGATAATATTACCTGCTTAATAGAGTTTTTGTGAAGATTAAGGGGTGATCTCAACAAAGCATTTAGCATGTGAAAAGTGCGAAAAACATTGACTATTAGCTGGACAGGGCATTGTACATCTGGTAGGAAGGACTGGGTCTCTTCTTGCCTCCCTGTTGAATTGTGAGTTATTTTGTTCCTTTACCCAAACATATAGTTCACGGGCATGCTTTCATGAGCTACAGTTAACTCGCAAAAAAAATAAAATTGCCTGATGAATAGCAAAGAATAATCTCTATTTGGTATTTTTCACTTGTGGATTTACCTGTTAGCTGCAGTGCATCTATCTGACTGGCTGACCACTTATCTATATAGAAGAATAAGATATGTGGGCGCTCTGACAATGAGGAAGGACACTGGAAGCAAGGTGCCAAATATTCAGTGCCTTTGAACCCCACTCAAATAAGTGCACCATAGATGGACTTTTATAGTTGAGTTTTTAATATTTGAGTCAGTATGTTTGTTGATGGCTTTAGGAAAGAGCATATTTACTGCTAACTGTTGCTACATTGTTTTTGGTCTCCACTATGAGCTCTAAGAGTGGAGAGCCAACTCGGTGGTTGAGAGTTTTAGCGTCATTGTCGACTAGTTGAGGTGTTCTGTGGGGACCCAAAACCTTGAGCTAGTCTTTCCATCTAGATGCCCATGTTTGTCTCTGGTGACATAATTCCTTTCCAATTTTTATATTCTTTAGTTGAAAATCTCTTACTCTCTGTACTTTGGTGACAGAGACTGCAGTGCATGAGCACATTGTAAATGAGAGTATAAAAGAATGCAAATGAGTTGTCTTAAGTGTCACAACCAGAAATGAAACTGGAAATAAATCTCAGGAGTTCCTATTCCCAGATATGATTCTCTTTCAGTTTTCAGACCCAATGAAAATTTAATAGTTGAGAAAACATAATTTTATCCTTTCATTATAGAGAGAAGATGCCTTGAAACATAGTCAGAAGGCAGTCAAAAAGTTAGAAGGAAATAGAATAAAAGCATATACCCTTCAAAGCTAACAGTTGTCTAGGAAATAAGGAGAAGAGCTGGTACCCTACAAAAGATAAATCACAGCTCATTACTGAGTGGTTATTTGCTTATCAGCTCAAAGTTTCACTTAATTCCCCTTACTTTACCTCGTTTCCTATTGTTACGTATCTGAAGTTAGAAGTGATATTTATGTTTTAATCACTGTAAAGATATTTGTTTTAATATCTTTAATATCAAGATATTTATGAATATCAAGATATTTATGTTTTAATCACTGTAAAGTGATGCCCACCTGAGGTAACTGGGTAAAGTGATTGGAGGTTTTAGAAAATAAAGTGTGAGGAGATAAAGTCCTCCCACTAAACGAGTCAATCTTCAGGCTAGGTTTGGCATGGTCAGACCAGCGTAGACATGCTAGCCTATCTCACATTGAGCTCTAGCAGGCATAGATTGTCACTTGTGGAAGATCAGTTTGATTAAGTTAAGGACCCTCTTCTTGGCTAGGAAGAGCAGGAGCAAGCATGTGGGAGGAATCCCCTCCATCCTGCCTGACAGCCATGGTAAATGTCAAAGCCTGGCAAAAGCACTTATGAAGCAGTTCTTTAAAAACTTAGATTCAGGCACTAAAATGGCTTGGATTGTTGAAATTGTCTTTTTTATAACTCTGCCTTTTTTGTTTTACATAGATAATGTTTTAAAAGTACTCAAAGGTTATACATTTAAGGTCAAAAGCCATTTGAATGTGAATATTGATATCTTAGTTATGTCACATGATACTTTAAACACTAATCAATGAGGGGCCGGCCTGGTGGCACAGCAGGTAAGTTCACACGTTCTGCTTCGGGCGGCCCGGGGTTCACCGATTCGGATCCCGGGTGCAGACATGGCACCACTTGGCACGCCATGCCATGGTAGGCATCCCACATATAAAGTGGAGGAAGATGGGCATGGATGTTAGCTCAGGGCCAGTCTTCCTCAGCAAAAAGAGGAGGATTGGCGGCAGTTAGCTCAGGACTAATCTTCCTCAAAACAAAACTAATCAATGAATAAAAGTGCTTTGTCACATCAACTTACCTAGACGTCAGACTGTTTATAAAAGAAAGTCGTTTGCCAGGCTGATCATTATTTTTTCAAAAATGCACCCCCTTGTATAATGAGTAAGTCACATGTCAGACATATTGGTATTTAATAAGCTATACCTATGGTCCATATACTTTTTGGTGTAAATCACCAGTTTTATAGAGTTCAAAGTATCACAATTACAAGATTTATTGACTATTGTCACCGTTTGAATTTTGGCCTTCTAAGATTAACCAAATGACTCTGCAATTTAAAGTAAACATATTTAATGAAATTTGGCCATTGATTAAACTGAAACAAAACATTGATGGGCCAGTGAGAAGATTTTTATGTTACAATCTCTGGTACTTACTCATCCTGGCCTCAGCTTTCCGTTCACTGTGTGTACATGTGTTTGCTGTGTGACTGGGAAAACCATGTAGAAAGAGTAACGTAGAAACTGTATTCTACATTTTATTGATAAATATTTAAACATGATGGGGGTGTATATTCTCAAAATTAAGCAAGCTCTAATAATTTTTGATAATGGACTATGATGGATCAAAAGGGAAAATTAGCTATGTTTGCATATAAAGAAGAAATTTCAATGACTTCACTTTAAGGCAGGATATGAGTGGTAAAATGAAGCCACACAAATTTACCTATGGGCAATTTGAAACAAAGGCAACTGAATAGCTTAATTAGGAAATATGTGAGGATTTGTTAATTGAAACATTTTTCTTGAAATATTAATATTTCTTTTCTCAGCATTGAAGGAAATGTTTCTGACAACATTATAATGCTTCTATGTTTGACTGAAAATTCCAGACAGTGCCTAGAAAACTTATTCATCCATTCTGGATACATGGGAGTCTCTTTTTGTTGTTTACAACAATCCACTGTTTACAGATTTTTCTGTTTTGTACATGTTACTTACTTTAACTTCACCAAATGGAAAGGGAAGCTAACATTCTTGATCACTTATTAAATGCCAGCCACTTAACCTATTTATTTAATTTAATTTAATTTAATTTTCAACCCCCCCTTTAAAAGGTAAGCATTATTATCATCATCCCCATTTTGCTGATGAGAAATCAGGATTAGAGAGGTGTTGTGGCCAGGTGACATCGAATAGCTAGTAAATGACACAGGCTGGATTCGAACCCAGGAATGATTGTCTATAAGACCTATGGTTTATTTATTTTATTTACTTCCTTCATCTTCCCGTCTACTGAGCACTTGCTGCATGTGTGCTATCGTAGTAAGTATTCAGATGTTTAACAAGCCATATCATATCTTTGCTATAATGAAAAGACTCAGTCTTTACTTGTACCTTGGTTTTGTCTTTGTTTTCTCAGATTTGCCATCATATTTACAGTTGTACTTCATGTGCTATTATTCACCTTATATTGGCTGAGTTTGAGCTCTTTAGGACATTTGTTGGGACAACATATGAGTTGAGAACATTAGGTCAGGTAGTCAATTAAAAGTCTTAGTTTCTACATCAGTAAAACAGGGTACCTACTCTGCTTATTCACTGATGAGAAAATCAATTTAGTGTGCGTTAAAGGGCTTTGTGAATCATCTTACAAATTAAAGGTACCATTGACATTTGGTTTTCAAAAAATTCAATAATGGTAAAATTTGGTCTTGCCAAAGAAAATTCATGGCGAATATATAAAAATCTCCTATGTAAAATTTCTCTGGTGCATTTTAACCCAGTAGTGGGTCTCAGCAGTGAGAGAAAATAAGTAAGTTTATCTGCCCAGAGAAATTCACATACATTTAGAGATGATTTCATGAAAGGTACAGAAATTATTATCAGATATGAGGATATTCTAGCCATACAAATTTGTCCACGATTGACAGCATGTAAAGTGGTGTAGTAAGTGAATTTTAATGCAAGCTGGTTAATGCAGTTGAGTTTAGGATCAGCAAATTCAAAAAGTAGGGTGACACTACATACGCTTTTGTTTCTGTGTTCAGTTCTTCCAAGTTAACAGTGCTCAAATTATTTTCAATGTAGAAATAGAGCAATTAAAAGTCAAACTGAAGATGACCTGTTTATTAGTGGCACAGTTGTAAGATTATTATAAGCTATGGTAACAGTGAAATCATTCAGTGCATCCATTTAAACGTGCGTGAACAAAAGCTCCAAAGATTTCTGATTTTATCTTGATGGGTTAATCTTTTCTGATTTCTGTTCATTAAGAACTGCTTTGAGAACTGACTTTCCTAGACTATTACTATTATTTAATATTTATTGAACTTGTCAAGCATTTGCAAAAGTAAAAGTAGACCTAGCCCACTCACAATGAGCTTATTTATTTCTGATTCCTGCTTTGAAATAGACTTGAAAATGTGGAGAGGCACATTTCTAAAAATAGTCAATGCAACTTCTCCAAATTTAATGAGGTTCTGATTTGGTTAAAGATTTGTGGGTTTCAGACTGTACATTCCAATTTTATCTGAACAGGTTTGCCCATCCTTGTTATAGATTTACACTGATGTCTTACAGCTTCCCAACATTTATAACCCATTTCTGATTCTATATGAATTTGCAAAGAACTCAGAAGTCCGTTCTGTGACATTTTTTAAGGATTTCTTTCTTCCAGTTATCTCTGAAGAATAAGATTGCTTTAAAGTTTGCATAATTCCGAAGGGAGCCCTAAGTACTATTTGAATATACCAAAACCAGAGTAATTTTGTCTTGGTGTTTTCCATTGAGCCTCAATCAAACACTCTGGCATTTATATACATAAAGCAAATATCATATGGCCACATCTTACTAAACATTTTGACATGAATATTTACCCTCTCAGACTGACGTTGATAAATGTATGGGTCCTAGAAACCAACTTTTTGGATCAACATGAGCATCAGAATTCTGCAAAAATTTAAGTCACTGCCTTCAGAGAATCATCAAAAAGTTAATTTAAACTCATCAAATTCCATTGATACTTTTTAAAGTAATTGATATTTGTGAACATTTGTAATTTGAGTAATAAAGCAAAAATTATTCTAATCATCTTTCTTTTTGTGCACAAAAGTATTCTGAATTCTTTTTTTCCCTTCTTCTCGCCAAAGCCCCCCAGTACATAGTTGTATATTCTAGTTTTGAGTGCCTCTGGTTGTGCTATGTGGGACGCCGCCTCAGCGTGGCCTGATGAATGGTGCCATGTCCGTGTGCAGGATCCGAACTGGTGAAACCCCCGGCTGCAAAAGCAAAATGTGCAAACTTAACCACTTGGCCATGGGGCCGTCCCCCAGTATTCTGAATTCTTACTCTTTCTTTTAGACAGCATTCTGCAGGGAGTGCTCATCTATTCCTTGAAGCCATGTTTTCCAATATGCTGTCTTCCCTTGATATTAGAGGGTAACGTCCTTGGTCTTACAGGATTCTGAAGTTCTCTCAGCTTTGAGAGACACGTTTTACTGTACAGGCCCCTGGATCTGGGCCAGAGCATACATGGGATCAAGAGTCAGCCTGGGAAGTGATGACTTATGAAGCCTTGTTGAGATGTCTGAAGCTGGTGGGGGTTATGAAGCTGAAGAAGCCAACTGAGTCATATAGACTGAATAATATAATAGCGAAGAGTGTGGTCTCTAGTGGCAGACTGCCTGGGTTTGTAACCTAGCTTAGCCATCTACTACATGTATAGACATGGGCAAGTTGTTTGATTGCTCTAAGCCTGTTTCATCGTTTGGAAAAGGGAGAAATTAATAGTATATACCTCATAGGATTATTATGGAGAATTAGAAGAGATAATATATGAAAAGCACGAAGACTAGTACATGGAACATAGTGAGTACATAATAAATATTAGTGTTCATTACTGTTATCATCATCAACATCATTATTATTACTGATAATAATAAGCATAAGTGTATAAATTTATAAAATATCCTTTAAGTGTTAAAGAATATTTTCACTTAAGGAATTCCCAGATTGTGTCACTTTGGGTCCTACAAGAAGCTAATTCCAAGATAGGATTAGAAAAGCAAGAGATGAATTGCAGAAACCACTTATGAAGGAGAAAGGTAGAGGGAGCCAGAGGAGGCTGCGGGAACCTTCAGAACGCAGTACATGTCTGACCTTGTGAAAGTAGAGAGAGAATAAAGGAGGACTGGGCAGCAAGACACTCAGACTGCAGCTCTGTTTTGAGAAAACCTTGGCCAGGTAAACTGGGAGGCCCTGAACCATAGTTGCCTGCTGGAGGGATCCCCTGCCGGGCAGGAATGAGGCTGCACTAGTCCTCTTACCGTGTTCCACCAATGGCTGGGAGAACCAGGGGGTATGTATGGCTCTATGCTTCATAAGGGAACACATATGGAGGCTGTCAGTTCACTAGGCACTTATGGCAGTTTTTCTCAAAGGACATCTAAGTAGCATATCTCAATGCTGGATATTTTTGTGTTCCTACAAAACTTTGCAGCTATGGTCCGGGATACAGTTAAGTTAATTGGCAATAGCTTGATCCTTTCTCGTCTGGTCTTTAAGATTTGTTAAGCAGAATCAGAGCCATGTTTAGTCTAAGGCCAATTATTCCTCACTACTGAGGCAATATCCTTCTGAGTAGTCTACCCATGAACTATGGGGTTTTCCAGCCTGGCTGGTGGGAACAGGTGCTATTCCCAGCCCTGAGAGAGTGCTGGATACTGTTCCCTCTAATCTTTTCATGTGGTGCTTTTCCTGAGTCTCCTCACGTGCATGTACTGCTCAACACTGTGCTGACTACTCCAGAAAGGATCTTCAGCAGCTCTCTGGGTTTCTCTCTCTGTGCCGCTCTCTCTTCTCCAGTGCTGTGTGCTACAAATTCAAGCTGCCATGGTCTCTTTAGTTCCGTCTTTTGAACTCAGGTTGTCTGCCAGACTTGGCCAGATTTTCCCCTCCTGGTACCATGGCTTAGAAACTCTCTCAAGCCAGCTATCTGAGGCAATCCTAGGGGGCACTCTGCCTCTTTCCCATCGATCAGGGGTCACTCTCTTGTGTTGTCTGATAGAATGTCTTAAAAATTGTTGTTTCATATATATTTTGTCCGGCTTGCTGATGTTTCAGGCAGGAAGGTAAATTTTACTTTTTCCCTGTTACTACATCTTGGCCAGAGGTTAAAATTCTGGTTTACACTTTGAACATGTTACAAAATTTATATTACTGATTTAGCTTGTCAAAAAGACAGCCGATAGTTTTCCAATCTCTAAACCTAGAATATCATACTTCTCACTTTGTGTGGCACACACTTTTCTACTCGTACAGATTAAAATACTTTTAATGGGAAGGAAAGCTATTACTAATGACTTGAACCTGGAAAATTTCAAATTTGTTCCAGATACACTGGGAAATATTTATAATTTTCATGGCAATTCAGTAGTTGGCTATATGCAGAAAATAAATTCAAGTTAGTATTTCTTAAAGGCCCTAATATATTTATTTTGAGGAAGATTAGCCCTGAGCTAACATCTGCCACCAATCCTCCTCTTTTTGCTGAGGAAGATTGGCCCTGAACTAACATCTGTGCCCATCTTCCTCTACTTTATATGTGGGATGCCTACCACAGCATGGCTTGATAAGCTGTGCATAGGTCCGCACCCAGGATCTGAACCAGTGAACTCCAGGCTGCCGAAGTGGAGTGCACGGACTTAACTGCTATGCCACTGTGCCTACCCCATTAAAAACCCTAATATTTTTAAGTGCAGAGTAAATTTTTACAAGGACTACAGAAACCAAGACAGATCTACTAGCTCTACTAAGATCCATACAAGAATAATTTCATTTTAAATTATAACAGTGACTAACTTGATGTTTCCCAGAGTCTCTTCCATTTGAGACTTGTGAACAAAGCAGCCAAAGCTGACATTTAAGTATGAATAACAATCTGCAGAGTTGTAAATGGGCCACAAGTATTCTACTGTCTTGAAGCTTACATTGTAATTTGCATCTTTAATGAAGTCTGACCTCTTGCAGGTTTACTGTTTTGCTTGATGCCTGGTTAGTACTATAAGTCTGATCATTTGGAGTAATTTTCTGAGAAATGTGTTTCTATATATACAAGTTTAAAATGAACATTTCTTAAGGTTGTTACAATTGTTTGAAAGCTCGGACTTGACTGTGTTCGCAATGTTGAAAAGTTTTGTTTCTGCCTATGCCTAGTGTTTCCAGTGTCTGAAGTAGCTAGTTCTTGTTCATTTAAGAGCTGATGTGATCTGACTTCTGAATCCAAGGACGGCCACAAGGGTTTGTGTTTTATATTGACTTTTCACAAAATCTGCGTTTTTCTGATGAAGAGAATGTATTGAGATCCCTGTGCTTCTCTACATGAGTGGAATGGCTATTTACTCATTGTATACAAGAAAGAAAATCCAATACTCTACAGTGCTACTTCTCCCTAGATCATGTAGAATTTTACCATTTTAATGATGAATGAACAGCACAATATTCTGTGTTTCAAAATTACTATAAAGCTATATTTTCAAGGCCCAAATCGTGGTTGAAAAGTGAAAATAAATTCTTTTAAAAATATCAAATGGACTCATTTTTAGTGAATTGATGACATACTTTGTCATCATATAGGCACTAGCTCATCCATTTTATTTTTAGGAGAAATAAAACCAAAACGTTCCATGATTTTTCTTGAATTCTAATCACTGCTAACATTCTGAACAAGATGCAGGCTGGCCTCTCAGGTGTGGAAACACAGTCTGTCATTCACATCATCTTTGCATCAGTCTTCCTAATTTTTTAAGCTGTCTTTGTATAATTCCTTCTCAACGACTGTTCCAACCATAGTAGACAAGGTCTCATTTGAAGTAGAAGGCTACAACAGCTAAAAGCAAACAAAATATTGCTTGTAGGAATTTCAGGAAATCCATTGATGAAGCGTTGTAAATGGATTCATTCCTCAAATCTTCTTCAATAGGCCACTATCTCTACATTGACAATTCACACGGCTGTTTAAACAATATAATGATAGATCAGTTTTACTAATTTTGACGAAATTTGCATCTGGATGCTTTGTGTTGTGTACATTTCCATAAACTAAGAACTCAATGCTTTAGGGTGGCAAATAAATTGAAACCATTTCTCAAGAAATAAATTGATGCCAAGATATTCAAATTAAGTAGAAACTTTTACAGTTAATTTTATAGATTTTTTAAAAATCTGAAACAATATCATTTATCGTTCCCCATTTCTCTATGCTCAAATTCCTGAGCCTGGAATGCACCTCCGTCTCTCCTGCCCTCCCCAAGATCTAGTCCTAATCTATTTTCCATCATTGTCACTTAGTATTTGGCAACATAAATTCTCTGATCCTGTCTGATACTTTTCTCATGTGTCACTGCCACTGTCCTCTCCCTATTTCTTCACTTATTTATATCTTACCCACCCTTCAAGGTCCAGCTCAAGCCTCCCCTTCTCCACAAACATTTTCCTAATCTTAGCCCTTCCTTACTTCAAATATGATCTGTGGATTAACAAACCAATGTCACTAGGGAGCTTGTTAGAAATGCAGAATCTAGGACCCCCACACTGATCTACTGAATCAGAATCTGCATTTTCACAAGATTCCCCAGAGTTTTGCAAGACCTCTTCTCCACTCCATAGTGGTCTCCCATTTATTTCAGATTTCCACGAGAGTTATTGCCTATATAGGCACTTGACATTTTCAACAATTTAAACTAGTTTTTCAAGGACATGTCTTATCTTCTCACTTAGAATAAAAGCTTCTCTAAAGGCGGCCTCCAGGTCTTATCCCTCTTAATGACCCTGATGGAACCTAATGCTTTATTTCTCATGCTGTGTTTTGATTCCATGTTTCAATTTGCACAAACCTCTAGTGCACAATCTAGTTTTCCCTGCAGAGGAGAGGAATGCAAATCCTACTGCCTAGCTCGGGACCTGGCACCTAGTGAGTAGCCAAATCAGTATTTGCTGATTGCATGAATTATTGAAATTGAATTTTGACAAGATGAACCTGGTCTTCAGTTTTGATCCAGTTGTACCTCTTCCCAGTCATGTTCTTGGGAGAATAGTACATAATGAAAATATTAACACAGTCTTCAGTGTATAAGCCTTCTGGGGACATTTACTTGAATTCTAATTGGGCTGTTAAAAACATTACTAATCTTGTTCCCAGAATAGCTTTTTAATCTTCAGGATCATTGAGCCTAACAGCAATCTTTCACCCTTCTCTGCAAGTCAGTATACTGAGATCTGTTCAGCTGCTAACTCTGTGTCTCACCATGATGTGGTGGTTAACAACAGGGGCTTTGGCATCAGACTGCCAGGGTTTTCCTTCTGGGCCCACCACTTTGAAACTATGCGACCTTAAGTGTATTGACACCGGCCCTGATATCAATTTCCCTACATTAAACCCAGCATATATGGGGTTAAAACCAAAACACTCATTCCCTGCTTATTCCTTGGTGTCCTGGCTCCAGAATCCGCTATCCGCCATGGAGACAAATGGCCACGGACAAGCACCTGGATTCGTTATCTCCTCCCTGCAAGGAGATACAGGCTGGTGGGAAAGCTGCTGACCAGCAAGGTCACGGGCTCCCTCCTCTCTGCAAGTCGTCTCAAGGCCAAACACAGGCTGGTGGGAAAGCTCGGACCAGCAAGGCCATATGCTCCTCCTCCCCTACCTAAAACCCCAAATGAAAACCCTTCCTTTTAGCTTTTTGGGGAGTTTGGGATTTCTGTGTTAGCTGCTGTCTCTCTTTGCTCAGTGCTGTACAATAATAAAGTCCTACTTTCTTCCACTACACCTGGTGTCAGAGATTGGCTTGCTGCGCAATGGGTGAGCGAACTCACTTCAGGTTTGATATCAGTATTACTTTACATCTTTGTGCCTCAATTTCCATGTCTAGGTGGTGGATACAATAATATTCTTTACTTCATAAGTTTGATGTAAAGATTGAATTAGTTAATACATGTCATGTGTCCAGCAGAATGCATGGCACATTTGAAGTCCAAAAGAAATTGTAGCCCCTATTATTAAGGAAACATACAGCCAGGAACTCTGCATTCTTGAAATGCTTTCTAGAGTTTCAATTATGTATATGTAGGTAGCATGGGAGCACTTTAGCTAGGTTTCTACTCTGTCCTCTTTTTCTGACTCAGTATTTAATTTATGTCTGCTGGTAGGGATGGCTTCTGGCACTGTATAACTGATACCTGCTGTAAGGATCCGTGTTTCTATTGTCCAATCCCTGGGTACAGGTACAATATTAAAACTGAGTGCTGACTCATCCCAGAAAAGACAGAAGACTCTTCCCTAGTTCAGATGCAATTGACTCAGATAAAGGGTTGAGTAAGCAGATGGGAATTGGGTTATGTCCGGAATGCTGAAGACCTTGATCTCTGCCATATCACCAAATGAAACAAATATCAAAGCCGACATTCTCTTCAAATGATGTAAATGATACCTAAATAATGTCATAATAGTAAATAATGAGGCTTTATAATTGGGCATAATATAAATGATGCGTTGCCGCCAGTGAACGTATGTATTACACCTTGGCAAGCTAAATCTTCTAAAATCCTGTTGGAGATTTATAAATATAATGCCTTTTCATCCACTATAGAGCAATTTTTAGAATTCTGTTGATTGTGTAACAATGTTGCTGTCTAAACACGTAAAATAGTTGCATATTCAGTTAATGAAACAGTACAATTGATTCTTTATCGTACTGTATTCAAAGCTGGGAACGCTGGGGCTTCTCACCCTTGAGTAGCAGCCTTGGGGTTTTGCAAGCTTAGGGTGAGTTTAATTAAAGTCAAGGGAGAAAACCAATTAAGCACTGAGAAGTGCTGGCATCCCTCAAGCACTCTAAAGACAAAAATACCATTTAGAATAAGATGATGCTGTAATCGCAGTATAAATGCCATTGTCTACTTCAGCAATTCTGGTGGCCCAGGTGTTCTGAGCACTTTGAAGAGCAGCTAGCTTATGAGTTTTCAATGCATAACTACATTGAATAATTTCCATCCACTTTAAATCTCTTCTGATAGGTAGCGCTTAGAACGGAGATTGCATAAATATAAAGAGTGACCACGCTATAAGTCCTAGAATACACTGATATTAAAGTGTGTGTCTCCAAAGAGCATTTAGATCCAAATCCTATTCGAGCAGGTTTAGAAAGCAGAGGGTTAACATTTTCCATCACTGCTACATACAAAAGCAATGCAAGTAAATGGATAAAGGAATCCAGCTTCATACAATGAAGAAGTTCGTGTCATATTTATATTTTAGTGACTTTTGATGCAGTGTCATTACAGTTCCCCATCACTATTGTGCAGAACCGCCCACTGGGAAAATGCAA
Source organism: Equus asinus (assembly GCF_041296235.1). Classification (NCBI taxonomy): domain Eukaryota; kingdom Metazoa; phylum Chordata; class Mammalia; order Perissodactyla; family Equidae; genus Equus; species Equus asinus. Next base: position 92,696,609 of record NC_091820.1, read on the forward strand.
GAGCAGAACAATGTGCTGCTTTACAGCTTGCCAATCAATCATGAAACCATAGAAAGAAGCAACTACAAGCATTATTTCAAATGCAGTCCTGGAAAGCTGCGAGGGGTGGGAGGGACAAAGCAGTCAATGGCAAGCAAAATTTGGAAGCTGATTAAATGTGATTTACTGGGATTTATTTTCTCATCTTCACCTCAGTTTCTTGCAAGTATTAATTGTAACGTAGAACAAGAATATGGAGAGTGCATTACAGAAAGTCAGGGCTATTGCTCTAATTGGTGACAAGCAAATCAGCTAACTCGGTAACAACAATGTGGAACACTTTGCACTTTGGTGTGACCCCTGATGGAGCCGTCAAGCTAGTGAGGTCAGTTGATTTCACCCATGAGAAGCCTTTTGGATGTTCCTTTAGCAGTAGCTAGCAGATCTTACATAGGCTGCTTAGGAAAAACACACAAAAGTGCCTTACAATCAAGCAGTGTTATTCTAATAGCCATTTTTAACTCTTAGGTTAACATGTGATCAACCTTAGCAGTGGAGAAAATTCTCTATGGTTTCTATTTAGTACAAATAGAAATTGCCTCATGTTTGGAAAATGTTAACAAATCCCACTCATGATTTTAACCAATTCTATAACACTATGATGTTATCTAAAAATGATTTTGCAAGTCACCAAATATCATAACTCAAATATACTTGCAAGACTAGCTGATAACACATTTTCAGTTTCTGAAAAAGAAGGTTTTAAAATTATTAATAATTTCTAGGTCAGGCAATGTAGTGTAGAGGAAAACACAGTAGATGTGGGTCAGGACCTCCAGATTCTATTCTGTCTCCAATTTGATATATAGTTTGGACAGATCCTTCAAGTCTCTGCACCTCACTTTTCTATCTGTATAAATCAGAGGGATGGGCAAAATAATTTCTGAACTCCAGTTCTAAGTCTTCGGAAATTCTCTTAATCAAAGCTAGTTTCTCATGAAGCTGCAACCGGGATATTAACAAAATGCCTGAAAAGTGACCATCACATATGTGGAGAAAGGCTAGGAATGGAACAATTGAAATTAGTTCTATCTTGCTTGTATTGCAGTAGGAAAAAGAAATTATGTTTGCCATTATCTTGCTGTTTGTTTGTAAACATGATACATCTTGATAATTAGCCCATTGACTCAGGAGGCACTTCCTATCTAGCTTTCTACAAGTGACTACCACCCACATCCAATGTGTCACCAAGCCCCAGTGATCCTCGGGTTCCCTCGACTATTTTGCTGTTGCCTTTCCCACCCACATACATCAGAAACTGAAAGCTGAGCAAAATTCTTAATTGACATCAGCAAAATACACATGTATATGAATAAGCTTGTTCTCAACTGCCAATTCTAAACCCAAGTAGTCTAGATTCAGGTTTGAGAACAGAGAGGAAATATCATCAGTTGGCAGTGGCCAACAGAATCACTCAGTACCAGCTAATGTTCTAGACAAGAGTAGTGACTACAGTAAGTTGATACTGGCCCAAGTTTGGTGAATTGTAGATACCAGACAGAACATTGCCAATAGAAAATGTTTTCTTATGGCTTCCATTCATATCAAGACAGTTACAAAATTTAGAACATTAACTCTACACTGCTTTCTGCCAATACATGGAAAAATTATATGACATTATAAATCATAAAAATTCAGAGTTTAACATAATACAAAACTTACACACCAGAATGCATTTGATTTCAAATATTTCCTTACACAAAGAAAGGCAAACATAAAAATCAACATAAGCAGTAAGGAAAGAGACTTATAGCTTCAAAGCACAGGATGGCAGAAAATGCAAATGGTCTTTGCATATAGGGCTAATAGATCTGTGGCCCCATTCCAAGCCTTGTAATTTAGGACAACTGCTCCAAGCTTGGCTCTATAATAAGCTTCACATAAGTCCTCAATAAGTTGTTTAGCTATTTAATTCTTAGGTATACAGACTATTTGGCTTATCCATTGTGAAGAAATGACTGTGTATCTTTGTTTAAATTTGCTATGTACCATTGAGATTTTATTTAAATCTTAAGAAGAGAAAAGCCAAAAAATAGGCAAGGGTGTTGGTACCTGTAAGAAGTATCTGGAAATGAGTCCGGTCAAAAATAAAATGCTAGGAGTTTGGTAGGTAACTAAATGAATTATCTTTAGTAATTGATGAAAAGTAAGCATTAATAAGAAAAGAAAATGGGATTCAGACAAGTGAATGGATTCAGTTGCCCTCTTGCAAGATTCAAATGGAACTGTCCATGGGAGTTGCTCAGTACCTGGAGTCATGGAATGTAGTTTCCAAGATTTTCTTTAGTTCTAAATGTAAGAAAACAAGCAAAGGTTTTTGTATATTCTGTGTAAGAAAGGAAAAGGAAAAAGCATATTGCAAAGAAACTTTTGATGTAGAAAGCCAGTTTCTTTTCTCTAAAAAAGTGAGGTGGGCGATGAGGGTGGGAGAGATATGGTAGGTGTTGGGGATTGGAATTGGCCACCCCAAAATGCATCTCTTTGACATGAGGATTATTTTGGGCTGGTTACTTTTAAAAACTGCAGACATTGGAAAAGCTCTGAAAAGTAGAATTTGACCCTTTGTAAGAGACATGTATGTTTGTAAGAGAAATCTCTGTCTGTAAAGGTGTCTCCCTCTCTGCACCAGGAAGAGGGGGATGACCTTATCTCTAGAAACTCTTATCAATGCAGAAGGAAAGGACTTAAGTCTGCATAATAACCTTACTCTTGTTTACTGTGCTTTTCCGGTCTTCTCCCATAACTGTCCCACACCCCCAACATCCTACTTTGCCTTTAGCTGAGGACCGTATTTAAAGTCAGAGCTTCCGCCATTTTGGTGAGTTACTCAGTTTCCTGGGTCTCTCTCATGTATACATGTTATAAAGCTTTGTTGAAATTTCTCCTCTTATTCTGTCTCATGTCAATTTAATTTATAGCCTGGTCAGAAGGACCTAGAGTGGGTAGAGGAAATGTCTTCCTCCCCTACATAGGACTAGACCTAAAATGCTGCTTCAGAATGAATTAGGTGTGCAAATGAACTCAGTTAGTGTATTCTGCATGATAAACTGCAAAAGAAATGTAAAAGTTTGATACTTCTCAAACTTTAAAGCAGCTGGAGGCAACAAAGAAGAATGAAGAGGCACCCAAGCCCAAGAGGACCAAGGTTGATGCCTGGAGTCATCGTATATAAGAGAAAGCTGAAGTTTGGTTTAAAATACAGACTTTTTGAACTTCTAATCACAATTTCGATGAAAGACATAGAACAAAAAGCTCCAAAAGAAATTTTCCACTGCCATCAAAGTTAATTTATTGGAAACCTAGTGGCAGAGACTGACGCCAAACCTCCCTTTAGTCAAAATTTATTCATTCAACAAATATTTGGGGGGCTCATTTTATGTGCCAGACATTCTTCTAGGCAATTGAGACATGGCAGTGAACAAGACAGACAATGATCCCTGTTCTTGGGGGAGAAGACAATAGACAAAAAGTAACATAAAAATTACATCGTATGTTAGAAGGTGATAATCGCACTGGGGAAAAAGAATAGAGTGCAGTGAGAGCTATGGGGAGTGTGTATATTGGTTGGAATTGTAAATAGGGTGATTTGGATAGGCTTCATTGAAAAAGTGATATTTGATCAAAGACTTGACTAGAATAAGGCAGCAAGTATGTGGATATCTAAGGGAAAGCATTACATTACCAAGTTCCTAAAAAAAGAATATGCCTGGTGGATTGGATGAAGAGCAGATTAATGCAACTGTAGCAGAGTGAGTGAGGGGGAGAGGGGAGGGGCAGGAGATGAGGTCAGAAAGGTAAAAAGGAAAGGGTTCATATAGGATGTTATAGGGCGTCGTAAGGATGTTGATTTTTACACTAAGCAAAATGTAGAGCCACTAGGATGTTTTAAACAGAAGAGTAGCGTGATGTGACTTTGCCAAGATTAGTTTAGCTTGTTTGTAAGAATAAACTGTAGTAGAAAAAAGAGTAACCAGAGAAAGACTAATTAGGACAATATTTCATTTATGCAGGTGAGAGGTGATGATGGCTTAGACCAGCAAAGTGAAAGTAGAGATAGTAAGAAGTGGTCAGATTTTGATATATTGTAAAGGTAGACCCAGATGAGATATTGGATGTAGGGTATGAGAGAAAAAGACAAGTCAAGGATGAGTCTATGATTTGGGGCCTAAGCCATTAGAAGAATAGAGTTTCCATTTTCTAAGACAGAGAAGATTGTGGAAGGAGCAGGTTTGCAAAGGAAGTAAGGAATTTCAGTTTAGACATATTAGTTTTCAAAATGCCTATTAGATGTCAAGTGGAGGTAGGAGCAGGCAGTTGTACAGAAATCTACAGAAACCAGTACAGAAATCTGGAGAAAGGACTGATGGAAGTCTGACTTTGGAAGTTAACAGCACGTAGATGGCATTTAAATCCATGAGAAGAAAGGACACCACTTAAGAAGTGAGTATAAATAGAGAAGAAAAAAGTACAATATCAAGCCCTGGGACCCTCCAACATTAGGATGTTGGGGAGAAGAGCAGGAACTAGCAAGAGATACTTAGAAGGAGCACCCACCGAGGTGGGAGAAAACTCAGGAAAGGATGGTACCCTGAAATTCAAGTGCAGAAAATCTATCAAGTGTCAGATGACACGGGTCAGGGTTTCTCAGCCTTAGCACTATTGACATTTGGGGCTAGAAAATTCTTTGGTGGTGATGGAGGAGGGAGGGTCCTGTGCATTGTAGGAGGTTTAACAGTATCCTTAGGCTCTATTTTCCTTTTTCTTTTTTTGAGAAATATATTTTTAAAATTATCTTATTGAGGTTGCAATAGTTTATAACATTGTGAAATATCAGGTGTACATTACTATTTGTCAGTCACTATATATTTGTGTCCCTTTACCCCTTATGCCCACCCCCCAACCTTCTTCCCCTCTGGTAACCATTAATCCATTCACTTTGTCCATGTGTTTGTTTATCTTCCACAAGTGAGTGAAATCATGCTGTATTTGTCTTTCTCTGTCTGGCTTCTTTTGCTTAACATCATACCTGCAAGGTCCATCCATGTTGTTGCAAATGGGATGATTTTGTCTTTGTTTATGGCTGAGTAGTATTCCATTGTATATATATATATACCACATCTTCTTTATCCATTCATAAGTTGATGGGCACCTTGGTTGCTTCCATATCTTGGCTATTGTGAATAATGCTGTAATGAACACAGGGGTGCATAAGTCTCTTTGAATTGTTGATTTCAAGTTCTTTGAATAAATACCCAGTAGTGGGATAGCTGGATCATATGGTATTTCTATTTTTAATTTTTTGACAAATCTCCATACTGTCTTCCATAGTGGTTGCACCAGTTTGCATTCCCACCAGCAGTGTATGAGAGTTCCCTTTTCTCCACATACTCTCCGACACATGTTTTTTTTTGTCTTGGTAATTATAGCCATTATAACAGGTATAAGGTGATATCTCACCGTAGTTTTGATTTGCATTTCCCTAATAATTAGTGATGTTGAGCATCTTTTCATGTGCCTGTTGGCCATCTGTATCTCTTCTTTAGAAAAATGTCTGTTCATATTCTCTGTCCATTTTTTAATCAGGTTGTTTTTTTGTTGTCGAGTTGTATGAGTTCTTTATATATTTTGGAGATTAACCCCTTGTCAGGTACATGATTTCCTCCCAGTTGGGGTTGACTTTTTGCTTTGTTCATGATTTCCTTTGCCTCGCAGAAGCTCTTTAGTCTGATGTAGTCCCATTTGTTTACTTTTTCTTTTGTTTCCCTTGCTTGAGTAGACGCAGTATTCAAAAAGATGCTGCTAAGACCGATGCCAAAGAGCATACTGTATATATTTTCTTCTAGGAGTTGTATGGTTTCATGTCTTACCTTCAAGTCTTTAATCCATTTTGAGTTAATTTTTGGGTATGATGTAAGCTAATGGTCTACTTTCATTCTTTTGCATGTGGCTGTCCAGTTTTCCCAACAGCACTTATTGAAGACTGTCCTTTCTCCATTGTATATTCTTGGCTCCTTTTTTGAAGATTAGCTGTCCGTGGATGTGTGGTTTTACTTCTGGGCTTTCAATTCTGTTCCACTGATCTGTGTGCCTATTTTTCTGCCAGTACCATGCTGTTTTGATTACTATAGCTTTGTAGTATATTTTGAAGTCAGGTATTGTGATGTTTCCAGCTTTGTTCTTTTTTCTCAGGATTGCTTTAGCAATTTGGAATCTTTTGTTGCTCCATATGAATGTTAAAATTCTTTCTTCTATTTCTGTGGAGAATGTCATTGGGATTCTTATTAGGATTGCACTGAATCTGTAGATTGCTTTAGGTAATGTGGACATTTTTACTATGTTTATTCTTCCAATCCACGTGCATGCAATATCTTTCTAATTCTTTATGTCTTCTTTGATTTCTTTCATTAATGTCTTATAGTTTTCATGGTATAGGTCTTTCACTTCCTTGGTTAAATTTTTTCATAGATATTTTAATTTTTGTTGTGATTATAAGTGGGATTGTATTCTTGAGTTCTCTTTCTGTTAGTTCACTATTGTAGTATAGAAATGCAACTGACTTTTGTAAGTTGTCTACACCCTATTTTCTAGATGCCAGTTGGATCCACCACCCCCTGGACACACACTCCCTCATCCCTTGAGTTATGACACCAAAAATGTCTCCAGACTTTTAGCACCTGGTGTCCAAAATCACCTCTGAGAACTTCTGTTAGATAAAGTAGACTGAGGACTGAGAATTGACCCCTGAAATGGATGACATGCAGGTCATTCATGACCTTGAGCATTTTCAGCAGAGTCCCAGGGCATAAAAGTCAAAATAGAGTGGATTTAAGAAAGAGTGGGAAGAGAGGAATTGGAAACAGCAAAGTATAAACAACTCCCTAAAGAGTTTTACTGAAAGAGGGAGCAAATAAATGGGGCATTATTTAGTGGGGAGCTGGGGATTAAAGTGTTGGGTTTTTTTTTTTTTTTAAGATGAGAGAAATAACAGCATGCTTGTATGCTGATGGAATGATCCAGGAAAGAGAAAAAAAATGAATGATGTGGAAGAAAATATTTTGAGGCATCCCCTTGAACAGAGCATGTGACCTGGTACCCCAGAGGAGGAAGAGGCTTTAGATAATAACATGGACATTTCATCTGTGGTAGTGAGTAAGAAGGCAAGGAATATGGTTGTAGATACTGGTAGGAGGGTAGATATAGTCTTGGTGGGATCTGTGGAAATTCTTTTATGATTGCTTCAATTTTCTCAATGATGAAGAAGCAAAGTCATCAGCTGTCATGAGGATGGGGAGTGAAGTTCTGGGAATTTGAGGAGTGATAAAAAGTACGAAATATTTATCTATGAGAGCGGGACAGTTAAATAAAGTTGAGAAGTTTATTACGATTGACAGGCATCACTAAGTTTGTACTTGAGATTCATGGTCATGAATTTAAAGTGAGTGAGTTAGTGTGAGTGGGTGTTTTTCTTTAGCTGAGTTGAGCAGCAAAGGTCCAGATGTAGAGTAGGCAGAGAGCTGGTGTCTTAGTCTCCTCACACGCCCATAACAAAGTACCACAGATCGGGGGGCTTAAACAACAGAAATTTATTTTCTCACAGTTCTGGAGGCTGGAAGTCCCAAATCAAGGTTCAGCAGGGTTCAGTTTCTGGTAAGGAGTCTCCGGCTTACAGATATCCACTTCGCCCTCACATGGCCTTCCCTCTGAGCATATGTGGAGAGAGAAAGAGAGATCTCTTTTCTTCCTCTTATAAAACCACCAATCCTATCAGATTAAGACCTCATCCTTATGACCTCATTTAACCTTAGTTACCTCCTAAAGACCCCATCTTAAAATACAGTCACAGTGGGGTTAGGACTTCAACATATAAATTTTGGGGGACACAATTCAGTCCATAGCAGCTGGATACAAGTAGAATGATACTTTTGCCAAAAGAAGGAGAAGATGTGAGAGACAGCAGGGAGTATTACCCTGTACTATATGCAAGTCTATGATTATATGAATTGATCATGGATTTAAGATGAGCAAAGGGAGAGAGGAATTCAAGGGAATGAGAATCAAAAAATATAGAGTACGATCAATGGATTGGAAGTTTTAGTTCAAAGATTGTTGGAGTTAAGGTATTTTAGGGTATAAAATGAAAAATTAGGAGGTGGTAGTTGGAGAATAGAAAGTTGAAACAGATTTTGAAGGCATGGCATTTATTGGCAATGACATGTTCTGAAATATAATTTTGCAGTGGATGCTATAACGTGTTGTTCCAAACCTCCTTTCAGAGCAAGACACTCATTTTCCCAGCTTCTGGAAGAGTCTGATGAGAACTCAAACAGTTGAGTCCCTTCCTGGGCATTTCCCTCCACTGAAGGCAGCTGGCCAAAGTTTACGTCTCTACCTAGGGGCAGCCCACAGTCAGTATTTGGTCAGTTTAAAACTCTGATGGGCTATCTCAGCTCCAGAGCTCCCTGTGGGATTAGATACGGCCTTTGCTGCTACTGGTCTGCAACTACCTTCTTTCTCCGCCCAATCCTGTTTCTTTCAATGCCTCATATATGTTGTTTCAGAGAACATGCCTCCATATACTTCCTGCAGGTAAATATCCGTCTCAGAGTCTGTTTCATGGAGAGCCTGACACATGATACTTGGGGCTAGGTATGCTCTGAGAAAGCAGACTTTAAAAGGGGTTATTGGAGCTGGGTCACTCATCATCTGACTGGGAAGAAGAAAGCTATCACTGGTGGTAGGTGGTGTATGGATAGACTTTGGCATGTTATAGCAATGCAATTGTTAAATTTCTCAGGGTGCAGGGGAATGTACTGGCAGTGGCAATATCTCAGGAGTTTGAGAGGTTCAAGACAAGTAGTACTGATAAGTAATGATAAGGACAATGGACAATGGATGGTTGTTGCTGAGTGTGACAGATGCAATGGAGAAACAATTAATGGCTGAGGGTGATTAATCACCAATTTAAGGTAAAGTGTGAAAGTCAGAAGGACTAGGAAGGATTTAAAGAGAATTTCAGTTTCTGCAACCAGAGGACTTTCTGCAAGCCCAGGACTCAGTTACAAGGACAGGGCTGGTCCAGGGAAGGGTTATGTTCCAACATCTGCCATGTTTATTACACCAAAGTAGAACCCCTGGTTGAGAAAGAGGGAAGGCCAGAGATGTGGGGTGGGGACATCTGGTAGACACCCTTGACCTCTACAACATGGATGAAGCTTGAAAACATCAAGCTAAGTGAAAGAAGCCACTCACAAAGGTCACATATTATACGGCCCCTATTCATAGGGATGGTGGGGAAAATAGCTAAATGGTGAGGGGTTCCTTTTGAATGATGAAGATATTCTAAAATAGACTGTGGTGACAGTGGCACATATCTGTGAATACACTAAAAGCCATTGAATTGTGCACTTTAAATGGGTAAACTATATAGTATATATATTATATATCAATAAAGCTGTTTAAAAATGTCTTAAATTCTCTGATTCCCCTGAATCCTCTGGACTTGCAGAAGTGATCTTCCCCTCCCTCTTAAAGACTCGTGCTACTACCTTGCTTGATAATGATTCAGAGGCCTCTCTTGCAAGAAAACCTTTGGCCCTTCAGGTTCTATCCTCAGCCCCCCTCCTGGCCACCAATCCAATACTTAGAGTCATGTCACACATAACCTGGATGTGGAAGCATGGTAAGGGAGGAAAAAGACTAAGGCAAAGATCTGAAGAACCTAGCCAACATGTACCAGGATCTGACACAGTACGTATGGGACTGTGTCCTGAGGGTGCTGGATGAAGGGAGACAGGGGGCAAATATCTTAATTCTCAGATAAATGAGAATTGATCAATATCGATGCACTCTCTTGTAATTAAATTTAAACACCCTGGCAAGGACCCTGGATGATGGTGCTAATATACTACTAGCATGTCACTTGGAAGTTTAGATAAGGTGATGGCCCAAAGTAAGTGAAGTAAAGATTTCAGAAGTGCCAGAGGAGGAGGATGGAAGAAGAGATCAAAAGGGAAGTGGGCATGCTAAAGAGGATATATTCTCTAGCACCAGAAAATGCACCAGCTGTCTATGTTCCTCCAGCAAGGTCTGAAGGATACCCCATTTACAAAAGTGATAACGAATGTGTTGGTGAGACAGGCACTATCATCACTGAGTACAGTGGTGGCAATCCTCTTTAGGCAGGAGCTTATGGTAAGAGATGCTTATAGACCTGAGTCCCCTGAAAATAATGGTGGATTAAGGGATCCTGGAATAATAGAGGTCAGGTTGTTCTGCTTAACCAGCAGAAACAAGTTGGGTTGGAGTGGTAGCCAGGGGCCTGACCCACAGAGCCCTACAGAGATGGTTAATGGAGCATAGTGTTCCTCAGCAGTTGATTCTCCTTGTCATTGTCTTAAGTTGGGTTCCTTAGAAGCACAGCCTGAGGCCAGAATTCTTGTTCAAGTGCCTCATTGAGGGAAGACTCTCTGGAGGAGTCTGTAGAAAGGTGAGGGAATCAGGCCAGGGCAGAGAAAGTTGCTGAGAAAAAAATGCAGCTTTGAACAGATATTTATTGAGCCCTTACCTTGTGTTTCCCACAGGAAGTTCTGACGCATGAACCGAGCAGTATGCTGGAGCAAGCTTGTAAAAGCAGACTGTGCACACCCTATCTCAACTCTGCTTTTAGTGATGTCGGATTGGTAGACCGACATCAGCCATAGTGGGAGAATTTGCACCACAGAAGTCAGCAAACACTACAAATGAGGGTCTGTCTTTCTTTCGTTTTGCCCTAAGAGTCAGTTTACCAGAACACCACTGCATGAATCTCACCATGGAATAAGTCTTGCCTTTAGGAGCCCCCTGAATCAGTTGGGCAGTCAGTCATTGGCTGAAGGCTGCCACCTGGGTTGGGGGGGTGGGTGGGGAATGAATAACCTCTTGAGTGAGAAAACTCCTGTCTTAGGATGATTTTTCAGAAACGGGTGCCGCTGTGAGCAGTTAGCAGCCAATACTCACATCAACTGGAGGATGGCAAAGGGGATCGAGGTGGGCCTTTGACATCATCCATGACCCCCATCTTACATTTGGGGAGACAGGCAGGTTGATCAAGCTCTCCAAAGTCCTTCAAACGAAGATAGAGAAAGTGGTCCACACAGTGGTGGGAGAAATGTTATGAAGGTCAAGTGTCTCTTTCCAAGAAGACAGGAAGGTGAGAAAAACACCCAACAAGTCGTACACAGGCAGGCACCTCTTTGGCATCACTTCAGATCCTCTCAGCCTCACCTTTCATTGCCACCTCCACCAGAGTGACCAAGTCATGCTGGAGCAGGCGCTCTCAGTTCCTAACAGTTGGAGCCTGACAGTGCCTTGCCCTGGGCTGCACCCTGAGTCTTGGGCTTCCTACCCCAGTGCTTCTCTGAGGCTGAGGTATGAAACACCTCTTGAAACCTGTTCATGCTCAAGCTTGTACCATACAGTTGTGTGGGGGAATTACAGCCGTGTAGACCAACTCTTGCTCATGAGGGATAAATGATTCTCTCTTTCCTTCCCTGGGCTGACTCTGAGGTGCATTTCAGAAGGCTCCTCAGAAGTTCTCTTCATGAAGAAGCACTCACCCTGGAATGGCGGGAAATACACTGTTGAACTTTCAAAAAATGTTCCAACGGGCAAACTGCAAGGGGATTGGGACTTTATTCAGGCAGTTACAACGGGGGGACAGGAAGTGTCTCCCTGAACATGGCGAAGATAAGGGTTTTACAGGGAAAAGAAACAAAAGCAGCCGAGTGCAGTTGCATGGTTGGTGGCCTGATTTGGTCGGGCACATGCTACAATCTTGCAGAAAGAAGTTGTTTTCCTTTGTGAAGTGGCTCATTTCCAGCCATTAAGTCCTGCTCTCAGAAGTGTTGACTGAAAGAAGGGATTTAGAGGGAGTGAGTCTCTTGGTCCCAGAGAGCAAGAATGTTCAGAGTAAAGAATGCCACAATTCTCCACAGCACCTTATATGGGCTCTCCTTCCTGTTTCCCTCTGGGTCCCTTGCTCCTGCCCTCTGAAATTCAACTACTTCCATTGGCCCTTGTCTCTGTCAGCCTCTGCCTTTCGGGAAAACCCATGATAAGACAAGGGCTGATAGTAATCCATTCTTACTCTACGTTTAAAGGGCCCGGATGCCTCAGTGTCATATCCTACATCAGACATCCGGCATGGCCAACCAAGACAGTTACATTTTAACTCGTCTATTTATGGAATAAAAAATTCTCATTAATTAATTTGTCATCAGGGTTAAAATACAGCATAATTTGATGTATTGTATTAAAATAAAAACTGTCATTCATGACACTCCTTAGCTGTAGCATAAGTTCTGTTTCAATATGATAGATATTTTTCTTTCTTTTTTTCCTGCTTTTATAGAGGTTGTGTGCATGAATTTAATTTTGTAAATCCTTCGAGCTTCTCAGCTGAAAAGAGCAAGATGTAAAATATTTTTATTACTATTTTAATAGATTCAAAGGGAAAAAAAAACACGACAAACTCTTTCAAATACCACCAGCTAAGAATATCTAACAGCAAGAAGAAATCTGTTGCCTCTTGCTGCTGAAACGTCTATTTCCCTTCTTTCTTCTTAATGACTGACTTGGTTGGTTAGTTAATGTGGGAGACAGGATGTAAAGGACACTGAAAGAAATTCTACAGCATTAATTAAAATGACATCCTCTTGCAAATATCTTGATAAAGTTCAATTTACTTTCTTACTTTATCAGCTGGGTGTTATCTCTTCAATCAAATTGCGTCAGAAAGACATCCATCCCATTTGGCAGTTCCGAAAACAAGCACAGGGTAAGGGCTCAATAAATATGTTTTGGAAGTAGGAAGAGGAGCGGGAGTAGGGGATCGGGTTTCCGGCTTTGCTTCCGTGTAGAAAACAATGTTGTTTCCAGCGTGCCTCCTGTTCCTGATTCTAAGGATGAATAAAAGCTGGTGATGGTGATGGCTGGAACAGCAGCGCAATTCGCAAATATCCTTAGACCAAATCTCCAGTTGTTGAAAGCTTTTTCGACAAAAAAGTGCCGTTTGTGTCATTTTCAATTTTCACTTGATTTTTATTTTTGCCCTTTAAAAACCTTTTTAACGATTGTTAATTATTTAAGGAATGAGGCATGGCTTGCGATTGTTTCCGTGGCACTGGCAATATTAATTTTCCTGCCAGAAAAACTGTCCAAATGTCTTTTGTATAATGAATAGTGCTGACTTATTAATCAAAGTGGAGGGTTTCTTTCTTTTCTTCGTTCATTTCCCGCTTTGTTTCAATGGAAGTGGTGCTCTCTGCCAGCAGAGGTGCAGGTTTGCGAGGTGGGCGGAGAGAAGCTGGTTTTGTCCTGGGGCCACTGCGTAGCGCAGCGCATGACTCCAGGGTCAGACAGCCCTGGGGTCCAAACCTGCCTCTGCCGTTTCCCTGTCAATGATTTTGACCAAATGACCTCTCAAGGCTTCAGTTTCGTCATCCATGAAGCCTCAAGCCTACTGACACCCTCGTCACCGAACTGCCCTAAGGATGAGACGCCAATCACAGTGCCTGCCATGCACTGAGAGCCAGGAGACATGGTGGCTTGTTAGACTAACGCACGGTTCAGCCTCACGCTTTCTCAATGGAAATATAGTTCTACAACCATTTCTTTAGATTTTCTGTACTGAACAGCAGGATAAGTTAAGCTGTCAGCTTTTTTTATTTCGCCATATAAGAATTTATTTTTTATTAACATTTTCTCTTCATTAAGACAGTCCGTAGTACCAAGGAGGTAGATATTTAAAGGGAGTACAAAACTTGTTACATTATTTTATCACAGTAACAAAAATTGGTTTCCAGTTTTATTGAGATATAATTGACATGCAGCACTGTATAAGTTTAGAGGGCACAGCATAATAATTTGTCTTACATATATTGTGAAATGATTGCCACAAGAAGTTTAATTAACATCCACTATCTTATACAGATGTAAAAACAGGGAAAACAACATTTTTTTCCTTGTGATGAGAACTCTTAGAATTTACTCTCAACAACTTTTAAATATATCATACAACATGCTGTTATTTTGAAATGAAGTTAAAGCACTAGCTTATATTATTTAACAACAATTATGGAGCATTTACAATGAGCCAGGCACTGGGGCTGCAGCGAGGAAATTGCAAATGAACTACAGAAATATATACAATTGAATGATAATACATGAATTATTACTGAATAAAATAGCTTATTTTTATTTATAAAATATTTATTTGTTTCTAATTACTGTATCTAGATGTGTGTACATCTATTCATATTTATTTAGAAAATTAGTAAGATCCAGAAAAGGGCAAAGATAAAAATGAAAATTACCTCAAGTCTGTCTACTCATATATATATATGCATGTATGCACACACACACACACACACACAGAGGCAATATATGTATATGTCTCTCTATATCTGTATATATGTATTAATATTTTGGTGCATATTATTCTAGTCTTTCTTACTTTCTATATGTTCAATACTTATTTCTGTTAATTGGTAGTATATCATGCATTTTCTTTTGTAAACTATTTTTATGTAAAACATATAGTACATAGTTCCCTTTGATCTAAAATACTCTTCTACAACATGATTTTTAAATACTACATACTAGGACAGTGTAGACACATACTATTTATTTTACCAATCCCTTATGGTAAGAATTTTATTGCTTTTAATATTTCATTAATATAAATGATGCGGTGCCCAACTTTGACACCATCACATCCCATTTCACTTTGAGCAGATGAGTTGACAGAAAAAACAGCAGCCATCAGAAGGGGACATCCTCATCTGTCATCCCATCACCAGCTCGCTGACTTACCTGCCTCCCCACCAGTTATTTCCTTCTTTCCTAAGTGTTCTGGAGTCTACTTCCTTCTGCATTCTCAGAGAATGCATTCTTTGATCATTTCTTCTCTCTCGTGTCTATGAACTTTTCTTCTCTCTCTCTAGGTCCTTCCTGTCAACATTATGTCATAGTTAAATATTTACTATCTTAAAAAACAAAAACAAATGGAAAAACTCCTTTATTAACCTCATGTTTATCCCCAGCTACTCCCACTTCTATGTCCAACTTCTTAGCCAAATTGTTTAGAAAATACGTTGCAGCTGTCTTAACTACTCAAAACAGAATCTTGGGAAGATTTTTGTATTTTTGTTTTTGACACATCCTCTTCTGCAAGGCCATATCTAATCGGTTAGAAAGTATTATCACTTTTTACCATCTAAATAACTCTTGAGTCCGTTTACTTCTTTTCATTTTTACTGTTAGAGTTCATACCTTTGCCATCTCTTGCCTAAGACAAGACAAGCCCTGGACCTCTGCAGAGCTGGATTCTAACAGTTCTTGCGTCCACGCTCCCTCTCTTTCAAATCCTTTTTTACTAAAAGAGACCAGAACAACCTTTTTAATTGCAAACCTGATCATCTCAACCCTGCCCTCTTCCCCAAAAGGGATGCCTACAATTAAACCCCTTCAATGGCTTCCCACTGCTTTTCAGATAAAAACCAAATCCTTAGCTGCATAATCTGAGCCTATCCCACTTCTCTTAGTCTCGTTTCTTACCACGCTCCCTCTCATTCTTTATACCCCAGACACACTTACGTTCTTTTAATTCCATGGATATGCCATGTTTCTTCCTGTCCCAGCTCTTTGCAAATGCTCCCTCCTCGGCCCAGAACCTTATTCATCACAGTATCTTCACTCTCCTGTGCTTGGTTGATTTATACATATCCGTTACATTTTAGTTCATACGTCATTTCCACAGAGAAGCCTTCCAGGTCACAGCCCCTCCATTTCATGTATACTCATGCATAACACTTTCTCTTGTCAGAGCAGCAACGTAATATTTATTTACATGACTGCATTATTAATATCTATCTCCCTCACTAGATTGCAAGCTCCATGAGAATAAGGATGATGTTTGCACTTGCCATTGCATCTGCAACATCTAACGCAGTGCCACGCTAAAAGTAGGTGCTCAATAAATATATCTGTTGACTGAAAGGACGAATAGATGCCAATCAGGATTCTAGCCCCATTACATCATTGAAACTACTCTTCTTAAAGATGCTAATAACCTTGTTTTTAAATCTGCTAGGTATCTTAAAATTCTTATTTCACTCGGTTGCTCAGCAGGATATGAGAATTTTGTTTTAACCTCTGCTTCCGGAAAAATTTTCTCCATTCAATTTCCAAGACAATGATTGTCTTGAATTTCTAAGATTATTCATTTTTATGGCCTTTACCTAGCTCCTCTCCCTCTATTTGTTACTTAAACATTCATGGTCTATAGTGTCTTTTCTTCGTCTTTTTCACTAGTAATTTATATTTCCTCACTGGATGATATCGTCTGCTCTCATGGCTGCAATTAACATATATGTTCTGATGACTCCCAAATCCACACCTTCAACCCAGATCTCTTCCCTGATCTTTGGACTTGTGTATCCAATGACCTACTATACAAATGTACATGGATGTCTTATAAGCACCTTAAACATAACATGTCTAAAATTGATCTCTTTGCCTTCCACACTCAAATTTACTCTTTGATGTTTCCCATCTCAGTGAGTGACACTGTCATCCACCCAATTTATTTTATTTATTTTTTGCTGAAGAAGATTAGCCCTGAGCTAACATCTGTGCCAATCTTCTTCTATTTGATACAGGGGTTGCCGCCACAGCATGGCTGATGAGTGGTGTAGGTTTGCACCTGGGATCTGAACCCACAAACCTGGGCCTCCAAAGTGGAGTGCACACCAAATTTAATCACTACGCCACAGGGCCAGCCCTCACTCAGTTTGTTAAGTTAGAAAACTGGTGGTCACATGATTTCTCCATATTGTCTTCTAACACATCAAGTCAGTATCCAAACCCTGCTGGATCTGTTGAATTCCCTGTTGGCCTCATCCATTTCTCTCCATCTCCACTATCACTACGTTAGTTCAGGCCAACATTCTTGCCCAAATTACTGAACAAGTATCCTAACTGTTCTTCCTGACTCCAGTTTTACCAGCTTCCATTCATTCTCTTTTCTTGGGAGCTAGAGTCATCTTATTTAACCTTACTTTTTATCATGCTACTTCTTTGTTTGAAAGATTTCCTCACTGGTATTAAGATAAAGCCATAGCTCCTTTGCAAAATTTATAAGACCTTTCCTATTTCTTGAGCTGTATCTCTTGCCTTAATCTATTGGCATTCAATTTTCTAGTCATGCTGAGCTTCCTTTCCATCTGCTAGCATGTCATGCGTTCTCTCACCTCAAGTCTTTCACTCATGATCTTCTCTTCCTCTGCCTACAGTACTCTCCAGCCACTCCTCACCTAGCTATTTCCTACTCATCGTTCATATCTCAATTTCAAATCACTTCTTCTAGAGAGCGTCTCCTGATCCCCGCTGCTGTTACAGTCTAGGTAATGTACGGCTCTGCTATGCTCCCATAGCTTGCTGTATTAACACTTATTATACTTTAATGTAATTATATCTGTTTACTTATCTGTCTTTTCCACTATATTGTAAGCTCTGTGGTGACAGGGTTTACGACTCTTTTGATAACTCTTATATCCCCAGCACCCCAGCACAGTCCCAAGCACAATATAGATACATAATATATATTGACTGACAGAAGGAAAATTTCCCAATGTAATATTTTTTTATGACTATGCTTTAGACCAGTAAAGGAAATTAGGATTATAGCAATAAACTTTACCTGTACTCTTATCTTTTTGTATTAACACATCCAGTTTTTAGATAACAAGGGTCAGATCCCAGGTTTGCTCAGGCTCTATTATAGAATTATACTCATGTAGGTAGTTAAATGCTTTGTGCTCTTGTACAAGAAACTTATCTTTTTGGGACATTAATTTCCTCATCTGAAATATAAGATCATTGAAATGGACGATCTCTAATGTTCCATGTGATCTATGATTATATGAAATCACAAGTGTGTTGATACTCCTCTAAAACGGTTATAACTACAAAAACACCAACGCTGAGTGTTTCATAATAGCGGACAAGAGTTTTTTGATGGGAACGGGCAGGGATTTTATGATTCTGATAAGCTAAGAGTTTTCTATTTAAAAATTCTCGTAGTAGTCTAACTTCACAGCATACAGAATGGCAAGAGAAGCCTCGTCAGGTGATGCTGTCAGATTTCTGCGCCATAAACCACCGGTGCTGAGAAGCAACTTTAATGAAGAGAATGTAGGAGGACACAAATTTAGCAGCCGTGGAACTAAATAATGCAAAGATAGCTAAATTGGAGAATGATGAATGATGTCCAAGCGGTAAAAATTAAGAGACCAGGTATTGCTACACAGCTGTGGCTTCTGTTTAAAAATGGCTGGCTGCTTCCAGAAGCTGTTGAGGCATAGGAAGTATAAAACTTCCCTCACCGAGGCAATATATCAGCTGCCCAAACCTCCTCTTCATCAGTCAAGCTTGTTGGCCTTTGACTCCAACAATCTTTGTGACACTGTTATCAATGATACTTCGGAAACATCTGCTCTAGAGCTGTCCATTACTGCCATGGCAGACGGCAAATCTAATGGCACCAAAAAGGAATGACAGGAGATCCATTAACGTGCAGAAGTGGTAGGAAACAACACAATAGCCATGAGCAGGGCCCACCAAATGCGTCAGCATTTCAATGCCTAGCTAACTCACTAGCACAATGGAAAAGATTCTTCATGTTCATGATGTCATTGACAAATAAGAAGTCAATGAAGGACTTAAATTATTGCCCTACACAAAGGATATGCTGTTGCCTATAAATCAAAGTAAGTTAAGTTATAGATGATGGTGAGCCATTTGTGTACAATTTGATTGTTTTTCTTTGTACAGGACACTTAGAGTGGAGGTTTAGATCTATTGTTCTTTTAGCCCAATATTCATTTACTCATTCACTCATTTATTCACTCATGTTTCATTTATTCAACAAATATTTGAGCTCCTACTCTTCTGGGAGCTGAGGATTTACCAACTAGTAAAACAGATAAAAATCCTTGCCTTCATGGGGCTTATATTCTAGTGATACAAAAAGGAAAAACTAAAGACAAACCAGTAAGATTTATAATGATAAGTGCTATGAAGAGAGGTAAAGCAGGGAATGGGAGTTGTGACTGGGGAGAGGAGTCTGAAGTTTTAAATAGAGCGGTAGAAAAGTCTTCTTTAATAAGTTGACACTTGACTAGAGAAGAGGTGAGATAAGGAAGAGAGGCTTGTGAGGGAAGAACTTCTGAGACAAGGAGAATAGTAATGCAAAGGTCCTGAGGCAGCCGTGTGCCTCCATGTTAGAGGAAATACAGAGAGGCCAATGTGGCTGAGTCAGAGTGAGAGAGGGAAAATGAGCCAGGATACCATCCTAACAGTTATAAAACTACTTTCCTTCTCTACTTTGAGGTCTTCCTAGCTGAGAATGGTGTGTAAAAGGTAATAGTTCCCAAGATAACATTCTCTCTTCCAGATGCTCATTGGCAAAGGCAAGTGTGTTCCAGAATGCTGTTAGGGATGAACTCTACTGAAGAGGAGAGTTACTGTATGCAGAGGCAAGTTAAGTTCACCATTAGCGAGACCATGTGTGAGCAAATTTCCTGTTTGGAGAGATTACATCAGCAAATGTAGAGTTGTCCCATTTTCTCTCTTGTCTCTTTCTCTCTGCTTCTAATGAAGGGATCTGAAAGAATCAATCTGAGAACTGTGGGCAATTGCTATGAGCAGGAGGCGGATGCGGTAGGTCTATCACAGGAAGAAGTCTTTAGGGTGACAAGCTTTTTTGAGAAAAGGAGTTGTGTTTTGGTTCCTCAGGGTCAAGAGAACACCGGAGCAGACCCTGTGTGTAGGGGAGGGGGCAAGAGAAGATGAAGGGAGTAAAGGCAAAGTGTGGTGAAACTCGTTGGCAGTAGAAGGGAGAGGGCAATGTGGAAGGAGGATGATGTTTCTATGGTGACCCTGGGGCGGACTGTACGAACGCATATCTTCCCTTCCTCAAGTTGATAGATGAGCGTGAGAACCCAAAAGTCGGTGTTAGGTTCTGTGTTCATTTGTTTCTTCTTTTCTGTTTCTTTGAGTTTTTATGTGCGGATAGAAATAATATGGCTTATCTTTATAATAATACTTACATATTCCTTTTTTTAATTGGAAAAATGCACACCAAGTGAAACTTCTAACAGGGCATATAAAAGAATGATCATGAGGGTGAACAGCTGCAACTAAGACTGTCAGCCATTTAAAGTTGTCTGGACAAAACTGATATTTCATTCAAGCATTTTAAGGTTAACATTTTTCTATCCAATGTTCACTTTTCATTATGAAAAATGCTCTTAGAAACAAGAGCCATTTGGGAAACCAAAGTTGATTCTCCCTCATCCTAAGTGGTATTCCCAGACCTCCAGAATTTCTGCAACCCTCTGTCCCCCTCCGCCCTCCTCAGCTTCTCTTAATGCTACTTCTTGGAAATGGAAAAACATAACACCAAGTGTTCATTTTTCTGAAAATATATCTTCCTCATTTTCACTGCAAATCATTTGCTGAGGGCCTGGAGGATGCTGCGTCAGCAATCGAAGAATCAAGAGTGTTAGAAAAACATTTTGTGAAGTACAGTACCAAGTGAAACTCAGCAAGCACATTCCTGCCTTTGTGTGTCACCGTTTGCCAGCTTGTTATGCGCAAACGTGATTCCCGTGACTCTCCCACGGGGTGTGTCTGCAGGAGAACCACTGGTTTTCTAAGATAGGTTGTGCCATCTATTTTAGGCATAGGAAAGAAGCAACACATTTGCCTTTGAAGATACACGGCAAAACTATGTATTCTAGTCAACATCTTCAAAATTGTTTTGTTCAACAGTGGCTTTTATTTCTACTTGATGATAAGGAGGTCAGCTCTTCATTAGTTCAAAAATATGCACCCCTGCATGGGATATTTCTATCCTCTCTTAATTCATTTTCTTCATAGGATATGAATGTTAAAGTGATCTGACCATGGACGGAGGTATTTTTAGAAATTGTAGTCGTGTCAACATTTTTATTTACATAGCTGGTAAAGAGGCCGACCAGAAATGAAGAATTATAGACGAGTCAGCAGTAGGTAAGGAGACACAGAAACATCTACTCTCCAGCTCTTTAATTTTTAGCCTGCTAATTTTTAGGTAATTGTTTCCTATGTATGACATTAACTCAAAAATTTTGGATTACCAGGAATGTCGTGAGCATATTCTCGTGAGAAGTTGCTGGTAAAAATGATTAAGAACAATTAACTGGAGACATCCAGTGACATAATACTTGTAAAATGAAGGCAAAGCTACTTGCTTGCACAATTTAATTGAAAATGAAATCTGTTTAAATGTAGGCCGCTGTGAAAAGTCACAGTAAACCTCAGACTCGTATGTACAGCTCTCCTCAGCATTTTCACTTGGCTATTTCACAAACCACTCAAATTCAGTATGGACAAAACTGAATGAATTAGCACCTTCCTCAAACTTGGTCCTCTTTCGGTGGTTTATGTATCCAAATATGCAAGCAAGAAACCTGGAAGTCATCCTTGACTCCTCTCTTTTCTCTCACAGCCCACAGCTAATTAATTATAAAAGTCCTGTTGATTTTACATCTAAAATATCTCTCAAGTCTTTCGAATATGTCTGCTTTTCTCATTCTCACTGTCACACTTAGTCCTGGTCACTGTGATTTCTTACCTAAACTATGGAAATACTCATCTAATTAGTTACCTCTTTCTAATCAGAATGATCTTTTAAAATGTCTTTTGATTTTGCTAGTCTCTTTCTTAGAAAACTGTAATCACTTCCCATTGCTCTTACGATGGAGACTAAAACCCTTAATATGGCCCTTATCAGCCTGATACACACCACTTCCATTCACTCTCTGAAGTGCACCCACACAGGCTTTCTTTCAGTTCCTGCAGTGAACTCTGTTCCTCCCGATCTCAGGACCTTCCCACGTGCTCTTCCCTCTCCTTGAAATTCTCTTGCTCTCTTTCCTCTTTTCAGATCACAGTCTAGAGTCGATGCCACTCTTATACACTCTCTAAGCACCTCCAGAGTATTTGTTAAAATAATTAAATACTTAATTTTGGAAGTAGTTTTAACTGTCTTTCCCACAAGAGTATAAGTTACAATGGGGCCAGTGGTTAAGTTCACACATTCCCCTTCGGCAGCCCGGGGTTCTCTGGTTCGGATCCCGGGTATGGACCAACGCACCACTTGTCAAGCCATGCCGTGGCAGGAGTCCCACATTTAAGTAGAGGAAGATGGGCATGGGTGTTAGCTCAGGGCCAGTCTTCCTCAGAAAACAGAGGAGGATTGGCAGCAGATGTTAGCTCAGGGCTGATCTTCCTCAAAAAAAAAGTATAAGTGCCAAGAAGGCCAATACCACTTGTTGCTTTTTCACTGTCATAACCTCAAGTGCCAATCAAACACCATGTATGTAGTAAATTGCTTAATATATATTTTTATTGAATGAATGTTGAGCGCTTTATGGTGAGGTGACACCATTTAAGTTACCTCACATATTGCATTTTGACAAATACCACATTTTTTCTTTAATTGCAGTGTCTCTCAATGGTCAATCAAACCCAGTTGACCAAAAGAGTATGACTCGAGTGTATCCATTTGAGAAACACAAGATACATCTGTTTTCTAGATAATTTTCAAGGCTTTGCCTTCACGTCATTTGTAGACATGACAGATATCACAACTAAATCAGGGTGCAATTCCTTTATTTTCCCTTGACCTCAAGATAAAGGATATGCACATAGGAAAGAGCCAAAAAAGGCATGAAAGGCAGTTGTTTTCATGGGCACCCATCAAGAGTATGCTTTTTTGTCCTTAGATCACTCAGATCATCCTTAGGATATATTGAGTCATATCCATTGGTGCTGATATGTGAATTTCCCCTGATTTCCACTGAAAACTCCATGTAGCATTCACATATCATTGTAGGGCCATACTTTTAATGCATTTTTAAGTGGTATGATTTAGACCTTAAACGCAAATGTGAAATTTGCTCTTGCTGATGCTTCCACCTCTCATGTCAGAGCCCCTGTTTTCTTCTGCCACTCCCACATCCAATTTCCATCAATGCAGCGTTCTTGTGCTGTCTTTCTATCTATATATTAACATGCTAACTGATTTTAAGGAGTGACCTTCTCCAATAGAATTTGCCTTTCAAATAGAACTCTTTTGCATAGAAAGGCTTCAAAATACAAAGAAATAAAATTATAAAGATGAATGACTGCCATTAAAGTTGATATTTTTGAGCTGGGGACCTAGTCCGATAAAACTGACTTAGAAAATCCTCTAAAAATAGTAAGAAGTGAAGTAGAAAGTAATACGCCAGAAATATTTGATGCTGGAGCCACAAAGGAGACTCGTTTGAAGGCAATATGCTGTCTGACTCTTACGGGTTGTGCAAATCCATTTTCTTAGAACTTTTTAATCTTTTTGCATCTTTCAAAAATATTTTAAATATAATATTCATTTTTAATACTAATTGTTATTACAATAACTTCCTGTTATCAAGACATTGTTTCCTTTCTTTATAAATAATAGAACGGCTTAAGTTAATTTTCAGGAAGAATACTCAGAGAATATATATCTCAAGTCCTTGCATATCTGAAAATGTCTTTGTGGATATGATAGAGAACCAATAATTAGAAGTCTACTAATAAAAATAATATATAGTCACATATTTGTGAATTTCAATAGATAGGATAGCTTTAGCTTTTAAAGAGGTAAGGAGATAAAATAATAAATTTCAAGTTAGCACTAAGAAATTCACCGAGAAACGGTTACACACAGCTACTGCTGCTCACATTTCTTTGGCCAAGCAAGTCATATGCCCATGCCTAACTTCATGGAAGGTGGGCAAATGCTATCCTACCATATGCCCAGAAAGAGAAGGAAACACAATTATTTGAAAACAAAAGGATGACCACCACATCTGAGAGAGATGAGAGCGAATATATATATGTATATATATATATATATATATATATATAACACAAATTATAAAGAGACACATTCCTAGACGTATCCTGTAAAACATTCAAATAAGTGACTCCGTAAACTTCTAGAGGGAAAGAGTTTACTTTCAAAAGAATAAAATCAGGTTCTATACACACTTCTCTACAACACTAAATACTATAAAACAGTAGAGCAACATCCATCAGAATTAAGGGAAATAATTGCTTAAATATTTTCATTGGATTGATTTGTAACATTTTGTTTTGTACTTTCTATTTGTCCTACACATCTTGTGTTTCTTTTTCCCTCCTCATTTGCATCTTTTAGATGCATGTTTTCTCCATTTTTTTATCAGCAGCTTGAAGTATATATATATATATATATTCTCTTTTTATTCTTTCAGTGTTTACCCTAGAGTTTTCATTAAACGTATTATTTTGAGATAATTGTAAGAAATAATGCAGAGATTGTAAGAAATAATAAAAAGATATTCCATGTTCACTTTACCCATTTCCCTCCAAAGGCAGTATCTTGAAAAACTATACAACAATATCAAAACCAAGATATTAACATTGGCACAGTCAAGATATATAACAATTCATCACAACAAGGATCCTTCCCATTGTCCTCTATAGTGACGTCCGCCTCCCTTCCCTCTTGCCTCCATCCCTGGCTCCTGGCAGCCACCTAACTTTTGCCTATGTTTATAATATTACCACTTCAAGAATGTTATACACGCAGAATTACAATATGTGACCTTTTAGGATCGGCTTTTTACACTCGGCATAATTCCCTGAAGACTTGTCCAAGTTGCTGAATGTATGAATAGTTAATTTCTTTATGTTGCTGAGTAGAATTCCATTGTATGAATGTTCCACAGTTTAATCATTCATTTGTTGAAGGACAACTGAGTTGTTTCCAGTTTTTTATTATTATGAATAAAACTGTGATGAACATTTGTGCACATGGTTTTGTGCTAACCTGAGTTTTCTTTCATCTAGAATTAATGTCTAAGAGTACACTTGCTAAGTTGTATGGTAGTTGCATATATAGTTTTATAAGAAACAGCTAAACTATTTTCCACAGTGCCTGTACCATTTTATATTCCCAGTCACAATACATTTTTCTCCCTATTCTAGGCAGCATTAGGTGTTGTCCCTATTTTTTATTTTACCCATTTTTGCGTGTGTAATGATATATCATTGTGACTTTAATTTGCACTTCCTTGACATCTAATGATGTTGAGCCACTTTTATTTATTAATAGACAATTGATTTAGAGCAGTTTTAGGTTCACAGCAAAATTAAGTGGAAGGTACGGAGATTTCCTATATATCCCTGTCTCCACACACTCATAGCCACCTCCACTATGAACATCCTCCATCAAAGTGGTACATTTATTACAATGGATGAACCTACGTTGGCACATCATTATCATCTAAAGTCCATAGTTTACTTTAGGGTTCGTTCCCTCTTAGTGTTGTCTATTCTATGGATTTTGACAAATGTATAACGATATGTAGCCACTATTACAGTATCATCCCGAGTAGCTTTATTGCTGTAAAAATCTTTTGTGTTCCACCTATTCATCCCTTCTCCCCCTCCAACCATTGGCAACCAGTGATCTTTTTACTGTCTCCATAGTTTTGCCTTTTCCATAATGTCATAGAGTTGGAATCATACAGTACGTAGTCTTTTCAGATTGGCTTCTTTCCCTTAGTCATATGCCTTTAAATTTTCTCTGTGTCTCTTCATGGCTGGATGGCTCTTTTCTTTTTAATGCTAAATAGTATTCCACTGTGTGGATGCACTACAGTTTATTTATCCATTCACTTACTGAGGGACGGTGTGGTTGCCTCCAAGTTTTGGCAGTTATGAGTAAAGCTACTAAAAACTCATCTCTTTTGAGTAAATACCAAGGAGTACAATTGCTGGATCATATGGTAAGAGCATATTTAGCTTTGTAAGAAATTGCCAAAATGTCTTCCAAAGTGGCTGTACCGTTTTGCATTCCCACCAGCAATGAATGAGAGTTCCTGTTGATCCGAATCCTCATCAGCATTTGGTGTTGTCAGTGTTCTAGATTTTGGCCATTCTAATAGACGTGTAGTGTTATCTCATTGTTGTTTTAATTCACATTTTCCTGATGAGATTTAATGTAAAACATCTTTTCATATACTTATTTGCCATCTATGTATCTTCTTTGGTGAGATGTCAGTTTTTTATGTGCTTATTTGCCATTTATATATCCTCTTCAGTGAAATGTCTGTTCATGTCTTGCCTACTCTAATTGGTTTGGGTATTTTTGTTGAGTTTTGAGAGTTCTTTATATATTCTAGACAGTAGTCCTTTGTAGAAGTTGTGGTTGGTAAATACTCGCTCCCATTCTGTAGCTTGTCTTTATGTCATCTTAACAGAGTCTTTTGCAGAGCAAACATTTTTAATTCTGGAAGTCCAATTTATTGATTTCTTTTTAGTGGCTTGTACTTTTGGTGTTAAGTCTAAGAACTTTTTGTTTCGTCCTGGATCCTGAAGACTTTCTCCTATAATTTTTCTAAAACTTTTATAATTTGACATTTTACATATAAGTCTGTGGTTTATTTTGTGTTAATTTTTGTATAAGGTGTGAAGTTTAGGTCAAGGTTCATCTTTTTGCCTATGGATGGCCAATCGCTCTGGCACAATTTATTGAAAAGGCCATCTTTCCTCCATTGCATTGCTTTTTGCCTTTGTAAAAAACCAGATCGACATATTTGTGTGGTTCTATTTCTGGATTCTCTATTCTGATCCATTGATCTATGTGTTTATCTTTCTGCCAACTCTGCGTGGTCTTGATTACTATATATGTATACGTATACACTATATTGACTCTCTCTGTACATATATGTGTATGTGTGTGTAGTAATCAAGACCATGCAGTGTTGGCAGAAAGATAAACACATAAATCACTTTATATAGAGATAGATAGGCTTAGATACAGGTATCACATAGATATATATAGATATCACATATATAGATCTTCCTTGACTTATGATGAGGTTATGTCCTGATAAATCATCGTAAAATGAAAATATCATTAAGTTGAAAATACATTTAATACATCTAACCTACTGAATATTATAGCTTAGCCTAGCCTAACTTAAATGTGCTCAGGACACTTACATTAGCCTACAGTTGGGCAAAATCATCTGAGGCAAAGCCGATTTTATAATAAAGTGTGGCATATCTCATGCAATTTATTGAATACTGTACTGACAGCAAACAACAGAATGCTTGTAAGTGTATCGGTCGTTTACCCTCATGATCGTGTGGCTGACTGGGAGCTCTGGCTCACTGCCGCTGCCCAGCCTCACAAGACAATGTCTACCGCATATTGCTAGCCCAGGAAAAGATCAAAATTCAAAATTGGAACTATGGTTTCTACTGAATGAGTATCACTTTTGCATCATTGTAAAGTCAAAGGATTGTAAATCTAATCATTGTAAGTCAGGTACAGTCTTTATATATACACACACACTAAATAATATATATATATATATATATATATATATATATGTAGGCACATAGTAGGCCTTAGTATTAAGAAGAGTGATTCTGCTTCATTTTTCTTTAACATTTTTCTTCCGCTATTGTAGGTCCTGTGCTTTCCCATATAAATTTTAGTATAAGCTTGTCTATGTTTACAATAAACTGCTTAGATTTTGACAGGAATTGTGTTAAACTTATAGATAGTTTAGGAAGAATTTACATCTTTTACTATGAAAAGTTGTTCAATTTACGAACATAGTATGTGTCTCCATTTATTTAAATGTGCTTTAGTTTCTTTCATCAGCATTTTGTAATTTTAAGCATACAGATCCTGTGCAATGTTTTGGTAATTTCATGCCAAGGTATTTCATTTTCTTTGGAATTATTGCAAATGGTATTGTGTTTTTAATTTTAGTTTCCACATGGTTATTGTTAGTATATAGAAATGTGATTGATTTTCTGTGCTAATCTCATTTGCTGCTAATTCTTGTGCTCACTTATAAGTTCTAGAAGTCTTTTTGTGATTATTTACATAGACAATCAAGCCATCTGCAAATAGTCACAGTTTTATTTTTTCTTCTCAATCTATACGCCTTTTGTTTCTTGCCTTATTGCCCTAGCTAGAACTTTCAGTAAAATGCTGAATAGGGCTGGACTTCCTCGCCTTGCTCCCAGTCTTCAAGGGACAGCTTTCAATCTTTTACCATTAAGTATGATGCTAGCTATAGCCTTTTTTGTAGGTGCTGTTTATCAGATTAAAGAAGTTGCCCTTTGTTCCTAGTTTTATGAGAGATTTTAGGGCTGGATTTTATCAAATGCTTTTTATATATGAGTCAGTGATGATATGCTTTTCCTTCTTTAGCCCCTTGATATGATGAATTACATTGATTTTCAATTGCTAAACCACCCTCGCCTCACTTGGAATAAGCCCCAATTGATCAAGGTGTGTAATTCTTTTTATGCATTGCTGGATTCAATTTCTAATATTTTATTGAGGATTTTTGCATCTATGCTCATAGGGGATATTGGTGTATAGTGTTCCTTTCTTATGAAGCAATACTAGCCTCATAAAACTGAATGGGGAAGAAGTCCCTCTTCTTCAGTTTTATGGAAGTGATTGTGTAAAATTGCTGCTAATTCTTCTTTAAATTTTAGGTATACTTCCCTAGTGAAACCATCTGTACCTGGAGATTTCTTTTCCTGGAGCTTTTTAATTACACAAATAATTCATTTAATAATTGTATGACTATTCAGATTATCCATTTCATCTTGGTTGAGTTTAGGTAGTATGGGCTTTTCAAGGAATTGGTCCATATCTCCTGAGTTGTCAATTTTTTTTTTTTTTTTTTTTGGTGAGGAAGATTGTCCTTGAGCTATAACCTATGCCAATCTTTCTGTATTTTGTATGTGGGACACTGCCACAGCATGGTTTGATGAGTGGCCTGTAGGTCCATGCCTGAGATCCAAACCTGCTAACCCTGGGCCACAGAAGTGGAGTGTGTGAACCTTACCACTACACCAGCGGGCCAGCCTCTATGATTGTTTTAAGGAATGCTTCACCTGTAGTTATATCCCCTGTTTTATTCATGATCTTGGTGATTTGTGTCTTCTCTCTTTTTATCTTTATCAGTCTTGTTAAAGCCTTATCAATTAAAGATTTTTTTTTTTTTTAGAAATTAGCTTTTGGTTTCATTGATTATCTCTATTATTTTCTTTTTTTCAATTTCATTGATTTCTGCTCTTATCTTTGTTATTTTCTTCCTTCTGCTTGTTTAGGATCTATTTTTCACTTTTTTTCTAGAATCTTGAGCTAAGAATTTAAATTGTTGACTTAAGGCATTTCTTTGTCTGTAATGTAAGCATTTAGTGCTATAAATTTCCCTGCTAACACTGCTTTTGCAGCATCTCACCTATTTTGATATAGTGTATTTTCATTTCCATTCTGCTTTATGTTTTTTCAGTTTCCTTTGAAATTTCCTTCTTGATTCATGGATCATTCAGAAATGTGCTGTTTAATTTCCGAATATTTGGAGATTTTCCTGTTGTCTTTTTTTATTGGTTTCTAGTTTTGTTCCATTATGGTCAGAGAACATAGTCTGTATAATTTCAGTTCTTTCTTATTTTTTGAGGTTTGTCTTATGGTCCAAGATATGGTTTATCTCCAGGAATGTTACCTGGGTGCTTGAA
The DNA here is from genome assembly GCF_041296235.1 of Equus asinus. Lineage (NCBI taxonomy): Eukaryota > Metazoa > Chordata > Mammalia > Perissodactyla > Equidae > Equus > Equus asinus. The sequence continues at coordinate 92,726,363 of NC_091820.1, forward strand.
AAGTGTATGTTCTGCTGAGGTTGGGTGGAGTACTCTATATATTTCGGTTAGATCCTGTTCATTGGTTATATTGTTTAGTTCTTCTATATGCTTGCTGATTTTCTGTCTGATAGTTCTACCAGTTAGGGTGTTGAAGTCCCCAACTATAATTGTAAACTCATCTTTTTCTCCTTTCAGCGCTATCAGTTTTCATTTCATGTGCTTTGAGGCTTTGCTCTTAGATGCATACACATTTAGGATGCCATATTTCCTGATGAATTGATTTTTTTATCATTACTTCTCCCCTAGTAATTTTGTTTGTTTGTTTTGAAGTCTACTTTATCAGATATGATATAGACATTCCTGCTTTCTTTTGATTAATTTTGCATAGTATATTTTTTCCATCCTTTTAAATTCTACCTACCTATGTCATAATTGAAGTGTTTCATATGGTCATGACATTGTTGCATTATATTTTTTAATCCACTTTCCCAACCTCTATCTTTCACTTGGTGTATTTAGATCACTTATATTTAGGGAAGTTATTGACATGTTAGGGCTTACCTCCGCCATTTTATTGTTTGTTTCACATTTGGCTTCTCTGCTTCTTTGTTGTTACCTTCCTGTGAGTTATTTGACCATTTGTTTTAGAATTCCACCTTGATTTATTCATCGTTTCCTTGAATATATTATTTTGTATCATTTTCTTAGTTATTACAATATTCTTACCATATATCATATATATTGCCTCCAAGTGGGTATATATAAGATCAGTTCCCTGGTGGGCCACACTGACATCAGGCAGTGTGGAAATGGAGGGCTAACACACACCATTTTGCTGCTGCAGAGTGGGCAGAAGAAGCTCAGCCACCCCATGGACCCCAGTAACACCAGGGGAGGGGAGTGAGGGGAAACAGAACACCAACAAGCTGCCGCCTCCATAACCTCCAGTGACTTGACGCAATATTAAATGGAGCCTCAACTCCCCATGGAGCCTCCCTGACACCAGGGCAAGGAGCCAGCAGAATGTCACCAAGCCAATCTCCCATCATCATACCACCATGTTGGTGCAGGGTGGAAATGGAAGCTCATCTTCCCATTAGGCCCCAGTGACAATTGAGTGGCAGGTTGCGTGTCAACTATCCCTGCTTTACATTCCCTCCTTCAGTCTTGCTGCTGCATGAGTGTGGTGGTTCAGCTCCCCAGTGGACCTCATTGACCTCTGGGGTGGGGGGAACGTAGAGTGCTTAGTAGCACTGTCTTATACCACTTTGTTCAGCCTCACGGCTACTGGGTAGCAGTGTAGGCACAGTTCACCCTTAGAGCACATGGAGACTACCCTTGGGGAGATTGGGAGCACTGTCTAGTTCCCCTGAGAGGGGATGGACAATCATTTGCCTGATTTGCCTACCAATACCACCTGTAAGGGAGACTAGAGCACCACCTATTTCCATTAGCAAGATAGGGAAGATCAGCTCCCTTCCTAGGCTCCACCAACACCACCCAGCAGGGGAATTAGAGCACTATCTGCTTCAACAGGGCTGGAGCATGGGATGAGGATCAGCTCCTCACTTGGTTCTGCTGAGTCTACAGTAAGGGGGAGGGATGGGGGGGTGGTTTCTATTGGTGTGTGACTAGAGTAGGGCAGTGTTATGAACTGAATTCTGCCCCACCCAAATTCATATGTTGAAGCTCTGACCCCCCAAAGTGACTATATTTGGAGATAGGGTCTTTAAGGAAGTAACTAAGGTTAAATGGGGTCATAAGGGTGAGGCCCTAATTATAGGACTGGTGTCCTCATAAGAAGAATAAGAGATACCAGAGAGCTCTCTCTCTCTTTGCATGTGCACAGAGGAAAGGCCATGTGAGGACATAGCCAGAAGGCAGCTGTCTACAAGCCAGGAAGAGAGGCTTTACCGGAAACCAATCCTGACCCATGATCTTGGACTTCTAGCCTCCAGATGGTAAGCAAAGAAATTTCTGTTATTTAAGCCACCAAGCCTGTGGTATTTAACGTCACATATGGCAGCCGGAGCAGACTTTTACAGGCGGGTATAGCCAACACGTTTTTCTATTGTTAAGCATCGTTTTCTGGTCCTTTGGTTAGAAGGTGCGGGTTTTTCTTGAAACTCTTCTTTTTCTGTGCCTGTTTGTATTTCCGGGTTGGGGGCTTCTGTAGCACCCTGTCTTGGATATATGGGAGATAATAAGGAAACTGGGGAACTCACCACCATTTCCTTCCTCGTGTTCTAAGGTTCTTAGGCAACCCGTCTTCTTCTTTCCATCTGTCGGAGATTTCCTATGCTTGTTTGGTGTGTTATGTCCACTGTAATTTTAGTTGTAAGAGGGAGGGCCTGGAAGGAATATGGCTACTCCATCTTGGTGGTAGCTCTAGAGTGTTTTACTCATGTTATCAAAATCTAAAATTGATAAATAGATTTACCCTTCTCCCAAACATTGCAAGGACATAGAATACTTTAACTATGATTATTTTGCTTTCGGTTCTTTATTTTATTGGTTTAAAAATATTAAACCTATTTTATAATTTCTATCTTATAGTTACAACATCTAAACTTTTTGAAAGTCTGAAGTCATTGTTATTGGTTATTGCTGACTGTCATTCATAATTCATTGCTTCCGCGCGTGTGTGTGTGTTTGTGTTTATTCAGAGAAGGGCTTGCTTGATTTACAGAAAAATGTTAACAATACTCATCTCTGAGTGGTGCAATTATGGATAGTTTTATACTACTTTTTTATATGTTTCATTATTTTCCAAATTTCCTACAATAAGTATGAACTATTTTTATAATCAGATAAAACGATAAATCTTTTTCTTTTGAAGCTTACATTTCTCACTAGAAAGCTGGGCTTATTATATATGGTAGATATCCACTCAATTAAGTGAAAATGATTTTAATTAAACAAATCATTAGCTTTGAGAATAAATCTGTATATGAAAGTACCATTAATTAATTTGCTAATTTTTTAACCTGTCATGGTCATTACCGTGTGCTTTCCTTGGTGAGGATGCCTGTAATGAGTAAACATGCAAATATTTTCTCTCCCATGATTGTGGTTCAATCAGGACAACTAATGTTAATAAAAGTGCTTAATATACAACGTATTTGAAAAAAGAAACAGAATCTGGCTGGATTTCTTAGTCCTGTGTTAGATGGCGAAGAAAACTGTAAACAGAAATGATGAAGAGGTTTGAGGGAAACACACAGGGTATTGATGGGAAGATGGGAAGAATCCTTGTGGTAGCTCCTGGTGGAAAATGTTAGAAACACTGCTGTGGAATTATATTACCAGACAGAAAAGTACCGTATCTTTAGAAATCCCCAAGGAATGAGCTCCTTCTGCCTCCTTCAATATTATCTTTCAGAATGGAGCACCCTAATTAGTCCTTATCAAATTCCTGTAGGGTAAACACGGATTTCTTGTTAGGCGGACCCACAAGGCCCCCTGCGTTAGATGGCCAGTCAACAGCATGTGAACCTGAGGCAGCTGCTTTGATCTTTGCTTTTCTCACCTCCCACTAGTCAGCCCTTAGGCTGGCACGCTGAGTGGTGAGCTCTCTTGCTTTTTTTCCACCCATCTTTCTATGGCATGATATTGAATCTTAAGTGAAGTGTTTCTAATTTATTTTCGGATTTTAGGGGACTCTGTTAAAAGGTAGATGGTGCCATTTCCTTTCTTTCTTTTGTTCCTCACCATATCACATCATCTAAAACTTTTTTAACCTTTAAAATGAATGAGGATTGCTTTAAAGTAGCTAGACAGGGCAAAATAATCTGTGAATACATGTAAAATTCTTTTCAGGGACTGACATTGAGTAGATGTTCAACAAATATTCCCATCTGGCCCCTGATTAAACTTCGAGAGAGATGAAATGTCCTCTATGCTATTTAATTTATTAATTCAACAAATGTTTTAATTCAACAAATATTATATTGTCTTTGTAGTGTATATTCAGTTAATTTTTTCTGCTAGTTTTACAAAAAGCAGACTAGACGTGTCATTGCCCATGATGTAGAAATATGATAATAAGACACATATATCTATTGTGCATAAAATGAAGCAGTTTGGTGTAGGACAATGAACACTTGTCTTCGAAGACCCATGTCACTATCCAGCCTGCTCCACATTCTAGCTAAATGACCATAAATCAATCACTTCTTCCCTTTGAATCTGTTAGCTCATGTACAAAAACAGACTCATTGATACAGACATTAACTATCTTATAGAATTGTTATACACAGCGATCTAGAAAACATTTTAAAAAATACGTGTCAAGATTTTAAAGTGCTATACAAATGTGTTATATATCTAAATATATTAGCTACTCACTTCTTCTTAAAGATTTCATTTTATGCTGAGGTCAAAGTTATTTGTAAACATTCCACACAATATTTATACATGTATAATAAGTGTAAGTGATTACATTTTTTATAGGTGAGGAACCTTAGTCACAGAAATGAGGCAGGAGGCGGAACTGAGAATGGAATTTGTCTCCTTCTTCAATCTCATATTTTTATGCAATAGACCATGTCTTCCTTTTCACCTGTTTTCGAAAACTGTAAATATCAATGAAAAGGTCTTAATGAATAATGAAATGAAAATAAGTTATAGAATGTTCAGCTGTACGGTTTGCAAAACTGCATAGTAACCTCACTGATAGGAAAACACATCTTCTCCAATAGCGTACACACCAGTCCAGAGTTCATAATGAGGAAGCTTAATTTAAAATGTGATCATCTATGTAGTGCGGTACAGAGTCTTGCACCCTTCTCAGATACTAGGATACAGATTATATGAAATTAAGAGTTCCTTTCTATCTTAAACTCAATCAGCAAGCAGTTTACATAAACTCATTGTAACTTGGAAGTCTCAAAAACCAAATACAGTTGAACAACCTATTAAACAATTTAAAACATCTGTTATCATAAATGATCAAAATAATGAAGAGGTCAAACAAATCCTCTGGTAGCTGTTTCTCTGAGACCAAATCCACATTCTACAAAGCTGATGAGCAAGGCAACAGCCAAGAGAATGTCTGTGCCCTGTGGATGTTCTATCCACGATCTTCCCTTTTAGATTTAATCTCATTGGCAAACTATGATACAGTAGCTGCTTTGGTTATAATGAATTTTGGTTGTTGTCAGTTTGAATCAGACTCTAATTGTCACAGAAAATGAAAACAATGAAAAAAAGAGTCTGTATTCATTTCAGATATATTCATGAGCCGTAGACCCAGTGCATCGTTTTCCCGAGCATATTCCAAAAGACGTCAGGCCTTCTCAAATCCAGCCACCTCTTTTGTCAATAAACCTGCTTAAGAGATGAGATGATTTTGATTCAAATTCAGTATCAAAATATCAAGCCCAACACAATAATCTCGAACATTACCTCTGCATTACCTCTAACTCAATATGCAGAAAACACTTACCCTCTGACATTTCAAAGTAATAAATCAGCACCATCTGTCCCTGGGCTCTGCTTCTTCTCTCCTCCTTACACTCAGCTCAAGGGCATTCATCATGTTCCTTCCATTAGCGCACACCATAAAGATGTGTTGTTCTGACACCTGTATATCAGCCAAAGTTACACTCCAGGGATGCCAAAATACCTTATCATATTGTCATGAACACCAGCCCCTTTTTTTCCATTGAAAAGCTCTTTGGCTCTCTGGAGAAAAATGGCTGTACATAAATTTATCATTATTGGTTTCATTTTCTTTGAGAAGAACCCAGTGTCAGTTGCATTACAGCTAGATCCTAGAGTGATTTCTAATATCAGACAGTGAGAGTGAGAATGGAGAAATATAATCCTATCTTTAAATATGACAATACCCAAAATTATAATTAATTTGAGATCTTCTGGACATGGGGTATATATACAACAGATTAATCTCATTCCTTGCAGAAAAAAAGTGTATCATGATACACAGATTTAACAATTGTGATTCCACTAATCACAAATGACCTTGAAAGCCCATGCTACTTGGTGATTTATATTTTATAATCACATTCAATATCCCTGCTTTAGAGGAGGGAGTTAATTTCGCAGGTCGCCTTATGTTTCTCTAGTCTTTATTCTATCAGCTATAACAATTCAGAGGTGAGACAAATCTTATTCCTCGGAGAAGAATACTTCCTCTCCAAATGTGATACAATTGAACAATAAGTAATGGGGCTAAAAGTGATGGTATACATGATTTTTCAGGATTCCTGGACATATACTAAGAGTGTACAATATTTCTAGATATGAAGGTTAGGGGTGGTTTTATGGAAGGAGCCGATGCAAGTAGTTAGGACCTTCACTTGTTATCTCACATTTAATCCTCCCAAAAGGTTTGCTTTAGGGGAAGAAACAGCCTCAGAGAAGATGAGCAGTTGAGTAACTTTTCTAAGCCTCATAGTCCCCATTTAAAAACAAAAAGTAAGATTCCTTTAAGACATCTAATAGATATGGCAGTCTATGACTCTTACCTCACACCTCACCATCTTTCAGGATCTGCCACGCCTCAGACTCTAGACTGCTACAGAGGTGGTCGTGAATGTGTGTGCGGGCCGACGCGCGCTGACTTGGTGATTGGGTTGGGAAGAGGAGGGGCATAACAAGACCCGTGAATCCTGCTTCTTGCCTTCTTCTAACTTTGATGCTTTAGTTCTTGCCTCGCACCTCAGAATTCCCAATCACTGGGTTTTCCGCCTGCAATATGACTTCCCCAGTGCCTAAGTCTCCTGGCAATGGGCTTGTTGCCTTGTAGGTGCTTCCAAAACGCCTAAACAAGAATGTTTTCAAGGCTGTTGTCTGCCAGAATCCTTCTTACTTAGTTATCCTGTGCTTTCCATGCTGGCCTGATTTCAATATTTCATATCTTCCTTTAGATTCATAATCCCATGTGCTCGCCACTGAAGTAAGCAAATCCTAATATTATTAGGCTGTCTGGAATTTTTCCCATCTATCTTGCAGTTTTACTTTACCCTTTTCTAGTTTGGCCTCTCTTAACTACAGTCTGATTCCCAACTTTGACAAAGTTAGTGGCCAAAGTGCACATTTTTCTGATGTTAATGTTGATTGCTGTGTATGAGTATGCTGTTAAAAAAAAAACAACAATACTTCTTAATGTCTGCCCTTCTTTATCTTTTTTATTATATTATCCTAAAAGATCTGGTCTTTAGGAGTGATTGTGTTTGAGTTGCTGGCACTATAGAGACCTATGAACCATTTCTGTGATACTTAGTAGATCTTCATATTAGAAACACAAAAGAGCAAGTCAGGTAAAAAAGAAGAAACTGTACCTCTCGATATTTATTAAAAATTACAAACAGAAAACCAAATGTCTCCCTTTTCCTGAATGTATTTGTAAGACATTCTCAAGGCTAAAACACAGTTATCATTAGAGTAGAATTTTTTTTCTTGATTAGGTCACAAGCGGAACAGGACAGAAGGATGAATAAATTCCTAGCAAATCATTTTACTCTTATGAGTTAGATGCAAAACAGAGTTTACATTTAAATTGGAGAATTAAAAATTTGTCAGGCAACTTAGAGAAGTATATGGCGCTTATACTGTAAGTCACTTAATGGGCCCGTTTAGTTTATATGACCATCTGTAGCGCTTGTTCAACATGAGGGCAAATTTTAATTGAGGCACGATAAAAAATGTTTTTGGAAGAAAATGAATTACATAGACAAAAAATATGTTAATCAAAATAACATCGTTGGCTTCCACCTAGGAATGTTATCTCTACTTGTGATTACATTCTTCTGGAAAATAAATGATAAAACTTTTTGTGAGAACTGTAGGCAAAATTACAAAACACAAGATGTTTTCAATAATACATGCCTTTTTTTTTCTTTAGGGGTTTAAACAACCATTTTGTCTCATTATGCCTTATTGGTACAAACCCCTGAAGGAAAACTGCATGCATTATTAAAAATGGCCACCAGAAATCCCTGGCAGACCAACATCCTCCTTGCAACTTCTGCATCATCTTTATTTAAGGAACAGTGACAGTGGCATTTATCTTTTCCTAGTCTGTAGGAATGCAAGCAATCTTATCCACAATGTTTTTACTTAAACTATTCTAAAAAACGATACCTTTGTCATATTCAATATCTTTTGTGCTACCAATGAGGAAAACTATTTTCTTTTAGCTCAAAGAGTGTTTATAATAATCGATAAAAACAAAAAAGCAATATCAAGTCAGTAATGTGAGAACATTGTATTTCAACTTTAAACATTGATCAAAATTATAGCAAAGAAATCATTTCTTCAAGTTTGAGTAGATATTTTGGAAAAACACACACACACACGCATGTCTTCTGACTTGTTTTTTAAAATGAGGTTGAGTCTTCCGATGTATACCATGTGGATTTAGGCAATTGCCCATATCAAATTTTGAAATGTTGCTTTTTAATGAAAATGTATTGTTAAGGATGTGGGCACCATAACATTTCCACTATCTTTTTCTATAACCAAATAAAGGAAGTGTGTTTGTTTTTAAAAGTACTCTTAGCTTATCAGTGCTGTTGTCAAAAAGAAGGCATATTCTCAGGCAGAATACAGGTGTTGACATTTTTGGATTCCATTTTCTCTAAATAGGTTTCTTTTTGAATAAGATTGTGTTCAAAGGCTGTCTTTCAAAACAGTTCTATTTCTCTTTGAAGTGAGAATTTTCTGTTCCTAGGTTTGCATTTTTAAAAGTAATCTAGAAGGAAAAGATGTCACCCCAAATCAGTGACGCAACACTTACTAACTTAGAAATTTAAAGGCAACCATAGTACTCTATAATTAATATACTTTCAAACTTTCCTTCAAATACTGTTCAAAGTAGCATTCTGATAAACAGCTCCTTTGAAAACTCAGCCGAGAGTAAGTGTAAAATAATTCTTTGGATCTTGTGAACAGAATTGGAGAAAAGAAAGAAACACTTTTATAAAATCATTTTTCTGAAAATAATTGGTCAAATAGCCCTGACCTTTTATTTATAACAACAAAGGACACGGCATTCCTGATATCCATTCACTTTCACAGGTCCGGCACCACACTGATGTTCACGTTTCCCTGGTCAAGTGTTTTCAAAATGGCTGTCACAAATATTCTGCTTTTGTTTTGTTGTTTGTTTTTCGGTGAATCTTCTTGAATAATCTTCCTGTTTTTACATATAAGTGTTTCAAGAGAAAATTAAGGACATTTTAAGGCCTTTGCAGGGAAATAGAGAAAAAAAATTAGTAGAGAGGACAAGTCTATCACTATTACCACCATCCTTTTGATGTTTTCTTAATTTTTGCCCATGAAGGAGTTCAGAGTATATCACCCCAAAATATTCCACTATAGCATATTGATTATTTTGAGTTAAAAGCACTTGAGAAACAGTAGGTGCAAGAAGGATACTCTGATCTTCCTTTTGATTCCTGAAAGGAGGAGATGAAATTCCTATATGAAAAATGTCCTTCCTATACTAGAAGGCAAGTAACATTCTTGTCAAGGACGAGATGTTGAGATCAAGAGAATTCTATGCAAACAGAACTTGTTAAAAATAAATCTTAACTTCCTTTAGCCTCCCACCAAAATTTAGTTACTTTTCCACAATTGCCTCCCTTTTTCTTCAATCTCCTACAAAAGCATGTTGGTTTCGACATTTCTGTGGGTCTTCTTATGAGGGCCCCCATGTCATGTGAAACTTCATACAAATTTGTATACTTTCTGTTGTTGATCTGTCTTATGTTAGTTTAGTTCTCAGACCCAGCTGAAAAACCTTAAGAGGGTAAAGGCAAAAATTTGCCTCCCTACAGCCATATAAGAATGTAAACAAAAAAAACCTAATGATTATCAAATTAAATATTGTCAAAGCATGTTAGGGAAAAATATCCGTGAAAAAATAAGCTCTTTTCCAATTTTTCAGTTTTCCCGTATAGTGGTGCGATTACTTCCCTGGGAATAACGCAAACCGGGGCTCCCGAGAGGTGGCTCTCTCAGGGCCTAGAGGGCAAGTGTATGTAACTGCTCATCCATCCTAACAAAAGCCCTACTTAGGAAGTTCACTCTCATCTTGAATGGATAGTGTTTGCTATTTTACCTTTTCTACTGATTCTGTGCAGGTCACTGGCCATTTACTTTCTCTTTGTGTGAGTTTAGACCTTTATACAATCTGGTACCCTCCTCTCAGGTGTTTTAACAAGTATAATGTTTGTGAAATACTTGGAAAGTTGTGAAAGCTACTTTCTATTTAAGACACGCAAGAATTGACATCTTTTTGCTTTAGGAAAGTAAAATATTTAGTCAAGATTGTGGTAAGAAAAATCCTCTTAGAGTGTAATATTATCACCTGAAGTAGGAGTCAACAAACTATGGCCCACAGGCCAAAGCCACCCTGCCACTGGTTCTTGTAAATAATGTTTCATTGGAACACAGTCAGACTCATTTGTTTACATATTGTCTATTGCTGCTTTTACACTGCAACAACAGAGTTGAGTAGTTGCAACAGACTGTTGGATCTGAAGAGTCTAAAATATTTACTAATTGGCCCTTTACAGAAAAAAATTTGCTGACCTCTGATCTAATGTAACAAAAAATCATCATCTTGGGTTCTGTCGTGATTATTCCTTTGTCAAGATTTGCATTATGAAGTATTCCTTTTATAATAGGTAGGCCCCTATAAGCTGTTTACTATAAATAGATACGTATTAATTCACTTCCCTCAACCCAAATCTTCTCCTTAAGAACTGGGACTCTACAAAAATCTATCATCTTTATTCCTACCCTTGGGTTGTGAGAAACCTCAGTTTCATTAACTCATTCACTCACTCATTCACTCCTTCCATTTTTTTTTTACTGTATTTTTTACTGACATATGGTAATTATTGTATGTCAGCCACTGTGCTAGATGCTGGTGCAACAGTGGTACAAACCTCAGACACAGTCCTTGCTTTCGTGGAGTTTACCTCTAAATTCTATGAGTCCCTTCTCATGGCCATCTTTCCTGTAGTGTCTCCCAATATATCTGTCTCCACCCCTTTGTGATTCAGACTGGACTAGTCACTAAACTTCAAAGACAACATCACGCTGTTGTCTCCATCTGGAATACCTCTCTGTTCCATTGCCACTTATCAAAATCCTACCAATGGCTTTCATTTTAAGATGAAAGCCTAAGCTTATTTTATAGTTTTCCCTTTCAACTTCCAAATTTCAAGTGTTTTGGTCAACAATGGACTGCATATACAATGGTGGTCCCATAAGATTAGTACCATATGGCCTAGGTGTGAAGTAGGCTATACCATCCAGGTTTGTGCAAGTACACTCCATGATGTTTGCACAATGACAAAATTGCCTAACTACTCATTTCTCAGAACGTATCCCTGTCATTAAGCTATACATGATTGTAGTGATATATAATATATATAAACAAGTAGCAAAGCTATGATTATCCTAAAAAACTATAAGCATGGACTGGACACTATGAGAAAAACTTGAAAGAGGGAGAAGGCCAGTAGATGATGAGCCCAAAAAAAGGAAAACAGCCCAAAAATGCATGAGGGACTATTCTACTATAAAACATGGGAATAAGCACCAAGAGTTGTCTATCCCTGTACAAAGGGAACACCAGGAGTAGGAGGAACCTCAAGGCCAGCTGACAGCAAGCATAGTTAGAGTACCACAAAATGGGAAACTGATCAGTTTGGCCACTGCAAGTTACATTTCACTTGACCTTTGGAGTAAATAGTAACTCCTTCAGTGTCTCTACTTTTTGGCAAGCACTTGAGTTTGAGAGGTGGAGAATTTCTCCGTATGGCTGTGACTCCCAAGAAGAGACCAGAAGTGCCAATATTGACATTACAAGCTGAGGCAAACGTGTGTTGTCACAAACTTTGTCACTCCCCAACTTTTACTCTGAACAAGTTGGAACCTGAGACTAAGCAGTGTGTCTTGGCTCTTTCAGATATGTAAGAATTCATAAAATTTCTTAACTTCAGAACTTTCTAAAAGAATTGCTAGGGATGTATTTCCCAATGTGGTATTTTTACCACATGATAGATAAGATGATTTTTTTACAGTACACTGACAATTTTTTATTAACAGTTATATGTAACTGGCATATTTACCCATGATTTCTGGATATAATTACTTAGGGTTAGTTTAACTTCATTTGAATTAAAAATGGATTAATTGAAGCAAGTTATTAATGAAATAAAATTATAGTGGTATTCAGATATACAAATTGTGACTATGATAAACAAATGGCTGAAGTTTGGGAATCTCTATACTAGACTACATATTACAGCAAGAAGAAAAAGGAATTCAAGATGAAAAAGTCAAATGTAAGAAGCAATGATGACTAAAGCACTGAAGGGTAGCAAAATGTGCCATCCCAAAATATACCACTTTAGCACAAGGATTATTTTGAGCTGAAGGCAATTGAGAAGAAGCAGATGCCAGAAAAGCTCTCTGCCCTCCGCCATTTGCCTAAAAGCAGGACATAAATTCACAAAAGTTTCGCTCCTCCCCTCTCTGCCAGGAAGGACAAAAGTTAATCACCAGAGCAAACTTTAGACCCTTAACAGCCGGAGGACAGCCCCAGAGGAATCTACATAGCTTTTACCTCTGCCCTTGGAAGTCGAAAACTGCTTTCCTTTGTCTTGTCGTTGCTCTACAGATTTGTTCTTTGTTGAAGATGCTATGTAAGCTGAAATTCTAAGCCACTTCAGGTACTCGTTTCTCTCCGGGTATCTCCCGTGTCTACACGAAGTATACATGTTAATAAACTTCTGTTTGTTTTTCTCTTGTTAATTTGTCTTTTATTACAGAGGTCTGAGCCAAGAACTCAGAAGGGTAGAGAGAAAATTATTCTTCCTCCCCCACAGGAACTAATAAAAGTTGCTAAAACGGAACGCTGTTGATGGTAAAAAATAAAAACAAGAAAAAAATATGTTGAATTCAAAACTGGAACTGAAATTCCACGTTTTAAAAGGGGAAGAGGGAGAGGAGAGGCAGGAGGAAAAGAGGGATGTAAATATGTACTACATTTCTTGCTTTGGGTTGAAGGATAGAAAATAAATACCATTGAATACTTTAGAAAATATAGGTTTAAAATATTTGTTTCTGTGGGAGGTTAGAATTTGCCACCTCAAGATATGTCTCTTTGGCATGAGGATTATTTTTGGCTGGTTATTTTTAAAAAACTGCTCTGAAAATCAAGTAGAAGTTACCTGTTGTAAGAAACATTTATATTTGTAAAGGAAATCTCCATCTTTAAAGGTGTCTCCCCCTCTGCACCAGGAAGAGGGGGATGATCTTATCTCTAGAAACTCTTATCAATGCAAAAGGCAAGGACATAAATCTGCATAATAACCTTACTCTTGTTTACTGTGCTTTTCTGGTAATCTCCTGTAACTGACTGCCCCCACTACCAATATCCTCCTTTGTCTTTAGCTGATGATGGTATTTAAGATGGCAACCTCAACCATTCTAGTGAGTTGCTCAGTTTTCCTGGGTTTCTCCCATGCCTATGTGTTACAAACCTTTGTTTGATTTTCTTCTGTTATTCTGTCTCATGTCACTTTAATTCATAGACCAGCCAGAAGGAACCAGAGGGTAGAGGATTTGTCTTCCTCTCCTACATATTAAAATTTAAGGATAACCACTAGTAGAATACACATGCAGAAAGAGACACACATAAACATAAATATAAGCATATACTCACATATATTTCAAAAAATTAAAGGAAAAAACATGAATTAAGAAAACTAAATACATGGATAGTAGAAAAGACAAAATTATACATTGGGAATAAAACCCAATGTATGAATATTTAAAGGCTAATATAAGGAGGCTAAACTCTCCCAGATTGGCCAAAAAAAAAAAAAAAATCCACTTGAGTTATTTACATGAAACACAAGAAGTTTGAGAATAAAAGATGAAAAATATATTAGAAAAATGCTAATGAAGTGCAGGTATGACATTATTAATACCAGAAAAAGGGAATTCAAAGCTGAAGGGGGGCAGAATTTGTTACCCTCAAATATGCCACTTTGGCATGAGGATTATTTTGAGCTAAAGGCAAAGCTCAGCAGGTTTGGGAAAATTTCTTCACCTGCTCCTCAACTGCCTAAATTTACATTGCAAAGGGGGCCTGTACCAGGAAGTAAGCTATTACCAGAGATACCTTTTTGCCTAAGAAACTTATCTGCATAACAGGGCAGCCTTTGTTTTCCTAACATCTCTCACCTTCCTGTGACAGGCCTTTCTCCCTTTAGTATCCCCAGACCTCTTTCCATAGCTCAGGATGTTATATAAGCCACAATTACCTGGCTGCCCTTTGAGTGTCATATTTTTATGGGGCTCCCATATGTATGAAATTTGTTTGTTTTTCTTCTGTTAATCTGTCTCATATCAATGTAATTATTAGACCAGTCAAAGAACCTAGAAGGGAAATTTTTTCCACCTTTTCAAAAAAAAAAGTGTGAAAAGGGTACAAAGAGACTATTTCATACTGAAAAAACAATCCATCAAAATATATAACAGTCCTAAACTTTTACTACATAATTATGTAGTTTCAAAGTATATCAACAAAAACTGATAGGGCCAGCCCCGTGGTCAAGTGGTTAAAGCTCAGTGCGCTCCACTTCAGCAGCCCAGGGTTCATGGGTTTGGATCCCAGGTACGGACCTAGTCCACTCATCAGCCATGCTGTGGAGGCATCCCACATACACAGTAGAGGAAGATTGACATAGATGTTAGCTCAGGGCCAATCCGCCTCACACACACACACACAAACCTGATAGACTTTCAAGGAGAAATCTACAATCATAGTGACAATTTACATACTTCACTAAGTTTCTGGATTAAGTGCATTAGAAAAGTAAGAAAGTATATAGAGGATTTGAATTTTACAATTAACAAACTCAATTTAATATACATATACTATAAACACACGTACATATTTGTACCTGTAAAAGAAGAATATAGATTATTTTCAAACATATGTGAAATATCCTCAAAAACTGACCCTATACTAAGCCTTGAGAAAAAAGATCTCAACAAATTAAAAATTAATAATCTTATAGGCCACTTCACACTTACTGTCCACGGTGCAGTAAAGTTAGAAACCAATAACCAAAATGTAGCAAGATAAAAAAAATAAAAGTCCTATACACCTGCGAATTTAAAAGCACAGTTTGCAATGTATCCAGGGTGAAAAAGGAAATAAAGATGAAAATTACAATTTATTTAGAACTGAATGACACCACATATCAAATTGGAGAATGTGACCAAAGGGAGACTGGGGGATATATATAGCTCTTAAATGAATTTATTAGAAAATAAGAAAAGTACAAAATAAATGAAACAAACTTTTGACTCAAGAAGTTGATAGAAAAAAACCCACAAAATAAATCCCATTAAATTGGAGAGAGAAATTAATAAAGATAAATGCAGAAATCGATAATAGAAAACAAAATACAAACGATCAATAAAACAAAAACTAATTACAGAGATCAAAAAAATAAAATTAGACAAACTACTGTTGCATAAAATTAACAGAAATTAAAATAAACAGCTTAAGGAATAACAAGGTGACATAACTGGGGCCGACCCAGTGGTATAGTGGTTAGGCTTGCATTCTCCACTTTGGTGCCCTGGGGTTCACGGGTTCTGAACCCAGTCGTAGACCTACACACTGCTCATCAAGCCGTGCTGTGGTGGCATCCCACATACAAAAATAGAGGATGATTGGCACAGATGTTGGCTCAGTGACAATCTTCCTCAAGCCAAAAGAGGAAGATTAGCAGCAGATGTTAGCTCAAGCCACTCTCCCACACTAGAAATAAAAAAAGGATAACATAATAGATAAAGAGGAGATGAAAACTGTTTATTAACTCAGGCTATGGAAATGCTACTTTATAACACTGATATGGTAAAATCACCAAGATATTTGCTGAATAAAATAAATAAATTGTACAGCCTAAGCAAAATATGATCCCCTTCAGGTTAAAACTCAAAACAAAGAATCATTGTTTATGTAAATATGTTAAAAAAAAACATCTGGAAGGACACATACCTAATTGGGAATGGTAATTGCCACTGGGAGACAGGACAGGGCATTTGGGATAATGTTTAAATTGTGTTCTAGCTTTACTTGTAATGTTTTAATTATTTAACCAAGGGAATATATTCATGTACTACTTGTTTAATTAAAAATTAGCCTAAAAGTAACAATTACAACAAAACAACAATGTTAACCAATTAACTTATTATGATTTGATTATACAGATAATGGAGTTTAAGGAAACAATGAGTCTAGAGGGGCAGGCAGGAGTCAGATAAAGGGTCTTGCAAAATCTTATTAACTTTTGCTGTGAAGGTGAAATGGAAGTAACTGAAGAATATTAAGAAAGATTTGTGTTTGAGAAAGTTAGTCAGATGCTAGAGAATATGTTTGTACCTGAATGCATTTTGTAGTAAACAAGTCGTTTGTGAGCAGACATTATTTTCCTGTCTAAACTGTACATTTTTGAGGGCAGGGCATGTGTTTCATTCATTTTGGAAGCCCACCACAGCGCCTAGCCAAATGTTTGTTTGTAAGTAAGCATTTAAGAAAGTCTGTCAAGTTGAATTTGAATCGTGGTGCCCTGATTCCACGCAAGTGAGAACATTCACAAAGTGTACATCTCTCCTTAGTTCCTAACATATTATCAGAGTAGTTAGAAGGATTCGGTGATTCTTAGAGAAAAATATTCAAAGTGCAAAAATTGCCAGTTATTAATTCCAACCACTGCTGAATATTGTGGTAAGTTTTCCTGGCATTCAACATTGAAATTTATCAATGCAATACTTATTAATAAAAAATGAGGTTATGGTTAAAGTCTTATGCCTCACTATGGAATCTAAATAGCTCATTTCAAGCTATATGAGAAGAAACTTGGAAATGTTTCAATATGCTTCAAAAATGCTAATAGTCCTCTATGCTATTTGTTTGATTCAAGGGTGGGGCAAACCATATATTAACCATCTGAAGTAATGGGTACACAGGTTGAAACTGTGCCTATGCTCTAGGTCCCCAGGGCTGATTTCGAGTTCAAGCAGATCTAAGAGACCAATGAGTCCTTGATGCATAACTGCAGTGTTTTTGCCTTTTAAAACATTCTGAATCAAGGCAGAAGTTGCCTATCAGAATAAACTGCTGTGAAGAGCAAAGTTCTCTCACTGGGGAATTGTTAATGTTCCTCAGGAACAATGTGACAAGGAGCTTTTTACTGTTAGGCTGTCTGTCATCTATAAGTCTCTCACATCAAGCACTTTTGGACTTAGAGTAATAATAATAATAATAAAATGAGGGGGCCGACCTGGTGGCCTCGCAGTTAAGTTCATGCGCTCCACTTTGGCAGCCCGGGGTTCGCCAGTTTGGATCCCCGGCGTGGACCTACACACCACTTAGTAAGCCATGCTGTGGTAGGCATCCCACATGTAAATAGAAGGAGATGGGCACAGTGTGAGCTCAGGGCCAGTCTTCCTCAGCAAAAAGAGGAGGAATGTGGTGGATGTTAGCTCAGAGCTAATCTTCCTGAAAAGAAAAAAGTCATTTTACTAAATCTCATGTAATCTTGATACTTTTGTGTTAAGATCCTTTCCTTTTAGTCAGAGTCGTGTTCTTTGCTCAAGACTTAAAACAATTCACACAAGTCAGCCAGAGGCACAGAGGAACCCCGCTCTGAGTTCCTGGTGTCTTCCTTTGAGCTCTTCTAAGCATGTTCTAGATAGATCCAGTATTCACTTCATACTACTAAAAGGTAGGAAATCATTGTTGTCAAACATTTCTACTATCTTTTTTTCCAGCTTTATCGAAATAAAATTGACATATAACATTGTGTAAGTTTAAGTCGTACAATGTGATGATTTGATACACATGTATATTGTAAAATGATTACTAAAATAGGGATAGTTGACACTTCCATCACCTCACATAATTACCTTTTATTGTGTGTGTGGTAAGAACATTTAAGATTTCCTCTCATAGCAACTTTCAAGTTAACTTAACATAGCAACTGTTAAGTATAGTCACCATGCTGTTGTGGGAGATTAGAATTGACCACCCCAAAATGTGTCTCTTGGCTTTGATTATTTTAAGGACAAAAGACTCTTTGATTCTTCCAAAGAAACTTTGACCTTCCCCCTAACTGCGTAAAAGAATTTTAAGACAGAAGGCCTGTCCCAGGAAGGAGCTATCACTATAGACAATTCTAGGTGTGGCAGACAGGAAGGTACCTAGCAAGGCCCATTTTATCAAAAGATCTCTTTGGGTCTCATTGTCTATAGATGGCCCAATAAATATTTGTTTATCAAACACTTGCTTTTCCATCTCCATGTAAATTACCTTCCTCCCCTTTGAAGTCCCAAACCACTACCCTCCACATTCTCCTGGGGCTGGCCCCATGGTGCAGATGTTAGCTCAGGGCTAATCTTCCTCAAAAAAGCCCCCAAAACATCGCCTTTGGTCTTTAGCTGTTGACGGTGTTAAAGGTGATGGCTTTGGCCATTGTGGTGAGTTACTCAGTTTTCCTGGGTCTCTCCCATGTATACTTGTTACTAAACTTTGATTTTCTCCTGTTATTCTGTCTCATGTCAATTTAGTTCTTAGACCAGCCAGAAGGACCTAGAGGGTAGAGGAATTGTTCTTCCCTTCTTACACTGAACATTAGATATCCAGATAGTATTCATCTTATAACTGGAAGTTTGTACCTTTTGACCAACATCTCCCCATTTCCCCCACCCCCTACCTCCTGGCAAGCACCATTCTACTCTCTGTTTCTATGAGTTTGGCTTTTTTAGATTCCACGTATAAGTGAGAACATACAGTATTTATCTTTCTCTCTCTGACTTATTTCCCTTCTTTTATCTTTTGAGAGATTTTATTAACACTTATGACCAAACACTTGCCTTATACTAGTAAAGTTCTCAAAGTATTTTATAAAATAAAAGTCACAATGCTATTTTCCACATACTCATGAAAATATCTCCACATCTCTCCAACTTTTTCAATTGTTCAACTATTAAACACAATTCTCTCTCCCATATTGGCAATTTGTGGGCAAGAGAAAACAAACAAAAAAACCACAAATAGGCAAATCTAGCCCCCCTCAAAAAAAAAGGATAAATGCAGTAACCCTTTTCCTCTGGTCCCCTCTTTATTTTTGTTTGAACCCTGGTTTGCGACCAATGCAGAAAGTAAATTGTTCACTGATGTTCAGCTTGTAGCTTTATTTTCTAACAAACTCTGAGAGGCATTCCTGGAAGGGACAAAGACAGGGTAGTTACTTTGCTCTATAGTGAAATTCCTCTTTAGACTTACAGCAAACCACATGATGGAAAATGAGCTGATTACTCAAAAGTTAATGATGGTGTGGGATACCTAAAAGTCAGTGAACTATGTGCAAGCTTTTGTTCACTTTGGATTGTCTCTTCCTCACTAGAATTACTACCCAAACAGAAGCCAAAGATGTAAAAAAAAATCTCTTCTTCATTGCACACCATGAAGTTTATATTCATTCTCCAATTTATGTTGCAATTAAGTTTGGAGCAATATAACTCTACAAATAATCACACCAGGTTTTCCTTTTTCATTAAAACAGTGCCAGCTCTGCAGGTAAAGCTAGTGTATTTATATACATACATGTATGTACCTTGATTTTTAATTCAGAAGCAGGCTGATCAATAATGCATGCATTCTTTTTTCTTTATTGGTAGTTTGCCAAAACAAGGTGTGCCTCAGGTGTAGGCCACAGAGAAAAAGTTAAGTGGAGAAACAGAAGGATCAGCCCTTTCCAACGCCCCAAATAAGTGACAATGAGGTAAGCAGAGTAGGTTGCCTGCATTTTAGTACTCATAATCAGTATTTTTAACTGCATTCCATAACTTATTATGCTATAAATAATTATGAGGATTTTTAGATACAAAATGCTGCTTCCATGGAGAAGATCCATTATGGTAGCATGATTGTCCAGATTTTTGTTTGTTTTGAACCCATATAGCACTAAATCCATAGAAAGTGTCATTTGTTCATACGGATGAAATCATTTTAATAGCAGCACCTATAATGCACCTAATAATGCTTCTTAAGTAAGTTTGAACCTATAATTGGTCTATGCTTAAGAAAAAATTGAAATTGTAATGAAAATAATTGACTTTTTTTTTTTAAGAGGGGAAAAGAGAAGAAAGAATGGAACAAGGCCACAGGTGCTAAAGGCAGTGATCAGGAGTGGAGTCCAGGAATGGAATAGGGATCCAACTTGGGAGGTGGCACAGGGCTGACAGACAAGCGGCTCCCTCCCTCCACCCTGCCTGTCTGTTTCTCATTAATTATTCCCATCTCATGGAGCAGGAATAAAAACAGGCTAGAGGAATAAAAAACAGGGTGAAGACATGCCATAACGTCAGCTCAGAGGTGGCTGCCCCGATTCGGACTGCTGGGGCCTATGGAAGACCCGCTTCCCCATTTCGTCTTGACCTGACCAGGAAAAGAAGACCACAAGGGACAACTCTCCTTGAACCATTCTCCCTTCTCTGGGCACTGAACTTCAGGCAGGTGAGCTAGGTGGCACTTGCCTGAGAGGACCAGGAAAGGATGTATCTGCAGCAATGTGGGGAGTCCTGGAGCTGGCTTTCCCCAGACACCACTGTCTCCCACATACCCTGCCACTTCTCCCACAGCCACCCCGGCATCACTCCCAGGCATTGTACTTTCTCTAAATAGCTGACTTTTGTTCTCCTCTTAAGAGTCATGCTACTATATATGGGGAAAAAAATGCTATGAGAAGAAATTTTTAAGTATTTAATGCTAAATTTAACCTGTGAGTGGCCAGAGCAATTTAAGAACGAACTAAAATTGTGGAAGGTTTTATAGGGTTAGTTGTCACGGCAGGCCTGAATATTTGAAAGGATAACGTTCAACTGGGGACTCACTGCTATGTAATATTTGGAATTTGGAAAGTGCTTGTGTCTAAACAGCATATTTTTTAGAAGAACATTTATTCTGGATAAAATTTTAAAGAAACTTCACTATTATTACCTCCATGGGCAGGCCATAGGTAAGTAACTGAGTTAAAGGAAAAAAATGACTTTTAGGAGCAGCATTTTCTTTGAAATCAGTGAGAGAACAATCTTTCTTGTCTATAATTATGTGTGCATTGTGTATAACTGTACTGCCAAGGTGGGGTGCCACTCTGTAGGTTTTTATGTGGGCCTGTACACAGGAAAATGAACTTCCTTCTCATCGAATACAGTGTGTTTCTACAAGGTTAGTTTGAGGCAAACGGGTCTGTTCGATGATCAGGAATGTCCTTATGCAATATCTGTGAAGAGTACTGAAGCTCCAAGATGTGTTCTCAAACCCAAAAAAAAATCTGGGGGTTTAAAAATCAAATGCCAACTTTCTTGTCAAAAGCTGTTTGCGGGAAAGGGTGGTCTGAGGTCAGCTAACAGGAGATGTGATAAAACAGTCAAGGGATATTGAGCGCAGTGTAAAGAAACTTGAGTTTGAATGTCACCTACACCATGTACTAACTATATGACTTTGTCTATGTTATTTAATTACTCTGAATCTCAATTTCCTCATCTAAAAAGTGAGGAAAATGACTTTACATATTTGAGGTGCTCCTGTGTG
Organism: Equus asinus; assembly: GCF_041296235.1. Taxonomy (NCBI): domain Eukaryota; kingdom Metazoa; phylum Chordata; class Mammalia; order Perissodactyla; family Equidae; genus Equus; species Equus asinus. The sequence goes on from NC_091820.1 coordinate 92,748,006, forward strand.
CTTTAAATAACTTAGTGCATACTCATAATAGCCAAGATATGGAAACGACCTAAGTGTCCATCAATGGATGAATGGATAAAGACAATGTGAGATATATATATATATATATTATCCAGACATGAAAAGGAAGGAGATTCTGCCATTTGCAACAACATGGATAAACCTGGAGGCACCATGCTAAGTGAGGTAAGACAGATAGAAAAAAACAAATACTGTATGATCTCATTTATATGCATTCTTAAAAGAACAAAAAAAGTTGACTCATAGAGCCAGAGAGTAGAATGGTGGTTGCTGGGGGGGTTGGGGGAAGTGGTCAGATGTTGGTCCAAGGATACGAACTTTCATTCACAAGATGAATAAGTTCTGGGGATCTAACATACAGCATGATAGCTATTGTCAATAAGACTGTATTGTGTAATTTGCTAAGAGAGTAGGTCTTAAGAATTCTTGCCACACATGCGCAAAAAGCGGTAACTATGTGAGATGATGGATGTGCTAATTAATTTGATTGTGATAATCATTTCACAATGCATACGTATATTAAATCATGTTGCATCCTTTAGATATGTGTAATTTTATTTGTCAATTTTATCTCAATAAAGCTGGGAAAAAATAAATAAGTTAATGTGTATAAAGTGTTATACTGTGTTATTTAGGATTCTTGGTTGCAAGTGGCAAACTCCTAAAGTAGCCAAAACAAAAGAAGGAATATAAGAATTATGCGTCGCTTAATGACAGCGATACATTCTGAAAAATGTGTCTTTAAGAGATCTCATCCTTATGCGAACATCATAAAATATACTGGAGGGGAACAAAATTTGCCACACCAAAATTTGTCTCTCTAACATGAGGATTATTGTAGGCTGATTATTTTTAAGAAACAAAAGCCACAGAAAGTTTTTCTTGTTACCTCCCCCTTAAATGTCTAAAAAAAATCAGATAAAAACATTTGTCTCAGGAAGTAAGCTATCACCTTAGCATAACATGGACTAGGTGGTAGACAGAGAGGGACCTAGAAAAGATTGTTGGTTTCCCCTCTGTATTCTTCTGTTTCTGTGTAGCCAAACAAACACTTGTTTTCCAAACATTTTTTTTATTTTTATCTATCTATGAATTGCCTTCCTTTCCTTTGAAGTCCCTGACTCTCCCCAACCCCAACATCTTTTGTGTTTAATTGAAGAAGATATTTAATGCAAGGGCTTTGGTCATTTTGAGGAGTTACTCATTATTTCTGCGTTTCTCCCATAAACACGTTATTAAATTTTGTTTGTTTTTCTCCTGTCAATCTGTCTCATGTCAATTCAATTCTTAGATCAGCCAGAAGAACCTAGAAGTAGAGGAAAATTCTCCTTACAGTACTTACACAAGCCTAGATGGTATAGCTTACTACACACCTAGGTTATATGTGCTAATCTTATGGGACCACCATCATATATGCAGTCCGTCATTGACTGAAACCTTTTTATGCAGTGCATGACTGTATTGAGTAATGTAATTTGGGTGAGAAGAACAGGGCTAAATGTTACAGGATTGGCTGCATCTAGGATGTCAAGTTATGTCATCAGGGATTCAGATCTTTCTCTCTTTCTCTCCCTCTCTCTCTCTCTCTCTCTCCCCCCCACCCCCCCGCCCCCCATTTCTCTCACTTGGTCTCTTAGCTTTCCTTTCCTTTGTTTTTGACATTCTTAGATCCATTCCATATTGTAAAACATATGGTCTTTAGCAGCTCTAGGATGACATTGTCCTCAACGCCCGGGTTTTCAGAAGGAAAGAAAGATCCTATCTGTCTCCAAGTCCATATCTATCCTCATAAAATACTCTGATTGTTCTGACTATGGGCCAACCATTGTGTCCAGGGGTGTTGAGTACTCTGATTGGCCAGGCTGGGTCATGGATTCACCATTTTGGAAGAATAGAAAGGGCGTCATCACTTTCATGTCTATGAGAATCACGTGGTACAATTGCATGGTACTCTGGCTAAACCTTACAAACACCTGGGAAACTCTTTCTTAAAAAATAGAGGTTCATGAGTTGTAGCCATTACAATAGGTAAAAATAACATGCAGCAAGAGTGAAGATGACTGAAATAGCGTGATATGAGATGGAGAGTTCCGAATAGGGAAAAGAAAAGGATTTTCTTTGTTTTCGCCAGAAGAGAAAAGGGTAGTGGAAAGCCACCAAAAACAAACATTCACTACAGATGTTTGGCAACGTGCTTGGCACATTCTGAAACCTATAACGTTAGCTATTATTAGTAATATTTTATTATAAAATAGGAAAATACAGGGTGATGACCTAAAATGCTAGTGGGCACCACTTGCTTTCCATGTGTGGACAGTTACTCTGTAGGCTAGTAGGAAAGAAAAGCAGGGCTATTTTGGGCAGAAAGAGAGAGATTAGAAAGATAGCAGATGATGAATACAAGGCGTGGATATTTGTGAGGGAGTGTATTTATTTTAAAAAAATTAAAAAATTCTAAGAGTCAACTCAGAAAATTTTTTTTTTTTTTTTTTTTGGCTTTCTTACTTTTTATTTTTAATTGCAGTAACATTGAGTTATAACATTATATAGCTTTTGGATGTACATCATAATATATTTGGAATTCTGTGTAGATTACATCATGTTCACCACCCAAAAACTAATTACAGTCTATCCCCTCACATGTGAGCCTCATCACCCCTTTTGCCCTCCCACCCCCTTCCCCTCCGGTAACCACCAATCCATTCTCCATTGCTATGTGTTTGTTTGTCATTGTTTTTATCTTCTACTTGTGAGTGAGATCATACGGTATTTGACTTTCTCCCTCTGACTTATTTCACTCAGCATAATTCCCTCAAGGTCCATCCATGTTGTCACAAATGGCTGGAATTCATCATTTATTATTGTTGAGTAGTATTCCATTGTGTATAAATACCACATCATCTTTGTCCATTTGTCCCTTGATGGGCACCTAGGTTGCTTCCAAGTCTTGGCTATTGTGTATAATGCTGCAATGAACATAGGGGTGCAAGTATCTTTATGTCTTTGCGTTTTGAAGTTCTTTGATAAATACCCAGCAGTGGGATAGCTGGATCATATGATAGATCTATTCTTAATTTTCTCAGGAATCTCCATACTGCTTTCCATAGTGGCTGCACCAGTTTGCACTCCCACCAGCAGTGTACGTCCATCTCTCCACATCCTCTCCAACATTTGTTGTTTCCTGTCTTGTTAATTATAGCCACTCTGACCAGAGTGAGGTGATACCTCATTGTGTTTTTTTTTTTTTTCCTTTTTTTTTTTTTTTTATTAATGTTATGATGGATTACAAGCTTGTGAAATTTCAGTTGTACATTTTTGTTAGTCATGTTGTGGGTACACCACTTCCCCCTCCGTGCCCTCCCCCCACCCCCCCTTTTCCCTGGTAACCACCGATCAGATCTCCTTCTCAATATACTAATTTCCACCTATGAGTGGAGTCATATAGAGTTCGTCTTTCTCTGACTGACTTATTTCGCTTAACATAATGCCCTCGAGGTCCATCCACATTGTTGTGAATGGGCCAATTTCGTCTTTTTTTATGGCTGAGTAGTATTCCATTGTGTATATATACCACATCTTCTTTATCCAATCATCAGTTTCTGGGCATGTAGGCTGGTTCCACGTCTTGGCTATTGTAAATAATGCTGCGATGAACATAGGGGTGCAACGGACTCTTGAGATATCTGATATCAGGTTCTTAGGATAGATACCCAGTAATGGGATGGCTGGGTCATAGGGTATTTCTATTTTTAACTTTTTGAGAAATCTCCATACTGTTTTCCATAGTGGCTGTACCAGTTTGCATTCCCACCAACAGTGTATGAGGGTTCCTCTTTCTCCACAACCTCTCCAACATTTGTCGTTCTTGGTTTTGGATGTTTTTGCCAATCTAACGGGGGTAAGGTGATATCTTAGTGTAGTTTTGATTTGCATTTCCCTGATGATTAGCGATGATGAACATCTTTTCATGTGTCTATTGGCCATATTCATATCTTCTTTTGAGAAATGTCTGTTCATGTCCTCTGCCCATTTTTTGATCGGGTTGTTTGTTTTTTTGTTGTTAAGCAGTGTGAGTTCTTTGTATATTATGGAGATTAACCCTTTGTCGGATAAGTGGCTTGTAAATATTTTTTCCCAATTAGTGAGCTGTTTTTTTGTTTCAATTCTGTTTTCCCTTGCCTTGAAGAAGCTCTTTAGTCTGATGAAGTCCCATTTGTTTATTCTTTCTATTGTTTCCCTCAACTGAGGAGTTACAGTGTCCGAAAAGATTCTTTTGAAACTGATGTCAAAGAGTGTACTGCCTGTATTCTCTTCCAAAAGACTTATTGTCTCAGGCCTAATCTTTAGGTCTTTGATCCATTTTGAGTTTATTTTGGTGTGTGGTGAAAAAGAATGGTCGATTTTCAATCTTTTGCATGTGGCTGTCCAGTTTTCCCAGCACCATTTGTTGAAGAGACTTTCTTTTCTCCATTGTAGGCCCTCTGCTCCTTTGTCGAAGATTAGCTGTCCATAGATGTGTGGTTTTATCTCTGGGCTTTCAATTCTGTTCCATTGATCTGTGCACCTGTTTTTGTACCAGTACCATGCTGTTTTGATCACTGTAGCTTTGTAGTATGTTTTGAAATCAGGGATTGTGATTCCGCCGGCTTTGTTTTTCTTGCTCAAGATTGCTTTAGCAATTCGTGGTCTTTTGTTCCCCCATATGAATTTTAGGATTGTTTGTTGAATTTCTGTGAAGAATGTTCTTGGGATTCTGATTGGGATAGCATTGAATCTGTATATTGCTTTGGGTAGTATGGACATTTTAACTATGTTTATTCTTCCAATCCATGTGCAAGGAATGTCTTTCCATCTCTTTATGTCATCGTCAATTTCTTTCAAGAAAGTCTTGTAGTTTTCATTGTATAGATCCTTCACTTCCTTGGTTAAGTTTATCCCAAGGTATTTTATTCTTTTCGTTGCGATTGTGAATGGGATAGAGTTCTTGAGTTCTTTTTCTGTTAGTTTATTGTTAGTGTATAGAAATGCTACTGATTTATGCACGTTAATTTTATACCCTGCTACTTTGCTGTAGTTGTTGATTATTTCTAATAGTTTTTCTGTGGATTCTTTGGGGTTTTCTATGTATAAGATCATGTCGTCTGCAAACAACGCGAGTTTTACTTCTTCGTTACCTATTTGGATTCCTTTTATTTTTTTTTCCTGCCGAATTGCTCTGGCCAGCACCTCCAGTACTATGTTGAATAGGAGTGGTGAAAGTGGGCACCCTTGTCTTGTTCCTGTCCTCAGAGGGATGGCTTTCAGCTTTTGTCCATTGAGTATGATGTTGGCTGTGGGTCTATCATATATGGCCTTTATTATGTTGAGGTACTTTCCTTCTATACCCATTTTACTGAGGGTTTTTATCATAAATGGGTGTTGGATCTTGTCGAATGCTTTCTCTGCATCTATTGAGATGATCATGTGGTTTTTGTTTTTCATTTTGTTGATGTAGTGTATCACGTTGATTGACTTGCGGGTGTTGAACCATCCCTGTGTCCCTGGTATAAATCCCACTTGATCATGGTGTATAATCTTTTTGATGTATTGCTGTAACCGGTTTGCCAAAATTTTGTTGAGGATTTTTGCATCTATGTTCATCAGTGATATCGGCCTGTAGTTCTCCTTCTTTGTGTTGTCCTTGTCAGGTTTGGGGATCAGAGTGATGTTGGCTTCATAGAATGTGTTAGGGAGTTCTCCATCTTTCTCAATTTTCTGGAACAGTTTGAGGAGAATAGGTATTAAGTCTTCTTTGAATGTTTGGTAGAATTCTCCAGAGAAGCCGTCTGGTCCTGGACTCTTGTTTTTGGGGAGGTTTTTGATTACCGTTTCTATTTCCTTACTTGTGATTGGTCTATTCAGATTCTCCATTTCTTCCTGATTCAGTTTGGGGAGATTGTAGGAGTCTAGGAATTTGTCCATTTCTTCCAAGTTGTTCAATTTGTTGGCATATAGTTTTTCATAGTATTCTCTTATGATCTCTTGTATTTCATTGGTATCTGTTGTGATTTCTCCTCTCTCATTCCTGATTTTATTAATTTGCACTTTCTCTCTTCTTTTCTTGGTGAGTCTGGCTAGGGGTTTGTCAATTTTGTTAATTCTTTCGAAGAACCAACTCTTTGTTTCATTGATCCTTTCTATTGTCTTTTTTGTTTCAATATCGTTTATTTCTGCTCTTATTTTTATTATTTCCCTCCTTCTACTGACTCTGGGCTTTGTTTGTTCTTCTTTTTCTAGTTCTGTTAGGTGTCGTTTGAGGTTGCTTACGTGAGCTTTTTCTTGTTTAGTGAGGTGAGCCTGTATTGCGATGAATTTCCCTCTTAGGACTGCTTTTGCTGCATCCCAAATGATTTGGTATGTCGTGTTCTCATTTTCATTTGTCTCCAGATAATATTTGATTTCTTCTTTAATTTCTTCAATGATCCATTGTTTGTTGAGAAGCGTGTTGTTTAGTCTCCACATTTTTGCACCTTTCTCTGCTTTTTTCTTGTAGTTGATTTCTAGTTTAATAGCGTTATGATCAGAAAAGATGCTTGATATTATTTCAACTCTCTTGTATTTATTGATGTTTGCTTTGGTTCCCAAAATATGGTCAATCCTTGAGAATGTTCCATGTGCACTTGAGAAGAATGTGTAACCTGCTGTTTTTGGATGAAGTGTTCTATATATATCTATTAAGTCCATCTGGTCTAATTTTTCATTTAATTCTATTATTTCCTTGTTGATTTTCTGTCTGGATGTTCTGTCCATTGGTGTTAATGGTGTGTTGAGGTCCCCTACTATTATTGTATTGTTGTTGATGTCTTCTTTTAGTTCTATTAAGAGTTGCTTTACAAATTTTGGTGCTCCTGTGTTGGGTGCGTATATATTTATAAGTGTTATGTCTTCTTGGTGGAGAGTCCCTTTTATCATTATATACTGTCCCTCTTTATCTTTCTTTATCTGTTTTGCTTTGAAATCTACCTTGTCTGATATTAGTATAGCGACACCTGCTTTCTTTTGTTCATTATTAGCTTGGAGTATTGTTCTCCATCCCTTCACTCTGAGTCTGTGTTTGTCTTTGGGGCTGAGGTGTGTTTCCTGGAGGCAGCATATTGTTGGATCTTGTTCTTTGATCCATCCTGCCACTCTGTGTCTTTTGATTGGGGAGTTCAATCCATTTACATTTAGAGTGATTATTGAGACGTGGGGGCCTACCACTCCCATTTTGTGTCTTGTTTTCCGGTTTTCTTCAGTTTCCTTTGTTTCTCGTCCCATGGTTTAATCTGTTCTGATGTAGAGCTACTACTCTCTGTTGTTGTCCTTCTACTTATCTCCTCTGCTCTTGGTTTTGTAGCCCCTTTCCTTTTTTGGATTTTTCAGGAATGAGGGTTTTCCTGAGGATTTCCTGAAGAGGAGGTTTTGTGGCAATGAACTCCCTTAATTTTTGTTTGTCTGGGAAAGTTTTTATTTCTCCATCGTATTTGAAGGATATTTTCGCTGGGTAGAGAATTCTCGGCTGTAGATTTTTGTCCTTCAGATTTTTGAATATATCATTCCACTCTCTTCTAGCCTGTAAAGTTTCTGCTGAGAAATCTGCTGATAGCCTGATGGGGGTTCCTTTGTAGGTTAGTTTCTTTTGCCTGGCTGTCCTTAATATTTTCTCCTTGTCGTTGACTTTTGCTAGCTTCACTACTATATGCCGTGGAGTTGGTCTTCTTGCATTGATAAAGTTTGGAGATCTATTGGCTTCTGTCACCTGAAGATCCATCTCCCTCACCAGATTTGGGAAGTTCTCAGCCATTATTTCTTTGAATAGGCTTTCTGCCCCTTTCTCCTTCTCTTCTCCCTCTGGTATACCTATAATCCTTACGTTGCATCTCCTAATTGTGTCTGATAATTCTCGGAGAGTTTCTTCATTTCTTTTAAGTCTTGCTTCTCTCTCCTCCTCTGCCTGCAACAATTCTATATTGCCATCTTCCAAATTGCTAATTCTTTCCTCCATATTATCGGCCCTACTGTTCAGAGCATCTAGATTTTTCTTAATCTCCTCTATTGTGTTCTTCATTTCCAATATTTCTGTTTGGTTCTTCTTTATCGTATCAAACTCTTTTGTGACATAGCTCCTGAACTCGTTGAGTTGTCGGTCAGAATTCTCTCTTAACTCATTGAGAATCTTAATGATGGCTGTTTTGAAGTCATCGTCATTTAGGTTATACATCTCATTTTCTTTGGGATTGTTTTCTGTGTATTTGTTGCTTTCTTTCTGTTCTGGAGATTTAATGTATTTTTTCATATTGCTTGATGTTGTTGATTTGTGCCTCCGCATGGAGATAGAGTTTAGTTGCTCCTTTCACTTGTTTCAGCTGCTGCGGTGGGAGGAGCAGCTGTTTATATTTCACCAACCAGGAACCCTGTCCGTAGTTGCTAACTGGGCCTGGGCCCCTCTTCGTAGCCACAGTGGCCCTTTGGATTCCCTCCTCTGCTGTGGGGGCCGTCACAGGGGGGCTTCAGGCTGCAGGTGCCTACTGTTGCAGCCCACCTAGATGTGCTCTCTCCTTGGGGTCTGCAACGGTGTTATGGGCTTTTCCAGCAGCCAGGGGTGGGATCACTTATATTTGTCGCTCCGTTGCTGTCGGCACCCACCAAATCTCACTTGTCCTCTATAGGTCGCAGGAGAGCTATTGGCATCTTCTACAGTCTGTGGTTAGTACACCTAGTTATGCTGCTTTTGCCCTGGGGTCTTCCAGCCTTGTGGCTGGCGGCTGGGTGCCTTCTACTGGTGCTGTGCAGAGGCTTTCCCTAAGGCTGCTGTGAGCCTGTAGGGTTTCCCCCTAGGCTACTAAGCTGGGTCTCTGGAACTCTCTCCAGCCCCAGTCCTCTCTGAGATCTCCGGCAATCCCTAGACCCACGGGGCGGGCAATGGCAGCTGGGGGTCGCCCCGCCCTCAGGGCTTCTCTCCTGGCCTCTCCCGGAGCCGTGAATGCTGGGTGTGGCCCCTCTGCCAATGGCAGACAGAGAGTTTTGTCTGCTGCCCGGGCGGAGCTCCGGCGCTTCCCCTCCGGGTCGCAGGACCGGCCTTTGAAAATTCCCCCCGCCCCGGTCCTCTCCGAGATCTCCGGCAATCCCTAGTCCCACGGGGCGGGCAACGGCAGCTGGGGGTCGCCCCGCCCTCAGGGCTTCTCTCCGGGCCTCTGCCGGAGCCGTGAATGCTCAGCGTGGCCCCTCTGCTAATGGCAGACAGAGAGTTTTGTCTGCTGCCCGGGCGGAGCTCCGGCGCTTCCCCTCCGGGTCGCAGGACCGGCCTTTGAAAATTCCCCCCGCCCCGGTCCTCTCCGAGATCTCTGGCAATCCCTAGTCCCACGGGGCGGGCAACGGCAGCTGGGAGATCTCCGTGCCCTCCGTGTCTCTCTCTGGGACCCTCCGGGCGCCCCGAGCACCAGGCTGGATCCCCCCGCCAATGGCGGGGAGAGACTCTCCCCGCAGGCTCAGGTGTGCAACTCCAAAGTTTCCCTCTGCGTTTAGGAGTAATTGCAGGGGGTTTAGGTAGGGTTCTGGTCACCTGTTTCCACCGTCGCTCCTCTGTTGTGTTCTCGCTCCTGCCCTAGACGTGCGTGGATCCTCTGGGGGCGTCCGTTGGAAGAAAGCCGCTTGCGGGTACCAGGCTGCCCCTCGGGGTCGGAGAGCCCTCACCTATTTCCACATCCTCCCGGAGGAAAGTCCATCCGCCTTCCGATGTATAGTCGTGTGGGTGTCTCAGACATCCTGAGATGCTGTCTGGATATCCTTTGTCAAGCGATAAGTGTCCAAATAATTGTAGACTCGAAGGGCGAGAGACAAAGAGGACTACTCACGGCGCCATCTTGGCTCTTCCTCAACTCAGAAAATTTTACATGTTAAACAAATATTTATTGAGGATCTACTCCATGCCAGACATTGTTCAAGGTACTGTGGGTTTATTAGCAAATAGAAGAGAAAGGAAAAAGAATAGACTTTCTAGTCAATAGAAACAACCCATAAATAAACAAGAAAATAAACAATATAGTATGTCATGTATAAACAGTATAGCATGTCACGTCTAAATGTTTACATTCAGAGGATGAGTGTTCCAGGTCAAAGGAAGAGCAAAAGCAAATACTTGGAAGTGAGAACACACCTGGGATATTTGAAGGACAGCAAGGAAGTCAGGGTGGCTGGAGTAAAGTAAGTGAGTTAATAGGACATGAGGTTAGGGAGGTAGAGAGAGATCAGACCACATAGGACCTGATAGCAAGAGATTGGCGAACTTTTACTGGAAAGGGTCATATAGCAAATATTTTAGGCCTTGTGGGCCAAAAGGAAAAATTGAAGATATTGTATAGGTGCTTACATAACAAGAGAAAACGAATTTCCACTACTTCTATTGATAAAATTCAAAATATAATAATAATAATTGAGTACAATTTTTTGTAATACAGGTCTAATAAGCAGAAGAATGGCATTCTTTTTGTGGGTAGGGGTTTAAAATTTAGCTTGATTGGAGTTAAAAGGTAATGTTCCCTATCATCGAAATAAATTGCAAGTGTTCGTCTCCTAATCTGCAATGAGATTTTATGTATTTCATCATTGAAAGGTTTATTTTTTCACACAGATAGGTACTTCCAAACACTGAGCCTATGGTTTTAAGTGAGCATATTCTTTGCTTGGAAGACATTTATAAAGAATTATAGGGGCTGACCCGGTGGCATAGTGGTTAAGTTCGTGCCTGCCACTTTGGTAGCCCAGGGTTTGTGGGCTCAGAGCCTGAACATGGACCTACTCACTGCTCCTCAAGCCATGCTGTGGCAGCGTCCCACATACAAAACAGAGGAAGATTGGCATGGATGTTGGCTCAGGGACAATCTTCCTCACCAAAACAAAAAGAATTCTATTCTATTATTCTCTTGATATTTGCCTTTTAGTATGCCATTGCATTGCAGATTAATCACTTCCAATTGAAGGTTAGATGAAAGTTCCTCAGTGGCACAGTTTGGATTTTAGAAAATGGAAAGTTTTTTGCATTGCCATCAAAGTTGAAAAAAATACCTCTGGCACTGTATTTTGAACTCAGTAAATGTATCCACCTAAATTTATGGGGTAAACTTTGGTTTTGATTTTAACTTTTTAAAAGATGGGAAGTGTATAGAGCATCTTGACATCACTTGTGATTCAAATGTTAATTGGCACAGAAATGGTTGCCATGGTATTAGTTTCACATTAAAGTGCTGTTTTGCCTTGTATTGTAAATTGAATTCATTAAGAAACATTATTAAATCTGCAACAAAAGCTAATTCCAAAAGTCTTTCAGTGTTCAAAAATAGTGGTTGAAAACAACTTTTCTCATTCAGAAAAATTCCAGTGTCAACTCTGAGCTCAGAAAATCATAATACAACTATATGACTGCTAAGTCATTGAACTGTTTGTTGTCTGGTAAGGCGAGTCAAGATATTCAGCTTTTAATATCGACAATGGCTCTGTATACAAGAGTGAGTGAGATTTACCATTGACTTTGCTGGTTCAATAACACAGGAAAGATCCAAATATTTTCTACACCATACCTGATGATAAATAATACAATGAATAACCATAGGCTTTAAACACTTCACATTTCCATCAGCTTTGAAAATTTGTTCAACGAATCCTTTTTCTGCTCCACGCATATTTTTACCACCATCAATTTGACACATCTTAGCAGTCTCCACTTCAGGTTGTATTGAACTAGTGTTTTCTCAACTTCTTTGAAAATTTTCTTGCCTGTATTTGTTCCATGTAAACTATTCATACAGGTTAATTCTTCACTCACTTCAAACTCGGCATTGCCTCCTGAAATAAATAACAACTGAGCAGTGTTGGTAATATCTGTCGATGTATCAAAAGCCAAGGAAAACCATTTCAAATTGTTTGCTTTGTTTTTCAATTGACTATTGATGTTACTACTGATGTCCTCAACTCTTCAAGCAACTGTTCTAACTGAAAGGCTGTGCTCAAACAAAATTTAATTTACTCACCATCAGTAAATGGCTTTCCTTGCTTGGCTAACACGTGAGCCACTCAGAAACTTACTTTGGCAGCAGCCTCATTTTCATTTTTTATTTTTGTGAAGAGATTTTGCCATGATACGATATGCCATTTTAAATTTTGTTATTTTTCTGATTGTTGCTTTCCTGTGGTTTGGGAATCTTGGATAAGTACTTTGTGTGGTAATGTCAGCGTGTATTGTATTCTTTTTGCTCTGTTATACTATCATTGCAAAATAAACACAATGCTTTGTCATCTAACTCAGTAACAAAATAACCCATGCTCCATTGTGCCTTAAAAGAATGATATTCAAAGCCAGCTTTTCTATCCTTTTCTTATTTTGACATTATAGATATTCACTGGTAATGAAAAATAAGTAAAATTTATGCATGGTGGTACATGTGGCACTTGAAATACGCTCGAGTTATAACCATGTCACTGTGATTTGCAGTCTACTGGGCAGGAGCGTGAAGCAAAGAGAGCACTACACGTGGTTTTTGTCACAATTACTGAGCCATTGTAGGACAAAACCAGCTCTAGATAATACATAAATGAATGAGAGCGTCCCAATAAAACTTTATTTATGGATGTTAAAATTTGAATTTCATATCGTTTTTGTATGTTGCAAAATATTCTTCTTCTGTTTTTGTTTTCAACTGTTTAAAAATGTAAAAGCAAAAACAAATATTCTGAGCTTGTGGGCCATGCTAAAACAGGCTGCCGGTTTGATTTGTTCCATAGGCCAAAGTTTGCCATCCCCTGTTACGGATTATAATAAGGACTTGAATTTTTACTTTGCCCGAGATGAGAAGATGAGAAGTCATTCAATGGATTGAGCAGAGGATTTACGCAAGAAGACCTATATTTAAAAAACAGTACTCCTTAGCATGGGTGGAAAAAACCGTAGTGTAGACAAGGCGGGAATCAGTAAGAACAGTCAGGAAACTATCGTAACAATCCAAGAGATATGATGGTGTTTTCAAAAAGGGTGGTGGCAGAAAAGGAGGTGAGTAGTGGTTAGGTTCTGAGGCTGTCGCATTGTTAGAATTCTTCCTAAGGCTTAGAAGGGGCTCATGCAAGGGAAAGTTAAGCTTCATTAGCTTCATGGTCAATCTGTCTTTGCAAACAAGATTCGCAGATGAATTAGATGCAGATGAGAAAGAAAGGACTCAAGAATGACTTCAGGGCTCCTGGCTTGATCAATCGCAAAAAGGAGAAGCCTTTTATGCTGAAGCATAAGATTTGGGGAGGAGTAGATTTAGAGGAGGACTCCAGCAGTTCTATTTTGAACATATTAAGTTTGATATGTCTATTAAACATCTGTGTGGAGATGTTGAATGGGCAATTGTGTATAAGCCTGGTGTTCTGGAGAAAGGTCATGGTTCGAGATACAAATTTGTTAATCATATGCTTATAGCTCTTCAAAGTACACACCTCATGGCTTTCTTCCTAATTCACTGGCCACTTCTGAGTTTGAATGTCTTCCTCATCCCCTCAAAATCCACATGTTGCAAAGCCCCCAAGGCTCAGTTCTCTACTGATTCTGTATTTACACCCTCTGTGCTTCTCCTCCTTGAAACTTCTGGGTACTATACCTCATTCCCTCAAAGGGAAATTCTCTGTGCTTTCCAAGAGGACAGCTAGCTAATCTAATTAACTAATGTGTGCTAATGTGTTCACTTGAGAGAATTAGGCATGTCAGAAGCATTTTAACAATGCTCTTTTTGAAGTAAATTCTCCAGCTTGTGTTACCTAACTGCAAGAGTTTAGAATGCTGAGAATTTCTGAGAAGAAAGGAAGAAACAACAAAGTTCAAAGGGGAAGATATTTGTGGGTAAGGGACAATGTCATTGCCTGCAGATGTCACCAAGCTGGTAGCTTCCCAATGAACTTATCGAGAGCATTAGGCTTGAAGAGAGCAGATCTGAATGAAACGGTATCTACACCTAGTGTTGGAAGAGAAGCCAGCAGAGGAAAAATAGCATGGGGGGCTCAGAGAATTGAGTGAGGCCAATGAATGGTGTAATCACTGAGGCAGATGCCTGACTGACTCTGAAAGAAGAGGAAAGTAGGAGTAGGTGTTCCTTAAAGGCAAGACCAAATCAACATGTACCATCATTCACAGCCCAAGAGAGCAGCTTGATTGCAAAAGCCAAGAATTGTAATTGAAGCTTTTAGTTTTTATTTTTTGTGGTTTTATTGAGGTATGTAAAAGAAGTTAAAAGTATTAAAATTGTACATTTTGATGAGTTTTGGCTTATGTATTCACCCATGAAACTATATGCCAGAATCAAGATGATGTACAAGTACATTGTATCCAAAACTTGCCTCATGCCTCTTTGTAATCCCTCCTGCTTTACTCCCCTATCCACAGGGCCCCATTGATGTGCTTTTTGTCATTGTATATTAGTTTAAACTCTCTGACATTTCAAATAAATGACTTTGTATAGTATGTATTCTTTTTTGTCTGACTTTTGTTCCCAGCATAATTATTTTAGATTCTTCTACGTTGTTGCTTTAGCTGCTGGGTCGTATTCCACTGTATGGATATACCACAAGAGTTTATCCATTCACATATTGGTGGACATTTGGGTTGTTTCCTTTTTTGTTTTTTTTTTTACTTGTAGAAATGAACATCCATGTACAGATCTTTATGTGAATATGTGTTGTCTCTTAGAAAATGCTTAGGCGTGAAATGGCTGGATCATTTGGTAGGTATATGTTTAAATTTTTAAAGAAACTGACAAACTGTGTATAGTGGGTTGATTGGTGGCCCCCAAAAAGATAAGTCCACATCCTAACCAATTCTGTAGATTCCTTGAGGTTTTCTACATAGATGATCATGGCATATGCAGATTAAAGACAGTTCAACTTCTTTTCCAACCAGTGTGTCTTTAATTTCTTATTCTTTCATTATTGTACTGGCAAAGACCTCTAGTAAAGTGGTAAATAGAAGTGGTGGGAGTGGAAAATCTTACCTTTGTCACATCTAATGTCGTTCCACAGCTTTCTGAGGTTCTGTGCATCTTCCTTGCAATCATGTTAACTCTTTGTTGTTCAGTTTTGATAGTTTCGATTACCATCATCAATTTACAAAGATTTTCTTTTGCAATGTCTAGTCTGCTATCAATACCACCAAGTGTATTTTTAAATTCAGATCTTGTATTTTCCATCTTTAGAAGTTTAATTTGGGTCATTTCTATATCTCTCATGTCTGTTTTTATTATGCTTATGCTTTCCTCTACCCTCTTGGACATATGTACTATATATATTTACTTATGTATTATTATTTTTTAACTGTGGTAACATTGGTTTATAACATTATATAAATTTCAAGTGTACATCATTATATTTCAATTCCTGTGTAGATTAAATCAAGTTCACCACCCAAAGACTAATTACAATCCATCACTGAACATTTGTGCCTAATCACCCCTTTCGCCCTCCTCCCTCCCCCCTTCCCCTCTGGTAACCAGCAATCCAATCTCTATTGCTACGTGTTTGTTTGCCATTGTTTTTATCTTCTACTTATGAGTGAGATCATATGGTATTTGACTTTCTCCCTCTGACTTATTTCACTTAGCATAATACCCTCAAGGTCCATCCATGTTGTTACAAATGACCGAATTTCATCATTTCTTATGGCTGAGTACTATTCCATAGTGTATATATATCACATTGTCTTTACCCATTCACCCCTTGATGGGCACCTATGTTGCTTCCAAGTCTTGGCTATTGTGAATAATGCTGCAATGAACATAGGGGTGCATGTATATTTATGCATTCATGTTTTAATATTCTTTGGCAAAATGAACATATGTACTATATTTATAATATTTATTTATTTATTTGTGAGGAAGGTTAGCCCTGAGCTAACATCTCTTACCAATCTTCTTTTTGCTTGAGGAAGACTGTCACCGAGGTAACATCTGTGCCAATCTTTCTCTATTTTATGTGGGATGCCACCACAATGTGGCTTGATGAGTGGTGCTAGGTCCATGACCAAGATCAGAACCGTGAACTTCAGGCCACGGAAGCAGAGCATGCAAACTTAACTACTGTGCCACTGTGCTGGCCCCTATAATATTTATTTTAATGTCCTTGTCTCTAAGTATATTATCTGCCTCACGTGTTGTTATTTGTCCTTTCACTGATTGTTTTTATCATTAAGAATCATATTTTCCTAATTCTTTGCATGCCTGCTAATTTTTGATTGGATGCTAAACATTGTGACATTTGCATCATTGGTGCTAGATTTTTTGGTATTACTTTAAATGAATTTAGAACTTTGTTCTGGGATGCAGGTAAGTTACTTGGAAACAGTTTGGTCCTTTTGTGTCTTACTTTTAAGTTTTATTGAGCAGGTCCAGATAGCCTTCAGCTTAGGGCTAATTTGGCCCTACTACTGGTATAAAAACCCTTCTGAGGACTCCACTTGATGTCCCAGATTTTAGAAGATCTTGTCACTCTGTTTTAATGAAACATGACTATGCCAGCCCTATGTGAGCTCCAGCGGTTTTACTGCTTGCTCTTTTTAGGTAGTTTTCCCCCTGACCTCAGTAGTTTCCTGACACACACGTGCAGATCAGGATACAGCCAAAAACTCAAGGGAAACCTGTGGATCTTCAGAACTTTCTCTTTCTGGGCAGCTCTTTCCTCTATGGTACTCTGCCCTATGAATTCCGTCTGCCTCGATTTCTCCAAATGCTGAATTTTGTCTCAATGTTGGGATATTGCCAGGCTCTGTTTGGGTTCTTCTTCCCTGTGCTACAGCCTAGGAACTCTCCAGACAGCAAGCTAGGGCAATCACAAGGCTTACCTCATTTTTTCCCTTTCGTTCAAAAATAACTGTTCTGCACTATGTCTTATCTGATGTCTGAAAACCATTGTTTCAATATTTTGCTTGATTTTCAGTTATTTAAAGCAAGAGGGTAAATCTGATCTTTCTTATTCCATTATAGATGGAAGGGTAAGTCTAATTGAATATTTTGACATCAAAAACAAGAAAACAAAATCCACAAATTGACTCTTAGGTTTTGGTCTGAACTACTATTTTTTAAATCATACGTGTATGTAGTTAACAAGAAATTATCCATATCCTTTCAGTTCTAATCACAGATTTCTTTGTATTCTTGCTGGGGACAGAATAAAATCTTATAGCAACTTCCATTTCCTAAATCTTAAAGCTAAATTAGTTCTTCCAATCTATACATAAAGCTGGGAATGTGTGTGTCTGTGTTTGTTTCCTTAGTGTTCAATGTGACCAGTACAAGACTTTTTCTCAGATCCAACTTTTTGTAAATGTGCCATGGTAAATTGTAGCTGCTATATCAATCCTGTCTTCTTGACTCATTTCACCTCCAACTATCACAGACTTAAATCAAGCACTTATTTTATTCAAGTATCTATATTAGAATCTTGTTTGATTTAATTGTGTATCTCTCTCTCTCTCTGTATGT
Source organism: Equus asinus (assembly GCF_041296235.1). Classification (NCBI taxonomy): domain Eukaryota; kingdom Metazoa; phylum Chordata; class Mammalia; order Perissodactyla; family Equidae; genus Equus; species Equus asinus. Next base: position 92,765,540 of record NC_091820.1, read on the forward strand.
ATGCCCTCCCCCCCCCCCACACACACGCACAAAGTTAAATGGAAAAGTAAACAAATAATCTTAGGCTAACTGGGTGAAAATGTAATTTATTTTAATTGCAATAACACTTCCAGAGTGATTAAGTTGGTGGAGCTGCTTGCTTTCTATATGTGAATTCATTTTCTTTCTGCATTTTTATCTTCCTTCTTCAGGTTTTCCATAGCTTCCACACTGTACTGCTCTGGGTATGCATACTGATTCTTGGACTATTGGCCACTTTGTACCCTCTCAAACTACCAGAATGATGAAATCATGAATGCTGAGTGACATTTAATAAAATGGCACTATATATTGCAGTTTTCTTATTTGTGATTTATGACAAGGATATACTATGCAGAAAATCATTTTAGTTTTCACCTTTTTTTTTCTTTTGTGTTTCCAAATGCTTTATTGAAAATACCTTGGCATAACTGGCCTATCAGATGACTTTTGAACCTGGACATAAATCTTGATTCTAGTGGCAGGAAGGGGGAGACGGTACTCTGTCACTCTGGCCCAGATGTTTACCTTTATGTAAATGTACAAAGCTTTGTGTTCAGCCAGGGCCCCATGAGTATTGCTTTAAAATGACATTTTCCAAAGTCAAAGAGCATATCCACACTGGGAATGAAATTAAAATGTGTGCTCCCTCGCAGTGAATCCCTCTGATATTTGTGTTTCACATTTGAATATGCACTTTAGAAATATTGCTGACTCACATGTTGATACCGTAGAATTTACTTCTAAAATAGAAAATAAGACATGAGAAATCATTTAAAATTTTAGCAAATATTCTTTTCATTTTTAAAAAATTAGTGACATTTATTTCTATATCATGTATCTGAAATCCGCATTATATATTTCATTTAGAAAACCACATGTTCAGTTTATATTAAACCATACAATATTTCATCAATTCATTTTACTTTCTATGCAATGTGATTTTCAAAACAGAGAGAAAGTCACTTGTGTAGACGTTTTGGCTATTTAACCAAGTTTCTAAGAGCTTATTTTATTCATTTAAATCTGGTTGGACATTATAGTTGAACTCTTAGTCAAATCCACTTGCCAAATGTGAATCAAGCTGTAATTACTCACTATATATAACATCCTTTTTATATATCACATAAGCTAATTGTTCCTGTCATTTGTTTATGAACGGACAGTATATTATGTTCAAAGTTTATGAAAACGAGATTGAGAGCTACATGATGCTGACGACTTGCTGAAATGTGGAAGTCAATCAAGCACACTTTTCATTTGGTCTTGAAGACTATAATTTTGGAAGCAAACTGTGGAAACAAGATTATATCTTAATTGGAAATAAACCAGAGCTAGAAGTCACCTAATACAATCAAATTCGAAGAAGCCATCAGAGAAAAAAATTACATCTGGCTATGGGAAATGCTGTCGAATCGATCAAAGTAGGAGTCATGTTTTCTTTTGAGGACTTTTTTTACTTACCAAGAGGTACATATAATTATCATGATCCATAAACATTATTGATTGTCAGATACTGAGATGAAAATATATACAAGCTATGATCCTCCTCTCTTGTTTGGAGACACTACATATATGAAAAAAGAGCAACAATAATACAAAGTAAAATATACTATTAATAATACTATATCTAGGAAGACAAGGGAAGATGTAATTCCCATGGACTGGGGTGATAAGGAAAGTCTTCATCAACAAACTGGTATTAAAGCTGAGTCTAGAAGAATGAATGGTTATTAAATAAATGAAAATGAAGGAAAACACTTAAAGCAAAATGAATCAAATGAGAAAAAGACAAATAGATGAAGAGATCACATCTCTGGGATAGAGGAATCATTTGGAGAAGAAATGGGAAAGATAAGAATTTTGCATTTTTCACTTTTACCTAAGTTCATTCTCCAGTATTTCTAATCAGCAGGAAAGCAAGCATAGGTTGTGCAGAGCCTCTTATTCCAGGAAGTGTTACGTGCAATGTTTAGACATGGATATTCTTTGAGTAGCAGAATGACAATTGATGGTTTCTAAAGGTTAATCTGACAGCACACTACAGTGTGGCTCGGGCCAAAAGGAGACTTGCAATGAGAAGACAAATTTGGAGATTAAAAAATAGTCGCAGGTCTGTGGTTATTATGCCATAGAATATATTGTTAAGAGTAGAATTTGAAAGGAAGTGAAAGCTGCATAAAGATGGCAAGACTGGTTGACTGGTCCTGGGTAAGGCCAGGGAAGTAGAAGAAAATTCAGAAACGGGAGACAAATAATGTAGTGAGAAAAGCATTAAATTCAGAGTTGAGAAACCCAAGCTGTCTTTAATCCCTGTGTGACTCTTGACAAGTCATTTCATCTTTCCCTCCACGTAACGTGAGGAGATTGGGTGAGAGCGCATCTCATGTCCCTCCCAGGCCCAACATTCTGTGATTCCAAGCACATGAAGAACTTGAATAAATGTAGATGTAATTGGAAATAGGCAATAAATACCAAAAGAAAAGAGGTACCATCCATGAGACTTCAGAGGAGAGAGACACTGAGACGTTGTTTTGGTCTACAGATATCTGAAAGTCTTTATAGTATTTTGTGGCAATCTGAGTGGGTCCTTGAAGGATAGTGGAGGATATTAGGGATTGGGTGAAAGGGAATTCTAGGAGAATAATGTGATCATATAAGATTAATGTGCTGTTACTATCAAACAGTGATCAGTATAAAGTTAATAGAACTCCTTTAGTGATGTAAATCATTTATAAAGATTAAAATGGGTTTTTTTTGAGTTCTAGTTATGGGAGTATGTGTGTCACATCTTTAAACTGGAGATAATTATGCCTACCTTGTGCAGATTCAAATAGGAAAACACGATGCTTAGAGAGATTGAATAACTTACTTGAGGTTATTTAATTAGTAAGAGATAGAAATGGAGTTTAGAACCTGGGTTATGTGACTACTAAATATATTCTCTTTCTGCTCTACTATGGCTTTTTCCATTGTGCTTCATGGTAATTAAGCCCAAAACATTTAGCAGTTTATGTACATGTCTAAAATTCATTTAATTTTTACACAGGTAAACCATCCTTTTAGTTTTTCTTTTCCAACATAGAAATATATAAAATCTCATTATAGATCAGCATTAACAAATAAAATTTGCAATCAATTTTAATGCTAGGGAATACTGACTTTGAGCATGAATTAAGTGAAATGTTACCCCTGCCCCCACTTTCTCCAAAAGAAGAATTCCGTTCTTCTCATAAGTTTTCCAATGGGAAAAAAGGCACAGTGCTAACAGTTTCCACAGATACCGGGGAAGATTCAAACATCTTACCTCTTAATCACCATATAGAGACACATTGATATTCATCTATTCACAAGGAAAGACCGCAGTTGTGTTCTTGCATGCTCCAGACCTGCAGTGCCCTGTTTTCCTCCCATGTATGCCCATTCTTCTAGGTAGTTCCATATTCATGTTCACTTGCCTACACTCTCATTCCTTGCCAAAACGCATACATACACACACATACATACACACTTTATGAGAGGGCAAAGGGTCATTTTGCAGGGCTTTTTGCTTGCCTGACAGTGGAGTCAATGGGGTTTGAAACAATAGAAATACTGCATCATAAAGGAGTGAATTGCCTGCCAGACAGTGATGGCATATTCATTACGCTGCAGATGATGAGTATACCCAGTCTGAAGATAGAGGAACAAGGGAAGGAGAATGGGAATCTAGGAGTGTAAGTACGGGAACGGGGTAGCTAAGAGAGGGCTTAGTAGAAAGAAACAGCCCAACAGCTCCTTTTTTCCCTTGTGTCTCTTTGTCCACCTGATCATTCTACCACCAACCGCATCCAAAGTCAACTGTAATCATGGCTGTAAGACAGAGGCACAGCATAGAGCCAACATCAGCAAACCACAGTCGCTGGGCCAAATTCAGCCTACTACCTGCTTTTGTTCAGTCTATGAGCAGAGAATTATTTCTGTATTTTTAAATGGCTAAGAAATTCAGAAGAAGCAGGGGCAGGCCCCGCGGCTGAGTGGTTGAGGTTACGTGCTCTGCTTCCGTGGCCCAGGGTTTCGCTGGTTTGGATCCTGGGTGTGGACATGGCACTGCTTGTCAGGCCATGCTGAGGCAGTGGCCCACATGCCACAACTAGAAGGACCCACAACTAAAATATACAACTATGTACTGGGAGGATTCGGTGAGAAAAAGCAGGGAAAAAAAAAGAAGATTGGCAACAGTTGTTAGTTCAGGTGCCAATCTTTAAGGGAAAAAAAGAAATTCAAAAGAAGCATAATATTTTGTGATGTCAAAATTCTATGGGATTCAAATATCAGTCCCATAAATAAAGTTTTATTGAAACACAGCCACCCTCATTCTTCCATTTTCTATGGATGATTTCGTGCTACAACAGCAGAGTTGAACAGTTGCGACAGAGACTCTAGAAATTGCTCTTATCATTTCTCACTGCTCCTATAAATCACCAGGACACAGTTATCAGCGTTGCAAATGCCACACGTATTACCTATCTGTGTGAAAAGACATTTTCAAAAATGAAATACATAAAATCTCATTACAGATCAGCTTTAACAAATGAAATTTGCAGTCAATTTTCATAAGGAACACTAACTTTGAACCACAATTAAACGAAATGTTACCGTTCCTTCCCCAAAAAGAATTCTATTTTTCTCTTTAGTAGATTTGTATTACAAAAAATTTGTTCCCAATTATTAGTAGTATATTTTGAATTTTCTCTAAATTTTGAGGAAATTTGTTTTCTCCTTTTTTATATAAGTACCTTCATTATAGCCTTGATTTTGCCTCTTGGCCTACAAGGTCTAAAATATTTACTACCTGTCCCTTTACAGAAAAAATTCACCAATCCTTGCCATAGAGTGTTGGAGAACTTACTGGGAAAAAGTGTCAGGAAATATTAGAAGTAATCCTGTAGTCTGCAAGCCATAACTAACGATTTTTTATTTGTTTTGTGTTTTTCCTTTTCCCTTCACTAAGGTGTTGGGAATCATATGTTATAGATTTTAGATAAGTAGCCAAAGAATAGCAAAATGACATGAGAGATTCAAATATCTATCTCATTAAAAATTTGGACCTGATGCCCATAATTGAGTCCTTCTACGGGAATTCTCAAACAAACAAAACCTCCTTTGCCCTCCATGCTCAGATTTTGATGAGGATTTTGTCAGTACAAGGAAGTTCAGCTTTCGTTTTACGTGACTAACTTCATGCTACCTTATATGCTGTTTTTGAATGCTAAATTGTATTTTATTTAAAAATGCCATGGAGAGGCTGGCTCAGTGGTGTAGTGGTTGCGTTCGTGTACTCCACTTCAGTGGCCTGGGGTTCACGGGTTCAGGTCCCAGGCACGGACCTACGCACCTCTCATCAAGCTATACTGTAGCAGTCTCCCACACTCAAAAAAGAGGAAGATCATCACAGATGTTGGCTCAGGGTGAATCTTCCTCAAGCAAAAAAAGAAAGATTGCCAGTGGATGTAAGCTCAGGGCCAATCTTCCTCACCAAAAATGAAAAAAAAAAGAGCTATGGATAAGAGTATCTGAGGCATATTTAAGATATTCTCTGGTGTGCTAGGACAGAGAGATGAGGATGATAGAAACACATCCATATGAAAGTCACATAGAGATTACACAGGCAGTGATGGGTCATAACTGAGATAGCACAGAGTTGTCCCCATCTGTCACATAGCAATACATCAAAGCAGACTTATCTGGAAGACTCCATTAATGGTTTCATCATTTCTTTCCTGGGTAGAGTGGGTGGGAAAAAGGCGTGATCAATGCCTTTAATGATCTCACAGTCGAGTGAAAAGGGGAAAAGTGTCTAGGGGAAAAGACAAAAAAAATTGATAATAAAATGTGATGAATGGTAGTATATCTATTCTGTAATTGCACAAAATTAGTACACAACTTAATGAGAAGAGAGAGGAGGTTCTACGAGCTCTGCCTTGGGGACTTAGGACAGGCTTCTCAGAGAAAAAGGCCTTTCAACTAAGTTTTTATAGATGAGAAGGAATTAATCAGAAGAAAAAGTTATATGGATGGGGCAAAAACATAGAAGCACTAAAAAGCACTTTTTGTGTGTGTTCTAGAAGAAAGTTCTGTACGGCTAGAGTTTTTACTATGTTCTGATTATGGGTGGTTAGGGAAGAATGAAAGAATAAAAATGTTTCTTTGAGGGAAAGATTGAAAACACTTTTTCTTCTATCACTAGTGAAATAAATTTCTCATTGGAGGAATAAATCGTATAAGAGGATTAAAAATGGAAAGATAACTTTATAGCTAAAGATCAACATTTACTTCTAAGGGTGATGGCTATTTCTAGAAATATTCAACTTTATAGTACTTGTTTATTCTAGTGATTATTATTTTAAAATATTTTAAAATTTCATATGTATGATGTACTTTCCAATATGTTCTTCCATTTTGAAACTCTGTGATATTTGGTGGAAGTGTTTATAGCCCCATTTTATTAGAGGAGAAAACAGAGGCCCATAGAGTTTAATTGAATTACTTCAACAGCAGAGTTTAATGGAATTCAGAACAGAGATTGTCATCCCTCAGGACTACAGCTCAGCTCATTTGCCATTGTCAACCCCACCCCTTTGAATCACCTTTAAAATCATTGACTTGTTCTTGGAAGTAGTCTAAATGGCTTACACCATCTGGACAGGGCAAATCAATTCAGATGGAATCAATTTGGCAATGTGTTTCAACTCTGTGACACTGTTTTCTATTTGAAACTTTTTCTTGCTAATGAGTCTTCCCAGATCCTCTGCTAAAATCACATGTGAGTTTCCATTTGCGGATATCATTTCCCGAGATTTTGACAGCAGAGCAGAGAGAAGGTGGTAGAGCACTGAATTCCTGACTAACTGAATCTGAAAAAGACCTTGGCTGTGTAGAGAGGAGAGTGACACTGACAAACAGCCCCAGGTGACAAGGGGAGACATTTATGGCCTCAGGTTATCAGCAAGTTCTACAGGACCTTTACCATTTTAGGTCCTAGTGAGGCTGATGGCTTGCTTGTCTCTGTAATCACTACATCTCCAGTTAATCTTCTAAGTCATCCTCCCAGTCTCAAGGAAAAATGAAAATTAAAAGGAGGAATTGAAAATGTAATCAATAGTGCATCCTGAAATCTAGATCTGAAAGCCTATGGCGAATAGAGGCATGAACACAAAATAGTTAAAAAGGATTCACAGCTGTTCACTTGTGGCCTACTATGCAAAACAAATATCATTGAATTAGGATGAATTAAAAGATTTAGCTAATATACTGTTTATTTCAATCCAAAATAAGAGTCACAGTACGGAGAAATTCTGCAACCATTTGTCCTAAGTTACTGTACAGCTCAAATTTATACATAGCTCTCTCTTCTCAATTGACTTATTCCCATTAGTATGTAAACTCCATCAGGACAGGGATAAATGTTAGCTTAGCACAGTAACTAGAACATAGTAAGCACTCAATAAAGCTCAGTTAAATAATTTTTGGAAATTTCCCTAAACCCCAGTTATTGTGGCACTGGTAGGTACCGCATTTCTCCGTCATGATTTTCTGGGTATTTTTTTTCAATGTTTAACTTATTTATTATTAACATTGGTTTATAACATTATGTAAATTTCAGGTGTACATCACTACATTTCAACTTCACGAGTATAGCCTACATCGTGTTCACCACCCAAAGTGTAATTGCCATCCATCACCATACACGTGTACCCCTGTATCCCTTTCACCCTCTCCCCTCCCTATTCCCCTCTGGTAACCACCAATCTATATTCTGTATCTGTGTTTGTTGTTGTTTGATCTTCCACATATGAGTGAAATCATACGTTATTTTTCTTCCTTTGTCTAACTTACTTCGCTTAGCATAATGCCTTCAAAGGTCATCCATGTCATCACAAATGGCAAGATTTCATCTTTTTTTCTGGCTGAGTAGTATTCCATTGTATTATACTACATGTTCTTTGTCCAATCATGTTGATGGGCATTTAGTTTGTTTCCAAGTCTTGGCTATTGTGAATAATGCTGCAATGAAATAGGGGTGCTTATATGTTTTTGAATTAGTGTTTTTGTGTTCTTTGGATAAATATCCTGAGGTTGAATAGCTAGATCATATGGTAGATCTATTCTTAATCTTTTGAGGTCTCTCCATACTGTTTTCCATAGTGGCTGCACCAATTTACATTCCCACTAACAGTGTATGAGGGTTCCCTTTTCTCCACATCCTCTCCAACACTTGTTATTTCTTGTCTTTTTAATAATAGCCATTTTAATGAGTATGAGGTGATATCCCATTGTAGTTTTGCTTTCCATTTCCCTACAATTAGTGATGTTGAACATCTTTTCATGTGCCTGTTGGCCATCGGTATATCTTCTTTGGAAAAATGTCTGTTTCAGATCCTCTGCCCACTTTTTAATCAGGTTGGTTTTTTTGTTGTTGAGTTGCATGAATTCTTTATATATTTTGGATATTTAACCCCTTATCAGATAAATGATTTCCAAGTATTTTCTCCCAATCAGTAGGTTGTCTTTTCATTTTGTTGTTTCCTTTGCTGTGCAGAAGCTTCATAGTTTGATGTAGTCCCATTTGTTTATTTTTTCTTTTGTTTCCCTTGCCTGAGGAGACATCTTCAAAAAGATTCTGCTAAGACAAACGTCGAAGAGCATACTGCCTTTGTTTTCTCTGGAAGTTTTATGCTTTCAGAACTTACATTCAATTGTGTAACCCACAATTTTGAGTTAATTTTTGTGTATGGTGTAAGATAATGGTCTACTTTCATTCTTTTGCATGTGGCTGTCCAGTTTTCCCAACACCTTTTATTGAAGAGACTTTCCTTTCTCCATTGTATATTCTTGGTTCCTTTTCCAAAGATTACCTGTCCATAGATGTGTAGATTTATTTCTGGGCTCTGATTCTGTTCTACTGATCTGTGTGTGTTTTTCTGCCAGTACCATGCTGTTTTAATCACTCTGGGTTTATAGTATATTTTGAAATCAGGAAGTATGATATTTCCAGCTTTGTTCTTTTTTTCTCAGGATTGCTTTGGCTAATTGGAATCTTTGTCATTCCATACAAATTTCAAGATTCTTTGCTCTATTTCTGTGAAAAATGTCTTTAGGACTTTGATAGGGATTGCATTGAAACTGTAGATTGCTTTAGGAAGTAGGGACATTCTAACTATGTTAATTCTTGCAATCCGTGAGCATGGAATATCTTTCAATTTCCTTGTGTCTTCTTCAATTTCTTTCAACAGTGTTTTATAGTTTTCAGTGTATAGGTCTTTCATCTTCTGGTTAAGTTTATTCCTAGGTATTTTACTCTTTTTGTTGCAAATGTGAATGAGATTGTGTTGTTGATTCCTCTTTTTGCTATTTCACTGTTAGTGTATAGAAACACAACTGATTTGTGTATTTTGATTTTGTACCTTGCAACTTTACTGTATTAGTTTATTATTTCTTATAGTTTTTTGGTGGATTCTTTAGGGCTTTCAATATATAAAATCATGTCATCTGCAAATAGTGACAGTTATACTTCTTCCTTTCCAATTTGGATCCCTTTATTTCTTTCCCTTGCCTAATTGTTCTGGCTTGGACTTCCAATACTATGTAGAATAAGAGTGGCAAAAGTGGACATCCCTGTCTTATTCCTTTTCTTAGAGGGATAGCTTTCAGTTTTTCACCATTGACTATGATGTTAGCTGTGCGTTAGTCATATATGGTCTTTATTATATTGAGGTACTTTCCTTCTATACCCATTTTATTCTATTGAGATGATTGTGTGTTTTCTATTCTTCATTTTGTTAATGTGATGTATCACATTGATTGATTTGCAGATGTTGAACCATCCTTGCATCCCTGGAATAAATCACACTTGATCGTGGTGTATGATCCTTTTAATGTATTATTGTGGTGGATTTGCTAGTATTTTGTTGGGGATTTTTTCATCAATGTTCATCAGTGATATTGGCTTGTAGTTTTTTTGATTGTGTGTTATCCTTCTCTGGTTTTGGCATCAGGGTGATGTGGACTTTGTAGAATGAATTAGGAAGCATACTCTCTTCTTCAATTTTCTGGAGGAGTTTGAGAAGGATAGGTATTAAATCTTCTCTGAATGTTTGGTAGAATTCAGCGAGGAAGCTGTCTGGTCCTGGACGTTTGTTTTTTTGGAGGTTTTGATTACTGCTTTGATCTCCTTACTTGTGATTGATCTATTCAGAGTCTATTTCTTCTTGATTCAGTTTTTGAAGGTTGTATGATTCTAAGAATTTATCTCTCTCTTCTAAGTTATCCAATTTGCTGACGTATAGCTTTTCATAGTATTCTCTTATAATCCTTTCTGTTTCTGTGGTGTCTGTTGTAATCTCCCCTCTTTCATTCTGATTTTATTTATTTGAGCCTTCTCTCTTCTTTCTTAGTAAGTCTAGCTAAAGATTTGCCAATTTTGTTTATATTTTCAAAGCAAACGCTCTTCTTTTCATTGATTTTTTCTATTGTCTTTTTAGTCTCTGTTCTATTTATTTCTGCTCTAATTTTTATTAGGTCCTTCCTTCTACTGATTTTGGACTTTGTTCTTCTTTTCTTACTTTCTTTAGGTGTAATGATAGATTGTTTATCTGAGAGTTTTCTTGTTTCTTAATGTAGGCCTGAATTGCTATAAACAAATCTCCTTCTTAGTACCACTTTTTCTGTATCCCATAGATTTTGGTATGTCACATTTTCATTTTCATTTGTCTCTCTGTATTTTTTTACTTCTTCTTTGATTTCATCATTGACCCAGTAGCAGTTCAGTAGCATTTTGCTCCACATATTTGTGACTTTTTGTTTTCTTCTTGCAGTTGATTTCAAGTTTCATACTGTTGTGGTCAGAAATGATGCTTGATATAATTTCAGTCTTCTTAAATTTATTGAGACTTGTTTTGTGTGCTAATAGGTGATCTATCCTGTAGAATGTTCCACGTACATTAAAAAAGAATGTGTTTTTCTGCAGTTTTTGGATGGAATATTCTGTATACATCTATTAAGCCCATCTGGTCTAATGTGTCACTTAAGGCCAATGTTTCCTTATTGATCTTCTGTCTGGATGATCTTTCCATTGATGTAAACAGAGTGTTAAAGTTCTCTAGTATTATTGTGTTACTGTCAATTTCTCTTTTGATGTCTGTTAATGTTTTCTTTATGTATTTAGGTGTTCCTATGTTGGGTGCCTAGATATTTACAAGTGTTATCTCCTCTTGTTAGATTGCTCCCTTTATCATTACATAATGCCTTTCTTTACCTCTCATTACAGTTTTGTTTTGAAGTCTATTTTGTCTGATATAAGTAACACTACCCCAGCTTTCATTTTGTTTCTATTTGCATGGGATATCTATTTACATCCCATTTCTTTCAGTTTGTGAGTGTCTTTAGGTCTGAAGTATGTCCCTTGTATGCAGCATATATATGGGTCTTGCTTTTTATCCATTCAGCCACCCTATGTCTTTTGATTGTAGCATTTACTCCATTTACATTTAAAGTAACTATTAATAAGTATGTACTTATTGCTATGTTGTTACTTTTTTCTGGATGTTTTTGTAGTTCTCTGTTCTGTTCTTCTTTTCTTTTTCTCTTCTCTTGTTATTTGATGGCTTTCTTTAGTGTCATGTTTGGATTCCTTTCTCTTTATTTTCTCTGTATTTATTATAGGTTTTTGGTTTGTGATTGCCAGAAGGTTCATGTGTAATAACCTATGTAAACAGCATATCTATATTAAGTTGATGGTCTCTTAAGTTTGATTTCTTACTAAAAGGCCTATACTTTTACTCTCTCCTCCACAATGTTTTATGTTTTTGATACATATTTTACCTCTTTTATTTTTGTGTATCCTTTAACTTCTTATCATAGATATATATAATCATAGATTTCAGTACTTTTGTCTTTTGACCTTCACACTAGTTTATAGGTGGTTGACTCACCACCCTTATTGTATATTTGCCTTTACCAGTGATATTTTGTCTTTGGTAACTCTCCTATACCTGTTTATGGCCTTTTCTTTTCTACTTAAATAAGTCCCTTTAACATTTCTTGTTAAACCAGTTTTGTGGTGGTGTGCTTCTTTAGTTTTTGTTTGTTTGGAAAGCTCTTTATCTCTTCTTCCATTCTAAATAATAACCTTGCTGGGTACAGTATTCTTGCCACTCCCTTCTAATCTGTAATGTTTCTGCTGAAAAGTTAGCTAATAGCCTTATGGGGCTTACTTTGTATGTAACATTGACTTTTCTCTTGCAGCTTTTTAGGATTATCTCTTTATCTTTAATTCTTGACATTCTAATTGTAATACATCTTGATGTGGCTTCTTTGGGTTCATCTTGTTTAGTACTTTGTGATTCTTGTACCTGAATGTCTGTTTCCCTACCCAGGTTAGGGAAGTTTTCAGGTATTATTTCTTCAAATAAGTTCTCTGCCTCTTTGTCTCTCCATTCCCCTTCTGGGACACCTAAAATGCAGATGTTAGTACACTTGATATTATCCCAGAGGTCCTTTCGACTGTCCTTCCTCTTTTTAATTCTTTTTTCTTTATTCTGTTCAACTTGGGTGATTTCCTCTACTCTTTCATCCAAATCACTGATCTGTTCTTCTGTGTCATCTACTCTCTTGTTGATTCCCTCTAGTGAATTTTTCTTTTTCATTATTGTATTCTTGAGTTCTTATTAGTTCTTTTTCAGATTTTCTAATTCTTTGTTGAAGTTGTTACTGTGTTTGTCTATTCTTCTCCTTTGTTCAGTAAGTATCCTTATGACCATCAGTTTGTATTTTTTATCAAGTAGATTGTTTATCTCTGTTTTGTTTAGTTCTTTCTCTGAGGATTTGGCCTGTTCTTTTATTTGGAACATATTCCTTTGTCTTCTCATTTTGCCTACTTCTCTGTGCTTATTTCTTTGTATTAGGTAGATAAACTACATCTCTCAATCTTGGAAATGTGGCCTTATGTAGGAGATATCTCATGGGGCCCAGCAGCATGCTCCCTTCTCATCATCCATGCCAAATGCTTCAGGCATGTCCCCTATGTGGGCTGCATGTGTCCTTCCGTTGTGGTGGGGCTGCTATTTCTGTGGGCATGTGGGTACGCCAGGCTGGCTCCCAGGCTGGCTAGTTGCAATGCCCAGCCATGTGTGACTGCTATGGGCATGTTATTGAGTGGGGTAAGCCCCTGGCATGTCTGGCTATGAGGTCTGGTAGTGCACAACTACTGTGGTTTGGGGGTGAGTGAGTCAGGCCTGCAGTGTAGCTGGTTGCTAGGCCTGGGGGCATGCAACTGCTGCAGACCCCAAGTTTGGTGGGCTGCACAGCCCAGCAGTGCTCTGCTACCTTGGATATGCTGGTGGGCAGGATAGGCTTATGGTGAGTCTAACTGTGAGGCCTCCAGCTGTTGCCAGCTTGCTCTTGGGCAGGACAGGCATCCAGCTTGAACTGGCTAAATGGCTCTGCAGTGCACAGCTGTCTCAGTTGCACTGACAGATGGGGCAGGTCCCTGGCATGATAATGTGCAACCATGTTGGGCATTGCTAGGTGGTGCAGATACCCTGTGTGGCTGTTTGTGGCCCAGCAGAATATGTCTGCTGTGGGCTTGCTGATAGGCAGTCCCTTGAATGGGCAGCCTCCATTGCCTGGCTGGTCTCAATTACCTCAGTTACTCTAGTGGGTGGGGTATGCCCCTGTGCTACAGGCTAGAGGAAGGATTCTAATGGCTCCTGCCATCACCTGCATCAGCATGGCCAAACTAGGTCACAATAATGGCTGCCACCAGTGTCTCAGTCCCTTGGTGGTGGACCCAGCCACCTCCTGTATCTTGGTGATATTCTCTGAGCTTAATAAGTGACTCTCTTTTACCAATGGACTGTGCACTTTTCTATCTGGTGTTTTTGTGCTGGTTTCCAGATCGAGTGAATCTGTGCTGGACCCTTTAAGAGTAGGTTTACCTTTCCTTGAAGTTCTATTGTTTTCCTGGGCATGTTCCCTGTTGGTTTTCAAATCCAGGTATTTGCAGGTCTCATTTCTCTTGTACTGGAGCTAAGGGTTGTGGTGCCCACTGTGTAGCTCAAATACCCTGCTCCTCCAGGAAAAGCCTCATACCTTTGAGATTGCTCCTGACCATGAAGCACTGTAGCTAGGGTATGGTTTTTTCCCTCAGCAGGACTATATCTCTGCCTCTTCCACCCCTCTCTGTGTTTTCCCTTGTTGCAGAGGTTCTTTTAATCCAGTTTCCAGAACTCCCTCAGAGGAAATTGTTCCCCAGGGAGTTGTAGGTTTGCTGTGTCCATGGGTGGAGGTGAGTTCAGGATCCCCCTACACTGCCATCTTCCAAATTCTCTCCACTCCATCATGGTTTTCTATCTCAGAGATTCTCAATGTTTGATCTGAAAGATCCCTTCAGGGGGTCTACAATGTTAACACTATTTTTGTAATAATCCGAAAATGTTGACCTTTTTTCATTATATAGATATTCACATTGAGGGTGCGAAATCAATGATGGGTAAAACTGCAGAGGCTGTGGCATAAAACAAGGCAGTGGCACCAAACGGTAAGATTAGTCTTGTATTCTTCACCACCATGCACTTACAGTTAAAAAAATACCCAGTTTCCCTTAATAATGTCCTCAATGAAGCAGTAAAATTTATTAATTTATTAAAGCTCAACACTTGTGTACATGTCTTCTTAATAGCTTCTGATGAAATGTAAGTGCACATAAAGTACTTGTGCATAGTGAAGTATGATGGCTGTCTCTAGGACAATTATGAAATTGTTTAAGGTATGTTCTCAGCAGGCCATATTTTCTAATGGAACATCATTTTTACTAGAAAGGATGAATGATAGGTAAAGTATTTTTTATTCAGACTTGGGTATTTGGCAGACATTTTTTCAAAAATGAATGAAGTGAGTCTATTACTTCAGGGAAAATAACTGACAGTATTTTTTTGCCAATAATGATAATATTTACAATTTCAAGGGGAAATTAGAATTTTTGTTACTATTATTACTACCATGAGATTGACAGCTTCCCAATACTTAAAGACTTTTCTGATAAGATTAGTGTTGATAATAATGAAGGTGACTTTGTGATATTATATAATGAAGTATGTCAATATTTGGAAGATCTCTATAACTTACTGAATTAATATTTTCCAAATGATCAATACTTAATGGTATAAAATCATGCATGGGCAAAAGATCCGCTGACAGTGCAAAATATATCAATAGTTTTTAATGCAGCAGAATGCAGACAGTTTGTTAATATGGTTTCAGATTTCACATCACTACTAAGCTTTAACACACTCTGTCGAGTTTTGGTGGAGCAGAGCTTTAGGGAATGACTAGTTTTCACCACATAGCCAAAAAAGAGAAAGAACAATCCATGTCAAGGGAAGGGCTTATGCAAATTCCAAGAAACAAGAATGAGGATGATGTGTTGGAGGAATTATATCTGGTTTCTTCTTGCTGGGACATAGAATGAGGAGTGAGGATGGACACGAAATGAGCTATGTCACAAAGGGTCATGTATGAAATGATAAGAATTTAGATTTTGTCATGTGATTAATTTGAAGGAATTGGAATTTATCCAATATTTCACTCTGGAAAGTGTGGACCATAGATTTTATTCTGGAAAGCAACTTTTGAGGCTGTCACAGTACTTTAAATAAAAGATGTGTAGTGGCTTGAATAAGGCAGTAGTACTGGGTGTTGGAAAGTAGAAGACTATTTCAAGATTTGTTTATGAGTTGAAATTGAAATAAATGATTTAGAAATTAAATATTGGTAATGCAAAAGAACAACAAACCTAGAATGGCTCTCAGCTTTCAGGTTTGGGGACTGGAAGGATTGCAGAGTTAGTCCCTCTCTAGCTACTCAGTCTGAAAGCTTTTTAACTACAAAATTTATTTCCTTAATAGGTATGGGGATATTCGGTGCATCTATTTCCTTTTAAATGAGCTTTAGTAATTTATGTCTTTCAAGGACTTTTCTCATTTCATCTAAGTTGTAGAATTTATTGACACAAAGTTGTTCATTTTATCCTCTTATTTTGATAATACCAATATTTTATAATACCAATATCTTTTGGTATTTACAGAGTCTCTGGAGAGATCACTTCTCATTTCTGATATTGTAATGTGTGTGTTCTCTCTTTATCTCCCTTCTCTCTGTCTTTCAAGGACTCCAATTACGTGTATGTTAGGTCATCTAAAGTTGTCTCATACTGCACTGATGCTCTGTTATTTTCTTCTCTCTTTCTCTTTTTCTCTTTCTTCTTCCTTCTTCCCTTCCTTCCTTCACTTTTCCTCTCCATATTTCATTTTAATTAGTTCTTATTGCTTTATCTTCAAATTTTGCTAATATTTTCTTCTGCAATGTTTAATCTTCTATCATCCGCTGTGTTTTTAATCTTATCCATTGTAATCTTTACCATTAGATATTTGATTTGGATCAATTTTATATCTTTCATGTCTCTACCTAAATTTTGGACATATGTAATACAATTATAATAACTGTTTTAAGGACCTTACCTGTTAATTTTAACATCTGTGTAAGTTCTGAGTCCATTATGATTGATTTTCTCCTTATTATTGGTTGTATTTTCCTGCCTGTTTGCATGACTCTTAATTTTTGATTGGATATGAGATATTGTGAATTTTACCTTGTTGGGTGCTACATATTTTTCCACACCTAAAAATATTTTTGAGATTTGTTCTGGGATTTAGTTGAATTGCTTGGAAATGGACTCATCTTTTTGGGACTTACTGTTTAGATTTACTTGGTAGGACTGAAGCATTATTTAATCTAGGGCTAATTATTTCCCACTAATAAATTAAGACCCTCTACTCAGTGACCCATGGCTCATGAGGTTTTCTAGCCTGTCTGGTGGAAACATGCACTATTTCTGGCCCTGTTCTTTCCCAGACTTTGGGGGACCCCTCTGCAGATCTCTGGTGTTTGCTCTCTGTGCAGCTCTTTTCTTTCTGGTACTCTGTCTTGTGAACTCTAATCCACTTCATCTCACCAAACTCAACGATGTCTCCTCAATTCAGGCACTCTTCTGTGCTCTGTCTGGGTTCCCCTTCCCTGTGCCGTGGCCTAGAAACACTCTCAAGGCAGTGATATTGGACCTTCGTAGGCCTCACTTTGTTTCCTGCATCTCATGTATCACTGTCCCTCATTGCCTGGTGTTCAGTGTTTTGAAAACCATTATTTCAGGAATGTTGTCTGGTTGATTGGTTGGTTGGTTGGCAGGTAGGAAAGCATGTCTGGTACCTCTTATTCTATGTTGGTCAGAAGTGGAAGTCTTGGCTTCAGTTTTTGAAAGCTTCACTGCCCCTCTGCTATTCTACGTCTATTCAGAGACAGCAAGTCCTATAATACAACTAAGTAGAAAGTAGGAATCAAAATGGAAATATCGTGTAGCATACTGGGAAATGTAATCCTGACAAATGGTTTATGTAGAAACAGAAACAGAAAGAATCCATGTAGAAGCACATCCTGGGAATTAGGAGTTTTCATATACATAATTCATTCTGAGTATTCAAGGAGAAACTGTATGGATCCCAGATTAATATACGACCTAGAGTCTAAGACTGAGACATGAAATGTGGTAGATGAAATTGCCCCACTTCAGTAGGAAAGAGTAATGAGGCTGTGAAACTGTTGCTTGGGAAAACAGAAGAAGGAGTTCACAAAAGAGAAGAAAAATGATTTGTAAGCAATGTTGAGTGACTACTTATACTTTCGTCTCATACAACAGGAAGTCAAGCTGTGGGTATTCTCTTACCAATGGAGAACATGCCTTTCCCTCTCTTCCCTTGTTCTTTTCTTCCTTCCTAAGTAATAATAGCTAATTTATATTGAACCTTTACTAAACAGGTACTGCTTTAAGTACTTAAAATATACTAACTCATCTAATACACAAAACAAACATTTAAGTCCTATTATTATCCCCGTCTTACAGAAATGAAACTGAGGCACTGACAGTTCAGGTAACTTGTTCAAGGTCATCCAGCCAGTGGCAGAGATGTATTTGATCCTAGTCAGTTTGGCTCTATAGTCCATGCTTTTAACCACTGTGCTATATAACCTCTCTAGAGCCAATGAAGAAACATATTCAAAAAAAGAATGTTTTCCCAGATAATAATATGTTGTACCAATTTTTCACAGCTTCCAGTTTTGAACCTGATTCTCACCCATGAACTATTTCTAACGATGCTTTCTAATTTCTTCCTAATGAACACGCATATAGTACTTATCTTTCTTAAGTTCTCAGTAGCACTTGACCACTCCCTCCTCCTTGAAAGAATTTATTTTCCTCCGGTATCCTAGAAACTAAATCCTTGACCTATCTCCTCTTCTCTGTCAATTCATGTACCCAATAAATATTTACTGAACCATTTAATTTGTGCCATTCTTCTAGGTACTGAAGGAATAATGAGACATTTGAAGTCCCTGCCCTAATTAGATTGCATTCTAGTGGAGGAGAAAGACAAAAAGTATGCATAATTGTGAAACTTTGTTAATGTAGAAGAGTAAGGATATAACCAAAAACATCACCTCTCCCAATTGCAATCTTGCCTTCAAGAGGTAACCATGTTAATGATCTGGTGTGCCTACTTTCAGATCCTTATGTAAGGATACACACACACACTATATGCACACAAGTACGCATACACAGATATATGCAAATACACACATATATACTTAAATCCATCTTGTGCACACACAGAAATACATTTGTACTTAGTTTTCTATAAAGATTTGATTATTCAAACATTTTTCTGCCATGAACGTTATTCATTTAATAGTGCATCATTAATATCTTTCATATACTTGGTACATATATTTCCTTATCTCTTAACCATTCTCATATTGATAAACATTTAGGCAATTTCCAAATTTTTTCAACACAGAAAATGCTGCAATAAACACATTTTTACATGAATGTTTGGGCTTTAATACTAGTACTAATATTCTAATTGGAACTGAGTTTTTGAAGAGTATGCAGAGGTAAACCAAATGTCAGGCGAGTTCATCTTGTCTTTTTATATATAGATAAGTACACAAGATTAATTCCACTTCTAATCTGTTGGAAATCCATAGAAACCTCATATTCTCATGGACATCTCTGCTTCTCAGCTCCTATTCCCTGTGACTTCCTTTAGTTTATGGATAATCTTGCCGTCTAACATACGTGACTCTCTTCTGTACCACATTGTGTCAAATATAAAACTCTGCTTCCTCTCATCACTTTTACAACAAAAACACTCAAACAAGGCAGTTTCTCCTTTACATTTGTCTTACTGGTTTTTTTTAATTTGTTATTTACAGATCTACTGAGGTTTGCCAGACCTTTACAGCTAATGTTGACGATAGATAATGTTTGGTCTTTAACTTTAACACGCATAATTAGCAAACAAGATAAGTACGTCCTTTCAAAAAAGGCTTTGTATGGGGGCCGGCTCCGAGGCCGAGTGGTTAAATTCTCCCCCTCTGCTTCTGCTGCCCAGGGTTTCACTGGTTCGGATCCTGGGTGTGGACATGGCACCGCTAGTCAGGCCATGCTAAGGCGGCATCTCACATGTCACAACTAGAAGGACCCACAACTAAAATATACAACTATGTACTGGGGGGATTTGGGGAGAAAAAGAAAAAAAAAGGATTGGCAACAGTTGTTAGCTCAGGTGTCGATCTTTAAGAAATGAATAAAAAAAAGGCTTTGTATGTGTGAGCTAACCTTACTCAAGATTTGGAAGGTGAAATAGGTTTTCATTTCAAAAACACAAACCACTAAAAATTTACTATGATAATTCCTGTTCTTAAAAGTCCTTTGGTCACCATGCCATAAGGCTAGAATCTTCCTTCCCTGCCCCCATGCCTTCTCGTAACTATTTGTCTTCCCTCCTCTTTCTCACAAGCAAGGAAAACCTAATTCTTCCTATTTTCTGGTGGAGAAATATTCTAATTTTTTCAATCTCTCTCCCCAAATTCTCTGTTTTGTTATTAGCACTTCAAATACCTTGGCCATAACTTTAAAAGTAAATTTTTTTTCTCTTTTTTTCTAATTACGTCATGTTCACCACCCAAAGTCTGACTGCCATCCGCCATCATACACATATGCCCTTTTACCCCTTTTGCCCTTCTACCTCCCCCCTTCCCATCTGGTAACCACCAATCTATTCTCTGTGTTTATGTGTCTGTTTGTTGTTGTAGTTTTATCTTCCACGTATAAGTGAAATCATACGGTATTTGGTTTTCTCCATCTGACTGACTTCTCTCAGCATAATGCCTTCAAAGTGCATTCATGTTGTCGCAAATGGCAAGATTTCATCTTTTTATGGCTGAGTAGTATTCCATTGTATATATATTTTACATCTTTATCCATTCATCTGTTGATAGGCACTTAGGTTGTTTCCAAGTCTTGAATATTATGAATAATTCTTCAGTGAACATAGGGGTACATATATCATTTCGAGTTAGTGTTTTCATGTTCTTTGGATAAATACCCTGTGGTGTAATAGCTGGATCATATGATAGTTCTTTTCTTGATTTCTTGAGGCATCTCCATACTGTTTTCCATAGTGGCTGCACCAATTTACATTCCCACCAAGAGTGTATGAGGGCTTCCTTTTCTCCACATCCTCTTCAATACTTGCTAATTCTTGTCTTCTTAATAATAACTATTCTTACCATATGAGGTCATATCTCATCGTAGTTTTGATTTGAATTTCTTTAATAATTAGTGATTTGAACACCTTTTCCTGTGCCTGTTGGCCATCTATATATCTTCTTTAGAAAAATGTCTGTTCAGATCTTCTGCCCATTTTTTAATTGGTTTATTTTCTTTTGGCATTGAGTTGTATGAGTTCTTTATATTTTGGATGCCAGTCCCTTATCAGGTATATGATTTGCAAATATCTTCTTCCAATTGGTAAGCTGTCTTTTCACTTTGTCGATGCTTTCCTTTGCTGTGCAGAAGCTTTGTAGTTTGATGTAGTCCCATTTGTTTATTTTTTCTTTTGTTTCCCTTTCCTCAGGAGACATGATAGTCAAAAAGATACTGCTAAGGTGATGTCAAAGAGTGTACTGCCTATGTTTTCTTCTAGGAATTTTATGGTTTCAGGTCTTACATGCAGGTGTGTAATCCATTTTGTGTTAATTTTTGCGTATGGTGTAAGATAACGGTCTACTTTCATTTTTTTGCATGTGGCTGTCCAGTTTTCCCAATGCCATTTATTGAAGAGCTTTCCTTTCTCCAAGTAAAATTTTAAAGTTCTGCTTGTTTAAGTTTTCTGACAGTACCCACTCTCCTTCATGTTATTTGTCTCAGGAGAGGAAAACGGGTGGTTTCATTCTTCCAGGTGCACATATTTGCAATTTTGATAAATACTTTCAAATTGCCCTGTAAATGGTGGACAGCACTATTTTCATTAACACCAAGAGTGCAGAGAATGCTGATTCTCTAAAGCCCTTGCTAATTGAATATTATCCATCTCACTTTTTGTTGTTTATGTCAATCTATTGAAGGGAAAATGATATTTTATTGTTTTCTTGATTTTCATTTGAACAATCGGTGAAGTTAAATAAATTTCAAAAAATATCTATTGAATATTCTCATTTCTGCTCTGTGAATTGTATATACTTTATCCACATTTCTAACTGGGTGTTTGATTTTTTAATATCAAAGTGGAGTTCTAAGTGAATACTAAGTTCAAAGTGAATACTGAACCTTTACTTCTGTAAATGTTGCAGATGATATCTCTCAGACTGCCATTTTTCTTTTCACTTTGTTGATGCTGGCTTTTGTAATTTCTTTTATTAGCTCTAAAGATTTTAATTTTTTCTATTACGTGTTCCAGGTAGATAAGCATATAAGCAACAAGATATGATCATTTTTCTTTCCATTATTTATACCTTTTACTTATTTGTGCTGCATAATTACATTTTCTAGGAATTCCGGATCAATGTTGCATAATAACTGTGATACCAGGCATCCTTGTGTTGTTCCCAACTTTACTTGGTTTGTCTTCAGTGTTTCACTATCAAGTATGATGGTCTTACTCTATTTTTGATAGCTAACTATTAAGTTGGAAATGCATTCCTTCTAATTCTAGGCTACTAATAGTTTTTAATTTTTTCTGATAGGAATTGCTTTTATTTTCCATTTCATTGTTTTTTCAGTATTAGTTTAGATGATCGTATGATTTTTTTCTTTAACCTATCAATTATATTTTTTTCTTTAATTAAACCATCATTGCAATATTACAATTGTCCTTATTTGGTCATAATATATTAAGACTTTTCTGAAATTATTTTGCTAATATTTTAGTTAGGATTTTGGCATCTATGCTCATGTGGGAGGTTGGTCTATACTTTTTATTTTGCAATTTTTTATCATTGTTGATTTGATACAAATGTTATTCTAGCTTCTATGCACTGGAAAAACTAAAAAGAAAGCTCTATCAGTTTCTAGCTGTGTGATAATGGGCCATTTGGTTAACCTCTCCAGCTCCCAGTTTCTTATCTTTTTACCTTTATTTTTAAAGTTTAATATATTCCAATTTTTCCAATTTTGCCTAGAGTCTTTTTAGGATTATAAGTTCGAGTAACTTTTAAAGTTTTCTATGCTTATTGCACTAGTAATATTCTCTCCTCTATGTGAGTCAATTTTGTTCATTTATAATTTTCTAGAAAATGGTCTAGTTCATCAAAATGTATAAATTTATTAGTAGAATACTATACTGTATATCTTGAAAATAGCTCATGTTTTGTGTCTGTAGTTAGACTTTATCATTCTTAATTTTTTAAAATTTGCTTCTTGGTGTGAATTACCAAATATCTGTCAATTTTCTTGTTATTTTTGAAGGTTTGGCATATATATTTATCAAATATTCTAATTTTTCTAAATTTTTATATATTATTTAATTTACTTCAGATTATTTTGTTGTTTTCTTGTCTCAAGATAAATTTGAAATTAATATCTTTTCTATTTTTTTTCTTTTCAATAAAGGCAGTTAAAGCTATCCATAATCCTCTCAGAACTGCTTTGTTTCTAGACTAAGACTTTGAAATGTAATGATCTCATCGTTCCCTCTTTCTAAATTTTCTATATTTCAGTTTTGATTTCTTCTTAAAGCAAGTTACTTAGGATAGCTTTTTAAAAAAAATTCAAGTTATCTTTTGTAGTTTTTGACTAATATTTTTATTTATTTCTAGTTGATGACACTGAAGTTGAAAAAAGTAACCACTATGTTTTCTGTTTTTGTATTATTTTTTGTTTTCTATGTGATGTAGTACATGATAAATGTTGTAAGTATTCTGCAAGAATTCTGTGGGGATTTCAACTTATGATAGACTCCCATAGTAGAATTAATTAAAAAAGAAATATATGCTATGAGCTTTGATAGAGTAGCTTGCAGGGGACCAATACTCCTGCTGAGAACAAACAAAAAATCTGTAAAATTCAGGATTCATTTTCAAGGTCTCTGGATATTTTCAAAGACAATTAGGATTTGAAGGTCTGGAGCATAGAGGGAAAGGAAGGTCATTGAGATAAGCCCAGCCTTTTACCTGCTGCTCTTGGTCCATTTGCTGATTCTTGATGCCAAGAAAGAGGTAGAGAAGCCAGGATAGATTTAGCCAGTCTCACAGATTGGGGGACAGATATTGAATATCTGGTATTCAAAGGGATCATAACATGAGAGGCTAAGAGAGAACGAAGGCACAAATACATGAGCTAAACACTTAACACCAATTTCCCCCTTCAGGCCTTTTCTCACTGAGCTGTGCAAGGCAAGATGGTAAGAAACCAAGCAGAAAACAGCAGAAAAGCAAAGTGGAGTTTTCCACAGTTTCATGTGCTGGGAGCAAAAAATTGGAGTTCAGGATCCCTCATTAGGTAGCGTCAGTAAGTGATACTACAGGCTCTCAGTTGGAATCCATGAGGAATTAAACTCTAGGAATGTAGGCAAAACAGAAGGAGAGGAGTTTATCAAGACTGCCAAGTGGGCTTGGGCCACTTCAGTCCAGAACTGGATTCAGGTGCTCTGCCTCTTTGCAGCCTAGATAGGCGAGTGAGCAAACTTTTTCTGAAAGAAGATAACCTCATGCAGAGCTTCCATAATTTTTCACAGACAATGTCTGGCACTCAAAATATTAACCAACATAACAAAAACCAATTTCAAAAGAAGAATATGGATGACTGAAGGCCTGCTGGGAGTCTAGCTATTTAGTATCAGACTTTGACTTTAAAATTATTGTGATCAACATCTTCAAGAAAGCAGATGGCAAGAGAGTAGGTTTGGATTTTCCCAAATAAATGAAAGACATTAAATCACGATTCAAGAATTGTGATGAACTGCAAGCAGAATAACATAAAAAGAAAACCACTCATAGACACATCATAGTAAAACTGCAGAAAACTAATGTCAAACGGAAAATTTTAAAAACATCTAGAGCAAAAGACTCACCACCTTCAAAACAGCAGCAATTAAACAGAAAACTGCAAAGCCCTGCTGTGAGTAATTAAAGGAAACTAAATAACTGAAGGGATAAACCAGACTAATGAATTGGAAGACTTCATATTGTAATTACATTAGTCCTCCGCAAATTCATCTGTAGATTTGGTGCAATCCCAATGAAAACATCAGCCAGTTTTTGAGTGTGTGGGCATGTGTGTGTGTGTGATTTGACAAGCTCATTCTAAAATTTAGAAGGAATTATAAAGGCCCAGAATAGCAAAGACAATCTTGAAGAACAACAATAAAGCTGGAGGATTTAGACTACCAGATATCATGACTTATTTTAAAGCTATAGGAATTGACACCATTCATTGTACAAGAACAGACTAATAGACCAAAGAAACAGGAGAGTTCAGAAATAAAGTTACATGATCTAGTCTCTACTAAAATTCAGTGAAGGAAAGAATAACGCTTTCAATAAATGGAGCAGAATTAATTGGATATCCAAATTAAACCTTGACCTCTCCCTCCTACTATATTAAAAAAATCAATTCCAGATGTATTGTGACCTGGATATAACAGATAAAATGTAAAGCTCAAATAAGAAAAGTTTTTAATCTTGGAATACACAAAGGTCTCCTAAACAGCACACAAGGAGCAATATCCATGAATAAAAGAAATAATAAATTGGACTACAATAAAATTAAAAGCATATTTTTTTCTTCAGAAGACATAATTAAAGAGTAAAAAGGAAAGCTATGGAGTAAGAAAAGATATTTGTGAGTTTTTATATACAACAAAAGATGCATCCAAAGCAATAAGAAAAGTAAAAGAATACCCAAGGAAATAAAATGGGCAAAAGACTTGAATAAGCTCTTCAAAAAAAAAAAAATCCAAATGGCCAATACACATATGCAAATGTCGTCAAGACAATGCAAGCTAAAACCACAATGAATACCTCCACACACTCACTAGAATGAATCCTTTTAGAAGACTGGCAATACTATATGCTGGAAAAGATACAGAACAATTGGAACTTTCATACTGTTGATGGAAATGTAAACAGGTACAAACACTTTGGGAAAAAATTTGCAATATCTTTAAAAGCTGAATGTATACCAATCATGCAGCCTAACAATTTCCACTCTTAGGTACACGCCTAAGAGAAATGAGTGCGTATATCCACAAATATAATATAGAAGAATGTCCATAGCAGCTTTGTACAGAATAGCCCGTAACTGGAAACAATCCAAATATTTATCAACGGCAGAATAAATAAATAATGTATTCATATAATGTGTTACTACACAGCAATACAAATGAAAAAAATCACTATTGCACGTAACTTTAAGGATGAATCTCAGAAACAATGTTGATTGAAAGGTGTTAGATATAAGGGGTAATTGCTGCAAGATTATATTTCTATAAAATTAAAAAACAGCTTAACAAAACTACTTTATGGCATTAGAAATCTGGATAATGATTCCCTTTGGTAGGAGGTAGTAACTGGTTGGGGGCAGGAGGAAAGCCAATGTTGTGTTGGTGATGTTCTGTGAAAGAGGTGAAAGGATCAAATAGCACCTACATTACAACAACTGAATCTTTGAAGGCAAAGGTGTTGGTCCTCTGAGTGCCAGGCCCTTAATAAGATGAGTTGGTAGGAGAACGTTTGAAAATTTATGAAAAGGATAAAAAGATACCCAAGACTAAGAAAATCCAATTCTGAAAGATACATGGTCCAGCTGATGCAATTTTTGAGGATTCCAATTATTGTGAAAAGTTTTGGCCCATTGTTAGTAAAGGCTATCAAAATATATGTAGAAGTAGTAAATATTCTTTATATACTGGATGGAAATAAACATATTTAATAACTCTTTAGGTATCTAAACTGCTTAGCTGAGTTACATTTTTTAATGATGCTTATCTATACATAGATGGTTCTTTTTAATTCTATGAGTACAGAGTGTAAAAGTTATAGACTATATTTTCATTTTCTGAAATAAAATATCTTTAAACTCACATAAAGCAGTAATCTGAACTTCAAGTCATTCATTTGGTCATAGGGAAAATTTATTGAGCAGCTATTATGCATTATATATCACAGTAGGCAATGGGAAGAGACTGTGATACCCGCTCCTAAGAATTTTCTGACAGCTGGGTGTTAGAGACAGAAGCAAACTTGGGAGAAGTATAGTATACTGGTTAATGGAATAACGCCTGGAGTCAAATTGTCTGGGTTAAAAAACAAGCTTCTTCATTTATTAACTGTGTGACTTCAGACAATATGCTGAAATCTCTTTATGCTTATTTCTTCATCTTGAAATGGAATAATAATAGTACTAACTTACAGCGTCATTGTGAGGGCTAAATTAAAGGAGACAGTATAGGTAAATTAGCCAGCCCTGGTGGTCTAGTGGACAAGCTTTGGTGCTCTCACTGTCACGGCATGAGTTCACTTCCTGGTTAGCGACCCACACTCCCTGTCCGTTGCTTGTCATACTGTGGGCAGGCAGAGTTCAGCTCTGCTGTATACGGGGTTGCTGGGATTCTGACTTCACAGCACTAACAATGAACAGGGAAATTGCTTAGCAAAATACCTAGGCATCTAGTAAATGCCAAATTATTATTATTATAAAATCACCATACATTGTGATAGGTTTTATGATAAAGGTCAGTACAGAGTATTATGTGAACCCAGAATAGAGGTAACAACCTACACTTTGGTGGTTCAGGGAAGAACTTCCGTAGATGACATATTCTAAGGTCGCAATTCAAAAAATTTTTATTAATTTCCTACTGCTGCTAGGTATTATGCTAAGTTTTAAGGAGATAACGCAAACAAACCACAATTTGTTCCCTCAAGGTGCTCACTGACTACTGGGGAAACACACAATTATAATGTAGTATGATACACATTGGGATTGGATAATTACAGTGTGTCCTAGATACATTTAAGCAAGGCATCTCACTCAATATTGGAAGACCAAGAAAGGCTTCTTTTTTTCGTTGAAGAAGATTGTCCCTGAGCTAACATCTGTTGCCAATCTTCCTCTTTTTGCTTGAGGAAGATTGTTGCTGAGCTAACATCTGTGGCAATCTTCCTCTATTTTGTATCTGGGACGCTGCCACAGAATGGCCTGATGAGTGGTGTGTAGGTCTGTGCCCGGGATCTGAACCATGAACCCCAGGTCACTGAAGCAGAGTGTGTGAACTTAACCATTACACCACTGGGCCGGCCGCCCAGGAAAGATTTCTTGAAGAAAATGTAATGTAAGCTTAGATGTGAAGAATAAATAGTAGTTGTTCAGTGGAAGTAAAGGAGGCTCAGTATTCCAAAAGAAACAACGCATACAAAGGGCAGAAAGGAAGAGAGAGCACAACACGAGATTTTCTAGAAATGGGCCTAAGACACTTGCATAGCACCCCCCTCTCCAGCTTTAGATGTGAGAAGATTTTATTAGCATTTGAATAGACAGTGAAGAGCACTAAAGACAAGGCCTATATTTCTGTACTTTGGCAAATTTCTTTTTCTTTTTTGGTAAGGAAGTTTGGCCCTGAGCTAACATGTTGCCAATCTTCCTCTTTTTAGTTGAGGAAGATTATCACTGAGCTAATGTCTGTGCCAATCTTCCTTTATTTTGTATGTGGGATGCTGCCATAGCATGGCTTGACGAGTGGCACTAGGTCTGTGCCCAGGATCCAAATTGTGAACCCCAGGCCGCCAAAGTGGAGCACCTGAACTTAACCACTACACCACCTGGCTGGCCCCAGTATTTTGGCAAATTTTTAAAAAGAAATATAAATAAGGTTTATGAAAAATGCTAAAGCTCAAGAGAAGGCTAAGAAGTAAAATACGTCTCTGAAAAAAGTTACTAAAGGAAGCAGAAGAAAAATTTAGAAACTACATGTTTCAGATTCTCACTATACAAGAATGTGTTTTTTTATACTATAAGACATGATTATTGCAAGGCAAAAATAGTTTGAGATTAAAAAAAGACAGATAAAAAACAAGATATGTGGGGGTAGACTACTGTAAGAAAATGCAATGGTAAAATTAATACTCAGCTTGAAAGAAGTAAGAATTAGAATTGACCCTCCAAAATAAATGAGAAATGTGGCTGTATTAAACCGCAAAGTGAAGCCCCCCAAAATATCCACACCAAATCCCTGGAATTTATGAATGTTACCTTATATGGCAAAAGATGTGATTACAGATCTTGAGAGGTGGAGCTTATCCTAGATCACCCAGGGGGACCCTAAATGCAATCACATGTATCCTTATGAAAGAGAGACACAGGGAGTTCTGAGGGAGAGACACAGAAGACAAAAGGTGATATGAAGATGAAGCCAGAGATCAGAGTGATGGAGTCAAGAAATGCCTAGAGCCACTAGAAGCTGGAAGATGCAAGGAATAGAATTTCCCCCAGAGCCTCTGTAGGGAGCACAGCCCTTCAGACTTCTTGATTTCAGGCTTATGGCCTCCAGAACTGGGACAGAATAAATTTTTTCATGTTTTAAGTCACCAACTTTGTAGCAATTTTTAACAACAACTACAAGAACTAACACATAGACTAGCACTAATAATACAATAAAAGAATTTTCATATATGCAAGTGTTTAGAAAAGATCTTACTCTTGCGCCCATTATGAAAAAGTTATTTTAATGGGTATTAGGTGTTACAGAAAACTGAAGGGCAATATAAATCAAGAACTCAGGGATGTTAACCTTGTGGTACAGAAGCATTGGAAGTGAATTTTGAAGTGAAATATATGGAATTAAGTAGAAATAATCATTAATAGCTAGAAATAGACATAGCTAGAAATTCAAGACAAAAGGCGAATACGCTCTTGGAGTTTTATGTTTACAAATACTAATGATATGATAACACAAAATTATGAATCTATAAGCCCAGATTATACTAATAAGTGCCAAGAAATCAATTTGAAATAGATTGGAAGTGAAAGTACTTCCTAAAGTGTAAAATATTAGCAAGTGTTCTTATGGAAGGAGGTGTTATACCAATTGGTTCCCAATAAGGAGAGATTATTGAGAGTCTGTGAGAGAAAAAATAGTTCGGTTTCAAAACTGTGATTTGATGGATACCTTACTTAAAAGAGTGTCCTCATAAAGTATCAGAAAACAGCATCCTCTCTTTCCCCTTGGAAATTCACAATGCATGACGCCCCGTCATTCAAGGGTTTGAGATGTTCTGCAGGAATAAACAAGACAAAACAAAACAAAAAGCCAGCATCTCCCAAACTTATTTGTAAATGGACCCTCCTTATTAAGATATACTAACCATCCTCCTCTCAAGATCAGTTCTGGAAGTATTGTACTAAATGCAGCTGTGGCATTTGAGACAAATGACAATCCCTCCTCCCAAACTCATGATAAAGGGGATGAGAAGAAGGAGCAGCTAAGTCTATTAGCTTTGTTTTTGTTAACCTGGCTCCTTTGTCATGGAGCTAGCTCCAGATTTTTTAACCATTGCTTTCTCTGAGGTCCATAATGCCACTACCAGTCAAACGTGCCAAGTCACCAAATCCACACAACTTTCTCCTGAAATCATCAACGTGCAGTCTCACTAGTGCTTTCCAGTCAGGGAATAGGGACAAAGGGGAGACAGTGCTCCTTTTTTTGGCTGCTATTTGATGGAGCAATTACTGCATTTCACACAAACGACTAGTAAGAAATAGGGGCAGTGACTAGATTTTTCAGGAAATTTCTCTGTCATAAAGATGAAGTTATTATGAGAAATGCTTTAAAATTCAGAAGCTTGTGCATGTGAATTTTTTATACACTTCTACTTTTTAAACTTTCGAATTTCAAAATGCACTAATGATGGAATATCTTTTCCTCCTTCCTGGAAAATATATGACAAATATCGAATGCTAGATTAAAATTAGGAGTCTGAGGTTCTAATTTTGGTTCTGCCATTTACTAAACATATACTATTAGGCAAATAAATTAATATAGCCACCTAGGTTATGCCTAAGGCCTTTGATGAGCTAAAGTCAACCTGTCTTTTAAGATTTAAATAAAATTGAGTTCCTCATATATTTTGAACATTAGCCCCTTATCAGATATATGATTTGCAAATTTTTTCTCTCATTCTGTAGGTTGCCTTATACATACAACTCAATAGCAAAAAAACAAATAATTCAGTTTAAAATTGAGCAAAGGATCTGAATAGACATTTTTCCAAAGAACACATATAAATGGCCAAGAGGTATATGAAAAGGTGCTCAACATCACTAACCATCTGGAAAATGCAAATCAAAACCACAACTAGCTATCACCTCATACTTGTCAGGATGTTACCAAACATGATAACATGTATGTCTGGCTGTTATCAAAAAGATAAGAGGTAGAAAATACTGGGAAGGATGTGTAGAAAAGGAAACTTTTCTGAACTATTGGTAGAAACATAAGTTGAGACAGCCATTATGGAAAACAGTATGGAGGTTCCTCAGAAATGGAAGATAGAACTGGCGTATGATACAGAAGTCCCACTTCTGGGTATTTATCCAAGGACGTGAAATCAGGCTCTCAAGGAGATATTGGCATCTCCTTGTTCATTGCAGCATTATTCACAATAGCCAAGACATGGAAACAACCGAAGTGTCCATCTGCAGATGAAGGGATAAAGAAGTTATAGTGTGTATATTATTCAGTAATAAAAAAGAAGGAAACCTCATTTGTGACAACATGGATGAATCTGGAGGACATTATGCTAAGTGATATAAGCCAGACAGAGAAAGAAAAGTACTGTATGATCTCACTTACATGTTGGAATTTAAAAAAGTTGAGCTCAGAACCAGCGAGTAGAATGGTGGTTCCCAGGGACTAGCGGGGAGGGGAAATAAGGAGATGTTGGTCAAAGGGTACAAACTTTCAGTAAAAGATAAAGAAGTTCTGGGAATCTAATGGACAGCATGGTGATGATAGCTAATAATGCTGTATTCTAAACATGAAATTTGCTAAGAGAGTCGATACTAAGTGCTCTCACCACACCAACCAAATAAACAAATAAAATGGTAACTATGTGAGGTGCCAGATGTGGTAATTAACTTGATCGTGGTAACCATTTCACAATATCTCATGTTGTGTACTTTATATATAAATACAATTTTATTTGTCATTTATGCTTAAATAAAACTGGAAAAATATTAAGTTACTTGACATTACACCTGGAACAATATACATAAATAAAATTGACTCAGATCCCCAGCCATATGTGGCGGGAGGCCCAAGGTCCTTCCTGATGTCTCCAATCTACATTTCTCCTAGTCATCTCTGTCTTGGATTTCCTGACACTGCCATACTCTTGATTCTCATTATGCTTCTCACATGTTCCGAATCTGCAGTCGCTATGCAACTCTATGCTGAATGCTGGACTTACTCTAGTACTCCCTCAATATAGCACAGGCACAAAATTTGATTACAGCAGCCTTTTATTGAAGGTTTGAAGCATTAGGAGCATGGCAAAATATAGGGCAGAACAGTGTGCTTAAAATGAAATACCAGGCATTCTTTCGTCATTCTTGCCACTAGAAAGTTCTCACTGGTTTATCACCATTTACTTGGGCCCTCTCTCTATTTTATTCTGTCTCTCATTGTCACTAACCCCATACATCTCTTCCCTCTTGACAAATTCTGTCCAAATAAATTCAGCTATTTATTTACCCTTTCCCTGCTACCTCCCCACCCAGAGAGGTTATGCCCTTGGGATCAAATTTTTAATATCCAACAATCTATTCAGATATTTTGTTAAATTAAAAAAATCTCTCTCCCTGAAGAATTCTGGAAATTCTGATCAAATTTTAATGTAACAATAATTTTGTTCTCATGATTTGTAAAGTATTTACCTCGGTTACCTCCAAAACAGAGATAAAGAGCTTCAAAATAAAAGATGGATATACAATAGAATCATTAAAATACAAATACAAATATATGGAGCAGTTAGTCTAACAAAATCTGGGTTAATATAATTAAGTTTGAATATTAGATTCAACTCTGGAAGCAAAGGCCAAAAATTGAAGACACGATGGAATACCAACTCCTCGTTATTTGATAAAAAGAAACATTAGATTTTAATAATACTATTAAACTCTTCCCTATACTAGATTCCCAAATTAATTTAACATATTTGTATTCTTACAAGGGCCATCATAACGAGTGACAGCTTTATATTTCATAGAACATACAGAAACTTCTTTTTAAAGACACTTTCTTAGCTCTTTAATATGGCCAATATAAATAAAAGTAACTTAGTAAGACATTTTTAAGAGTTTAAGTTAATGATATTAAGGTAGAAACATTTCTGGTGATTAAATAGTTACTGAGTTAAAATTTAAAATAGCTAATGCAGATGGATAACAAGTTCTTTAGGCAGGGGTCAACAAACCACAAGCCAAAGGCCAAGTCTAGCCTACTGCCTGTTTTTGTACAGCTCATGAGCTAAGAATGATTTTTATATATATATTTTTTTTAAGATTTTATTTTTTCCTTTTTCTCCCCAAAGCCCCCCGGTACATAGTTGTGTATTCTTCGTTGTGGGTTCTTCTAGTTGTGGCATGTGGGACGCTGCCTCAGCATGGTCTGATGAGCAGTGCCACGTCCGCGCCCAGGATTCGAACTAACGAAACACTGGGCCGCCTGCAGCGGAGCGCGCGAACTTAACCACTCGGCCACGGGGCCAGCCCCTGATTTTTGCATTTTTAAATGGCTGAAAAAAAAATCAAAAGAAGAATAATGTTTTGCGATATATGAAAATTATGTGAAATTAGAATTTCAGTGTCAATAAAGTTTGATTTGAATACAGCCATGCTCATTTCCTTACATATTGTCATTCCCCATTTTCATGCAATGATTGAAGAGCTGAGTCCTTGCAACAGAGACTGTGTGGCCCACAAAGCCTAAAACATTTACAATGTGGCCCTTTACAGAAAACGTTTGCCAACCCTGCTTTAACTATCAACTGGCTTCAGTAGGCTTTTGACGGACTCTGGGTATCATCCCTTTTAATGCTGAGTTTTGAAGAGCAGTTGAGCAGGAAGCGTGTGCTATGAAAATCTAAGACTCTGACTTGTATTCTCTCCCTGTAGGAAGGCTACCCCACCTCTGCACTAAATTGGGTCACAGGTGTAACTGGGAGTGGGCCAAATTTTCTGAAAGCAACGGCTATGATTGCTACCGCCTCTATGCCTCAGAAAGTGCTTGGCTGAGACTCAGGTTTTCTGACAATAATTGAGAAGATTAGCCTTTGCCCATCTTAATCTTTTAAAAAAAAATTCCTATGTGATCATTTTAGCAGCTTTATTGAGATATAATTAATTCACATACCATATTGTTCACCCACTGAAAGTGTAAAGTTCAATGGTTTTTAGTGTATTCATATATGTGCAACAATCACCACAGTCAAATTTAGAACATCTTTATCACCTCAAAAAGAAACCCCATACCTTTGAATGATGACCTCCTACTCCTTGTCATTCCCCCAGGCCTAAGCAACCAATCTACTTTCTGTCTCTAGAGAATTCCACGTTCTGGACGTTTCATATTTGAAATGATATAATATGTGGTCTTCTGTCATTGGCTTCTTTCATTTATGATAACATTTTTAAGGTTCATCCAAGTTATAGCATGTATCAGTACGTTATTCCTTTTAATGTTCAAATAATATTTTATTATATGAATATACTACATTTTTCTGATCTATTCATCAGTTGATGGACATTTAAATCATTTCCATTTTTAAGTGTTATCAATAATGCTTTCATGAACACTGATGTGTGGGGTTTTATGTGGACATATGCTCTCACTTCTCTTGGGTAAATACCTAGGAGTAGAGTTGCTGGGCCATGTGATAACTCCATGATTAATCGTTTGAGAATCTGCCAGACTGTTTTCCAAAGCAGCTGCCCCATTTTACATCCCTAACAGCTCCATATGAAGGTTCTGATTTCTCCACATCTCGCCAATACTTGTTTCTGACTTTGTGATTCTAGCCATCCTAGTGGAAGTGAAATGGTATCCCAGAGTGGTTTTGATCTGCATTTTCCTGATGACTAAAGATGCTGAACATTCTTTTCACGTGTATACTTCTTTTTTACTTCTCTTTTTCCAGTGTTTTAAGGTGTAAAATTAGCTTGTTGATGTTGAATCTTTCTCCTTTATTAATATTGGCACTTATAGCTATAAATTTCTAAGTACTACGTTAGCTGCATCCCATGTTTTTAGATTGTGTCTGCACTTTCATTCATGTCAAAGTATGTTCTAATTTCCCTTTTGATTTCTTTTTTGACCCATTGGTTATATAAGAGTATAGTGTTTAATTTCCACATTTGTGAATTTCACAAACTTTTTCCTGCTGTTGATTTCTAATTCCATTCTATGTGGTCAGAGAACATACTTTGTATTATTTATAATCTTTTAACTTTATTAAGATTAGTTTTATGTCCTAGGATATGCTCTATCCTGAAGAATGTTCTCTGTGAACTTAAGAAGGATGTATACTTTGATGTTGTTGAGTAGAGCATTCTGTACATGTCTGGTTAGGTCTGGTTGGTTTATAATGTTGTTAAAGTCTTCTATTTCCTTCTTGAGCTTCTGCCTACTTGTTCTATCCATTATTGAAAGTGTGCTATTGAAGTCCACAAATATTATATTTGAATTGTCTATCCTTGAATTTCTGTCAGTTTTTACTTCTTGTATTGTGGTGCTCTGTTATTAGATGCACATATGTTTATAATTGCTGTATATTCCTGATGTATTGACTTGCTTCATATATCTTTTTCCATCATTTTACTTTCAATATATTTGTATCTTTGAATCTTAAGTGCATCTCCTATAGAGAGCATATACTTGAGTCATGGTTTTTTTCAATCCAATCTAACAATCTCTGCCTTTTGATTGGATCATTTAATTCATTAACATTTATTGTTATTATTGATATGGTTGAATTTATGTTTACCATTTAACTTTTTTGTTTTATATATATCTCATGTATTTTTTGTTCCTCTATTCCTGTTTTACTTCTTTCTTTTGCATTAAGTGAATATTTTCTAGTGTATCATTTTATTTTCAGTTTCAGTTTCAGTTTTTTCACTATATTTATTCTATTCACTTTTGAATGGTTAGTCTGGAGGTTACCATATACATGTTAGCTTATCTGGTTCAGCTTCCAATTTATTAGCTTAATTTTAGTGATATATATAGCAATGTTACTCCTACATAGCTCTATCCCTTTTTTCCTTTTCTGTAGTATTACTGTTATACATATTACATCTACTTATGTTAAAAATCTAACAATGCATTGTTATAATTATTACTTTAACATTTGTGGTCATTTTCTTAGCATAAATCAGCTTTGCTCCCACCTTCCTCCTTTGGATTGCTATCAGCAAATACACTACACGCATACTACACTTTTATATGTTATGGGCCCAATAATAATATACTATATACATATTATTTTATACAATTACTTTTTAAATCTGTTAAGAGGAAAGAGAAAAAAATGCATTTCTACTGTCTTTTATATAAAACATAATTACCTTGATTGGTGTTTTTTTGTTTTTTTCATGTGGATTTGAATACTGTCTGAGGTTACTTGCTTTCAACCTGAAGACATTTAGTACTCCTTTAGTATTTCTTGTAAGGCAGTTCAGCCAGCAACAAATTCTGGTTTTTGTAGATCTGGGAAAGTTGATTTAACGTACATGTTTGAAAGATAGCTTTGCTGGATTTAGGATTCTTGGTTGACAGTTTTGTTCTTCGAGCACTTTCCCTTCTGGCCTCCATTGTTTCTACTGAGAAGTCAGCTACTAAACTTCTTGAGGTTCCCTTGTAAGTAATGAGTTGTTTTTCTTTTGCTTCTTTCAAGGTTTTCTCCTTGTCTTTGACTTTTAGCATTTTTATTTTGTATCTATTTGTGGATCTCTTTGTGTTTATCCTACTTCGAGTTTGTTGAAACTTTTTGTATATGTAGGTTATTGTTTTTCAGCAAATTTTCTAGATTTTCAGCCATCATTTCTTCAAATACTTTTTCTGCTCCTTTCTCTCTCTTCTCTCCTTTTGGTAGTCCAATGATGAATAGTTTGATTCACTTGATGGTGTATACATTTCTCTCATTTTTATTCATCTTTTCTTCTCTCTGTTTTTTGGCTTATATAATCTCTATTGATATATCTTCAAATTTTCTTTCCTTTACTTTGTGAATATGCACTTTCTCTTGTCTATTTTTTCTCCTAGTGGATGGGGTCTACTGTCCTGTTTCTTTGCATGCCTCATCATTTGTTATTGTCAACTGGGGACATTTTAGATAATATATTTTGACAGTTTTAGGTAATATTCCCCGTTAGGAGCTTGTTATTATTTTCTGTTTGTTTATTTATTTAGTGGTTGACTTTTATTTTAGTGAAATCTATTCCCCTCATCCCATAGTGTTCAGCCTCTGATATTGTTGCTCAGAGGCATAGCTTTAGATATAGTGTCAGTCATGTTGAGATGACAGTGCTTTTTGAAGGGCTCTTTTCTTCTTTCTCTGACCACACCCAGCTGTTAAACTCTAATAATTGCCCCATGATTGCTCTATTGTTTTCAACAATGCCCTGGGGGCATAATTGTTCTATAAACTAATACAATCAAATTCTGGCTCCTTTGAAGAAATAGTTTCTGATGTCAGTATTTAATTTTTGTTCTGACCCCAGGAGGGCTTCTCCAAGCTGTCTTATTTCTGGTTCTCTTCAAACTAGCTGGCCTGCACTTTAGCTTATTTCTTGAATCTCCTTTTTGCACATTCACTGGATGAGCACTCATTTGGGTGGGCAGTAGCCTAGAATACTCTCAACTTGCCTCTCCAGTCATGGAAGCACCCCCATCCCAAGCTGGAGCAAGAGTGATCAGGGTTCACTGTTCTTAGAAGTGCTGTGCACAAGGTAGAGCCTCTGTTCCATGAATCAGGGCTGGATAGAAGAAGGAAGCCTCTCTCTTAATTGCACTTACCCACAACTTCACCTCAGCAACAGGTAGCTGGGGTCAGGATGAGAAATGCTGATACCTTACTCCTTCTAGGAAGAAAACCCTCCATCTGGATGCTAGTGGAAGAAGGAGCTCTATGTTCTTTGCTGCAGGAGTCTGGAGTGAAGTTTCTGCCTTGTTGAACTGGGAGGTGGGAGAGGGAGGTAGTAGTCTTGGTTCAAATAGGTGTTTATTTCCTGTTCACCCTTAGGATCACTTCCAGAGGCTTTAAATGGTTAGATTTTTTGAAAATAGTTTTCACCAATTTCACTAAAGTCAATCTCTTCTATGTGATATTGATTACAATTGATCCATGATTGAGTAACAGTTCTCTTCATAAAAAGAATCAACTTAATATCTCTGGACCTTTGTTTTCACCACTATAAAATGAGGAGGTTGGTATAAAGTAAGACTTTTTTCACTCCAAATTCCTATATTTTTCTATTTTAATACTGCAACAGAATACATAAGGTTAAATAACTCAGCTTATGCCACAAATTCAATGAAGAAAAAAATAGTGAAAATAGTTTTTGATTTATGTCAAACAATATAAAATAGCTAGCTATGCATACTTAATCCAGATTTTAAATAAGAGAATACAGAAAAATTGCCTACTGATGCTTCCAACCAAGCTCTTTTATCATGGGAGAAGTATCCAGTTACATGTATTGCCATAGTTAATCAATTGTTGAAAGAAGAAAACAAATGCTCCATAGGGTATTTCCTGGTGATTTTATTTTATTTCTTATTAAGTAAATAGTGCTTATTTTGGCTTTCTAAAATGTATTGACTCTTTTCCTAGGTTTTAACAATCAGCGACAGTGTTTTTGTTAAACCAAATTTAAATTAATTTTATCCTTTATGACAGTTTATGAGTTAAAAAATACCCTCTAGTGGTTGCTATCAAAACCATATATAGCTTGTTTAGCAAGAGAAGTTAATGAGGGAAAAACTTACCTTAATGATTAAAATACATGCCTCAGACTAGGTAGCAGTGTCCCCTAAAGCAATTCATTCCATAAAGATTATTGTGGGAATGGAACTTTAAAGAGAAATGTAAAGCTTAAATATTATTCTGTTTGAAATGTAAGGGCATTACTTATCTACAATTGACATTGTGTCCCAGTGCATAGAAGCCTAGAGAATAAATTAGTTTGCTTACCAATTCTATAATGCTAAAATGGTAGAATTCATTCTTATGATTTCCAGAGCTATGGATGTAAAAATAACCTATATTTTACCTGGCATTTTGAAATAGGAACAGCATCTTTCTTGCAGGAAGAGATTTGCTATTGGGTTTGAACATGCTTTTAGATGTATATAAACATGTTTTCTAATTTAGATTTGCAAAATATAAACAATTTGTAAAATCTGTTCCAAGGAGGACTTCCAGTTTCAGCTATACATGTAAGGAGCTTGGAAGTCATCACTCTTGTCCTTACAATAAGAGAAAGCTGGATAAAGACTTTTTTGGACATGTCATAGACCTGAGGTAGCAGGGAAAACCACAGCCCTCAAATCTGAAGAGACAGTTGAATTCAGAGAGTCAGAACCAAGATCTGTTTGCCTAGAACTTATAGGATCCATAAACTTACAGGATCACTTAGTAATTTTAATAAATTACTGGAAGCTGAATGTGAACTATCATGACAGTGAGAAACATTTGAGAGCAATAGTCTTATATATTTTTGGGTTATACCTCCAGGAATCCTACCAAGTTCTCACAGTAAAGAAGTGAGAAAGATTACTTACCAGCCCTGGCAGTAGGAGAAGAAGAGTACTCCTTGTGAAATGCACCAGACCTTCTCCATAACAAAGGACTACCCTCCAGGGGAAATGACTTTACCAGAGTGTTAACTCAAAGCCAGCAGGGGAAAGACATTATTCTCACTTTAGCTCCCTCTATTCTTCCTTAATCAGTGGGGAAAAAAGTTATACAAGAAGAAACACTTGTGAAGGTCACAGCCAGAGATATTGAACCACTAAAAGACTGGGATTTAATTGAAAGAATATAGAATTCTCTTCCTTTCCCACCTCTTACCACCTCACCAACAGGGCTCCAATATAATAATGATAAATTACAAACGAAAGAACTGCAAGACATAGACTCTCTCCAAAAAGTAGTAATTAAGGAAACTCAAAGTCAAGAGGAGAGAAGACTC
This sequence comes from Equus asinus, assembly GCF_041296235.1. Classification (NCBI taxonomy): domain Eukaryota; kingdom Metazoa; phylum Chordata; class Mammalia; order Perissodactyla; family Equidae; genus Equus; species Equus asinus. Next base: position 92,805,234 of record NC_091820.1, read on the forward strand.
TGGCATGTATAGGTATAGCAAACATTTAAGAAAGGCCAACGCCAGCCAGGTTAACATATTCCTCATGTTAGATGCCTATTTACTTCAGTTCCTGTTACCTAATAGAACATGTCTGGCTTTCAGCAAAAATTACAAGGTTCAACAAAAGACAAGAGAAAAACACAACCTGAGAAGACAAAGGAAGCATTACAAAAAGATGCAGATATGACACAGATGTTGAAAATATCAGATAGGAAATTTAAAATAACTATAATTAATAATTTAGGGATTCTAGCAAAAAAAAAGTAGACAATATGCAAGAAGAGCTGGGTAATGTACAGAGAGAGAGAAATTCTAACAAAAAAATTAAAGAGAAATGTTAGAAATCAAATCATCATAGATATGAAGAATACCTTGATGGACTCAAAGGTAGACTCAATGTGGCTAAGGAAAACCTCAGTGAGCTTGAGCATAGCTCAACAGAAACTTTCCAAACTGAAAAGCAAAGAGAAAAAGAATGAAAAAAAAGTGAACCGAATAGCCAATAATTGTGGGAAAATTACAAAAGATGTAACATACACATAATTAGAATACCAGAAGGAAAAGAGAGAATGGAGTAGAACAAATATTTGAAGTAATAATGCCGAGAACTTTCCAAAATAAATGACAGACATGAAACCACAGATTCAGGAAGCTCACAGAATATCAAGCAAGAGAAATACCAAAAATTACTATGAGTAAGTATATAATATTCAAACTTCAGAAAACAAAAGACAAAGAAAAAAATCTTGGAAGGAAGCAGAGGAAAAAAATACCTTACCTATAGGTAAACAAGGATAAGAATTACAGTTGTCTACTCTTCAGAAATCATGCCAGCAGGAAAAGACTGGAATGAAATGTTCAAAGTATTGAAAGAAAAAACCCCACCAACCTTGAAATCTATATCCAGCAAAATTTTCCTTTATTATTGGAGGAGAAATAAAGACCTTCTCGTAAAACCAACAAAAACTATGGAATTCATTGCAGTAGTCCTGCTGTGCAAGAAACACTGAAAGATTTTCTTTAAGCATTAAAAAAACTGATATAGGTCGTTAATTTGGATACTGGCGTGTACATAAAAAAAGGAAGGGAGAAATAATTGAAGGCAATATGAAATATTCAATTGACCTAAAAGATAACTATTTAAAGTAATGATAGTAACAATGTATTGGGTGATTACAGCACATGGATAAGTGAAATTAATGACAACAAATGGTCAGTTAAAAATCAGAGAAGGCAGAAAATTAGTCTCTGGCAACAAATAGAAAACCATTACAAGCATAGTTGATATTAATCCAAATATATCAAACATCACTTTAAATATGAGTGGTCTAAATACATCGATTAAAAGACAGAGATTGTCAGAACGGCTAAAAAACCAAAACCAACTATATTTTGTGTATAAGAAACCCACTTTAAATATAAATACTCTGATAGCTTAAAAGTAAAGCAGTGGAGAAAAATATGTCATGTTAACATAATTCAAAATAAAAGTGGAGTAGCTATATTAATTTCAGACAAAGTAGACTTTAGACCAAGGAAATTTATCAGGGAAAAAGAGGAGTATTATTTATGGATTTTCACTAAGAAAACATAACAATATTAATGTGTTTGAGCCTAAGAACACATGAGGCAAAAAGTGAGAGAGAACTGCAAGGAGGAAGAAGGAAATCCATTATTATAGTCAAATTCAACATCCCTCTTTCAGTAATTGATAGATAAAGCAGGCAGAAAATCTGTAAAGATATAGTCTACCTGAAGAGTACTATCAATAAGCTGGATCTATTTGATATTTATAAAATATTTCATCCAAGAACAGAATACGCATTTGTCTTGAGCTTGCATAAGACATTCACCAAGATAGATCATATTTTGGGCCATAAAACACATCTTAACAAAGTTAAAAAGAACAGAAATAATACAAAATATCATATCAGACCATAATGGAATTAAACTAGAAATGAATAACAGAAAAATAGCTGCTAAATCTCTAAATATTTGAAACTTAACCAATACACTTCAAAAATGACACCTAATAAAAGAAGAAAGGATAATAGTAATAGAAAATCCCTATTTTGTGACATAATTATTGATTCAGGTCAAAGATCATCAATAAATGTTAGGATTATTTGTTGCCAGTTTATCAAGTAACTGAATACTCAAATAGAAGCAATGCATCTTCTCACATATCATTTACTAGTTGAAGGGAGGGAAAATCCTTTACAATAGAAAAGATTACAATTACTTCCTGCATAAAATGACCATACTTCACACCATAAATTGTAAAACAGTCTGACATTACGGGTCTCCTGGCATATAAATATGAAGGACAAAATCTCACCTATGAAATATCATTGCCCAGGATGTTTAGCTTTAATCTAATCAAGACTCTAGTCCTGTGTCATACAATATTGTAGACACTAGACACATGTGACTATTGAGAACTTGAATTGTGACTAGTCCAAATTAAGATGTTCTATAAGTATAAAAGTATACCTGATTTGATTTCAGAGATATAGTACTTCAAAATGAGAAGGTAAACTATAGTATTACCAATTTTTTATATTGGTTACATGATGAAATGTATTTTGGATATATTGGGTTGCATAAAATATCATATTAAAATTTAAAAAACACTTCTATACTACACATGGCGCAAAACAGAAAGCTCAAGAGATTAAACAGTATTTTAACTGGATGAAAAGTAAAATATACCTTATTAAAATTTGAGAGATCCAGCAAAATCAGTATTTAGAGGGAAGGTTATAGCATTAAATGCATATATTAGAAAAGAACAAATATATAAAATTAATTATGTAATTTTTTATCTTAGGAAATATAGAGAAAGAAGAGCAATTTAAGCTTAAAGCAAGCAGAAAAAAGAAAATAATAAAATTCAGAGTGGAAATCAATGAAATTGAAAACAGGAAAACAATAGAGAAAATCAATGAAACAAAAGCTAGGTTTTTGAAAATATCAATAAAATTGGTAAACCTCTAGCTAGGCTAACCAAGCAAAAAAGACAGAAAGCACAAATGGACACTAAAAGGACAATAATGTAAAACTATAAATTTGATTTATGCTTACAAATCTGATAATTTAGATGAAACGAACAAATTCCTCAAAAGACACAAACTACAACTCCCACAAGGAGAAATAGATAATCTGAATAGCTCTATATCTAGTAAAAATGTAAACCAATAAATTTCTAAAAACATACTCACCAGGGTCAGATGATTTCACTGGTGAATTTTAACAAACATTTAACAAATAAATAATACCAATTTTCTGGCCCGGGGTTCACCAATGCGGACCTATGCACCACTCACCAAGCCATGCTGTGGCAGGCATCCCACATATAAAGTAGAGGAAGACGGGCACGGATGTTAGCTCAGGGCCAGTCTTCCTCAGCAAAAAGAGGAGGATTGGCAGTAGATGTTAGCTCAGGGCTAATCTTCCTAAAAAAAAAAAAAAACCCTCACTGAATATGGTGGGGAAATAAATTGCTGACCTAAGTAGCTCCAGAAATGAGTGGAGTCTGTAAGAATAAGAGCAAAAGGAACTGCACACCAACAGTGTTCAAAATTCAAGTGGTAATGGATCAGAGTTGGAGATGTCAGTATGATGATGGAGACATCAGTAGCTTAATATAGACACAAATGGATGTGTAAAAAAAAGTATGTGTAGATATGTGTATTATCTATAATATAACGAGTATACCTACATATATTTCCTTGTTCTGTCAGCTGAGAGAGCCTATAACTAACAACACCCCAGTAGCAATGAGCACACACAGATTTTGGTATCCAAGACCATTCTCCAATAAAAGGAACAAGACTTCTTGGAGAAATGGCTGAATATAGGACTGTCATATATATATAGGAGATCGTGGAGCCACTTGTAGTACCTAAAACTAAGGATGTTCTCAAAAGAAAAAAAAGAAAAGAAAACCACATCGATGGGGTTGGAAGTACTCAAAGGTACACAGGAGCCAACTGAAAGAGCTCCTAGAGGGTAAAACTAAAAAGTTTTTGAGCAACAAAAACTTCAAAGTATAAAATAAAGATCCATGAATTCATACTGGTGTAAATAAATGATCAAGTAAAAATAAACGGGGAGAATAGGCAAATCTCTTATGCAAAAGAATTCCAAATAATGTATGTAGATATTCCACCTTTAAGGACATAGAGCATAAGTCCCCACTCTTTAAGTGTGAGTTGTACATAGTGACTTTATTACAAAGAGTTTGGTATGGAAAGGGAGAGAAAAAAAAGTTAACTTTATTAGTGGAGAAACTTGAGAAACATTATGTTAAGCCAGGTGATCAAGTTAGCATCAATAGTGATGTCACATTGATAGTGTGTATCTTTGACACGATATGATGAGCATGGCACTTTACCTCTGTGGTCTTCCAACCAAAAATGTATAACCTCAGTCTAATAATAATAATAAAGAAATCAGACAAATCCCAATTGGTGGACATTCTACAAAATATCTGAGCACTACTCCTCAAAACCATCAAGATCAGAAAAAAAAAAAGAAAAAAAAAGAAAAAAAAAAAAGGAAAATCTGAGACATTGTCAGAGCCAAGAGGAGCCTAAGGAGACGTGAGAACTAAATGCACCCTGGAATCCTGGATGGGATCCTCGAACAGAAAAAGACAGTAGATGAAAACCAAGTGAATCTGAATAAAAGTTGGATGTTAATTGATAAAAATGTTCGATACTGGTTCATTAATTGTAACAAATGCACTGTTCTGATGTAAGGTGTTAGTAATAGGGGAGTGAGTGTGTGGGGTATACAGGAACTCTTTGTACTGGCCTTGTCATCATAATTCTGTAAATCAAAATGTATTCTAAAATAAAGCTTATTTTTTTAAAAAAATCTCTCCCCAGGAGCTAAGAAAAGAACCTCTCAGGATATAGGAACAGTCAGATTTAGAAAATCAGAACAACAACAATCAAGTCACTAAATGCATTGTACATGCGTTTGTCATGGATTTGAGGAAGTTTCGGGTACATGTCCTAGGACAAGTGATGGCAATCACAGATGTTGATAAAGTTGTCAATGTTTCTCCAATTCACTAACCAATATTGGCAGGTGCTGACATAATCTGGCAGCTGCTAACACCAGAAGGTGTCATATCCCATGAGTAAAAATAATGAGTCCTTATTCTCTAACAAATAAAACTAGAACATCTTCATTAAAGGAGTTGATGATTCTCTTTCTATTAGGAGCAGTAGATACTGCTATGTACAAAGGGACTCTATACACCCTTGCTTTATCTGGAATCTCAGTCGACAGTGCAAGCCTTTCTGGAATGGGAAATGAGAGTAGACGTTTATTTATATAAATGATTTATACAACTATTCTCTTGTTTTATGTAGGATTCCTTAGGGACTTTTGTCAGATTTGTGTGGCTAAAAGGCTAATGAATCTCTCGTTTACTTATGTGTGTACTCTGCTACAGGAAGAGAATGTAATATAAGGGATAAAAGTTCAAGGCCAAATAAAGATTTGAGGAAATTCTTATAGTTAAGCCTCGATTTGTCTGGGTTTTTTTCTTCTTTGAACATTCTAGGGAAGAACTAAGACCGATAATATCTTTTTGTATTGTACTTGGGAAAGTTTGCTCTTTATGAAATGGAGTTCACTTCCTTTTCCTTTCAAATCATTAAAAGTAATCCTTCACGTGTGTAAGGGTGTGTAGCTTTCAGTGCAATAAAACCATTGTCTTCTAGAAAGTTTGCTTATTTGTATTTACAAATTAACTATATGACTCTTGTGGTCTATGTCATGGATTTGACATGACATTAAATATTATTATATGCTGAAAGTCAATATAACATTAAATATTATTATATGCTTTAGTAAATATTATATGCTAAAATTAAATATTATATTATTACTATTACATATTTTTATTAAATATTATTATATGCTAAAAGTCAATATAGCATTATTACTCCAACTATTTTTCAGAAAAAAAGTGTCCAGAATCTTTTTCTTTAAAAGAATTTGGTATTTTTATACATATGTTTTCAAACATGACACTCATATTTTAAAAATAGAATAAAATAATGATTTGGAAGAAAAACAGTAAAATTCATAAGGTGAATCAAATATTAATACTTTATCATTAGTCATATTTTATTGTTCACCCTGAAAAGCAATCTAGGGAAGACAGAACAGGAAAAGAGAACAAGAAAAGTGTCTTTATTGGATAAGCTACCAATTGGAAATATCTCCAGTATCTTCAGTTTATCTCCCAACAATGGTTGTGTTTTATATTTAATAAAATTTAAAAAATGAACTCACAAATATGACAACATGGCTGGAAATAGTAGGAAAAATTCTTAGACTGAACTAGCCACCATTTATTTTTTAGCATATGCTATTTGAAAGGCTTAATCTAAAACTTTTAATATTAACTAGCTTTGGTTCTGCCTTCATGAAAATTTTAAAAGAGAGAATTACGGCAAGTCCATCAAGATATTAAAAAAAACATAGGCTAACCAGATTGACCCATACTTACTTATATCTATAATTTCTCCAGTACGGCAGCTATCTAGTAATTATAGTCTCCTATGGACACTAGTGACCTGAGACTGTATATGGGAGCCAATGATTTTACCGCCATTTTTTTCTGGACTTTTCTGACATACTTCTGTCAAATTTTGTTGTAGCCCTGCCTCCCTCCCCCATTTTGTAACTTCTACTTGCACTGGATAGAAGTTGGGAACACAGCTAAGACTGGGTATTGATGTAAAGTGTGAGTAGCAAAGGACTTGTTCCCTTCCAGACGGGTAGGAGAACGATGTGGGATCTCAGTTGGCTGAGAAAGGTTGAGTGAAGAGAAAAACTGCGTGAGGGAGCAATGCTTGTAAGGAGCTGTCACTGCTGCCTCCTTAGTCAAGAAGCGTGAATCCTGACTACAACCTTCTGGAGGGAGGGCTGTAGGTTGCTTTGCTTTTTCCTTCCAGTTGATGTTAATAATTGGAGAATCCAGTTAGGAGCTAAAAATAAACAGGCACGGCTGTTTAAACCATCATTGTCTAAATGAGTGTTTTTCAAACTGTGGATCACGACTCATTAGTGGATTAAGAAATCAATTTAGGGGCCAGCCCAGTGGCTGGTGGTTAAGTTCACGTGCTATGCTTCGGTGGCCCAGGGTTTTGCCGCTTTGGATCCTGGGCGTGGACATGGCACTGCTCATCAGGCCACGCTGAGACAGCATCCCACATGCCACAACTAGAAGGATCCACAACTAAAAAAGAATATACAACTATGTACAGGGGGGATTTGCGGGAGAAAAAGCAGGAAAAAAAAAAGAAGATTGGCAACAGTTGTTAGCTCAGATGCCAATCTTGAAAAAGAAAAAAAAAATCAATTTAATAGGTCATGGCCGTCATTAATTTTTAAAAGTAATAGAATATAAGACAGCAGAGTGCCTCGCATGCAATAAAGTAAATATTGTTTCACAAAATTTTGGTTTCAGTTGTATAAATAAAAAACATGTGTTTACTGGATCATAGTGTGAAATTTATTTCTTCCTGTGGGTCATATTTAATCAGTCTGAGAGAGTTACATATACTTACTCTTGGTTTACTCTTACCTGTAATTAAACTTTAAACGTCAATACTGAAGATGAAAAGATTTTTAGTGTTAAAATATCTATGCTTTTATTCTAAACCTATTTACATGAGCAAATTTCCCTTAAAAACAATGGCATAACTTAAAATTTTACCATAAGGCATTGTTTTAACAAGTAGTATGACACAATAGATTTTAGAGAAAACCTGCCTAGGTTCCAATCCCAGATGAATGATTTATTTATAAGCTGTGTGACCTTGCAAAAGTTGCTTGGCACCCCTGTTTCCTCAGAATGGGACTTTCTATTTATTTGGATGTTGTGAGGAATAAATGAGATAAGTTATCAAAAGTATGGCACAAAAACTAATACTTAGTGAACATTCGCTGAGTGCTGGATATTGTTTTAAATTCTTTAACCAACTCAACACTTTCTGGGTCATATCATTGTTTTTCTGGCTCACTGAAAAATCTCTGTTCTGTTTCCAGTTCTTTTTTGCTTCGCTCACAGATTTAGCCTGAACGTACTCTAAGAATCACGAGTCAGCACTAAATATTCCAAGAGTTGTAAAGCAATGTCACTGTGTTTTTGTATTTGCCAATGTTAGGTATTTCAAAACAAAAATGAAAATTTCCTGACTAATCAAAATACGCCACATCGATATATATTTGTCTGTATATCAAGTACCTTTGACTCTGTTTCTAGACCCTGAAGTCCTGGTTTCTGTGGTTCCTTCATCCATTTTTAGCTTCTCCAGCATCCTTCTAAGCCATATGAGCTAATTATATTCTCAGTTTTGATTTAACCTAATTTGAGTTGATTCTTGTCACTTGCAACTAAATAGGTCCTGATGAGTCATTTCTGTAAACATATGCAAATAAAGCCAGCCTTCCTATTGCCTGACTTTTTTGTAGTATTTTCCCCTTGGGTCTCTTGATTAAGAAATTTATTGCTCTCTGTGGTATTCTTATTGCATGATAAAGCCTGCATTATTTTTTTTAAGTACCAGAACAATTACACTGCCCCAAAGGGTATGGCAGGGGTTACTGGCTGTATACTACTTAGAATGATTGTAACTATTTCTGTAGACTTTCTAGAAATGGCACTCCTGATGCAGTTACTTACATGGTTGAAGATTGTATGTGTGTATGTGTGTGTTAGTCGGTGTGTGTATGTTTGGATAGGTGATAGAGGGTCCAGATAAAGAGAGCTAAGGAATTTTTAGCTAGCCACTCAATGAAATAACAGTGCTTATCAAAAGCAGTAAAAATATTGCTATTTTTTCTTTTACAGATTTGTTCCTAACACATTTTAGGAAGTATTTTGACCAATTCTTTTCAGGGGACTTTGATCAAACACCTTGGGAGTCACATTTCTGGAATAAGTGGAATTGGGAGAGATGCCAAAAGTACTAAATTACAGAGTGAGGATACACAAAGCATACATCATTATGTTTTTTTATAGTTGGAAAATGATACTGATCCAGCTTTACCCCAAAATAATCTGAAAGTATAATTTCTTACCCCTTCTGTGTATACTCATTTGCAAGAAAATATATCTGTTCTGGAATCCAATGTTTTCTTTCTTAGTGCAAACCCGGTTCTTCACGCCAGAGAGGTGCATACACTATCACACTTATCACAAAAGTCTTTCCAGAGATTAGAATTGCAATTTGCAAAGGAGTTCAACTCAACACAGTCATCTCCACGTGAACTGCAGATACAAATGATTCCGTTCCATAAATGCCATATGCTGTTGCTAGACTTCTTGGTTCACGCATGGTCATCAAATCCATTTTCACTTCACTTCTGGGCAGTCTATCCACCCCCTGATGGTTCATATTGTGATTCAGCTTCTGTCAAATTGTGCCAAAGTGGAGGAGTTGCTTCACCAAGAAGGCAAGTCAAATAAATATTTGGAAAATGCTTGACTTGATTCTCTATAATCATGTAGAATAAGTAAACAGCTCATTAGCCGAAGTCCTTATTTTTCAACTCATTCTTTCAGCATCATGCAAAACTGAACTAATGTACAAAAGAGTTTCCTTTTTTATATTGTTGTGGTTGTTGCTGTTTTTACTACTTTCTCTCCTATTTTGGATAAAAGTGTTTCCTTTGGGGTCCCTATAACCCTACCTCTGAATGTGGTCTCCTCAAAATGCTAGTATAGATTACAAGCAGATACTGAATGACTGTTGTTGTGTTCCATAGATGTATTTTCCCATAAAATGTTCAACGTAGCATAGCAAGGCACAAGTAAGATTCGTTTCAAAACAGTTATGCTGCAGGCATTAACACTAGGGTATTGAGAATTCTGCTCCCGGAAATTGAAGTGAAAAAGAGATTTTCACTTGTGTTATTATAGACAGAAATTAATGGACACCTGTAGGGAACATATTTTCTCATCAATCAGTCAACAGCATTTTTTTTCTTACAGTAACAGAGGACTAATTGATTTAATATGCATAAAGTGAGGACAGGAGGCAAAGGGTAGTGATTTGAATGTTTATCATGTGAGGCTTGGTAATTTCCTTTCAATCATCTTTGAAATGAAGTACTTTCTCTTTCGTGAATAACACCCTAAGTCTTTATCTGTTATTTTAGACAATTATCTTCTTGAATCTGAGATTACCATCATCAATGACCTCTTTATTTTTCAGAGAAATAGTATATTATCACAAGACAGGATAGCTACTTAATTCCTGGGCCACCTAACTTCTCCATGTGTGCAGAGTACATTTAATGCAGTATGTGGTGCAGTAACTGATAATAAAAAAAAAAAATGTGTATTCAGATCAAAATAAATTCTGTGAGAGGTTTTATACGAAAGAGAGGTTAATGGATTTCAGGAAAGAAATGGACCACGGTGTTTTGTCATTCAGTTCTAGTGAGATTTGATTTCTTTTATCGGATTGACTAATGATTGTTGGCACTTGCCCTTTTCTTATCATAATAATTTATAATAAATAAAACGCAGGAGACATTTCCCATTAGCTGAGAAATAGCAGGTTGACCAGTGACTTGTACATGCTTGACCTGTCCCTCCACAACTTATTATAAAACAAAATGAAGGTGATATGAAAAATAGTTCTATTCTGAAGAAGCAAGTTTGATTAGGAATTCACCTACTGGTTTGACTAGTAACTGTGCACCGTACATACATAAGGTCTTTTCTAGATTAGCTCGAATTACAAAATGAATTTATAAGTGGTGTGAGTGATGCAAAGTGTCTTATGAAAAATCTTTAGGGAGGCAAACCTTTTGTAAGAGGACTTAACCCCTCAGGACTTGGCCTCCCGTTGTACAGTAACCAGGGAATTAAGCAGGCTCTCTGAGCGGTCCAGATGTTACCTAAAAAATGATAATACACAACTTTGTGAACCAGAAATAATTCACAAAGGGGTTAAAACATGACCAACTGGGGCCAGCCCGGTGGCATAGTGGTTCAGTTTGCACACTCCACTTTGGAGGTCTGGGGTTCATGGGTTCAGATCCTGGGTGCAGACCTAGGCACCACTCATCTAGCCATGCTGAGATGGTGTCCCACATACAAAATAAGGATTGGCACAGATGTTATGGCACAGATGTTAAATCAGCAACAGTCTTCCTCAAGCAAAAGAGGAAGATTGGCAGCAGATGTTAGCTCAGGGCCAGTCTTCCTCCCTAAAGAAAAAAAACCCAACCAATACATGCCATCCATACAAGATTTTAGAGGGGCCCCTCCTAAGCAAAACAAGATCCTACTTTGGAATTACAGACTGCATAATTTCCTACTTAATTCACCTCTCATGCTTGTCATCTTTCTCTCCTTTGAGGTCACATAGCACTTTTCTGTATTTCTATTAGGGCAGTTATGAATTCCTACTGTCCTTTCTTCCTCCGCTTCTCTTCATTACAAGAGAATGAAAGCTCTTGTAGTGATCTGGCCTTACTATGATTGTATCCTCCACAGTTCCTTGTATGTAGGAAAGGCTGAATAGTTGTTGAACAAATAACTTCAATGACCACAGATTCATTCACAAAATCCAAGAATGATAAGAGGTAGCTTGTGAAACAATAAAGAGACAGTTTGAAGATGAATTAAAGGAAATACTATTATGAAGGTGATACTACAAATCACTATAGTTCAAGGAATGATCAAAACTGAAAAGAAAGAAAGACCATTAAGTTTTTTATTCAGCACGTTTTTAATTGAGCTCCTGCAGTATATTACTTTACTAGGCGCAGTGGTATAATAGTGAGTAAGACATAATCTCTTTCTTAAAGGAGCATGAACATGCTAATCTCATGCAAGGACTACTTTTTGGGGTGGAAGGGTTAAATCTACAAAGGCTTAGGAGAAGCCAGGGCTTTCTTGTGATTATAGTGTTAATCTTAAAAGAATTTGTAATAAAGGGAAACTATGTCTATCTAAAACCCATGTCATAGTACTGTCTCACGCCTAGATTCTGAGCATGGATGATTACACTTGACCACCATTCAATTGCCACCCCTCCCTGAGGATCTTGCATACTTACTATGATAATGCAACTTAAAAATAGTTGAAATGGATTCCATTAACACGAAACTTTCTTCCTAGGAGTTGTTTCAACCTCAACAGCTGTCAAAATAGCTGACATGACCAGGACGATTTCTATACACAAAATGAATCACCCATCTCATATTTACAGACTCAGATCGTCTATATATAAATGCACAATACTATGTATAGTTCCTTAATTTTTGGAATGTGTATGTGACCATTGAAAGTTGAGTTATCATAGATCAGTGCTCTTGTGTAGTTATAAAATTGGGTCTCTAATTAAATAATAATTTTTGCGCTTGGAATTTTGGGGAGATGGAAGCTCCTCAGAATATTTAATATGAGACAACTGTTGAAAGGGTTTATTTTCATGAGTGAGGAGACGTGTGCAGCTCCCAAGGTGAGTTCCCAATACCTTTTCATTTCATCCCTAATGAATCTTTCATCCACTAGACTACTCAAGATTTTACATATTATTTTCAATGTTCTTCAAACAGGCTTCAAGTTCTGTTCTCCTTTTCCCCTTTGTCACTCCCACACGTGATGAAATCTCAAATCAGGAAGATTTTAAAATTCTTTCCTGCTAACAGATATGCATTTTATTCAGAACTTGGGGAGTACTAGATTAATACATATTATTTTTATGGTAAATTTTTACCTTAGTCATTTTTGGCTACTAAAACAAAATGCCATAAGCTGAGTGGCTTACAAACAATAGGAATTTATTTCACACAGCTCTGGAAGCTGAAAGTCCAAGATCAGGGTGCCAGCATGGTCAGGTTCTTGTGAGGGGGTACCTTCTGTGTTGCAGCCTGCCAACTCACATGGCAGAAGGAGGGTGAGAGAACTTTCTGGGATGCCTTTTCCAAGGGCACTAACCCCATTCATAAGGCCTCCATCCTCATGGCCTAATTATCTTCCAAAGGCCCCACCTCCTAATATTATCACATTGGGGGTTCAGGCTTCAGCAGATGAATTTTGGGCGGACACAAGCATTAGGTCCATAGCAAATTTTTCTAACAAAAATCCCTGAGATGCATCTTACAATATTGTCATTTGCCTCCAAATTACTAATGCAATGATGCTGTGAAGAGAGTTGTCACTGATAATAATAATAAGCCATAACAATACTATTTACATAGCTCCTTTCATCTTGAATGTTCTGAAAACATCCATAAAAGAATCATTTCTGATATGTAACCATCTCTAGGGGAAACTTGGAAGCTATTTAACAGCTGGCCATCAGTTAGAGAAAGGAAGTGAAGAACGTGTTTCCCAGCAGAAACTGCAGGATATACAATGTAATTACCTAATTTAGAATTGGTTTAGGACACTGGAGCTAATTAATGTCCATATCCTTAAAAAAGTGGCATTGGATAATTAGTGAATACAAAGTGATCAGGACTTCAATTGTACATCTTAGAGCTTCCAATAACAGTGTCTTAGTGAATGCTGATTCAGTGCTGCCTGAACACTGAGTCACAGTGGGAAGCAATTGAGAGCTGTGATCATTTCTTAGCTGGGAATATAATGTACACACACACACACACACACACACACACACACACACACACAGAGGAATATAAAAAGTCTACAGATTTATTGAGTGAATTTGCAAATGCAGTAATGTGTCCTAACACCAAATGCCAACTGTTAGTTTTACTATGCAGCCTCCCTGTTTCTTGATTCAACAGTGCAGGTGTACCCCATTACATGGGGATTCACCATCGAGAAATTCACCATAACTAAAAAGTAGGGAATAAATTCAATATATGCTTCCAGAAACCTCACATGAGCAGAAATTTGCCAGCAGACAAACAGTTTCCAGGAGCATATACAAAATGAGATCTCCAGTTGTCTGTACCTTGCCACGGAAACAGCAGGATGTGACCAGCTGCTACTCGTATCTCCCACAGCCTGTTCTTGGATATGCCATCAAATCTAGGCTGTGGCAGTAGGGGATGAGAAGTTGACTGCATGAGGCAAGCATTCGAAACTAAAGCAAGGTGGAAAGAGCAGGGCTTCCTGCATCCCACGCTTGAATTGAGTCATGGCTTCAGGCAGGTGGCAGATGTTCTGAGTTAGCGGAATAACTATACCCCTCTTGTGCTATAATCACCTAGAGGCAGGAACAGCAAAAAAAAAAAAAAATTAGGAACACATTCCTTACATTATTATAAAGGTCATTGGAAGAAGATCATTCGTTTTATAGAAATTTGCTTTATGAGCAATTTTTCTGAGTGATAATTATTAGTTAAATCAAGCAATTCCCAAATAGAGTGAGATCTGCTACTAATTAAATGGTTAAATATTAGAAAAGCAACGATAATGAAAAAATCTATGAACATTTAATAAAATGGTTCAGGGGAGAGATAAAGAGCCTTTGAGTAGTTCAGGCACAGAATAAACTTTTTATTGATTTAGTATGTAATTCTCATGCCCTTGTTTCCAGGGATATTTTGATGCTAACGTTGGAGTATGGGGTTATTCCTATCTTTCCAACTTCCATCCCATCACATTGATTAATAACAATTGTAAATCCTTCAGATAGGAAGTGCAGTAAGGCCAGTTTCCTGGACTCAGCTAATATTACTAACTATAAAAATCCACATTAAAGAATGGTAAAGAGTGAAATCCAAGATCAAGTGCGATAAAGCTTATCTGATATCTTTAGGCATGGGGGCACTTGTAGGTGATTTTCCATATAACTGATGTGAATCTCTATTGGCCTGAATTTTAAAATTTAAACTATGTTTAAGAACCATTTTCTTTTTTTTTTATGGCTATGTCAAAGAGTGTTTATTTATCTATTTTTTTTTTTTTTTTGAGGAAGATTAGCCTTGAGCTAACATCACCTGCCAATCCTCCTCTTTCTGCTGAGGAAGACTGGCCCTGAGCTAACATCCCTGCCCATCTTCCTCTATTTTGTATGTGGGACTCCTACCACAGCTTGGCTTGATGAGTGGTGTGTAGGTCCGCACTCAGGATCCCAACCAGCAAACCTGGGCCACTGAAGGAGAACCTGTGAAGTTAACCGCTGTGCCATGAGGCCGGCCCCTAAGAACCATTTTCTAAAACGAGTGACACTCCTCTAACTCCCTAAAGAGACTATCCATTAGATAATTCAAAATAACTCCTGATTATTATAAATAACGAACATTTTGTCTTAAAAAAGAGTGATGCTCTCAGATGTTACAGGGCTTGTAGAGTTGTTTGCCCAAATGGTGAGCAAAGCCATATTCTTTAGGCTTCAGCCTGCTATTTATGGTTATCCTGTCTCTCAGGATTGTCAGCTACCAAGTCAACGTGCCCACAGTGCACCCCTCCTTTAAGGAAATTTCTAATTTACTGTTGCATTTTGCATTAAGTTACGAGGTAATAAAGCCCGAGACAATTTGACAACATTAGATATGGGGTTTGATAACAAATATTTGTTTCTTGTCAGCTTCTTGGTAATGTTCTGGATGGCTGAGAAATCCAGAAGTCGAGTCTCCAAATAAAAACTAACTTAGATTTCATAACATTTAAGTTTAAAAAAGTAATAAGGAAAGAAACAGAGTCCTAGGTGCACAGATGTGTAGAAAGAATTTTCAGAGAGAAAAATTTTAAGGCCAAGCCTGAGAAAGAAATTCAGAGTCTCAACCCTCAGTAAAATTTTTCTAAATGGTAATTCCTTTATAAATAACCTTAATGATATAAATCTTAAAGTAAGGTTGTAAATAATAACCTGCAAGAACAATCTTAATGATAGAACTCCAAGGCCGCCATCTCAAAATTTAAGGTTATAGTTGGCCAAACCTTCTTTCATATCTTCAACCCTGATTTGCATCTTTGTACCAGCAGTTTCATTAATTCTAGATGGGATCACTGGAGCTAACAGAAGTAGCGTAATGAGTATTTTCACATATTTAAAGTCAGAGATCACGTCCAACATGAATCCCCTTTTTCCTCCATTTAAATCGTCTGGTGTTGCCTCAGTGCTTCCTAAAATGAAACGCTTTCAAGTCTTTCAAGCATCCTGTTTCTCCTCTGTCAAGATGTTGCATTTTCTCAATGGGTGTTCAGAACAGAGTACAATGGTCTGGCTGTGGTCTTGCCAGTGTAGACTAAGGTTATGTGCTACTTCATCCAAACTGCGATGCTTCTCTGAGTGCTTTTGCATTCATAGCATGCTGTGTTCTCTTTTACCAATTTTTTTTTTTTTTAGCATTTTAGGTATTTAAAATCCAATATGGTAAAAGGGTATTTCTGACACAATTTTACGTTTTCAAATAGTAGTTCTTAAGTCTGCTGTGTACTATGAATGATGGCATGATTTGTTTTGCTAATGGGTGCTTTTCCTACTGTGTCTACTGAGGAACTTTTTGGACAGTTTGTCTAAAGTCCTTTTGTTTTAATTTTAATACAATTATACTTTAGCTTTAGGAGCCCTAAATGGATGCCAAAACACTCAAAAGGAAGTTCTATTTTAGGCAAACTGTAATTGGATAATTGGATCATTAGTAAAACTGATTTTTGCCAAGGTGAATGTTCTGGAAACTAGAATAGAAGTTCAACCACTAAGCTCAGGATACCATTCTTGTTTTAATGCAACCTAAGATTACATTAGCCATATTGGCAGCCCTCTTATAATATTTTGAGATGCCTGTCAATGAATAATCTTAGAATCTTAAATTTTTTGAATTTATTTTTTATTGTGGTAGGAACACAACAAAAGATCTACCTTCTTAACAAAATTTTAAGTCTACAATACAGTATTCTTAACTATGGGCACAATGTTGTATAGCAGGTCCTTAGAATTTACTCATCTTGCATAACTGAAATTTCATACCCATTGAACCAGCAACTGCCTGTTTTCTCCTTCTTCTCATACCTGGCAACCACCTTTCTACTCTCTGTTTCTATGACTTTGACCATTTTAGATATATCATATAAGTGAAATGATGCACTATTTGTTTGTCTGTGACCAGCTTTATTTCACTTAGCATGATGTCCTCAAGGTTCATCCATGTTGTCACATATGGCAGGATTTCCTCTTTTTTAAGGCTGAATAATATTCCGTTGTATTTATATACTACGCTTTCTTTATCCATTCACCTATCCAAGGAAATTTAGGTTGCTTCCATATCTTGGCTACTGTGAATAATGCTGCAATGCCATGCAAGTGCAGATATGTCTTTGAGATCCTCATTTCAATTCTTCTGGATATATATCCCAAAGTGGTATTGCTGGATCATATGGAAGTTCTATTTTTAATTTTTTAAGGAAGTGGCATACTATTTTCCATAGTGGCATCACTATTTAACATTTCCTCCAATGGTGTACAAGGGTTCCAATTTCTCCACATTCTCGCCAACACTTGTTAGCTTTTGTTTTTTTGAGTAAGACATCCTAAGAGGTGTGAGGTTGTATCTTACTGTGGTTTTCCCCCCAGCTTTATCGATGCATAATTGACAAAATTATTTATATATAAAGCATACAATGTGATGATTTGATATATATATACATTGTGAAATGATTACCACAATCAAGTTAACTAACATATTCATCACCTCACATAGTTACTATTTTTTGCATTGTTGTCTATTCCTGTATTCAGATTTGTTAAAATTTACTTAATATATTCAAGTGCTTCAATGTTGAGTGCATATGTTTACAGTCAGTATATCATATTGATGAATTGACTTATTTAATGTAATTTAATGTAATGTAATGACCTTGTCTCTTGTTACAGTTTGACTCTGTCTGTTTTGTCTGATGTAGGTATAGCTACCCCTGCTCTCTTTTGGTTTTTACTTGCATAGAATATCTTTTTCTACCCCTTCACTATGCCCTTAAAGGAGAAGTGAGTCTCCTATAGGCAGCATATAGTTGAGTCTTGTTTTTTATCCATTCAGCCACCCTATGTCTTTTGATTGGAGAATTTAATTCATTTACATTTAAAGTAATTATTTACAGGTAATGACTTACTATTGCCATCTTGTCAATTGTTTTTTGGCTGTTTTGTAATTCCTTTGCTCCTTTCTTCCTGTCTTACTGCCTCCTTTGTGAGTTAATGATTTTCCATAGTGATATGCTTTGATTCTGATTCCTTTTTCTTTATCTTTTATACATCTACCACAGATTTTTGCTTTGTGGTTACCATGAGACTTACATAAAGCATTTTATAGTTATAATAGTCTACTTTGAGCTGGTAACGATTGAACTTTGATTGCATACAAAAACTTTACCCTTTTACTTCTCCCCCCTCACTTTATGTTTTTGAAATCACAATTTACATATTTTTATATTGTGCATCCATAACAAATTATTGTAGCTATAGTGATTTTTTTAATACTTTTGTCTTTAAACCTTTATACTAGAGTTAAGTGATTAACACACCACAAGACTATAGCACTAGAGCATTCTGAATTTGACTATATAATTATTTTACTGGGGGTTTTTTACTTTCATATGTTTTCATGTTACTAATTAGAATTCTTTCATTTCAGCTTGGGGAGCTCCCTTTAGCATTTCTTGTAAGGCAGGTCTAGTGGTAATGAACTTTCTTGGCTTCTGTTTGGGAAAATCTTTACCGCTCCTTCATTTCTGAAGGATAGGTTTGCCAGGTAAAGTGGTAAATTCTTTCTTCTGCTTGATCAAGTCTACTGTTGATGCTCTCTATTGCACTTTTATTTTTTTATTGTATTCTTCAGCCCTAGAATTTATGTTTGGTACTTTTTTATGATTTCTATCTCTCTATTGGACTTCTTGTTTTGTTAGTGTATTGCTTTCCTAATTTCATTGACATTTCTATTTGTGTTTTTTGTAGCTCACTGAGCTTCCTAAAAACAATTATTTTGAATTTTTTGGCGATTCATAGATCTGTATTTCTTTGGGAATGGTTATTGAAAAATTATTGTATTTCTTTGTTGGTGTCATGTTTCCCTGACTTTTTTGTGTCTTGTAGCCTTGCATTGATGTCTGTGTATTTGATAGAGCAGTCACCTCTTCCAGACTGCATGTACTGGTTTTGACGGAGATAGACCTTCACCTGCAAGGGTGCTAGCTGGGTGGGGTGAGGTGGTTCTTTCTCTGGGGAAGGCCCACTGGCTTAGTCTCTGTGCAGTTCCCTCAGCTGAGGTCAGCATTAACGAAGATTGTAGGAGTCTTCAATGGTCAAGGCTGAGGATGTTCACAGTGGCACTGAGGGCTGATGGAGTCTTCAGTGGCGAAGGCTGCTGGGGACCTCCTGATGTTTGTTTCTCCCAAGGAGGATGTTGTGGCTGAGGGGATCCCTATTGGTGTTGAGTCTGGTTTGTGGGTGCCCTCACAGTGTTGGTGGCACTGGTGTCTGATGCATGGGCACCCATGGGAGGCCATGAAGCTGGGGTCCAGAGCACAGGCATATATGGTGAGATAGTGGCTCTGGCATCTGGGGTGCTGACTGTTTTGTAGCAGCAGTGTCTCCAGTGTGTGAGATGTGGGCACACGAGTAGCCTCAGAGCTGGAGTCTGGAGTACAGGTGCACATGACTCAGATGTAGCTCAGGGGTCTGGGGCTTTTAAGGGGTTGCAGGGGTGGCAAACATGGTCCTAGAACTGTGAAAGAGTATTTCCTTTCGGGGGGGACAGCAGCATCTCTTTCCCTGAGGGGCCCATGGTGGCAATGGCTATTGGTTACCTCAGTGGCAAAAGCTGCCCGTGTCCTCTACAGAGCGGTCTGCTGAGATCTGTACTGACAAACACTATTGGATCCACCACTGTGAAAGTTGCGTGGAATCCATGGTTGGCATGGGGGTTATTGAGGTCTTCAATGGCAAAGGCTGCTGCGGTCCTCCACAGTGCAGACTACTGGGGACTGCACTAGCACCTGCTGTGTGGCTCATACTGATAGCCCCCACCCTTCTTTGTTTCTAGCTGTTTCCAAAGCCTCAGGTAAGCTGATCTCCCCAGAAATCCTTTCTGTGCACTTATTCTCCATTTTTTGTTCCACTACTTTGCTGTAGGTCCTCCGTTGGATTCTTGAGCACTCCCAGGGCTCCCAGGGCTTTCCTTTGTGGATAGCTGTCTAATTGGTTTTTGTTGGAAACAAAGGCTGTATCTCCTATTCTGCCATCTTGCTTACATTTCCAGTATCTTTTTTAAAAATTCTATTTTAAACACAGTCTTCTCTTAAACCAAACTTACTCTTTGTTATATTTGACAAATTGTGGTACATCTATAGTCAAGTACTCATTAGATCTGATTTCTAATCCAGGCCATCAATAATGTTTTGAGATTGCTTTTTTTGATTCTTGATCCTATGAATTTTATCTTCGTATTATCAATATGCTCATCTTGGTCATTGATTCTTAAACAAACATCTACTGACTACCTAATTTATGCCAGACATTGGGAATGGTGACTATGAAATGTCTAGCTTCATAGTATTCATAGGCTGGCGGGACCATCCCTAAATATAGAAAGCAGAGCAGGAGTAAGGACAGATTCCTGTGGTACTTCACCAGAGATCTTTCTCTAAGTTGACATTTGTTCATTTAATTAGCACCCTTTGGGTATTGTTGTTCAGCCAGCTATGAATTGACTTCACTGTCCTAACTTCATTCTCACATTTTGGTCCATCTTATGCACAAAGATAATGTGCAAAGTTGTCATATTCCTTGGAAAAATCCATACACTATCTGCATCATTCTCCTGATTTAGTAAACCTTGAGGGGAATGGAAGACAGAAAGAATGGCAAAGAGGGTCCAAGTGATGCGTTATTTGTTTTCATTTGAGAGTTAGCATGAGGTGGAGTGGCAGAATAGGCAGTTTGGAAAAGACGACCAGAATGTAGGAAGGCGATAATAAAGCGGGGAAGAACAAGAGAAAGAACCACAGTGACATGAATGAAAAAATGCTTGGTTGTGAACTCTTTTGGCCTCTGGATAAATGCTGCCAAATAGAAAACATTTTCCATGTGCCTGACCAGAAGCCCCAGCTACATGCTGCTTTTCATTTTAGTTATATTTCTAAAAGCTATGGTTTGCTTTTCAGAAAAGCTGTCCTTTTGCATTTTCTGCATGATGCAGTGAATTGCAATGTTCATGTCAAATAGCATTAATCTGAGAAGAAAAGAGGACAGTGCACCTTCAAGAAATGGAGTCATTTTCTTCTGTGTGCTTTCCTTTTCTATTCATCAGGATAAGAATGTATGCTTCTCTGTGAATGGAGTTAAGCATTTGATTGCATGCTATTTTCTTTTAAAATGAAAACAAATAAATCAATGCAAATTAGAAAACAAAAATGGGGTTGTTTTTGAAAACACAGTCCTAAGGTGTTTTTGACAAAGTGTAACCCACAGAATCTAGAAATGAAAACTGCATATTTAGTGCCACTTTAATGAGTCTCGAAATATATAAAATCTGTGGTGTGATGGGAAAAGCAATGGAATATCAGCAGGATGCTTGGATTCCAGTCCGGGTTCCTCTACTAGTTTTCTGTGTATCATGGGCAACTCACTTATCTTCTCTAAGTAAGAGAAGATATTTGTCTTATCTGACAAATAAGAGGGTTAGACATCATTTCAAAGGTACTTTTCAGCTCTGATTCTACCTTAAACAGCAAACAAAATGCTATGAAAGCTCACAATAAAGCTTTCCTGTGTATTCCTGAAATGATACAGCACAAAGTCGAATGCATCCTACAATAAGGCATCTTTTTTTTTTTAACTCTGTAACTAAACATTCTTGAAAGGGGGTCAAGATCATAGGATCTTCCACTGAATTTTGAACACACTGAGGCTCTGTTCTTAGGATGGTTCTCTGAAACTTCAGGTCTGGCTCTTCAGATGATGGAGGAACGTAGCTGACTCCATCCTGCCCTGCGATAGTGCCCTCATCTGCAGTGGGAAGAAAAGCCCATTCCCTCTCCTGTGCAGATCACCTTCAAAGTCCATTCCTATATTAACCGGAGAGGAAATGGAGAAGCAAACACTATTAAGCATGAATGAAGTGCCTTATCAGGGAAAGTTCAAACTGGGCTGACTTTTGATTTGTTCATTTTTGGATGGCTCCTGGAGACTAGGCTGAAGCTAAGCTTTTGATAGGGCTGCAAAGGGGAGGGACTGAAAGGCAGGAACTGGTCATGGCAAGTACAGTGCTCTGGAAGCAAGGTCATCTAAGCTTTAGTCGTAGCTCTTCAAAAACCCTAAGAAATTGTTTAAGACCCTTTCACAACTGTTTGTTTCAAGTTTTCTCATCTGTAAACTGAGAGGGTAGCTTAGGACAGGAGTCTCGTACTCAGATGCTTTCAGGGGCAAAACTGAGTGTAAGACAAGAGGGAATGGTGAGGACCTAGGGGAACTGGAGAATTTATGCTCTGCCTAAAGGCATTCTAACTAAAAATTATTTTAGAACTCTGTGACAGCCTACAAAAGAAACGTATCTGCTCTGTCTCATTCAGGGTTCTCCAGAAAAACAGAACCAATAGGACGCTTGTTTGTTTAAAAAGACTGGCTCAGGGGATTACGGGCCTGGCAAGTCTGATATCTATAGGGCAGGCCAGCAGGTTGGAACCTTAGACAGGAGTTGATATTGTAGTCTTGAGTCTGAAATCCACAGGGCAGGCTACAGGTTGGAAACTCAGGCAGGATTTCTACATAACAGTCTTGAGGCAGAATTCCTTCTTCTCCAGGAAACCTCAGTTTTTACTCTTAAGGCTTTCAACTGATTGGATGACCCCAGCCACATTATTGAGGGCAATCTTCTTCACGTCAAGTCAACTGATTGTAGATATTTACCACGTCTACAAAATACTTTCACACTAACATCTAGACTAGCGTCTGACCAAACAGCTAGGTACCATAGACTAGTCAAGTTGACACATAAAATTAACCATCACATGTTCCCATATAGACCCCTAGACTATATCGTTTCTAAGGGCCCTTTGAGTACTGATCTCGCATTATTTGGTAGTACCTTTAAAACCCCAACCAAAAATCCAAGTCATGCTCCAATTAACACACAATAAAAGTATTTCTACATAGAAATGCTGTTATTCTTGGATGAAAATGAGAGGAACCAAGACTGGTCATCCACTTCTGTTCTGACATAGACCCATGAGCCTCGTAATGCTTTGCTTGAACATTGCCTCCAAGATAACTCTAAACTTGTATCATCTCTCAATCCTCACACAGTAATTGTTCATATTTGTTCATTGTTTTCTTATCAGTCAAGTGGAAGGTGGAGTGCATTAGGATGAATTTGTTGGCAATGCATGACTTGACTTTTCTAGCATTAAAAAATAACTTTTAATAGTCATGGGGTATGAAGAGAGTAAGGGCAGTGTTGTCTCTTGGACTTTGAGATCTTAGCTGTGTCTGTTAAAAATCTATATGCTTTGGCTCAGATATCCCTCTGGGCTTCATACTGTGTTAACTGTACATTTCATTTCTCAGGGGCTGTGCATATTTGTTTTGGTTGATCTTCTTAAAACTAAACATAACAAAGGAAACAAAACAAAACAAATCATTGATTGTACCTACTCTTATATGTCTACATGCCTGGCACCTCACTTCCATAATGGAATGAAGCTAAAGTGCTAGATGAGCCCGCCTCCTATCAGTGACATTTGGCAAACCTGGGATTATCGCATTCTAGCCTCAGCTGACTCCCTGATTCTTCTCATAAATGTCGGCATTATGTTAAACAGCCCAAATCTACACATTTCACCTGAAAAAAAAAGTTAAATCATTAAATGTCAGGATTAACTGTGCAGATTTTACAAATTTGGGGATGAACATAATAATTATGCACTTTTCAGAGATGGACATAAAATATAAATGTGAAAAGAAAAGCTATAACAGCTATAAATTATTTTATTGAAAAAATGAGTAGGGATATTGCCTTCCAAAACCGTTTCTTGCAAACACGTGATTTTGAGGTTATTTTCAATGTAAATTGGCCTCTGTTATGGAGAACTGGACCGAAAATTCACTCAAATCAAAACAGAGATCTATATTGTCTAAGAAGCAGTTGGTTTGCCAAATAAGGCAATTTCTAAAATCTCAGGGAGAAAAGTGTGTTGTACTTTTTATAAAGTGATTCCAGTAACTTTTAACATTTCTATTCAGGCTAGGAACAATGATAGTCTTAGGTGCTATCTGATGTGACTATATGGCAGATTCCATGTGACAGGTGTCTGTAAGAGGCCTTGGGATAAAGCCAACAGGCCTGCGAAGGAGGCCCAGGAGAAATAACCTACGCAACAAGGGCATAATCCTGCAGAATTGGGCAAGCTACCCTTTGCCCCATATTCTGTTTCTCAAACCCTACAACATCTTCAGTTTCAGATACCCTGTTCTCTTCCTGTATTATAGCTTCAAGACTGTCTCAAGAGGTATGCAGAATCTCTTATTCACCTACTAATTCACCCTTAATGTCTGCCAATGTCTCTCAGCTAAATTCCCTATTGTGTATGGTTGATACTAACTCAGCACAATCTTGGTATCTACCTGTCCCCAAACCCTATGCGATGCCAGGTAAAGCATTATGAAAGATATGAAAGAGAGTCTTCTCTTAGATTAGTTAATACCTGTGCAGTTCATTTGTCATTAACTTTATTTTTTTTACAATGCCATGAGTGGCATTTTTTTTTACCTTATCAAAAGAACATGATTGACAAAAATCATAGAAATAACATTTACACCAGTTTGATGGGAAAAGTTTCTCTGAGGAAAATACTATATTGCAGTCTTTCCAAAGTAGCTTATTTCTCCTTGAGGAATTCAATAAATGGAACAACCACTTAGAAACTACTCTCTTATTGGTCATAATGCTCTCCTCAATTGAACATCACATAAGTCAAGATAAAAGCTTGGAAGAAATATTTAAGTATTTTAATCTGATTTCACTTTAATTAATACTAAGTGAGACAGAAATGCACAGCTATAATTGACAACTAGATATTTCAATTACCGGGACCTTAAAGTGCCTAGAGACAGAAGAAGATAAATTAGGCACCACTTTTACTATATGGGACTATTCAAGTTCCTTTCCTTCTTCGAGGGAGCGTATAATTTATCATCCAAACCAGAACACTTTTGAGATTGAAAGAGGCACTATTAAATATTACACCAGGATAAAATGAGTTACCCAGAATCTTCCCCAACAAACAAGGGCATACAGTAACCCTGAGGGTACAGATTGTTTGTTTGACCTCATACCAAAAACAAAAAACTACAAGAAGTAAAAGATGGGCATTAAACACGAAAATCACGTTGATTCAAAGAGCTAGGATCTAGATGCTTCTAACACTATTGTAAGAAAGCATCTCTTTTTTTTTGTATCTATATACACAGATATTTTCTTCAGTATTCAAACCCCTTTGAAGTTATCTTCCCTTTAACTCTTAATTTCTTATTAAGTGTGTTTTTGGTACAAGCCTGAAATCATCATTAAATTACCACAGATGGTTCTACCTTGATCGCATTTTTCCTCAGTCAGTCTTTCTCTGGATGCAGCTAGGAGCTAGCTTTCTACTTTGATTTACCTGAGACTTGGAAACTAAAAATGCAAATGTCATTTTACACCATAAACTAGACTAAATTTCTTTTCTTCCTCCGAATTCCTTGAAGGATCTCTGTTAATATTGCTTTAAGTACTGTGGCCGTTCTTAGCCGTGTGGCCTGTGGATTATTTCTCTGAATTTTGTTTGAACTGATTTAGTCTTCACGATCAGCTGAAGGCATTTCTCAAAATCATTAAGATAAATCCACTTTTCACTCATTCATCTGTCTAGATGTTCTAGGCAGACATATTGTAGAATCAAAATAGTATCTTAATAGCTGCATGAAATATTCAAATATCAAAATTGGATTATAACTATGTTGGATAAATGCACCTCTAAACTCCCAGAAGAACGCTTTGGCAATTTAAATTAGCCGGTGATTAGGAAGCTCATGTATATTTTTAACTTGGAAAAAGTATACATGTTTTCCTAAAAAGACTATACAAATTAAAAAATAGTATTTCTCTACAACTGCATATGACCTAAGGATAGGCGTTAATAAATTTTCCTTGCATGATATAGTTTCTTTCTTTTTTTTCTGGAAAAGTTCTATCTAGTGATAAGAGAGTTTGTTATTCTTCTAAACTGATTTTCTTAACATTTCCTTGTAAGAATTTGAGAATTGGAACAAAGTCTTGTATATTTTAGAATGTGAATAATAGTGTTGCAAAATAAATTGGAATTATTCTATATTATACCTACAGAAACAAATTTTTCTTATGTTCTAGGACAGGGAGGAATTCAGACTTAATAGAGTAATTTTTAAGAAGAACCTAGCTGGAAAAGAAGTCTGTGCCCTTTAATACGTTGAAACACTCTGCTTCAATATAAAAGACATTTAACTCTATAATGAAAATTACAAAGGAAAAGAACATCTGATTTAATCAGAATTCTTTCAACCAAAATAGATACTGAGACACTAAACCAGAAAATCTAGAGTATGTCTATCGACTCAAGGTCCTAATTTACATCCAAATCGACTTCCTTAGTTCTGACTTTGCCATATTATGATGCTTCACTGAAACGTTTCTTAGACCCATTGTGCAGATGGCTGGACCTAAAGTGCTGCCAGAGTTAAAGACAGTCAGACAGTCATGAACCCAAATCACTATGTGGCATGTGATTTAAATCACAGGGAAAAAAAGCAAAATTACCCTCTCAGGGAAGAGAAGGTGATTGAGACAAATGACTAGATAACAGAAGTTGGTGATATTAACTGGTGCGGCAAGGGCTGCAGTCTCAGACTCCACGGCCTAAAGAACGTACAAGCTTTGTGGTTAAGAATTGTAGGTTGTTAGCGTCTTCGTAGTTCAGAGAGAAGAGGTTGGAAGTTGTGAGAGAACACAAGGCTCTTTCGGATGAATGATAGAATAATGAAGCCAAGCGAGTTGCTAACTGGTTAGAATCAAACCAACACTGCATGGCTAATGTTTCAATTGCTCTACTAGGATTTGAGCAAATTGGGAGACGGACTTTGAAACATTAACTTTTGTCTCACTGATGCCTAGCACGTTGCTTGGTATACATCAGACCTAATCTGTGTTTATAAATTGAATGAACAAAATGCCAGCTACAAGTACATGGTGTTCTGATTTAATGGAGAATCCATCTCAACACACATAAACATAATAGAAACGAAGGATAAATATAATGAAAACATTTAAAATACATGCTTACGTTTAAAAGAAAGGGGGATTTTTTTCTGCTTGGGGCTGTGTTTTAGTACTCACACAGAGGAAGATGTGACTGCTGGTTGGGATGAGACAGAACTACACGTGAGACGCCTGCATAAAGTTACCACCCGGGAATCCTCCAACTAGCTAGGATGGTAACTAGGGCGTTTGTCTCTGCTTAGAACTTTGAGTGATAAAAACATTTCTGTGTTATAGATTAAATTATGTCTCCTCAAAATTCATATGTTGAAATCCTAACCTCCAGTGCCTCAGAATGTGACCTTATTTGGAGGTAGGGTCTTTGCAGAGGTAATCAAGTTAAGATGAGTTCATTAGGGTGGGCCCTAATCCAATACGACTGGTGTCTTTTGGATTTAGCTTCATCCTTTTCTCAAATGCATCCACTGAAAATTCCACATCACAGGTCTTGGGGTCCCATTTAATCCTTATCAGGGCCCTGATTTGAGCATAGGAGATCTGTCAAGCTGCATATTCAGTCTCTTTTGTATCTCTACTATCCTTACAATTAAATCCTAGATTTGATTTTTAGCAGTCTGCTCTATGACTGTACGAGATGAGGGTCTCTTTAAACACTACCATAGTGGATGTAGTGGGTTGATTAGTTGTCACAAATGATATGTCCATGTCCTTAACCCTGGTACCTGTGAATGTGACATTATATAGAAATTGGGTCTTTGTAGATGTGATTAAGTCAAAGATCTCAATGTGAGATCATCCTAGATTTAGGATGGGCTCTAAATCCAATTATGAATATACTTATAAGAGAAAAGGGAAAATCCCAGAGATGCCAGAGGGAAAGGCCATGGGAAGATAAACGCAGAGGCTGGAGTGATGTATTTGCAAGCCAAAGAATGTCAGGAATTGCTGGCAGCCACCAGAATCTAGGAGAGAAGTATGGAATGGATTCTCCCTTAGAGCCTCCAGGAGGACCCAACCCTACCAATACATTGCTTTGAGACTTATGACCTCCAGAACTGTGAGTGAATAGATTCTTATTCTCAGATTGTGGTAATTTGTAATGGCAGCCCTATGAAACTAATACTGTGGCCTTCTGAATTCTATGTGTATTCTCAGTTGTTAATTGACTAACCTGGGCCTGTCATTCTCTTTTTATGTATTCAAGAAAATAAACAAAAGCCAGCCAACTCTACAATCCTTATATTTACTATTGATCCAATATTGTTCAAGTGCTATTGCTACTATATAAGCCCAATACTTCTTGAGTTCAGTTCATAGGTGAGACAGCTCATGATGTTGGTGCAAACAACCAGTTGATTTCTTCTGCACTACAGCACCTCACAGGAGTGGTTTTATAGGAGAGTAGTGAAGGAAATCTCCCCAATGATTAAATCTCCCCAAATCTCCCATGATTACTATTAATAGAAGGAGAAGTAGCCAGAGATAAGGATTCATAGACACGTAGTCAGTGGTAGCAACATATCTGGTTGGTTAGAGATAAGAAAGAAGCAAGACAGGAAGATCTGAAACAAAGTCTTGGAAATTGACATTTTAATGGGCCTGTGAGAGTGGGCATAAATTGGGTGAAACTTTGTGTTTTGTGTTAATGCCCACTAGAGAGTATCTGCTACAGAGAAGCAGTGAACAACCAGGTGATAGGATAATCATCCAGTGGAGATCAGCCATCCTTTGTTCTTGGCCTCCTCAGTGGTTGCATATTGGGCACATGAACAGAGCAACCATGATGGCAGAGGTGGAAGTTCCACGTGGACCCAAGAGCATGACTTCTCACAAAGTGTGATCTAGCTGCCATCTCTGCTGAGTGTCTAACTTGTCTGAATGTCAGCAGAGATTAATGCTGAACCCCTGAATCGGTAAAATCCCTCAAGGAAACCAACCAGCCACTTTGTGGCAAATCATTTACATCAGATCCCCTTAACATCCGAAGGAGCAGCGATTCTTCCTTTCTGGAATTAACACTAACATAAAATATGAACTGGCCTTCCTACCTGCGTATGAGGAATCTTAACACCCTGGATTCTCTGGAAGCTTCAGGAAAAACAAATGCCTGAGTTTCAGTATACTCTTCCTTTTCCATCTGTACTTCATCCCAATCCAACACAGGTGAGAGTCTTGGTAATTGTGATTCCTACAGCTGCTGATGGTTATCACTTTACTTTCCCCAGTAATGGGGTTTTTATCATTGAATGACCAACGAGTGACCCCATTACAAGAATTATATGCTAAGACTGCTTTCTAAGCCATTTCTATTATCATATGTATTAGGTTAGATTTTCCTAATATCTCCCGTATCTACTTCTGGTGTGTGTTTGAATCTTTGATCTACCTTGAATTTATATCGTTGTAAGTTATAAGTTAGTGTTCTAATTTTGTCTTCTGCCAGGATTACTAACCAATTATCACACTACCATTTATTGAATAATCCATCTTTCCTCCATTGATTTAAAATGCCAAATTTATTATATATTAACTTCTTGTGTTTCTTTGGGTCTATTTCTGAATTTAGATTTTGTTTCTTTGGATATTTCTTTCTAAATCATGTATCAGTGGAAAGTACTCTTCAAATATGTTATAATGGTATGTGAAAGTATGTATGGAGTTTATTTTTCAGGAAGCAATGGGAAGGACATCAGCAAAATGGTAGAGTTGGCAGCTTCAAACCTCTGTGCCTCCACAGAAACAGTGGAAAAAAAACAACCAGTAACTGTTAGAATCAAAGTTATCAAAACTCCGGAAAATAGTCAAAGGTTTACAGTAACCAAGAAAATGATAATTCAAGAAAATGGCACCTTAAAAACCATAGGAAAAAATTGTGGCATTCTTACTTGCCCTTGCCTCACTCCCTCCCCAGCTCAGTGGCAGTCTTGAAGATGGCAGTCTGTGTTCCTAGTGTGAGACTCTGGCCCCTGGTTCCAAAGGGAGCAGAGCAGCACTTACACAAACTATTAGGAAAGTCTGTTCTGAACTGTCTCGAGACCATCATCTCTGTTTTGCCTGATGTGTGAGGCTGGAAAAACAGCAAGTTTTGCTCAAACATATTATAAGGCTAACAAACAGCACACCACCACTTGAGGCAAAAGAATAAAGTCAAGACACACATAGACAATCTAAAGCTTGAGAGAAAAAGCCAGGGAGGGAGTTTCTTTGGGAAATTAGGGCATTCAAAAGTGTCCATTTATACTGGAGAATTTAGAAAGCCATATGCATGACCAGGACAAGATACATACTCGGAAAAGACCTGGGAAGACCCTAAATTTTCACTACTGGCTGATATAAAGGCTCAGTACAAGCAGGAAGTGAAGGCCGAGGCAGAATTATAAATGACCTGGTTACAAATTAAATATGTGCCCACCACAGACCCAACCTGCAAAGACTGGGAGAGGAGTTTTCATTTGTTTTCGGCTGCTGGCATTCAAGTAAATCTCAGTCAGAGCACTGGTGAAACACAAGCTAAGCTTTTTTTTTTTTTTTAAAGATTGGCACCTAACAACTGTTCTCAATCTTCTTCTTCTTCTTTTTTTTCCCAACTTCTTTTCCCCAAAGCCCCCCAGTACATAGTTGTACATTCTAGTTGTAGGTCCCTCTGGTTGTGCTATGTGGGACGCTGCCTCAGCATGGCTTGATGAGCGGTGCCATGTCCGCGCCCAGGATACGAACCAGCGAAGCCCTGTGCTACCGAAGCAGAGGTGGCCAGCCCCACAAACTAAGATTTCAACAAAGAGAATTGCATACTCTGGGGAAGGGGGAAAATATGATTTCCAGAACTACCACATTATAATATTTGAAAGTCCAGTTCTCAACAACAACAAAAAAATCATTAAGCATACAAAGAAACAAGAAAGTGTGGCCGGTTCAAAGAAGAAAACAATAAATTGACAAAAATCATCATTGAGGAAGTTCAAACATTGGGCTTAATTGACTTTAAATGAAATGTCTCAAATATGCTCAAAGAGCTAAAGGAAACCATGAAAAAGGACTAAAAGAAAACAGTAAAATGATATACAAACAAAATGAGACTATCAGTAAAGAGATACAGATTCTGGAAAGAAACTCAACAGAAATTCTGGAGCTGAAAAGTACAATAACTGAAAATAGGACAATTGAAAATATCCAGTTTGAGGAGCAGAAAGAAAAAAGAATGAGAGAAGCAAACAAAACCTGACGGATCTGTGGGACACCATCAAGAAGACCAACATATACATAGGAGAATCACAGAAGAAGAAGAGAGAAAGGGACAGAAGGAATATTTGAAGAAACAATGGCCAAAAAATCCCAAATTTGTTGGAAGACTTCAATCTATACATCTAAGAAACTCAATGAACTCCATGTAGGAAAGTCTCAAAAGACCTCCAGCAGAGACACATTACAGTCAAACTGTCAAAAGACAAAGACAAAATCTTGAAAACAATGAGAAACAATTGACTCATCATGTACAAGGAATCCTGAAGCCAGAGCAATCAGGCAAGGAAAAGAAAGAAAAGGGATCCAAATTGGAAAAGAAGAAGTGAAATTGTCACTATTTGCAGATGACGTGATTTTATATATAGGAAACCCTAAATAATCCACCAAAAAGCTATTAGAAATAATAAATGAATACGGTAAAGTTACAGGATACGAAATCAAATATAAAAATCAGTTGTGTTTCTATACACTAACAACAAAGTAGCAGAAAGAGAAATTAAGAATACAATCCCATTTACAATTGCAACAAAAAGAACAGAATACTTAGGAATACACTTAACCAAGGGGGTGAAAGACCTGTACCTTGAAAATTATAAACATTGTTGAAAGAAATTGAAGAAGACGCAAAAGAATGGAAAGTTATTCCATGCTCTTGGATTGGAAGAATTGACATACCTAAAATGTCCATACTTCCTAAAGCAATCTACAGGTTCAATGCAATCCCTATCAAATTTCCAGCAACAATTTTCACAGAAATAGACCAAAGAATACTAAAATTTATACGGAATGACAAAAGACTCCAAATAGCCAAAGATATCCTGAGAAAAAAAGAAAGAAGCTGGAGTTATCACACTCCCTGATTTCAAAACACACTACAAAGCTACAGTAATCAAAACAAATGATACTGGAACAAAAACAGACACATGGATCAATGGAACAGAATTGAAAGCCCAGAAATAAAGCCACACATCTATGGACAGCTAACTTTCGACAAGGGAGCCAAGAACATACAATGTAGAAAGGACAAGCTCTTCAATAAATGGTGTGGGGAAAACTGGACAGCCACATGCAAAAGAATGAAAGTAGACCATTGTCTTAGAGCATACCCAAAAATTAACTCAAAATGAATTAAAGACTTGAATGCAAGACCTGAAATCATGAAACTTCTAGAAGAAAACATAGGCAGTAAGCCCTTTGACGTCAATCTTAGTAGCATATTTTCAAGCACCAAGTCTCACTGGGCAAGGGAAACAACAGAAAAAATAAACAAATGGGACTACATCAAACTAAAAAGCATCTGCACAGCAAAGGAAACCATCAACAGAACAAAAAGACAACCTAACAATTGGGAGAAAATATTTGCAAATCATCTGTCTGATAAGGAGCTAATATCCAAAATATGTAAAGAACTCATAGACCTCAATAGCAAAAGGAACAAACAATCCAATTAAAAAATAGGCAGAAGATCTGAATAGACATTTTTCCAAAAAAGACACAGGTACATGAAATGATGCTCAACACCATTATTCATCAGGAAAATGCAAATCAAAACCATAGTGAGATATCACCTCATGCCTGTCAGAATGGCTATTATCAAAAAGGCAAGAAATAACAAGGGTTGGCGAGGATGTAGAGAAAAGGGAAACCTTGTATACTATTGGTGGGAACACAAATTAATGCAGCCACTATGGCAAACAGTATGTAGGTTCCTCAAAAAATTAAAAATAGAACTACCATATGATCTAGCAATTCCACTTCTGGGTATTTATCCAAAGAAAGTGAAAATACTAACCCAAAAAGATATATGCACCCTCATTTTTATTGCAGCATTATTTACAATAGCTGAGATATAGAAACAACTAAGTGTCCATCAATGGATGAATGGATAAGAAATTGTGGTATATATGTATGATGGAATATTATTCAGTCATAAGAAAAAATGAAATCCTGCCATTTGTGACAACACAGAGTACTTTGAGGGCATTATGCTAAGTGACATAAGTCAGATAGAGAAAGACAAATACAATATGATCTCTCTTATATGTGGAATCTAAAAAAAAAAATCACCTGATAGATACAGAGAACAGATTGTTGGTTGCCAGAAGGGAGTATGAGGGGTGAGAGAAATGGGTGAATGGGGCCAAAAGTTAAAAAGAAAAAAAGAAAAATCATTAGAATTTCTACCTCATAGAGGTTTTATTCAAATAAATAAATAAATAAAAGAGGGGACATTCTTATATTTAGAAATTAAAACAGGAATGTAAGGAAATACTATGAACAATTATATGCCAACAAATTGGATAACCTAGACAACCTAGATATAATAAACAAATTCTTAGACACACACAACCTACCAGGACTGAATCAGAAAGAAATAGAAAATCTGAACAGGCCAATAACAAATCACGGATAGAATCAGTAATCCAAACCTCCCAACAAAGAAAAGCCCAGGAC
Source organism: Equus asinus (assembly GCF_041296235.1). Taxonomy (NCBI): domain Eukaryota; kingdom Metazoa; phylum Chordata; class Mammalia; order Perissodactyla; family Equidae; genus Equus; species Equus asinus. The sequence continues at coordinate 92,839,203 of NC_091820.1, forward strand.
AAGATGGCTTCACTGGTGGATTTTGCCACTTATTGAATGAAAAATTAACACTAATCATTCTGAAATTCTTCCAAAATATTGAAGAAGAGGGAGCACTTTCTAACTCATTCTGAGAGACCAGTATTACCCTGATACTAAAGTCTCACAAAAGCACAAAAGAAAACTACAGAACAATATTCCTCAAGAATACGGATCCAAAAATCCTCAACAACACACCAGCAAACCAAATTCAGCAACATATTACAAAGATTATACACAATGACCAGGTGAGATTCGTTCTAGAAATAGAAGGGTGTTCCAACATATAAAAGGCAATAAATGAAAACACCACATTAACGGAATAGAATGAAAGGGAAGACCCACATGATCACCTCAACTGATGCAAAAAAGCATTTGACAAAATCCAACACGATAAAAATGCCCAATAAAATAGGAACAGAAGGGAATTTCTTCAATTTGATAAAGACTGTATATGAAAATCCCTCAGCTAACGTCATACTCAAGGGTGAAATACTGAAAACTTTTTTCGTGAGATCAGGAACAGGAAAAGGATGCTCACTTTTGCCATTTCTGTTCTAATATATAGCACTGAAAGTTCTAACCAGAGCAATTAGGCAAGAAAGGGAAATAAAAGGCATCAAAATTGGAAAGGAAGAAGTAAAAGTATCTTATTTGCAGATGGCATGATCTTTGGTATAGAAAACCCTAAAGAATCCACACTCAAAAATAAAATTGTTAGAGCTAATAAGAAATTCAGCAGTGTTGCAGGATAAAAAAACAACGTGCAAATATCTGTTGTATTTTTCTACATTATCAATGAATCATGTGAAAAGGAAATTAAGAAAACAATTTCATTCAAAATAGCATCAAAATGCATAAAATAATTAGAAATAAATTTAACCAAAGAGGCTTAAGATTTATACACTGAAAACTATAAAAACATTGCTGAAAGAAATTAAAGAAGACCTAAATAAATGGAAATATACGGTAGTCAGGGGTTGGAAGACTTAACATTGTTAAGACGACAGTACTACCAAAAGCGATCCTCAGATTCATTGCAATCCCAGTAAACTCGCAGTAGCATATTTTTCAGGAATGAATAAACCAATTCTAAAATATATGTGGAAGTACAAGAGACACAGAATAGTCAAAACAATCTTGAAAAAAGAACAAAGTTGGAGGTTTCACACTTTCTGATTTCAAAAATTACTAGAAAGCATCAGTAATCAATGCAATGTAGCGCTGACATAAGGATAGACATATACACTTATGGAATAAAATTGAGAGGCAAGGAATAAACCCATATCTCTATGGTCAATTGACTTTTGACAAGGAAGCCAAGACTATTCATTGAGAAAAAGCCAATCTCTTAGAAACATGGCATTGGGAAAATTGAATATCCACATGTAAAAGAATGAAGTTGGACCTTTACAGTATCTACCAAAATTGTCGAAGATATCAATTTAAGAGGTAAAACTAGAAAACCCTTAGAAGAAATCACAGGAGCAAATCTGTATGACCTTGGATTGGCAATGGTGTCTTAAATAAAACACCAAAAGCATAAGCAACAGAAGTAAAAATACATAAATTGGACTTCATCAAAATTAAAAACTTTTATAAAAATTAAAAACTTTTATAAATATTAAAAACTTTTATAGTGTCTGGCAAGACACTATAAAGAGAGTGAACAAACAACCCAGAGAATAAAATATTTGCAAATTGTATATCTGATAATGGTTTAATGTTCAGATTATATAAAGAACTCCTACATCTCAACAACAACAACAATAAAAAACCCAATTTAAAAATGTGCAAAGGATTTGAAGAGACATTTCTTGAAAGAAGATCTACAAATGGCCAATAGGAACATGAAAAATGTCTGTATCATTAGCAATTGGGGAAATGAAAATCAACACCTAAATAAATACCACTTCAAACCTACCGGGAGGGCTATTATCCAAAAAATGTAAATAACTAGTGTGGGTGAGCATGCAAAGAAGTTGGAACTCCCATGCATTATCGGTTGAAATATAAAACGGTGCAGCCACTATGCAAAACAATTTGCAGTTCCTCAAAAAGTTCAACATAGAATTACTTTTTGACCCAGCAATTCCATTGCCAGATGTATACCCCAAAATAACTGAAAACAGGGACTTAAACAGGTACTTGTGTGCTGATGTTCATAGCAGCAGTATTCACAACAGTCAAAATGTGGAAACAACCTAAGTATCCATAAACAGACAAATAGATAAATAAAAGATGGTATAAACATACAATTGAATATTATTTAGCCATAAAAAGTAAAAAGTTCTGATACATGCTACAACATGGATGAACCGTGAAAACATGATGCTATATGAAATCGGCCAGACATAAAAGGACAAATATTGTATGATTTCTTTTATATGAAATAGCTAGAATAGGCAATTTCATAGAGACAGAAAGTAGATTGGAGGTTGCAAGGGCTGGGTGGAAGGGAATATGTGGACTTATTCCTTAATTGGTACAGAGTTTCTGTTTGAGGTGATGAAAAATTTTGGAAATAGATCATAGCGATGGTTGCAGAAGATGGGTGAATGTATTTAATGCCACTGAATTATACACTTAAAAGTGGTTAAAATGACAAATTTAATGTTATATATATTTTACCACAATAAAATGAAAACAAATAGTAAGAAAAGAGAAGACAATGGGAAAGCGTTACTGGTTACCTTAGGAAAGGAATATGGGCCTCTCTCAATCATTAATAACTGTATATCCCAAACTGGCAAGTTTTTAGAATGCAATTTATTGCTCTATAAAGACTATGATTGTGTCTTAAACGTGGTGTCAAACCTTTGGGGTATCCCTGGAGATGGGGAGCTTGTTACAAATACAGATTCCTGACCCTTGCCTCCAGAAATTTAGATTTAGTAGATATGAGCTGGCATTCAGGGTTTGTAATCTAACAAACACTGCAGGTGACTTTGATGAGAGTGATCCACAGACAATGCTTTGAGAAACAATGTTATAAATGATGGCTAGGTCCTCAGACCAGATCACAGAAGCTTACTTATCTCCAAACGAACATAAATATAGTAACATTTTAGTGACACTTTAACACCATTTCTAATTTTATTCAACGAAAAAATAGTGTCCTAATATCTTTTCTATAGTGTTGAATAGGCAATAATAATTTACTAGCTCTGTACATTTCCAAATGTAAGAAAAGTCATCTCTCTAAGTCAACCACTATTCAGGCACTCTGATTAGAATTCAAAAGACAGATAATTCATCAAGTTTAGGAAGCTAGAGAACTTTCAGCATCTACTTGTACGATTACAGGTCACTTGTAAAACATTTTAAGGCAGAGACTTTTTGCAAGGTGGATTTCTAGACAGCCAAAAAGAGTCTGAAGTTTGAGATTAGGTATCTGACTGGATATATACTATATAACCTCTTACATTTTAGTCCACTTTTATTTATGGATGTTTGACCTCCGTAATTGGATTGCATTTACTTTGATGGCAGAAACTATGTATGAATTTTGCTGTGTCTCCCATCATACCGAATAATGTTATTGACCAGACTAATCAACAGGTATGTCAACAGGCTGAAAATATCAGTAGAGCATTAATATGATTAGGATTGCTAGCCAGATTGTCTTACCTGGGGCCACAGGGCAGACAAAGGCAACCATAACAAAACTGGCTCCTGGAATGTCAGGCAGCAAAGGATAAACAAAAAGCAAGGAAATGAGTGAAAGGAAAATTGATTCTTGAGTAGAACTTATAGGTTTGCTTTTCTTTTTAATTTTTGCTCCATTTTACAATTCACTGTGTACCATTTGACTTTTTTACCTTACAAAATAACCTCAGAAATTTCCACAGACAAGACAAAGTAACAGCCTGATTTTGTCTTCTGGTACACAATAAACTTGGTCAGCATTTAATACATCTTAATAAATGTTATATAGAGAATGGATTGGCGCCAAGTTGCAGCATCTCCATGTTTGAAATGTATCATTCTTGCTAAATGAGATTATCTTTTTGTTCAATCAAATTCCGATGCTGTCCCTCATAAGTCTACTTTATCCTTGAACTAATGGGAAACACCGGAGGGTGAGAGTAGGCAATACTCACTTCTTACAGAATCTGATCAAACTAAAAGCAATGTCCGGCTATTATGAATTGTCCTGACTCTTCGCAGTTACTGATCTACACTTAAATTTTATTCATGAAATTCTCAAGTACTCAGAACAAATAGTTATTTCTTCAATAGCAAGTAGGCACCCTGAATTCAGATGTTGATTATGTTAAGGGAATGGAAACAGGATCCTGAGTTCTATTTGTAGCTGTGGAACTGACCTTTATTTCCTTGCTAAATCAGATTCTCTTGTCGATCACTTTTGTTACCTGGTCAACAAGACAGAAAAGCATAATATAAATAAAGCAATAATCTAGTTAGACTTTGAGCCCTATGTCTCCCACATACTTTGCCATGTGACTGCACAAGTACTTTACCCTCTGTAAGCCTGTCTCCTCAAAGAAAGATGCTAATAATTATCTAACCTACTGGGTTGTTGTAAAGAGTAAATGAAATCACGTTCGTGAAAATTTCTTTGTAAAAGGTCAAATAATAAAGTCAGCCATTATTGCTATTGTTATTATTACCATAAGAAGTTTCCACTTCATAGGATCCTACAAGGCTTTACTAAATGGGATAAAGTATTACTTCAATAATCAAAACCACTTGAGCTTAACAATGATAATAGCTGGCATTTGACACAACCCAACATGATCTGGCCCTTGCCTACCTATCTGATCTGATCTCATCTCCTACTTGTCTTTCCCTCTTCCACACCATTTTCCAGCCACACTGAGTCTTTGTTCTTCCTAGAGAGACTAAGATTATTCTTGCCTTATTAGGAACATTACACGGACTGCTGTCTATGCGTGAAGTGTTCCTCCTACAGATCTGTACATGGCTCTCTGCTTTGGCATCTTCCAGGTCTCTGATCAAGTGCCACATCCTTAGAAAAGAAGCCTTTCCAAACAACCCCGAGTAAAGTAGTGTGCCTCCTCCCCCCACAGCCTCTCTCTAGTCCCTTATTCTGCTTGACTTTCTGCATGGCACTTTTTTCTGATATAATTTGTTTGCTTATGTATTACCTGTCTTCCCAATCAGAATAAGAGATCTATGAAGGCAAGGATTGTTTTCTGTCTTGGTTCACCATTCTATCTCAGAACATAGGACGGTCACAGCCATATGGTAAATGCTTCATAAACATTTGTTGAATGAATGAACTATATTTATTGAGCTTTATGTGCCAGGGCTTGTTTTACACATCTCATTATATTTAATATTCACAATACCTATAAAGTAGATACCATCACCTCTACTTCACAGAAGAGAAAATTTAGGTTTAGCAAGGTTAACTGTTTCTCAAGGTCACACAGTGAATAAATAGGAAATCTAGGATTTGAACCCAAGTAGTCTGACTGTAGTGGCCTTATTCTTAATACTCTATGAACCAAGCACTGTGTTAAAAGTTTTATGTGCATAATTATATTTAGTCCTCATCCCTGTTTTTACAGAAGAAGAACTTGAAATTTAGAGAGGTTAAGTAATTTGCCCCAGTCACGCAAGTACAAATGAGTTGTACTTTATGGAATAGCTAAATCAAGATGCTGAAAGTGACTCCTCATTTAAAGACTACTATCTCTAAATTTTTTGTGTTCTGAAAAACAATTAAGCAAGTAATGAGTCATCTCAATTCTCTGGCCCTGTGATATCCCTTTTCTACAACCATATTTTTCGTGGTTTTTCATTAGTCTTAAAATATTACAAGGATTCCCTTTGCTTCACATCCTTGGCAACACTCGTGTCTTGCTTTTTTGATAATAGCTATACTAACAGGTGTGAGGTGATATCTTGTTATGATTTTAATTTGCATTTCTCTGATGATTAGTGATGTTGAACACCTTTTCATTCACCTGTTGGCCATTTGTTTGTCTTATTTGGAGAAATGTCTATTCAGGTCCTTTGCCTATTTTTCTTTGAGTTATTTGTTTTTTCCCTATTGAGTTGCAGCAGTTCCTTATGTACTTTTGATATTAACCCTTTATCAGATACATGGTTTGCAAATGTTTTCTCCCATTCCATAGGTTGCCTCCTTTGTGCACTGTTGGTGAAGGTGTAAGTTGGTGCGGCTATATGATAAACAGTGTGGAGGGTTCTAAAAAATTAAAAATAGAACTGCCACATGATCTAGCAATCCCATTTCTGGGTCTATATACAAAGGAATTGAAATCAGGATCTCGAAAAGATATCTACACTATCATGTTCATTGCAGCATTATTCATAACAGCCGAGACATAGAAGCAATCAAAATGTCCATCAGTGAATGAATGGATAAAGAAAATGTGGTATTTACATACAATGGAATGTTATTCAGCTATAAAAATGAAAGAAATCCTGCCATTTGTGACAACATAGATGAACCTTGAAGACACTATGCTAAGTGAAATAAGCTGGTCACAGAATGCCAAATACTGCATGATTCCACTTACATAAGTTCTCTAAAATACTCAAACTCAAAGAAGCAGAAAGTAGAATGCCAGATATCAAGGGCTAAAGGTAGGGGAAAACGGGGTACAAAGGGCAAAAAGTTTCAGTAATGCAAGATAAGTCTTAGAGATCTACTCTATAGCATAATGCCTATAGTTAACAATACTGTACTGTATGCTTAAAATTTGCTGAGGGTAGATCTTATGTTAAGTGTTCTAATCACAAAAAAATATAAAGAGGGCAGGAGAAGGCTTTTGGAGGTGATAGATACGTTTACGGCATTGATTGTGGTGATGGTTTCACAGGTATATTCTTATCTCCAAACTCATCAAGTTGTATACATTAAATACATACAGTTTTTTGTATGTACAGCACACTTCAATAAAGTATTTTTTTAAAAAAGAACATTAATAATAAAGTTTTAACTGCATTTTCACTAATCTATACTCCTGTTGGTGAGGGTGGAAAGACTGATCCCCTTGCTCATGTCAGACAGCTAGTTAATTGTAGCACTGAAACTAGAACTCGAGTCTTCGGATCCTACTTAATTTCTGATTCCATTACACTTTGTCCTCATTAATATCTTGCTTTAATGAAATGAACTAATTGGAAACAAAGACATGTATGTTTTAACGCTTCCTCTGTAATTGCAAATAAATTTCAATCACCTCTCCCGCCCTTGTCTATATAGTTTCCATATTCTTTTTATTCACAACTACTTTGCCTAGATAGTTAAATGATTGTATATCTATTTAAGGACAAGATTTTTTGAGGGCAGAAATCATGAGTAGCCTTTATTATGTAACTTTAAAGATTCAAAAAAGAGCCATTCACTATCTGGACACAGAGTAAACACTGACTCACTTATGTTGGTCACTTACGTTGGCTCCTTTAATCTGAACTTGGAGCCCCCAAAAGAAGGATTCCACAGAAACACAGGGTATTCAGAGAAAACAAAAACCACATAAAGGCTTGGATACACATTGACACACACACACACCCCCACAAAGAATTCCACAGCATTTAAATTTATTCTTATTATCTTGGTTTGTACGATTTTCCTTTCACCAAGGGATCTCCCCCAACAGTCATTCATGATAAACAACAAGTACCGTGGGCATTTCCACTCTGGCATTTGCCAAAAGGAAAATGAAGAATCCAGTGTTTGTTTAGCTACAGAGACAGGCATGTTTTGCCATTAGCAGAGAGAACCTTGGCTGAATTAATGAGTGCCAACTGATTCCATTCCACTAAGTACAAATGGGAATCTTCTCCATTGTCTGGTCGCCAAACAAATATCTGCACTTGTTCAAGTGCATTTCCATATTCAGAAGGAAAGGGTATTATGTGGGATACTTGCCATTTTTCAGTAATTATGAAATAAACAATCTCTGCAGGGCCTTGTATAATTAAAACCTTTGGTTTAAAAAAAGGGCATGATTAATCTACACTTATTTCGAAACTAAAGTTCTGTTGTTTCTTGAACCAATGATCTGATTTTCACAAGTAAGAAAATAAATATCAACTTTTACAACATTGGTGTTACTTTCTCATTGAGAAAAACTATTAACAGTCTGAACTTAAGCTTCCATGAGAGAAAAATGGAATTTTAAAATAAACTTGTTTCTGGACAGATGGTGAGAAATGAAAAACTTTATCCTACTATTTTTGCTACTAATATCCTACTATTTCCACCTATTCTATGTGGTCAACATCAAATGAATAGATATTATATACAGATATACTAGTTGATCACAAGGAGCTAATAACCCATTTAGCAGAAAGACACATGCTCAAAAACACACAGACTCAATATCGCTTACCAAATAAGGTTACTAAGGGCAAAATAATCAATATTCACTGAGCTAATACATTTTGTGAGGAAAAAGACTAATTTAAAATTGATAGTCAATGGAAAAAGTCAGAGAGAACTTCTTGGAGGCAATAGGTAAATTTTTTGAGCTGAATTTTAAAGGAGTTCAGAGATAATGGATCAGCAAAGAGAGAGCATTCCAAGTAGGGAAACGTTAATTTATCTATAATAGAGGAGGGTTCTTTTAGGGACAGCGATGAAAAATATATTGATGAACAAGAGTTGCAAGTCGATAGAGGTCCCTAGAGATCAGGCAGAGGAATGTAAATGTCCTCATAAAAGTAATAAGAAATTACTTTAGTTTTTTGAGGAAGGGAGTAACATAATAAAGCCAATTCGAGTTACAGAGTGGTATAGCGTAAAGGTGAAGATCATGGCGTCTGAAGTTCAATTTCCTCGCTTTGAACTCTGGCTCTTCCACTTCCTAGTAACCTTGTTAAGTTATTGAACTTCTATGTTTCTCACTTTCCTCAATAGTAAAATAGATCTAATAATTGTACCAACTTCAAAGGGTTGGTATGAACGTTAGATGATTTCATGCAAGCAAAATGATTAGAGTAGTGCCTCACACACTCCATTCAATAAATGTTAGCTTCTGTATGAAAAGGTAGGGGGCACTTTATCCCTGCACCATTTCTCAATCTAGCTATCCTTGTTGTTCTTCCACCTTCTAATCTAAACCTTGCCTTTCATCCAAACCAACCAGTTTGCTCATCCTTGCTACGCAGATTTTGAACTACTCAGATTTTACCTCTCCTTGTGGTAGCCTGTTCTTTTTCACCAATCCATAATCCGACTCTTGTTAAAACCCTTGAGTCAAACGGCATTCCTTCACTAACCCCACTCAAATTCTACCACTCCTCCAGCATTCTTTCTATGATGCAGATGCTCCAGTCAAGTTTCCTTGTTTTACTGTGATTTTCTTGATAATTCATTCAATCCTCATCGCCCCCGCTGAAATCATCCTTCCAAAGATGCCTAACTTGACCAAGAATAGAAGTCAGAATGCGCCAGTGTCATCCACACAGATTTATAATTTTTTTCCCACAATCTAAATATATCGCCATGACAATGTGTTTCTCTATTGCTGATTAGACAAAGCTTCCAGGAGGCCATAGTTAAATGTTGGGTGCTTACAATATATAGGCATTGAAGTTTGTATCTCGACTCTTCTGTTTACTGAGCAGCCTTAGGCAATGCTCTTAATATTTCTGAGTTTAGGTTTCCTCATCCACAAAATGGAAAAATGAGTAGTCATAGTCTCACAGGATTGTTTAGAAAATTAAATAAGGCAATGAATTTAAGGGGCTTAGCACAGCGTCTGACATGTAGAAATATGTTAATAAATGGTAACTACTATTATGAAGACTATTATTTCATAGAGTCCTAACCCAAAAACATAGGAGGAATTATTATCTCCATTTTATAGAACAGTAAATAGGCTTAGAGAAGTAAAAGACCTTGGTCACAGTGACAGAGCTAATAAATGGTGGAATTTGGATTGCAACTGAATCTGCTGCTCTTCTACTGCTTTTATCCTGCTATTTTTCTGCATTTCCATAACCTTCTTAGGTGTAGATTATTGCTTTTTGTCAATTCAATTAATGACACAATTTTATTCCCCTTACTTACAGCTGTAGAATGACTAGCCGTGAACTAAACGTCTGGGTCTTGCCTCTGAGTGTGTTGCAGAACAGGAAGTCTTTTATGTAAAACCTGTAGGTGACTGGAGAAGGCTTATCATGTGCATATAGCATTGTATCACTGAGAGAAAGCCCTGACTTCTTGTTTCCCAGAGAGATCCTAAAACTGAGTATCAAGGTTTTATTTATTTGCATCTAATTGTGTATGTCATCACTGAGTATCCCTAATTCTAAGAACATATATTAAAGCAATTAATAGAACCTCCAGAAATTGGGCCTAAAACCCAACATTCAGTGTATAGCCTGTAGGAAATTCACAGCACTGTTAAATCAATTACCTTAAATTTGTTCTTCCCCAAAGCATGTGAAGCAGAACACTGGTGTAACAAAAACCTCCCTGAAAAAAACATTCAGCAGTCAAATAAGTTTGTGAAGCACTGCATGCTATAATCTCCTTCTAGGACATTCACAAAACTGTATTAGTTAAGGTTCTTTTGGTCGCAAGTAACAGAAATCAACTTGAACTGGCATAAGCCTAAAAGGGAATTTCTTGGAAGGATTGTGTGATAATTCCCAGAAATTAAAAGAACAGTTGAACTAAAGAACCCCAGTAAGAGTAACTTCTGAACATCTCAGCAGCAAGCGTTCACAGAACTTCCCCCGTGTACATCCTTCCCAATGCTGGACAAGATGCATAAAATCCTCTTGGAAATCTTGTTAAGAACTACGGTGTTTGACATATGGTGCATGGCGAGTCTTTAGTAATTCTTAGCTATCATTATTAAACATTTTCTGTGTAAATCAGGTACAAGACATTCTGATTACAGATCTTGGATGGGGCACAGGAATCAACATTTTTGCATAACTTGCACGTGATTGTGAAGTGGAGTCAGATTTGGAAACAACTTCTCATAGACCACTTAAGTGATGCAGACATCAGTGACGCCCAGCCTCTGCATCTCTCAGCTCAAAATTCTACGAGGACAATTATTTTTATTGGGCCCTTGAGGTTCAAATATTTTGTTCTTTGACCAATCACCAACGGCCAGGAAATCAAAACATATGTGACTGTAGAGGACATATTTCTGAGGAATACGGGCATTTCCCAGAGAAGGGGAAATTTTTGAGAGCTTGAGTAGCTGCCCCAGGAAGTGTCTGCTTTTGAAAACATTCTGAGATGCCTTTTAAGGAAACCTGCTTAATTTTGAATTGAACTTTGCTTAAATTCATTTGACCGCAAAATCGTATTTTTACCCAACATTTAATAATGTGATTCAGAAGAAGAAATCTGCACCACACACATTAAGGGAATGTTGAGTTAGAAAGTTATTAAATTAAAGCTATTATGGTCCCTTCATCTTCACTAGATTTGTGCCTTACCTGGCTTTCAACTACTACTCCTGTAATTTCTGTTTCAATATGACACTGGGCTGAGGCTCACAGCTCGGGAAGACCATTTCTATCTCAGCTCACTATTTCATGAAATGCTCTGTAATGAAAGATGCAAGGGAATTCTATATAATTGAATAAGTTTAGCAAGCATTGCATCTGTACACTTTGGAAATTTCACAATGTGCTTAAGCGTATAAAAGACTCTGAGAAGACTCATAGCAAAGACAATTCTTCAACTTTGTCTAACCCATTTCTCCAACTTATTTCTTGGGAGGAATTCCTATGAACTTTACCCACATGCCGGAGCTGAGTGGAAGCCTGGTAATTACAAGTCCAGCCTTTCCTCCCCTTCTTCTGTGTTACCTCTTAACATCTTTCTGGTCTAGGAAGACCAGTCATTTTAGAATAGCCCCACGAAGTTTCTGGTCTGAAACTGACCCACAAGAAATGGCTATTCCTTAAGGCATCTTTTCCTAACTTGTTTTACCTTTTCTTCTCTTATAAAGAGAGCAAAGCTTATACCATATTCTTCTGAACTGGTTAAATATTCTGTCACAAGCACAATGAGAAGCATGTTCAAATTAAAAGTCTGATTCCTTGCCTTTATACAACAAAAACAACTTCAGTTTTATTTTACAGCATTTAAAAATGTTTTCACTGAAATGCAAAATTGAGCAAGCCACAAAAATTGGATTAACCATAAATCAAAGAACGCCTGGAGCAATGCATAGGTTATATACTTATCTTATGTATCAGCTTCTCCAGTGTCTGCCTTTAATGGCTAATATTCCCTAAAGCCTTTTTATGTATTTCAAACAATAGACAAAGACGTTGCAACAGGTGTGTTCACCTACAGAATTCGCCTGCCATTATATCTGCATTCGACATGGCTGCCCTTGAATTTCACACCTACAGAGCCAGGCTGCTGTGTCGCCTAGCGTGGGGTGACTGGATCAGTTTTGTGGTTGAGCAGTCAGTGTACCTAAAGGGAGAACTAACTGAGTCGCCATCAAACATTTTCTATTGCATTTTTTGGAGAAAGATCATGGCTGTGGGAGTCACCAGAAATAGGGAAGATAAAAATATCAAAGCGAAATTGAGACTGAGCTTCCTGACATCACTCTCCCATTCACCAACACTTGGCCAAAAGAAAAACAAAAAAGTGAAGCAAAGGCCTAATAAGCATTTTATTGCTTTATTTTAAATAAAGTCAGAAACGAAACACAATGAGCTCAGCTCAAGCTGTCTGCCACCTGTTTGGGTCTGGCTAACATGAAGCTGCCACGTATTCCCTGGTGGCTCCCCTTCCTAACTACCTAACCGGTTAACCAGCCATCTGTGTCTCCTGCCATCACTAATCAGGGCGGTACACACGTCTTTTGTCCTTAAGCTTCAAGGCTGTTAGAGCAATATGCTTCTTGCCTATGGCTTATTGCTTAAGGAAAGCTAGGCTGGTTCACAGAAACTTTCTAAAACTCTCGTTTCCTCTCCTTCTGTGACCCTCTGACAGCTTCCCAGCTCTCTCCCCCCTTCAGTGGTCCCTCATTCGATTTCCATTTAATCATTAAAATCATCATCATCAAGCTGTCTTTCTCCTGAACTCCATCTGCTTTTGCTTTCAAATTCCTCATGCTTTGGGACAAAGCACCCCTGAGAATTCCATCTATTTTGCAATCTTCAAAATTTGGATTCGGCAGTTGCTGGCTCTTAATAGTGGGGGAAGCCCCAGCTGTTTGGCCCTGAAGAGGAAAACTGCACACACACAGTTACAATTAGGCAACAGACAAAAAAAAAAAAGAAAGAAAGAAAACATACTGGGAAATTTCTTGGAGTTGCTGATTCATTCTGATGGCTGCTTAAAATTCCGTTGTACAGATATTTGCTAAACATACTATATAAGTAATAGAATCTGGAGATTCTAAGATAAGTAAATCTTAGAACCAGCCACATGAGATGTATACAGTATACTAGGACCTCAAAGTGCTTAGGTTATAATGTTAAACTTAAGAGATGATGACTAAATTGGAGAAGGGCGGTCTTTGTCTTAAGGAAACCTGTTCAGAATTTCAGAAAAGAGAAAGGAAACACAACAATGTGCTTTCCAGATTTGTTTTCGTGTTTTTCTTGTTTTACCTCAAATAATGGACATTAATGACTTACATCTAATTACTAAATACCCACAGCCATATACCTGAAATACTGTATTTGCCTTGCAATGCAATCTTTCCATTACATGAGAAAGTCCAGCTTTAATCTCTTAAATTCCTTTTTAACATTAAAGAATACCTTTAATTATAAGAATTAGGCCAGAACTTTGGTTTTAATCACTATGGCAATTCAACTCTCGTTTCTCTTATACAAAAAGAAAGGCAGTACATTTATGGTATGCGAAAGTCTTTTACCTGGAGAAAAGAAAAGAATGTTTTGATTATGGTAATTCAGTCTCTCATTAGTACTATTCAGTTTTGCGACTGTTCCTCATTCCAATATTCAGAAACTAATTAAGCAGTCTTAATTATTACCTGTCACATGTCTAGAATACATGTCAAATAGTCAATTAGGTGTCTTAGGCCCTCACCCTGCTGTTTTCTCTCTCTCTCTTTCTCTAGCGCTTATCACTGACACCTAGGTGACGCAGACAGAAAGAGTCTAAACCAAACAGCAAATGACAGTGATTGTGGAAGGTGAATGAATACTGGATGATTAATTTGAATAATATAAGGATGATAATACACATGAAAAGAACCCTGAGACCCGGGAAATAACTTGAGTAAAGTAAAAATTCAGGCTTCGTCTAAACCGCTGATTTAATATTGGTAGCTGTTAAAATTATAATTAAATTATTCGCTCTCGTGTTTTTTTTTTTTCCTGCTCCCCTTTCTAGTCACTCACACATATGCTTTCCCCGGATTCTCTTTGAGGAGGCAATCATAAAGACTGAACTATTCCAAGGGGCCTCTTTCTTACCTAGAAAGTCTTTCCCTACTGAAATTTTCAGCTCAAATTTCCCAAGTGGTTTTCAAGAGAACGTTTAGTATCAGTGCTTTTGGTTAAAAAAAGTAAACTATGCTGCTTTTTAAAGTCAGCCTGCCTCAGAGCAAATCAGCATTAATAAATGAAACAAATATAGATATTTGTTAAGTCCACTTCTTGGTGGCAAAAAAGGAAAAGCAACTGGTAAACATGGCATATATGAGACATCCCCTGGGGACTTCCAGAAAAATTTGAACTTGATAGCAATTTACAAGGAGTCAGTCAACAAATCTATGGAGAATTTATGAGCTCATGAGTAATATAAGTATGTATATTAAAACAAGGAAATATGATCTTCTCATAGTAAATTAGTAGTTGTTTAAAATCATGAAAATGCCCAATGCTAGCAACGATGTGTGGGAGCAAGCTTCCTTATATATTGTCAGTGGAAGTGAATTTGGTAAAACACTTTGGGAAAGCAATTTGAAAATAACTATTATAACTCTTAAACATATTACTGTGATTCAGCAAGTTCACCTCTATGACACAATGCTTTGGAAATTATCCTAAACACAATATATTTTGTGCACAATGATGATCATCAGAGTGTAGTTTATAATAGTGAAAAATTGGAAGCAACTGATAGAGGAATTATTTAGTAATCTATGATGACATCCACCAAATGAAATATTGCATAGTCATCAGAAATAATGTTTTTGAAGACTTCAAAACATGTGCATAATATAGTATTAAATGGGAAAATAATACAAATGTGTACATGCTGTATAATTACAGCTATGTTTAAAAAAACCTAAAACAACATGTGTTTAGGGTAGAAAGGGAGCTTGAAAAAAATATACCAAAATTACAAGAAAGTGATAGATTTATAAGACCTATTCTTTAAATACACAATTTGTCATTTATACTCTTTTCATAGTTCGAGATCAATTTTTAAATCTAATCCATGTAAATATAATTTTAAGTGGCATATAATCTTAAATTTCACAATTTCTTAAAATTTTTACACAGGGATGACAGAACCATAATTTTGACACTATTTCTCATGTCCATAGTGTAAACTATGGAAATATAAGATTGTCAGTTAATCCACCTTAATACACAGGCCTTTAGACATGAATTTATCATCAGCCTGTTATAGACACAGACTGATATCATTCTACTCAACTTATGATTTATTACCTATGCTATTTTGGGTCAGCATTTCTAATGGTTCAATCCACAACCAAAATTTTTTTTAAGTCTTTTCCTACTGTTAGGACATCTATTGTTTGCATGAAGGTAAAATTACCAGCTAGTTTTTGTATAAGTTAAATCAGGTTTCAGTCAAGAGGAACCACATATATTAGCCTGACATTCGGACTGATGCTGAAACCTGGTAAAAATCAAGCAGCTTGGGTCTCCTCTAAAAGAGACAGTTCACGCTATATTAAGCCTGGAGTGAATGTGGTGATCCCCGACTCTCTAGGACTTTGGAGGAAGAATTCAACTGGTTTTACTATTGTTGTGAGGATTAGAAATACCATCAGATCGGCCCAGAGCTTGATCTGGGCTGAAATTGCAAGGGAGTCCATTAGAAACAGCCAAGTACCAGATAAATCATCAGTTGACTGTACAGGAATGATGACTCTCCCCACTCCCTATATGCCTTCTACAAGTTCTTTCCTCTATAAACCAAGGATGTTGTTTTGCTTCAGCCGATACTGTAGGTCATAAGGGTCATTTAAAAAGATAGCAACTCTCTTGCGTGATTCTTTTTCTTTGAAGAAGAAGCTATTGACAGGATTTGCCACCGACGTAAGGTGCCTAGAAAGACAACGAGGGGCTTACAATACTTTTCACAACTTAATTTGATTCTAAGGCCTTGTGCTTGGCACAACTGGCACAGTTTACACTGAGTATGCTTAATTAGCAACTTTATCAACTATTACCAAAAACAGGGCAATATCAACTATGCTTCTTGGATGCACAGTTGGGTTTTGCTCGAAAAGAATAATCTTAGAGCTACAGAAAAGCTGATGTGTTAGTTGTAATGAGGTCTTAGCCAGGTACAGTTCTATCTTATTGCTCAAGGATGCATTTCATTGAGTAGTTTAAGTGTTGCTTCTGCCCCTCTGCTTTCAATCATCCCCTTTTCAGCTCACTAAAACTACTTTTTCTGTATGTTCAGTTGCCATGTGCTCTAAGCTACTAACTGACATATTCAAGTTGAACTGTGTCTAGTAAGCGCAGCTTATGTATTAGAATGCTTATGATCTAAGATTTAATTGACATCATAGTCATGTCAATGGGGAGACCTTCTGAGAAATTTGTTGTTAGGCTATTTCGTTGCAGTGCAAACATCGTAGAGGATACTTACACAAACCCAGATGGTATAGCCTACTACACACCTGGGCTATATGGTACCAATCTCATGGGACCACTGTTATATATGCAGTCCATCGTTGACCAAAATGTCATTATGCAGTGCATGACTGTATATATAATATTTATTATGGCTTATAAAAAACACTGAGGAAACTTCTTACTGTCTAGATCTCACAATTATATAGGAAGTTAGGGTAGAAACTTGTTTAAGAGATTGGTTTGATTGGTGATGGTTTGGTTCATGACGGCCTCCTTGATATGTTTCCATACTTTATTGATCAATGCAATGCTATCCAAGTGCAATTATTTAGTTACAGCTTTAATTTCCTTATCATTAACTAATATACACTTGCCTAAATCAGTCAAAGAGATTTCTAATATCTTACAGGTAGCTTATATAGAGGCAGTGTTTAATGAGTTTACTGGCTAATCCTCTAGGTTCTCTTTATCCAGCATATTGCTATAGCATATTCTGAAGTTTTTCTATTATTAACTTGAAACATCAGTTTGGTTACCTACAAGATGATTCAGGCGTACTTTACATAATTAAAAAGTAGCTTTGACTTTTCTACCCTTCCCACTCCCCTAGTCTTCCAAAGAATTTCCTCTGAGAGAATAACATAATCTTCTTACTCTGAACTGTTATTATTTTCCCCAGTGGTTCCCTCAATTATCTATATTCAAATATATTTAGTCAGTTATTTTTTCTGATATACACCAGAAGACACAGTCTTTTCTCATATCTGTTAAGTGCATTTGTAACACAGTAAAAATGACCATATCAATCAAACACTACTGAATTGTTATAAAGAAGTATAGTGGCATATTTGAAAACCTTTTAAAGGGCAGTTTCTTCCGTTCCCTTGGTACTCTCACATAGGTTGTTCTGGCATCCTATATAGTGACATAGTGGCACTTAACTTGATTGGCATATAACATCACTTGTAGCATGGAAGTGAGATTTTAGTCTACAAGGAATTGGGTTAAAGTGCTAAAGGATTAAAATGCAGTTATCTTTTTAGCTTTCAACTTTTGTTAAAATGGAAAAGAAGCATTTAGTCGATGATTCCCATCATTTTTTATTTGATATTATTATTTAGCAATAGATAATATTAAATTAAATATATGGACCTAGTACATATATGTAATTTGAGTAATACACAAAAAGTTAAAGTATGTAGGCTTTAACCACCCCACTGTAAAGCACAGAATATAAGAAAATTTTAGTTTTGAATAATTCCAATGTTCCCTAGAGGACAAAGGACATTAATCTATAAGTCTCGAGTTTATAGGGCTTAGAATCAGAACATCACAGAGGAAAAATTTGTATTTTTCACTTATTATCCTAAAAAATCTACAAATATAAACTCTACCAAACTACACATGACAAGCAGAACCCAGTGATAGTGAGCTTCTCAGATCCATGTGTCTCAGATTCATTGTTTTTCCTCATTGTTTTAAACAATTTTAATGTAATACCTGAGGGTTATTAGGGGCTGGGGGTGGGGGAAATGGGGAGCTGTTGGTCAAAGAGTCGAAACTTCCAGTTATAAGACAACTGAGTCCTGGAGTCCTAATGTACAGCATGGTGACTACAGTTAATAAATACTGTATTATATTCCTGAAAGTTGCTAAGAAAGTAGATCTTAAATGTTCTCACCACGAAAAAGAAATGGTGATTATATGAGGGGATAAAAGTGTTGGCTAACGCTATGGTGGTGATCGTCTTGCAATATATAAATGTGTCAAATCAACACGTTGTACACCTTAAACTTACCTAATGTTATATGCCAATTTAGTCTCAATAAAGCTGGAAAAAAATAAAATGACTTTTACTCAAAAAAATTAAAAAATGCAAATATGCTCTATGTATATTTCACAATTAATTTTTTAACCTAAAAATAATAATAATACCTGAAACCCATAGTGGATAGTTGGTACAGTTCTTGCTTATATAGAAGAGAAACAACTGACCTCATTCACTAAAGCCATTACAATTGTGAGGGGAGGGCAGAGGGAAAGGAATTGGTCAAATCTGTTACCTTAGTCAGTTGAGTGACTTTTTTGGAGGGTGGATATAGGTTTATAGATCTGACAAAAAAATAGATTGGGATGTGAAAAACTGTACTGCTTTGTGAACATCCTTGGAACCACATGTAAATCACTGCCACTTGACCCCCACATATATCTCTTGCTTCAGTGGATATGCTAGTTTGCAGTTTACACAAGTTGTTAGTTTAATAGCAATTGCACAAAATTGTATACCTTGATTATTTATATATATATATATATATATATATACATACATACACACACACATATAAATAGTACCCAAAGTAAAAACAGACATTTTTATGTCCCAATATGTGACTATTTACTATTTACTATTTACTTACGCATCTGTATTGATTTTCTAAGGACAGCCAATTTTAAACCATAGCAACCTTGCTGAGTAAGAAGACCTAACAGAGAAGCAAGAAAACATAAACACGAACCTTCACACAATTTCTAAAATGAGAAATTACTCCTGTTCTTTTCTTGATATGAATGTCAATCTCAGTCTGAGGTTTAGGAGTAATTGGATCCTGTTTCTAGGATCTCTTTGGAGAAAATTCTTTTTGTCCATAACTTGCATTCATAAGGTCAAAAAAGTCTCAGGGCCTTTGTAAGATAAACTGTCTGATTATTTCTAGGGTTTTTTTTAGACCACTTAATGATTTCAAGGCAATAGCTTATAAGATCGTAAATTAAATTATGTTGACATATCAACATTACTGATGGCTTTGTTTAAAGTACACCAGGCAATTTTTGAGTGAAGAAAATGATCCTCTGATCCCTCCTCTGGATGTCACCCAGTGACATATTCCACTAGATAATCTTGTCTCTCTGGGGCACAATCAGGCTTTGTCTAAGATGCCACACAATGCTGCCATAGACTGAAACTGACAATAACTCATGCAGAACCAATTTAACCAGGATTCATGAAGCAATCAGGGTTTTTTTAAGCCTATGGAAAATGTCAAACCCAATATTTAACTTTTGACATTTTCCAAGAGTTATGTTCACAAGAGTAGTATATTTATCTTAAACAAATGTGTGTGTATGTGTGAGTGTGTGTGTGCATACCCATTAACCAGCTCGACTTAAAAATAAGCTTATGTCAAATGAAATAGCAAATTGTTGGGAAAATTTAGGGTAGAAGCTGTATGTTCATCTGCTTTTCTGCTTTTTGATATACAAATCTCTGCATAAATTCAACTCCCTATCAGTCAAAGCAAATATCGTCTGGGGCACAGCCAGTATGCCATTTCTCATCTGGTCCAGCTCTTCCTAATGTCGAGCCTTCTGACCCAGCTTGCCTCTCTCTAACGATCTATTTTGTGCACATTGTTTCTCACCATGCCCTGTATACCCTGATTAAATTGAAAAAACGAACCACAAAGTTTTATGCAAAGACAATGTTCATTTGTAGATGTGAGTGGGGCAGGTACCAAGGGCTAATATTAGACTCTAATAATTAGATGTATTAATTTTAATTTCAGGAGGGTTTCAATCAAGAGCCAGTTATATTCCTGTTACATTGCAGGAGCATACGCCGTCTGCATAACAATCAGTGTTTTTCTTCATCAATGCACTGATTCATTCCACAGACATGTTATTGTGTACTTACTATTATGTACCTTTTATCAACTAGGCACTGTTTTGGTCTCTGGGAATATGAGAGAAAAGCAGCCACACACAGGCCCTTACCCTTAAGGAGACAGTACAATGTAACGGCTAGGAGGCTACACTCTGGGGTCGGATGCAAAGCCTATCTTTACAACTCATTGACTGTGTAGACTTGAGCAAGATATTTACCCTCTATATGCCTCAGTTTGCTCATCTGTAAAGTGGATTGATAAGTTATCATTGTTAAAAGGAGTAAATAATATAAAATAGGTAAAGTACTTAGAGTAGTGCCTTGCCCATAGTATAAATTCAGTAAGTAGCAGTTATTATTTTTATAGTGAAGGGAGCTTACAATTAGGGAAGAAGATGTGAAAACAAGTAAACTCGACACAATGTGATATGCACTAAACTAGAGAAGTCAATGGTGCCATAGAAGCCACAGAGGGACACATAACCTCAATTTGGTGTGTCATGGAAGGCTTCCTGGAAGAAGTGATATTTTTCAGTTAGGAACCTTTGAAGGATGAGAAATTAGCTAGGTAAGGAGGCATTGGGAATGCAACGGGACGCTCTGGTTCCCACAAAAGAAAAAGGCCAGAGAACAAGAATGACACATTCAGGAATTGAATGCCTTGAAAATGCAATATTTTATAGTTGTTATCACAACTAAACCATATTTGTTTCTTCTGATATTATGCTTAGGTGGTTCTTTGCCCTTATATAGTTATGAAAGCCAAAGGAATCTAACAATTTAAAGACTTTATCCCAAACCAAAACAGTTATTCCTCTTCCCAATCTTCCTTCTTTTTTTTTTTTTTAGACATCAGACCACTGTTTAAAAGTCTGTTCTTGGACCCTAAAGAATTTTATTTACAAATGTACCTACACTGTTTCTATAGTCACTACCTCATTCACCCAAGAGCTTGCATCAGCCCTCACATCTTCAGAGGGATTTTGTACTTGGCTCAATATGTTCACAGACTTAAAATCTGGTTACTGCCAGCCAGAATTCTGGGACTCAAGATGCACAATTTGCATAGAACAATTTTTACTGAAAAAAAGTAATTTCACAGATAAGCTTTCCCTATTAAGAAGATCTGATAAAGGGTGAAAGTTGTGAAACACTTTTCTATGAATGAAAATATACTTCCTGGTATTTTTCATTTGCTGTAGAGTGCAAAGGTCTCATTCTGATGCATTGTCCTTCCCTCTGCATCTTCATTTTAAAGATCCTACAGAAATACTAATACTTCCTGGGAGCTTAAGCAGGTCACAGCTCAAAGGATCTCCCGGCGAGGCTCCCACGGGAGAGGGACTGTGTCACACTTGCCCATTTCCAAAACATAAGAATTCGAATACTCCAGAAGTGAATGTTGTTTATTGGAAATGGTACTGACAATAACATAGAAATTGAGAAAATAGCTTATTAAGTGCTTTTAGTTGGAAGTGTAATATATTCAGGTCAGATATTTCTGTCTGACTGTAGGTAAAAGGCAGAGTTTTAATTTTTTTCAGTAGACCATGAATGGAACTGATTTGGTTGAAGAAAACAAGAGAAGGAGGTAATCATTTCTCTCCACAACCTCACAATGTCATATGCTTCCTTGTCACCCGAGAAGCAAGTGCTTCTTATTTCATACGCAGTTGGAGAACATACTGAGGAGTGCTCTCATTGAATCTCATTGGCCCACTTCATCTTTGGAACCAATTTTAATTTCAATGCTAACTAAAACGTCCTTATTCTAAGCCAGAATTTAAGGACAGGTCATAGCATTTGGTAGATTCAGGCAGAGGTGAAAACAAGAAAGATTCTTGCATATGCCTTAAAAGATCAAAGGGAGAACCTGAATATCTATATTGAGAGGCAAATCAACATCATCAGGATGCAGCAGGTGTAAAATGGGAAATGACTCAAAGGCCGATTACCGTCAAAACAGGTGAATGCATCAAATTCTTGTCAGCATTTTGAGATGAGTGTCATTGGTTAGATAACTACTCTGGAGAATACAGGAGAAGAGCCCCAAAACAGGGAAATGAAGCAAAAACAACTGCATCTCCCAAAACTAAGGAAAAGAAAATGCAACAGGGTATAGTCCATGTGGTACAGAAACTTCTAATAGTTAACTTGCTTGTACTGCATTTTTAAAGGGCCATCGTACATAAGGTCAGAAGAGTTATAGAGAGTCATGCGCTTGAATATAAGTATATCTACAAAGAATGCTGTTCGAAGGCTTTTGCAAGTAATATCCAGCTATAGATATTCAATGAAAGTGACTAGTGAAGACACTGAAATTCTCAACAGACTAGAAATCTTCAAGACTCTTGCGCAAGTGTGCGCATGAGACAGAGAGAGAGAGAAACAAGGAGTAAAGCCATGTTGTGATGTGACTTTCCTAAAGTTAAATAATAATAGTGAAAAAGAGAAAAGAAAGGAAAACAAAGCTACTCTTTTAGAACAGTTTCTAAAATGTGGAGCATCTCATTGCTCTTCATTTTCAGAAATTAATCTAAATCAGAATCAAGAAAATATGCATCCCCGCCATGCTCATTCCAGCACCTGAGTCTGCAATTGCCTATTTCTCAGCACCTAACATAATGCTGATCACAGGGCAAGTACTCAACATCTTCCTAATGACTGACTAATTAAAACCCATCTTTTTAAAAATTGATCAAAAATCCACACAGAATTTTCAATTGTCAAGCCACTGATAAAACCCATCAATACGTCCTCCATGCCAGGTATGAGTTTAAGCATGTTACATGCATTAACTTTTTAAAACTCAAAATAATTCTATGATGCAGGTACAATTATCACCAAACAAATGGAAAAACTGAGGCACGGAGAGGTTAAGCAATGTGTCCAAGGTCACAGAGACAGTCAGTGGCAGAGCCAAGATCCACACCAATGGTCTGCTTCCAAGTTTGAATTTTTAGTCTCTACACTACATTGGGATTCTTTGCGGACTGGAGGTGATCTGGAGTGGAAGGCATGAGGATCCTATACCTTGGTCTGTATCAGAAGGAACCTGGAGCAGCTCCACACTCATAGTCCAGAAGTCTGGAGTTGGGAAGATACCCAAAGGGCTTGTATGACTAGTCCGGTGGTCTGTCTAAGGATTTGGATTCTTGCCGTCAAGTACATGGATCTAACACAACAGCTTTATGATCTGATCAGCTATCATGTATTTAGACAAGTGTTTTTATCCCTTAGAGTATTTTCTAGTCATCTAATGTAGCTGAGTGACCTGTGGTTACTCTAGCTGGTCTAACTCCACATTTCTTTGGCAACAACAATGCAAAATAATATTCCTCAGATGCACTATTTCATGCAGTTTTAATCAAAGTGAAAAAGAACACTCAACCCTGGCTCAGCAGTGGATTGGCTTCTAGCATTTTCTTTTGCCTTTTTTTATGTTTATTGAATGACTTTTCCCTTTGTAGACCTGACTGAGAACAACTTGATGGTGGGACTATATTTTACTCACATGAAAATGTCAAGACACGTAAAAAAGCAATAAAAACACAGAAGAAATACTGAGAGAATTTATAATATAATGTTGGTGGGTGCCTTGTTTCTCCGCTGTTCATTGTCTGCACACACAGAAGTAGATTAATGAAGAGCAAAAAGTGGATATTTTTCATTTTTTTACACTTTAACAAATAAAAAACAATCTTACATGCCATTTATCAAAATGTAAACACATAATTCTGGTGATAATCATCAATACTGCTCGCTTTTTCTCTGTACTAAGATAGATAAAATGAGTGTCTTCACTTCTGGATCCTAAAGAGTTCCTCGAATGCAAGCTTCCTGCTTTATTCATCTTCGATGCCCCAGTACTTAATGCAGTGACCGGCACTCAGTGTGTGTTCAATAATTTTCTGCTGAATTGAACTGCAAGGATGAAAAACTGGTGGTCATAGAACCTATGAAGAGAAACGCATGGAGGCATATAAGCAATAGACACTATGGATTTTAAATCCAAAAGTGCAATTATTTACCAAGGATGTCTGCCAAGCAATTGAACGTGCTCATTGTTTAATCTAATCTACAGTTACCATCCTTATGGTAACATTTATCAGCTCCCTTCTAAGTGCCAGATCTTACAGTGGGAACGTAACATATTTATCTTTTGATTCTCATCAGCCCTGTGAAGGGTATTGTTACCACCCAAAGTGAAGTTCAGAGAAGTCAAATAACTCCCTCAAGGTCACAGAGTTAATACGTGGTAGGGCTAGAATAAGAAACCTAAATTTGTATGTCTCTCCAGTCTACACTCTAGGTATAATTTATGCTGCTGTCTGGAATTTTGAGCTGAGCCATGCGTATATACTTTAAGAAAAACAAGTATACTGTTTAAACAATGCCAATGAGAACTACATTGGAGATATCAAAAGAATGAAATATCAAAGAGAAAATGTGAAGCATTATAAAGTGGGTTTTACTGTGTCTGGGGATGGTTGGGTTGATTATCTATATGTGTGCAACTTTTTTAAAACACGAGGCTTTAAAGACTTAAGGGAAAAACTAAAGGCTTCTGGAAACAGCTCATTCACTACAGGGTATTTTAAAAAGAATCAGTAATTAGAGTCTATAACTAGAAAAATACAGAAAGTTTTGAACGGAAGGTCAAACATAATAAAACCACCTCCAAGAGTGGTGTCCTTTAGTCTCTATATAGGAAAGCTAGTTGAGTCCAAAGGCTGCTAGTTAACCTGTCATTGAGAGGCAACGTGTCCGGGAAAAATTAGCAAATAAATACTGGGTGTGTGTATGTGTATTTGTTGCTATGTATGTGCTTGTTGCTACTAGACCAATTCCATAATTTCATTTATAATATATAAGCATGCTTTTATTTGCTCCCTTTACGCATTGTTAAATAGAATGAGAGTGAGGAAAATGTCAAGACCCTTGACTCTTCTGCATTCCTTTCTTTCTCTCTTTCTTAAAATGGCAACACTTATTATAGGTTTTTATAGGTTTTGAAACACTTCAATATCGTTCATCTCAGTTAATCCTTCAAACATCAGTAGTGATATGGTCAATATTATTTTGTCCATTTTGCAAATGAGGAAACAGCAACACAAGGAGACATGGCAAAACAGAATCAGAACCTATTTTCCTGGTAGCCAGGTCCCTTGTTTCTTCCTCTGATCACACACTGATCTGGACATTTTCTTTGGCCCAACCTCCCTGCTTGAGCATTTGCACATTCAGTTTCTCGTCGGTCTGATAGTTCAGAAATACTGGTGATCGTTGAAAAGAGTTAGCAAAGCAAAAGTAAAGAAAAATCAAAGCAACAACAGAACAAGACAGACCAAGAAACAAAAATCACCCAATTACTTTCCTAATTTTAAACTGATAATCTCTCCACTAATTTGTCCAGCTACCCCTCCCCCCATACCCTCTTTTCCACCACCGGTTTTAAGAGCTACTAGCAGGCATTAGAATGATGCCGGGATTAAGGGCTGTGTGAAGATTGGCATAAAGAGATTTGAGAGTTTAGTGTTCTTTTTAACATTTCTACAAACTCCTCCCCAAACCCTTAAACATCAAAATTCTTATTCCATACGCAAGTACTTGTCTCCAGCAAACTCTGTCCTTTGTTTAATTTTTAAATATCATTTGGGGAGAATAGAAATTCCTAGGGGGCAAAAGGGTAGCCACAACAGAACAAATAGAATTTTTATATCCATGTTGGGATGATCAGGAGAGTGTGTGTGTGTGTGTGTGTGTTCCTTAAGCTGGCATTGGTATGTATGAAGACAATGTTAAAAGCCTTACAACATATGAAGAAGCAAACCATCTCTGCAATTACTGCGAGAGATTTCCAATTCATCAAGTATTATAAAATTACTTTTAAGCTTCAACTTAAAAACAAATCCAGCAGAATGATGGCATTGGGAGTTTTTTAATCATTTTTTATCAAACGCTTTAACAGATTGGTGTATGAAAGAAACATAATCAATCTGAAATTTCCTGGGATTATTAACCATTGGACATGCTGAGAGTTTTGCATTGGTCAAGCCATCAAACACAAACATACATTTCTAAGACATGAAAGGGTTGCTCCATCACTGACCCATGATGATTTTCCTATGTGAAAAACACAATTAGCAACAGGGACAAAACATTTCTCTAGAAATCCCATAATTCCATTCAAATGAAACTTGATTTGTTTAGAAATTTTTTTTTTTCCTGAGGGACTGCGATACAGCTGCTGCAGGATTATCACGAGATTAACAACCTCTGTGAGATTTTTTGATGAGATGTTAGATTTTGTCATGGCAGAGAAAGCACTCTTTGTAGGGTAAGCAGCGATTTGTGCGTGCATACCGACGGAAGCAGCCTGTCGGGATTTTGCTGGCCCTCTCAGCTGAGCCTAACACTGGGAACCTTAACTTTCAGGTTCAAAGTTGAAAGTAGTACAGGGTATTCAGCTAAATGCCCATTGCCATGGAATGGATTGTCTATATATTTTTCCCTAACCTGTATAATATGTTGCCTTTTTCTCTGTACTTGCTAGTGTAGGATTTCCAGACTCCTTGTTAAATGCTCTAATATTCAAATTTTTCTAAAAGTTCTCAGGCATATTTTATATATGCTCATGAATAAACCTTGTCAATGGTTGATTGCATTTTTCGTGTTCTCTATGTTCCGCCTCCTCCGCTTTCCAATGATATACACTAAAGCTTTTTCTTGTGTCCAGAGAAGAATCAGTTCTACTTGACACCACCATCTGCCTGTGAGCGCTGCTCTCTCTGTCAGGATTGTTTATCACATCTGCTCAGTACCACTATTCATACCATAATGGTACATGTTCTTTAGATTCCTCAATATTCTTTAATCACCCTATGTTCATTGTAGAACGGAATCCATGCTGCCCTCCCATGTAATTAGACTTTTTCTGCATGTGAATGCTCCAAAATTTCTAAAATTGCTTAGTAAAGCTGTCCTTTTATGTTTTTCCCTTACTTACAATGAATCCCCACCACCACCTCCACCGTGGCAAGTAAGATTCAGTCTGTGATGTGAAGAGTCTACAGAAAAATGCAAGTGCTAAACATCATATTTTATAGAGAGGTTCGCATGCTTCCAAATCTTTCTTCTCTTAGCTGTGATGACTCAGGCCCATGTGCCCATAGATTTTGGGCAGGGACTGTTCCATAAGCTGACACATCCCAGATACATAAAGAAAAGCATAAGCAACTGAAATGAAGTCTCGGTGAGGTTCTTCTTACATGGAGTGGCTAATGAGTACAGGAATATGGGTGGAGGCAGGTGCTGAAAACCCACCAGCTCAGCGTGCTTTCAATTTTACCTTGTTTCCCTATCATCAGACTGATCGAAAAGACGTGGTGTAAAGACAGCCTGATACTATACAACAGTTCTCGAGATTTTTGCATTGAAACTGTTCACATGCACAAGGCATTGTCTTGTAATTGTCTCACTTCCTGTAGAGATTCTCAAGGAAGATGGGCACTACGTGTTGGCGGCTGTAGGAAGTGGCAGCATAGAACACGTAGCAGAGAATCTGGAAGGGGAGGAAGTATGTGTAATTTGAAAACTCCCAGCCCTGGAAAATTTTTATAAGCTCCCACTCTTACTCTTGCTTCATAGAATCACCGATGTAATGGGAAAGAGTCCTGGCCGTTTGGGAGAGATCCTGTTTTTTTTCACTTATGATCTATGATCCAGGCTATTCTATTAATCTTGATTTTACTGTGACCTTTGGACTTTGCCCTTTGTTTTTGTTTATAAAATTTTGTTCTACAGAAGTTTTACAGATTTTAATATAGTTGTGTTTGGAAATGCTGTCTTGACCCAGTTTTGGTTCAAGGCCAGTCAGTTCCCCTTCTTGAGCCACTGAGTGTATGCACACTCCAACCCCTTCCCTAACTGGGCTCTCACGGTCTGGGCCACTATGCACCTGCCCTAATCACACTGGGGCCATGCACCAGACAATCAGGGAGAGCTACTATGCCCCAGAGCCCATCAAAGTTATTCAAATTAGCCACTTTGCAGGGAACTTGTTAAACCTAACTAATCCCACCTCACTCACCATTCATAAGCTCCCTCCTATAGCTCCAGCTTGCTGTTTCCCTGTCCCCAGGTCCAACCACATGTGTGGCCCTGCCTTGCAGCCCACTCTCCTTTGGAGCTTTAAGAAACCAAGAATTCTGTGTTTCTTCTATCCTAGTGACATTGTGCTGGGTCCTTCCATCAAAAGAATCTTTAAATCTTATAAAACACATGTTTATATAGTAAGATTTATCTTGTCCTTCAATTGCGTCTGACTTTATGATGATCTCCCCCAATCAGATACTTGAAACGGTTGAATATAGTGGGACTTGGAATCAGACCTGTCTGAATTCAAATTCTGATCCTGACTGTGATTGCCTGTGTTACCGGGAGCAAGGTCCTATCTCTCTGGCCCTCAGTTTCTTCATTTTTAAAATAACAGTATCAATAATAGTACACTGTTTCACAGTGTTGTGGTAATAGTTAAATGGTATAATTTATCTCATATATATGACATAGCTATATAAGCAAATATAGATAGAGAAATTCTTTTTATACTACCTGGAACATAGTAAGCACTGAATGTATGGTAGCTGTTATTATTGATAGATATATATTTTTATATTTCTGTTGCTCTGGTTTGACTGCGTTATAATTGTCTCCTTTGTTC
This sequence comes from Equus asinus, assembly GCF_041296235.1. Taxonomy (NCBI): domain Eukaryota; kingdom Metazoa; phylum Chordata; class Mammalia; order Perissodactyla; family Equidae; genus Equus; species Equus asinus. The sequence continues at coordinate 92,868,380 of NC_091820.1, forward strand.
TATGGGGTCTTATTTGTTAGAGTAACAAGATGAGTGACTCTTATTTTCCAAAACATAATCAATTGTCCCAGCAGAATTATTTTGAATTCATCTATTTCCAATGATTTATGATTTCACTTTTTCCACATACTCCTTATGAATTCTAGGGTTTGTTTTGTGTTATCTATTTTGTTCCATGGATCTGGTTAGTCTTACACTGGTATCATATTGTTTTAAATAAACTTTAATGACTGACGGCTTTTTCTATTACTCTTTTCTTTCCCATTAAGTTCTTAGATATTCTTGCCTCTCTACTATCCACAATAAATTTCAGGATAATTCTGTTACATTAAAAAAAGATCTCATTGGCAATTTTTTTGTAATTGTATTAAATCTAAAAATAAATATGGGATAAATTGAAATCACAACAATTAGTATTCCCATCTAGGAACACATCTCTCTACTTATTTTTTTTTAAGTAATTTTATTGGGACTGCAGTGGTTTATAACATTGTGTAATTTTGGGTGTACATTGTCGTTTATCAATTCCTGAATACACTTCATCGTGCTCACTCCCAGTAGTCTAATTTTTATCCATCACCATACATATGTGCCCCTCTGTCCCTTAGGCCCACCTCCCAACCCCCTTTCCCTCTGGTAACCACTAATCTATTTTCTTTATCCATGTATTTGTTATCTTCCACACATGAGTGAAATCATGCAGTATTTGTCTTTTCTCTCTGGCTTATTTTGCTTAACATCATACCCTCAAGTTTCATCCATGTTGTTGCAAATGGGACCATTTTGTCTTTTTTTAATGGCTGAATAATATTCCATTGTATATATATACCACATCTTCTTTATGCACTCATCTGTAGAAGGGAATTTGGGTTGCTTCCATGTCTTGGCTATTGTGAATAACGCTGCAATGAACACAGGGGTGGATAAATCTCTTTGGATCATTGATTTAAAGTTCTTCGGATAAATACCCAGCAGTGGGATAGCTGGATCACGTGGTATTTCTATTTTTAATTTTTTGAGAAATCTCCATACTGTTTTGCATAGTGGCTGCACCAGTTTACATTCCCACCAGCAGTGTATAAGGGTTCACTTTTCTCCACATCTTCTCCAACATTTGTTGTTTACTGTATTGGTGATTATAGCCATTCAGACCCATGTAAGGTGATATCTCATTGCAGTTTTGATTTGCGTTTCCCTAGTAATTAGTGATGTTGAACATCGTTTCATGTGCCTGTTGGCCATCTGTATATCTTGGAAAAATGTCTGTTCATGTCCTCTGCCTATTTTTTGATTGGGTTATTTGGGGGTTTTTTTGTTGAGTCATATGAGTTCTTTATATATTTTGGAGATCAATCCCTTGTCTTATAACTGATTTGCAAATACTTTCTCCCAGTTGGTGGGTTGTCTTTCCATTTTGTTCATGGTTTCCTTTGCTTTGCAGAAGCTTTTTAGTCTGATGTAGTCCCATTTGTTAACTTTTCTTTTGTTTCCCTTGCCCAAGTCATGTCTCTCTATTTGTAATGTGTCCTTTTCAAAACATACTCAGGAACCTTTATGAGGGGCCACCTGCATTGTAGTACAGTTCTTCTTGTAACTAGTTACCTGCCTTTAGATAAATCTCATAATCCTGATGTAATTTCCGTTCTCCAGAGGTCACAGCATTTACCTTAGGGTTAAATGAGTTAAAGTATGCAAAAAACTAGCAAAGTAAAGAGTTAAATATTCATAGAGAAGCAAGAAGATGTTACAATTATTTAAAAAATTAGACTTTGAGCAAAAGACCAATTTTGCATCAAAGGTATTTCTCATCTCAAATAAAGGATCTCTACAGAAAAAGAAAAAAAAAAAAACCCTAAAACTCAGAAAAGCAGAGAGATCCAGGGATCTCAATACTAATCAGATTTTCAAAAGAGCACTTTGCTAACCACTACTAATTTAATGCTAATATCTCCTTATGTTGAAGACATTTCACCTTGGAATCTGTGCACTGGACCTAGTAAAATCAACCTCGTGTTTACATAGATTCTTAGAGTTCGAAGAGATCATGAGGTCATCTAATTCAAGCTTTCATGAAGTGGAAATGCTCCTCCTCTAATGTTTCCAGCAATAGTGAATTCACTACTTCATAAGTAATTATGAGAATTCCAATATTTTAAAATGTTCTTATTGTACCAGTATCTGTCTCCCTGTAGCTTTCACCAATGCACAGGTGCTACAGGAACAGGCAGGTGAAGTAATTCCGTCTGGCAGGAAGTAAGGAAGACAGCAGGAAGGGGCGGCCCGGCGGTGCATTCCAGAGGAGGTACAGCTTGAACTAAATCTGGAAGAGAGGGAGGTTAAGGCATTCCAGGTGGAAGAACATCACCGAAAGTCTGATGCATTTGGGAACTCTAACAAGTTCATTTCTGCTGAAGCAAAGCATGTTGGAGGAGCTCATTGAGAAGGCATGACTGCCGGTTGACCCATGAGCTGGACCTGGGCAACTAGAGGCTCCCCACCCCCTGCCCCTCTCCTTGAATGTGCTTTCTTCTTTCCTTCTCCATTCCCAGAAGCTGCTCCAAGGATACAGCCTTGAGATAGAAATGTGGCATTGAGACTATCTGGATAGTATATGGGACTAAACCCAGTTAAGGCCTCTATATAAACTTGTAAGATTTGACAAGCAGGTGTGGAAATCCACTCATCTTGTGGCCCCCTGAGACGAGCCTCGTAAGTTGCCTTGCTTATTAAACCTGCCACTTACCAATCTGGAGTGGTCTGTCTCTTTCTTTGGTCTCTGCTTGCCCTCCACATATGGGGTCCAGTTTCAGATTGTACCTGGCAACCTCCAGGGGTTGTGAAGTAGCACATGTACATAAGGGAGTAGTGGAAGATAAGGATGGAGAAATAGGCAGGTGACTGGAATTTGACACTCTTCTCTTCTAAATTGAAGAGTCTAGGTTTTGATAACAGCAAGAAGTCATTAAATGGTTCTTTAAACTCAGCAGCGTTGTCTTAGCTGGACTTGCTAGACTTACACAAAAATCCACCTTGTCTTTTTTTCTTTATCCTTTTCTAGTTCTTCAAAGCACTTGAAGGTAGTCTCTATGTCTTTCCAGTTCTTTTAAGAATTTGTCATCTATATGTTTTCTAGATTATCCCCATTGTGGTTCTCTTATTCTGAACTCATTTTAGTTGGTTTAAGTTCATCTTAAATTGTAATATCCAGAACAAAGTCAATACTTCGAATGTGATTTGATATTGCAAAGAAGGGTGAGATTCTTTTATCTCATTAATTCTATATAAAACTTTTAAAGAAGATTAAAATTAAGTTTGGTTTATTTTGGAGTTGGAGTGAAGGCAATATATCAGGTAATATATGTCTTTGTTATGCTGCACTAACAAAGACTCCAAAATCTCAGTGCCTTAACACGACGAAGGTTTATTTCTCACTTACAGTTAATATCCAATATGGATCGAGAAGGAGTGCTCTGCTCATCTCAGTCATTCAGGGATGCAGACTGACAGAAACTCTGTTACTATACCTAAGTCCATGGTCAACAATACAAGAAAAGAAAAAGTGGTAAGTTGTGTGCTGGCTTTTAAAGTTTCCAAAGCAAATCAATTGGTTTCACCTAAAGTCAAAGCGAGTGGGGACATCCCGTCCTACCATGGACCTGGAAGGAGAGGAGAACTGGACTATTTGACCAGTCCTGATGACTTCCACCAACTTACAACTGGATCACAGACAGCTTATGACCAATTAAATGTTGCAGATTTTCTTGTTTTGGCATAAATGGCCGCCAAATCAGGTCTTCCTAATGTTACAAAATCCTCCTTTTTAGTTAAAAGTGTTACCAAATTGGATTCAGTCTACTGTTGCAGACTGTTTGCTATGGTCTGAATGTTTGTGTCACCCTCAAATTCATATGTTGAAATCTTAACCCCCAAGGTGATGGTATTAGGAGGTGGGGTCTTTGGGAGGTGATTAAGTCATGAGGGCAGAGCCCTCGTGTATGGGATTAGTGCTCTTATAAAAGAGGCCCCAGAGAGCTTGTTTGTCCCTTCTGCCACGTGAAGACACAGTGAGAAGTCAGCAGTCTGCAACCCACAGAAGGCCTTTACCAGAACCTGACTATGGGCCCCCTTATCTTGGACGTGCAGCCTCCAGAACTGTGAGAAATAAATTTCTGTTGTTTATAAGTCACTCAGTCTATAGTATTTTGCTGTAGCAACCCAAAGAGACTAAAGACACCATTCGTGTCATTTAAAATCGTTATTCTAATACATATTATATTAGTTAATCTTCAAAGCTTTGGATCATCTTCCAAACTAGCAAAGATATAATCTCTGTCCTCAGCAACCCATGGTACTGTACAAGACACTTTACTTGAGGTTAACTTCGATCAGTTACTTCATTGATGCCATTATGGTAAGGCTGTTCAATGAGCTCTCAATCTACCTGTGTAACAATCTGAGTCATATTGCAACAAACACCTATGAGACTATCATCTGAGACTTTACCAAATGCTTTGCTCCAATCAAAACATATAACATCGAAGCATTATCCTGGTCTAGCAACCTAACAGCCCTATAAAGAAGTGAATCAAGTTTAGTTGGTCATGTTTTATGTTCAAGTTGATCATGTCTTATGTCTTTGATTGACTCCTCCTGATTACTCTCATTCTTTCCTAAATTTTACAAAATATCTTGTTAACAATCTGAGATTTTTTTATTAAAAAACTAAAATCAGCATTTTTGGTCCATAGTTTCTTAAAATTACCTTTTCCCCCATTTTTGGAAATTAGGATATATGTCCTTATCTCTAATATTTAAACTTCTTTCTTGTTTTATATGATTCTTCAGTTGTTATTTAATTGGCACAATTAATTGATACAAATCTGCACTTTTTTTTTCTTTTTTGGTGAGGAAGATGGTCCCTGAGCTAACATCTGTTGCCAATCTTCCTCTTTTTGCTTGAGGAAGATGGTCCCTGAGCTAATATCCATGACAAACTTCCTCTATTTTGTATGTGGGAGGCCACCAGAGCATGGCTTGATGATCGGTGTGCAAGTTTGCAGCCCGGATGAGAACCCTTAAACCCCCGGCCGCCGAAGCAGAGCATGCAAACCTAACCACTATGCCATTGGGCTGGCCCCATGCACATTTTTTAACAGAGATTTTTGAGGGACATACAGGCTCATTTAAATGCAATCAGAATTTTAAGGACTCTAAACAAAATCTCTATGGTATTTTCTATGATCTGTGTTCCAGATCTTTTTCAGTTGGAAGGCCATTTTACTTGCTTGATGATATTGAGGTAAAATCGATTTGAAATAGCTCAAACTTCTTTTTCTCATCTGTTAACATTTATTATCTTCCACATGCAATAAACCTCTTCCTTTGTTTTTACTGCTTTAAAACTTGCTTGAAAAACCCCTTTTGATTCCCTGAACATTTTTCACAAGTCTCAGTTAGTTTTGGGTGTTAGCATAGCAGCAATATTGGTAGAGTTTTGTGACTTTTTGTTATATTCTGGTCATTTGAAATAGTTTTTCATTTAAAATTTAAATCTCTTCCATAACAAGTTATTGCCAATATATGTCATACATAACATGTTTTCTTGTTTTCTCACCTGAATTATCTACTTGGAGTTCCTAGTTCTTTTAGTGTGTTTCCTTTTCTTACAGTAGAAAACATAAGTGAACAAGAGCATAAATATCTATAAGTATGCATAATCAAGTCCAGAGATGGCCTCTATTAACATTTTGAGAGATTTTCTTCCAGATAAATGTTATTCCAGCAGTGAAGGAAATAAAATAAGTAGAGTTATTAAAAAGCTTAACCTCTGTTATCTCTATTTCATCACAAAAATGAGAGTAACCATCTATGAATAACTTCCCACTTGATGTTTATTAAATATTGCTTAGAGATTTTATTGAGTTTCTGTCACTAATATATTTGGATTGTCAAAATAAAGAGATAATTTTCAAGGAAGAGTGATGGTAATTATAACCAGGTGGAAAGACAAATATTAGTAATAATCATTGCTATTATAATTATAATAATAAAACCACATAAGTAGAGCTTACTAGTTGCTAGGTACTATTCTAAGCGTGTCTCATATTTAATTTTTTTTATCTTCATGACAACCCTATAAGATAGGTGCTTGTGTTTTAAAAGCTGCAGATGGACAGGGCACCAGATCTTTTCCCTGTGCTAAGTGGGGTGAGAGAGTGCACTGCAAGAACTCTATGTGTTGCAAACGGAGATGACAAGGAACCTTATTAGTTTCAGCCTTACTCTAGGGCAAAAAAAGGAGACTCTATTTTTAATTCTAAATCAGGTGGTAGGTTCAAATTTATACAACATGAATTGTCTGGGAATCCCCGAGCAGAGACATCAATGTAAAGTGTTTCTGGGACAACAATGCTCTAAGGCATCTGGATGAAGCAGTTGCAAATCTTACCTGGAAAGTTCATTGTCAAGCCAAGCCTTGCGATGTTCTCACAGATAAAATCAAGTTGAATACTAGCAAACAATTAAAAATTATAAAATGCACAAGGAAAGATGTCACCATGAATAAGAGTCGGCACAAACACCAATCATCAAATGTAAAGCTTGAAGAACATGAGATATTGAAAAGGCCAAATACAGATAAACATGTTTAAAATGCTTAAAGATTTATAAAGATGGACGTCAAAACACAACGAAAACCCAGCAATTAGCCACAAAAGACAAGGTGCTGAAAGAAACTCTAAATGGCAGACTTTAAAAAAGGAAAAACGCACACCAAATAAGAACTAAGATGCCAGAAAGAACAGGAGACAAAGATGTTGGTCAGTGTTGTGCATTTATACCAAGGGTGAGTAAATTGTGACCCCCAGACCAAAGCCTGCCCACCACCTGCTTTTGTAAATAAAGTTTTATTGGTGCACACCCATGTTCCTTGTGATGGTTAATCTTATGTGTGAACTTGACTGGGTCATGGGATGCCGATACATTTTGTCAGGTATTATTCTGGGCGTGTCTATGGAGGTCTTTCTGGATGAGATTAACATTTAACTCAGTAGGCTGAGTAGAGCAGATTGCTCTTCCTAGTGTGAGTGACCCTCATCCAATCTGTTGAAGGCCCGAATAGAACAGAAGCTCTAACCCTTCTGCCTGACTGCCTGCAACTAGGACATCAATTTTTTCCTGCCTTCAGACTGAATCTGAAATAATGGCTCTTCCTGTGTCTGAAACTTGCTGGCCTTTGGACTGGAACTACACCCTCAGCTCTCCTGGGTGTCAGACCTTTGGACTTGGACTAGAGCTATACCACTGGTTCTCTTGGGTCTCTAGCTTATCAACTACAGATCTTGGGACTTGTCAGCCTCTGTAATCACCTAAGCCAATTATTTATATAATAAACCTATCTATCGATCCACCTATCTATCTATCTATCTCTCTGTCTATCTATATCCTATTGGTTCTGTTTTTATGAGTAACTAACTAATATAGTCATTCATTTATGTATTTTTTATGGTTGCCTTTGCACTATAACAGCAGAGCTGACTAATTGCAACAGAGATGGTATGACTTACAAAGCTGTACATATTTACTATCTAGCCCTTTATAAAAAATGTTTTCTGACTTCTGATCTAAACCAAGATGGACTACAAAATGATGATGACATAATGATAATGATAATGACAATGACAACTAATATTAGAGGTAAGAAAGTAAGGTGAACCTGAATTGTTGGCCACTAATAATATCTAGAATGGAAGAGTTTATCAAAGTTAATGAATTTTAAGATCCCTATATTGATTGAGAGAAGAGAAGAGATATTGATTAAAATTAAATGTAATTCAGTCAAAGTTGTATATTATCATTATAATGATAATCATAAAAATAAGTAGAAAGCATAACTTTGAAAATGCTAAAGGAGAAATAAGTAATAATAATTTTAAAACACTCAAACAATAGTCCCAAAAACGTTTGAAAAAAAGGAAAGCTGGAGCCAGACTTACGGCATAGTGGCTAAGTTCAGCATGCCCCACTTTGGTGGCCCGGGTTTGTAGGGTTGGAATCTCGGGCATGGACCTTCATCACTTGTCAGTCATGCTGTGGCAGCGACCTATATATAAAGTGGAGAAAGCTTGGCATAGATGTTAGCTTAGGGCTAATCTTCCTTAAGCCAAAAAAGAGGGAGGTTAGCAACAGATATTAGCTCAGGGTAAATCTGCCTCAGCAGAAAAAAAAAAAAAAAAAAAAAAAAAAGGAAAGCAAAAAAACACAGAGACAAGATGGTGAATAGATACATAAAATAATATGATATAAATAAACCTAAATATGTCATAATCACAACAGTGCAAGTGGACTAAATTTACCCATTAAAACACAGAGATTGTTTAATTGCACTAAAAAAGTACAGCCATGAGCCCTTTACAAAGAACACAAAAGAAATAGAAAATGTATACTGTAAAATACTCAGAGAAAGGCTGGTGTAACTTTGGTAACATTACTTAAAGGGATTCTAAGGAAGAAGCATTTTTAGGGATAAAGAAAGCTACTACATAATGCTAAAGTATATTTCACCAACAAGATATGAAAGTTCTAAACTCATATGCATCTAATAATATAGATTCAATTTATATCAAACAAAACTGACATAATTATAAGGAGAAACAATTTCCCAATAATAGTGGGAGATTTTACAAATGACTCTTCCAATGCATGGTAGATCAAGTAGACAAAAATATTAACAAAAACGGGAAATTTGAGCACCACAACTAACAAGCTTGATCTTATGAATTTATGCAGAACCCGGCACCCAAGACGTAGAAAATAAACATTTTTCTCAAGCACAGATGGATCAAAAATTAATCCACTAATAATGTTTCAACAAATTTGTTAGAATAATTATATAGACCACATTTTCAGCAATGACATATTTAAGTTAGAAAACAAAATAACTAAAAGCACCCTATTTCTCAAAATTGAAAATAAAGCAAATGCTTATTTATAATGCATAAGTCAAAGAATCATAATAAAAAATAGAAAATATTTAGTACTAAAGGGTAATTAAAACATGACATAAAATTTGTGAGATGCAACTAGAAGAGAATTTCAAAGAGGCTGAAAATTACTAAGATAAGCATTAGATTTCAGAAATAGAAAAATATCAACAGAATAAATTCATGGACCGTGGCTATTAGGAAATAAGTACAAGAGCAGATATTCATGAAGTAACAAGAATCATTGCAATAAAGAGAATCAACAAAGAGAAAAATGGTTCTTTGAACAGCGTGAATAGACTTGTCTTGACAAGACTTGTCAAAAAAAGAATTAGAGGGAATAAACAGTATTAGGAATGAAATGGAGATGTAATTACAGTTGCAGTAGAGGTTGAAACATAACTACAACCATGAACAATTTTATGTCAAAAATTCTGAAGAAATAGACAAAATTGACAATTTTTATGGAAAAATATAACTTCAAACTTAGTCAATACAAAATAGAAACCTTAACTAGACTTATAACCATTAATCAAATCAGTCGTTAAAACTCTTTCCCATCTAGCCCCGTGCCACACAAATAAATGGCCCCAGACTTTCACACGTATATTCTGGCAAACACTGGAAGAACAGATAATTCAAATTGTTGAAAAAAACTTTCCAGATATTAGAAGAACAGAGAATTCTTCCCAACTCATTTTTTTTGAGGCTAGTGTATACTTGACACTGAAACCAGATAAAGAAACTATGAAGAAGGAAAATTATGAACTAATCTCACTTAAGAATAGAGAGATGCACAGGATTGGCCCGGTGGCGCAGCGGTGAAGTGCGCACTTTCCGCTTCTCGGCTGCCCGGGATTCGCCGGCCCCGATCCCCGGTGCAGCCGTGGCACCACTTGGCACGCCATGCTGTGGTAGGCATCCCATGTATCAAGTAGAGGAAGATGGGCACGGATGTTAGCTCAGGGCCAGGCTTCCTCAGCAAAAAGAGGAGGACTGGCAGTAGTTAGCTCAGGGCTAATCTTCCTCAAAAAAAAAAAAAAAAGAATATAGATGCAAAAATCTTCCAAATATAAACAATTGAATGCAGAATATATATTAAAAAATCATGACCAAATTGGGCTTATCCCAGCAATGAAAGATTGATTTAACGTTTGAAAACCTGTTTACATAATTAACCTTATTAATGAATTAATGGAGAAAAACTATATTTTTACATCATTACATGCAGAAGAATCATTTGACAAAATTTACAACATTCAGTTAGCAGATTGAAAAGAAAAACACTGCCTTATTCTCATACAGAGTATCTACTCAAAACTATGAAAAACATCCTCCTTTAATAATATAGTGTTGGAAGCTTCTCATGCACAAAAAAAACAAGATATGGATGCCTGCTATCACCACTTTCCAGCAGAATTATAGTGAAGGCCTCAGCCAATTCAGCAAGATGATTACAGGAAAGAAAGAAACAAAATGTTCATTATTTGCAGTCAAGAAGATTGCACACATAGAAAATCCAAGAAAATTCATAAATAAATTCTTAGAATTAATAAAAGTGTTCATAAAGGTCTGTGAAAATATAAAATCAGTATTTCAAAATCAATTGCATTCCTAATTACTAGCAACAAGTAACTATAAACTGTAACATTTTTTTAAAAAGTCATTTAAAATAGTAACCAAGTATATTAGGGACCTAGTAATAAATGCATAAGATGTGCAAGTCATTTAAAAAATTATTTTAAAACTCAACTGAAAGATATTAAAGAAAATTTACATAGTTGCAGAGAAACTCCATGTCTATAGGTTGGAAGAATCAATGTCATAAAGATGTCAATTCATCCCAAGTTATTCCATATATTTATTTAATTCAATTTCTATCAAAATCCTCAGTATTTTTTGCAGAAACTTGACCAATTGCTTCTAAAATTTCTCTGGAAGCACAATGGGCCAAGAGTAGTTGAAACATACTTGAAGGAGAAGGACCAGCTAGAGGAGCTTTCCTTGAGATATAAAGATATCATAAAGCTATTGTCATTATACCGGGGTAGTGTCGGCCCAGAGATGGCAGATAGACTATTGGAACAAATTGGCAAAGAACTAACATCTAAACTTCCAAATGCAGAAATCATTACTACAAAACAATAAGAATCTAACACTAATAGACAAAGGGGTAAAATATATGAATATATAATTCATAAAGGAAGAAATCTAAATGATCAGCAACATATGAAAATATACTCAACTTCACTAGTATTCAGGAAAATACAAACTAAAGCCTGAGAACACTCCATTCTTCATTCACCAAAATGGCAAAATTTAAAAGTCCGCATGCCGAGTGTTGCGGAAAGTGTAGTGCATCAAGAACACAAACACAAATCCAGCCCATCTGGAAAATAATTTGGCATTGTGTGATAAATTTGAAAATGAGCCTACTCTATGACCCAGCCATTCCATTCCTAGTATATGCTTTAAAGAAATATGTGCACATGTGTACAAGAAGACATACGCGAGAATGTTCATAGAACATTTTTTGTAACAGCAAAACCCTGGAGGCAACAGCAATGTATACCAAAAAGAGAATGGATAATTAAATTGTGGTGTGTTAATCCGATGGAATACCGTCCTGCAGTGAAAATGAATGACGTAGATCTGCGCGCGTCATCACGGATAAATACCCAATACATAATGTTGAGCAAACCACAAGTTGCAAGTTATAACATTTATATCAAGTTTTAAAATATTCAGAACAATACTGTTGTTTAATGGTTTGCATATGGAATATACAATGTCAAGACACAAATAGAAATAGTATGCACCCAAATCAGCATAGTGATTTTTCTGGAGTGGAGAGAGGAGAATCTGATTGGTAGGGGTATACAGGGGTCTTCCCTGTGTTTGTTTCACTTATTTCTTAAGCTGGGTGCGGGTGTATATGTATGCTTGCTTTATTATGCTTTGTATTTGTGTGTTTTATTACATATTTTGCAATCTTTGTAAACTAGTTCTTAATAAATTTATAGTTCTTAATAAATTTAAAGAAGGGAAAAAGGTCTTTGAAGTCTTAGCACATTTATCTGTCTGCATGGAGACAGTAAATACTAATGGAGATTGAGAAGAAGGAAGGGACTTGCTCTATGTCTTAGCCCATTCTAGCTGCTATAACAAAAATATGATAGACTGGGTGGCTTATAAACAAAAGAAATTTATTCCTCGCAGTTCTGGAGGCTGCAAGTCTGAGATGAGGGTGCCGGCATGGTTGAGCTCTGTGAAAGCTCTCTTCCAGGTTGCTGACCGCCAATTTCTCAGTACACCCTGACATCGTGGACTGTGGCAAGGAATTCCTTTGGAGCCTCTTTTATAAGAGGACTAGTAAATCCCATTCATGAGGGGTCTGCTCTCATGACGTGATCACCTCCCATAGGCTCCACCTCCTAACACTGTAAGCTTAGGAGTTAGGATTTCAACATACCAATTTTGAGGGGATACAAACATTTAGTCCATAGCGCTCTACAACTTTGCTTGTTTAAGTTGGTACAAGTGAAAATCTCTGGTGCTCATCATTGAATTTTGTCAGCATATATTCTCTTTGGTTTTGCTGCATCTGATGTTATGGTGGTTTTTTTATGTTGAGTTTAATTATTTGTACCAAAAAACAGATACTTTTTCAAAGTCTGCGTGTTAAAGATTTATAAAATGTGTTTTTAAATAATTTACAGTATGTTTTATAAAGATAAAAATCCAAGATTCTCTGATGAAATATTAGAAATATTCTTTAATAAAATCTGACCCCAAATTATTTGCTCTCAGTTAAGTCAGAAAGGTTTCTAAAATATTAATAAAATAGAAAGCTATTTTTCTATTTAAAAGGGTAGAACAGTTCTAAACATGCTACAAGGTTTTCTGTCCATTTTACATTGTAATGTCCAGAAAACAAAAATACAGTCCAAATTTATATTTTATCATCTTTCAATTATTCGCTCTGTCTACTAAAATACATGAAAACATTTGGTAAGTATGCACAATTCCTATGAGAATATTCAATGGGTATACAGTGGAGCCGTATAAAAAAGTTTTAATATTTGTAAAGTACTGTTTTGTCAATTCAGTTTGCTAAGACCTGAAAGAAAGCTCTTGGGTGTTATGAGCTTTAAAGTTCCAACTAATAAACTTTAATTAAAGAGACTGGATGAATGTTTGATAGTGCATTTAGAAAGTATCATGGAAACTATACTGATAACAAGACAAAAGCAACTTTTGTGCAAGCAATATTATTTTTGTCAGCCTAAGTGTTTCAACTAGGTTGGGCAGTGGATTGATAAAAACAACCTTCGCAGAAACGCAACCAGGTTATCTTGACTCTCTCTGTGCAGTAGCTAGCCAGAACTTATACAAAAGGAAGGTTATTCCAGATAAATAAGACACTCCTGGAAGCCAAGCTGGGAACTAACTTTTAGGCAGAAACTCATAGTATTCTATGACTATAGTAAATAAATAGTAACCCACCGACGTAAAAGACTGAATACATTGTTCAGAGTGAAGTAAGCATAGTCATCTGGTGAGGTCTTTCTTGTGCCACCTCGTCCAAATTGCTACAATAAAAGGAATTTTTTTTAACTTTCTAATTCCATTTGGCAAGATGCCCTATCCTCTTGTCTCCAACAACTAATCAGAATTCACAATAACTATTCAACTCAAACAAGTTAAAAATGTAAGTTTACCACTGAAAAGAAGACATAAGGAATGTGTATTATTACCAGTGGTGAGAAAAGTAGATGCTATATGTAAACACACACAGAGAAAAACAATTGGAATCAAAGCATCCCATTATCTAAGGTTGTTTAATAACATCTCTGCTTCCACAGCTTTTGTAAGTGAAATAGAAATTAAACTAAAAATATAGACACACTGGCATTTCATGTCTTTCTTGCTCAAATAGCCTTTTCAATAAATACTGTCACCAAATTTGGATTTACAATTTTGAATGCCTCCATAATTACTTCTTACCTCTTCCCTCCCCCTGCACCCTGCAACACTTCACACTGGTCGTATCTAGATATGTTTGAGGATTGTGGAGTCCACATTAACAGTGAAACCTTTTCAACTGAGTGGTGGGAATTTCTCTGTTCATAGTCACAGTCCTGTTTTGGCACGTAGGTAGATGAAATCTGGGCCAGAGCAATCTTTGGATCTGCATAGGAAGGATTAACCAGCCTGAAAGCAAAGAAAAGCCTCATAAGATTAACACCTATTTTCTGGGAGCCCGCACTAAAGGAAACCTGCCACTTGGATGAAGGAGGTGGACTAGGAGAAATCACTGATGGTGGTCCTTTGCAAAGGGGATTCAGAAGAATCTAAGTTTAGGAAATGGGTGCTCCAAAAACTTGTTGGTCAAGAAAGAACCAATAAAAAGATCTCAGAACTGAAGAGACATCTTGCAATTTCTATGCAGTTGCTATTATAAGGAACTCAAATATCTTGATGGAATAAGAAGACTCCTACAAACGGAAGAGTTTATCAGTATTTAACACATTTAATAGATTGCCTTAAACAGCCTCCCTAAGCTTTGGGAATATGTCCCTCCACTGCCAATGCTGCTTGCACGATCAGTGATGGGACAAATTATGTGAACTCACAGTTCAGTACAAATTTCAATTTTTTTTCAGTTGCTCCCACGTTGGAAATCTGTTGAGTAGATCCATTTTCCAAAGAGGAAGTAAGTTTGATCCATTATATGTGTTTTTTTCAATCACACTCTAAACGTGTCTCAGGATTCTGCAAGGTCCACTGCAACAGACAGTGTGGGTTGGAATCAGTCATTTTGGGCAGTTCCTCCTGATTTACTTCACAAGCATTTCCTAAATGCACACTACAATAAAGTACTGCCAATTTTCTGTTCTGGAACTATCCAACCATTTTATTTCTTCACTCCTGCCCATTGCCAAGTCCTGAATGGAAAAGACCTTTCTTTAGGAAAGTTTCTTGTCCAAAAAGTATTTTTCATAAATTGAGGGAACACCAACAGGAGTTCATGGAATATAAAGCACACTTGGTCTAAAGTAGATAGCAAATATATTTCTTATAGATATATTGAAAGAAAAGACCAAAATTGGACTTCTATGCTTTTAAAAAACTTTATAACACATTAGATAAATTTTAAAAGTAAGTTTATTATATTAAGAATTTAAAAATTACTAATATGTTGAAATTCTAAGACAAATCTAGATAATCAACATGCTTTTCAAGCTTCCTTTTTCCATATTCGTAGGACAGCCTACTATTCTGTTAGGCCATATTGTGCCTCAAGAGCATATTAATGTATACTTATTACCACTATTAGCAGCTATATAAATATTGAAAGATTTTTCTTTCATATATGAAAAATCTAATTTTTAAATAACTTTATCAAGCTATGCCATAAAATTCACGCATTTAAAGTGTATAGTTCAGTGCTTTTTAGTATATTCATAGAGTTGTGAAACCATCACCACTATCTAATTTCAAACATTTTCATCACCCAGAAAGGAAACCTCCTACTCATTAGTAGTCACTCCTCATTCTCTCCATAGCCCAACCTTAGGCAACCACTAATCTACTTTATTTCTCTATGGATTTGCCCAATCTATGCATTTCAAATAAATGAAATCACACAATATGTGGCCTTTTGTGTCTGATTTATTTCACTTAGAATAATGTTTTCAAGGTACATCCAATATTGTGAAATACATAAATATCTCATTCTTTTTTATTGTCAAATAGTATTCTATTGTAAGTATATACCATGTTTTGTTTATCCATTCATCAGTAGATGGACATAAGGATATCCATATTTTGACTCCTTTGAATAGTAATGCTGCTATGAACATTCACGTAAGAGTTTTTGTATGAACACATGTTTTCAATTCTCTTGGGTATATACCTAGAAGTCAAATTTCTGCATCATATGGTAATTCTATGTTTAACTTTTGTTTGTCTGCTTTGTTTTGTTTTGTTTTTTGAGGAAGATTAGCCCTGAGCTAACTACTGCCGCCAATCTTCCTCTTTTTGCTGAGGAAGCCTGGCCCTGAGCTAACATCCGTGCCCATATTCCTCTACTTTATACATGGGACGCCTCCCACAGCATGGCTTTTGCCAAGCAGAGCCATGTCCACACCTGGGATCCGAACTGGCAAACCCCAGGCCACCGAGAAGCAGAACATGTGAACTTAACCGCTGTGCCACAGGGCCGGGCCCTATGTTTAGTTTTTTTGCGGAACTGCCACTGTTTTCCAAAGTGGCTGCCCCATTTTACTAAAACATTTTATTCTGAAATTACAACTAGTACCAGATTTTGTTCAAGTTATAATTCTTAATATTTCACAAACACTAGTACTATCCGAGGAATAGAGTTCAGGAAACCCAGCTGGATTCTTTATCCTATTTTCAACTCAGTGCACCCTCGGTTACTCCCTTGGTATGTTTGGCACTTTGTAGGAGATGAAAGTAAGAAATGGAATGTTACACAGTCATGTCTGTAGTGCCTATTCATGTAGTTGGAAAAACATAGTCTCAAACGGAAATTTTATCCATAGAAGACACATTTTGTGTTCATGACATTTCAAAATAAAGTTCTTTGCTATTTGTTTTTCTTTTTAGCGAAGGAATGGATCAATTTTTGGTGGCTGGAAATCAAGATAGGATTTGGACTTTGAGATCCTATTTAGAATTTTAATAATTTATTTAATTTAATCTTTTAAGTTACCCCTCTGTATTTGACTGGCCTAATTCTCAGAAGTATTCTCTTAGAGGTACCAAAAACTTTGTTAATTAATCCCACAAAATACTGAAAAGTTCTCAAAAGAACAGATTTACATAAATCTTATGTTATGCAATATAATGTGACCAAAAGGATTTTGCTACTTTTTCCTGTGTTTTAAAGACTGGTTAACTCTCCTATAAAGAAATGTAATTTAATCTCAACTTTCAGTTTTTCTGGAACTCTTGTCAGACCAATGATCTTAAACCTGCCTCTAGTCAGAGGATTGTTGAAACAATAGGCCTGAGAGTTCTTCAGACACTTGCACTCATTCAGTTCTTCCTACTAATTTGTGCTAAATGGGAGGCTCATCATCTTTTGGGGGTGCAGATGTTGTACTATCTTGGAAACTGAATACTCAAAGAGATAAAATATCTTGTTTATGAAACAGCAAAACGTTGTTTCAGGTTGAAGCAATTTAATGACTAGAAGAGGAAAAAATATGCTATTTTGTCCCTTTCATGTGACTTGAAACTCTGGCTATTCTCATTCCAATAGCTGCCTTCTTTGGGGAGCACTGAAGTTAGCAGGGTTGGAGATGGGTAAAGACAGAAAAATGATGATGAGACAAAAGCAAAGGTCTGATATAGAACAGCTGGAAGCATAATGAAATTATCAAAGAATTGGAGTGCTGCCCCCTTCTTTACGCTCCTCTGCCCAATTCTTCATAAAGCATGGATTAATTATACTAGTGAACTTCTTGTCTTTGATTGGAAGGCTCACCAGAATTCTAGCTCAGGCACTGGCTAGTCCCTTGTGCTAGACTAGTCTCAGGGTATTCAAAGAAGTCACTCGGTTGGCAGGACTTGCTGATGAGACCACAATACCAAATAACTGAGCCATAGACTGTTAGCGCATTCTATTATCTTTCAGAAACCTTTGAGTATTAAAATCACCACTCTTAGCGGCTTAAAACCACACACATTTATTATCTCACAGTGTCCGTAGGTCGGAAGTCTGGGCACAGCTTTAGCTGGGTTCTCTGCTTCAGACTCTTACTAGGTTGCAATCCAGGTGTCAACTGGGGCTGCAGTGTCATCAGCGAAAGACCGCTTCCAAGTTCACTCTGGTTGTTAACAGAATTCATATTCTTGCCCCTTTAGGATTGAAAGTTCCAGTGTCTTGCTGGAGGATTTCCTTAGTTCCTAGAGACCACCTATAGTTCCTTGCCGCATGGGCATGTCTAACATGGCCACTTAGTTCATGGAAGCTTGCTTCTTCAAAGCCAGCAAGGAAGAGATAAGAAGTCTGGTAGCAAGATGAAGTCATATAATGTAACTTATTCACAGTGACCTTCCACCACCTTTGCCATATTCAATGTCTCAGAAGCAAATCACAGACCCCATCCATGTTCAAGGAAAGGGGATTGCACAGAGGCAGGGATCATGGGGTGGGCATTTTAGAATATGTCTGCAACCCTTTTATGTTGCCTCAGGTGCCACTCAACAGCAATATGCTCTAGGATAAGCCCTCAGGGGAAGGGATTTCCCAGTCATGTTTTTATTCAACAGGAGATCTGGGAGATGTGTCAAGGAAGCCTAGCCAACTAAGTGTTGGAGAGAGAAAGAATGAACATTTAGAAAGCCAGGGAGCTCAAACTGCACCTCTATCCATCTCTGGAAAGCCAGCAGGAACTGGTAAAGTGGTAACATTTGAGAGTGATGATTTTATTCGTTATCTCTTATAACCAAGGCTAGACTACCCCTGCCAATACCTAACAGAAGATTGGGAATGTGGAATTCACACAATGGGTAAAGGGTAGAGCACCTTTATGTCTCTGCTGGAAGGACTTGCATACTTTCTCGATGTGTAAGAAAATCCACATGAACTGGAAAGAAAATAGATTTTCCAACTTTCCAGAGAGACAAAGGGAAAACTAACTCACAGACTCTTTGGATTTTCCTCCATGATTTATCGCACTGTGGGTGTGAGAAACCCAATTTATTTTCTTCTCTGTTACACACACCCTAAGTCCATTTTCACCCGGCTTTGTCCATCTTCACCAATCTGTCACATTTTGACTCAGTTTGATGATGCAGTGAAACCTTGCAGGGATGTGGCAATAAACGGATACAGTTGCTTGATCAGATTACTTATTAACCCCCCTCAACTTTTATTTATGAAGAATTTTGATACTAGGTACAATTGAAATTGTCTCAGGCTCCCTCCCACTGTACAACATGGTAGAACTGATTCTATCAGTGAAAAGGGAGTAAAAGGCAATTATACATGAACTCCTTAAGGACTCTTTACATACATTTCTTAAATCATTACTGGTCACTGATAGAATCAGGTCTCTGGTGTTACTTCCTAATGGTTTCTAGGAAGATTGGTGACACAACTGATCTGGAAGGAACAGTAGGAGAAACCTGAAAATTGGAGGGTTTTGACATTGTTATCACTAAAACTAGGAAACATGAACTAACTAGAGCATCTACTCAATAGACACTTAAACACTCATGGCAGAATCGTCACACTACACAGCTCTAGAGGCCCACATTCAGCTTATATATTTGTTCCAGAGGTTGCAATTCACGTAGACCACAATTTGCTATGAATTGTCCCCTCTGGAGTTGTGCCATTTGGCAGCCCTGGTCATGGGGTCGTAATTAAAAAAATATTATAAGAATTTACTTCAGTCTCACTTCTTGGCCTAGAGTGGTTGCTTGGTAGAGTTTTACATTTATAGTTAATGACCTTGAACGCAGGATACAGGAGCAAGCTCGTTGAGTTTGTAAATTATACCAATTGCCTGAGTGTGTATTGCTACTGTAGCTGCGGCTCTTCCTCTGCCCTAGACTACTATACCGGTTCAGGGCACGGGGAAGCTTGGAAAACACCCACTGACTTTGCAGCAATGGAGATTTCATTAGTGTTGATGCTTCACTTCTTCTTTCAATCTCAAAGGCATTATTAACATCTCTTTTGCTGGTTTAATTTGCTACCAAGACCCTCGAAAATCTACCCAGGGAGACTTGGCCCCAGTAAAATGCGTCTGCAGGACCCTTGTCAAATCAGTTTGCCTAACAATGTGGAATTCGTTTACTATGTTAGTTCCCCAAACTGATATTGTTCATATGCAGGGGAGATAGACAGAGCCTTCAAACAACTTTCTGCTCAAATTGCATACAGTGTAACAAGAATGAGCCACCCTTTTGCTACTCTTGCTTACTCAGAAAGCCTTTGATAAGAAAGGTGCTAAGCTTATCTGCAAATGTGAAAAACAGAGGAGGAAAATTGAAGCGAAGATTTCATTAAAAGTAATGAGAATGTAGACCTGAATTGAAGTTTCACATCTCTTGATTATTTGATCCTTCATTTGATAGACTTAACTTCCAGGTTACTGTATTACTATAAAGGAAAAGTGTTCCCAGCACTGATCCGTTGTATCCTCTTCCCAAAACAATGTGGGCATGTGTGCATGTGCGTGCACGCACACACACACACACACACACTTCTATTCAATGCTAATTAAATATTTTACCAGATCTATTCCTATCAACAAGCTTTATGCATCAACTATTTGGTCATATGTGAGGGTTAGGATAATTTTAGAGCCTGAAGGTACATTACAGGCTGTCTAACACGCCATTTCATTTTATTTATTTATTATTTTTAAATTTCTTTTCAAGGAAGACTAGCCCTGAGCTAACATCTGTGCTCACCTTCCTCTACTTTATATGTGGGACGCCTGCCACAGCATGGATTGCTAAACAGTGCCATGTCTGCACCCAGGGCCAAACCAGCGAACCCCAGGCCACCGAAGTGGAAAGTGCGAACTTAACTGCTGCGCCACCTGGAGGCCCCTACACCTTTTCGTTTTAAAGATAAGGAACCAGGCTCAGTGAGGATATGTGATTTGTACAAAGCTTCACAGCTTTGGACGCAGCAGCAAGGTGGACTAAACCCTCCTTCTCTGGACTCCTAATTTCGTGCAGCACACTTTTGCACCCATAATTTAGCACCCAAGTCCCATGTCTACTTTATATGGCAACAATGCATAACTGAAATGCAGTAAGGAACGAAAATCCTAGAGACATATCTGTACATTTTTGACTCATAATTTTTATTTGTCTCTTTTTTACTAAGTCGCTTTGTACTTATTCCCATGGGCATATAATACCCTTGCAAATGCAACCACGGCAATAACTAGCACGTTCAGTGCTCACTTTATGTCACGAACTACTCCAAGCACCTTACATAGTCATGAGTCATGGACTTACATCAGTCATAGACTCTTACTATCCTCATTTTACAACTGAGAAAACTGAGGCACAGAGAGTCAAAGACACTTGACAAAGGCCACACAAATACTAAGTGATATCCTGATATTTGACCTCAAGCACTGTAATTTCTGAGTTCATGCTCAATAAAATCAGTTATCAGGCATATTTCTATAAATCAAATCATACTACAATTTATTGCCACTAATATATAGTTGTCAGAAAGAATCTGGCATCCCAGGACATTAGGAAAATTAGACATAAATGTTGAAAGCACTTTAAAACCATATTTAAAGAAAGTTTGATAAAAATATTAAATAAGTCTCAAAGTGCAAACGCTGTGACAAAAATTGCTGTTTACATAAAATATATTATTTTAGAGCAAATCTATCACAGGAGAAGAAACGTCTTAGTAGTTGCTTCATTTTATACAGTTGACATGTCCCTGGGACAACCAGAATTGTTTCTATCTGTGATTCGATGTGGTGCATAAAGTGAATTATTAAAAAGAGAATCATTCTATGTAATTCGTCATGATTATTTCAATGAATTGTTGGTAAATCCATTGTAATACAAAGCCTTGTGCACCAATCTAGCATTTTTGTAAATCCATGTTTTTCACACACCCAGTTGTAGGGCACGCATGCATCCTAGCTCATTTTAATTTAGGTATGACACTCAATCTCAATCCCAAGTAATTTGTCACCTATAACACTTTTTCAACTTGAATTAGATTTACTTTTCTATCTTGGAAACAAACAAAAAGAAATCCCATGATTCCACCACCTGTGACATTTACAAGGCACAGTATCTGCTCATTGACACAAAGTTCAAATAGGACAGACAGAAATCAAGAAAAACAAAAGCCTTTCTTCTTCCTAGTCCTGATCTCCAAAGGTTAATCCTCTTAAAATTTCTTGCACATTCTTACACAGATTAAACTAAACACACAAACACATACACATATCCCCAGTGTAAATGTATATAATGCAATTTCTTTTTATTTGTGGGAAAGGTATTGTAGTCTATCGACTGTAATAAGCTTTGTTTTTTTCACCCAATATCTTTTCTCATCTGCACATATAGATCTAATTTAACCTTTTTAGTAGCTGTATCTTATTCCATGTTCTCTGTATATATAGATATATATACACACACATATATATCATACACCTTATACATGTATACATATACACACACAGTGAATATATACAGTACACTGTTTATAGATACTTTTGGGTGACTTTGATGGCCCTCTGAGAATGCTGTCTCCCTCCCTAGGACCTGTGAGGAGAACAAATCCTTTAATTTCATATGCTTCTCTCAGTATAATCTCTGAAGCTGTGTTGGAATGATGCTTAAAGACCCCACAAGGGAGATTTAATCCTCTGGTTATGACACAACATGGAAAACCAAATTTTTTAATTCTCCACCTACCTGCTCCTCCCTCACTCCTTCCTATCTCTGTAAATGGTGCCACCATCTTCTTACTCACCTAAACTAAAAACTTAACTATCGTCTTTGACTTATTTCTTCATCTCTGCCTCAATTCAGTCTACCAGCAAGTACCAGTCCATCCTACCTCTGAAATGTATCCGGATTCCTTCCACTGCTCATCATCTCTACCACAATTATCCTAGTCCAAGCGCCCTTATTCTCTTGCCTGGATTATTTGCAATAGCTGCTGCTTCCACCCTTGCCCCTCCACAGTGTCTCTTCTCTACACAGCAACTAGAGTGATTTCAAAACATAAGTAAGATCATGTCATTTCTCTGCTTAGAAGCCTGCGATAACCTCCAGTCTCACTCAGAGTAAAATGGCCCTACAGTAGCCTACAGGGCTCTCCACGACCCACAGCAGTCTCACCATGAGTTCATCTCTTACTGTCTCCCCTCTACTCATTCTGTCACATTTGTCTCAGCTCTCTCCCGTGTAAATATCAAGCATACCCCAACGTGGGGGATTATGTGCTTGCTGTTCTTTGCCCAAAATGTACTATTCCCCCAATACATGCATGATTCATGCCTTCACTTCCGTCAGATCTATGCTCAACCACCACCTTATTGGAGATACTGTGACCCTCCTATGTGAAATAGAATTCTTTTCCCACTACCACCAGCAGTCTTTAAACTCTTTGCTTTGTTTTCCCATTTTTAGCACTTTTCATCATTGGCATACTGTGTGTGTGTGTGTATTTATTTACTTATTTTTTGTTTTTTAACCATTATCCCCTAGAATATAAGATTTATGAGGGCAGGAATTTGGTATGTGTGTGTGTGTGTGTGTGTGTGTATTGCTCTATCCTCAGCACTTAAAAAACAGAGCCTGGCACATAGTATGGCATCAATAAATACTTATTGAATGAAGGAATGAATTGAATCACAGACTCATTCCCGACAATGACTGCTTAGTACTTCTTTCCTCCTCCTTAAACTCAAATCTTCTCCCTACTCCTCTATTTAGTTCACTTAGAGAAGAATTATCACGCTTTGCTTGGATGGAGACAGTCAGGTATAAATTTCCTAAACTATCGCTTTTCCTTCTCAAATTTGCCTGGTTTCTGCACTAAGTTTTTAATGTACCTTGAGGTTTGAGAGACATCCTTTCACTTATCTAATCAACAACTTTCTTTAACAGAAGGCAGATTAGTGCAATTGTTCAAAGCACGGCTCTGATTTCAACTCCTTGGCTCTACTGCATACACAGAGAAAATTACTTCTTAAGGGCCCTGTACTTCAGTTCCCCCATCTACAAACTGGCAGCAATAATAATACCTACCTCACAGAATTCTTTAGAGGATTAAGCGACTTAATGTGCAATCAACTTTATCATTGTCATCATGATAACAAACAATTATATATCAAGTCATATGTGCCAGATACTGTTCTAAGCACTTTAAAGACATTAAAAACTGTTCTCATCTTACATTTGTAATGTCTCTATTGCTGTTTTTTAATGATCTTTCTTCATTCTTCTTTATTATTGTGTGTTTGTCATGGTTGGACACACCTCTTTGAAATATTTTGGTTCATATAGCATTATATTCTCCTGAATATTAATATAATCTCCTTCAATATCATCTCACTTCTCTACTTGATAGTGTGAGATACCTCATACTTATGCAATATATATTTATTGTGTGTTCACTGCTGCTGAATAATTCACTGTGCTAGGCACTGTAAAGATCATGACTATATAATATATGTTATTGACATTTAAAAAATCATAATGCCTACTGCTGGCCAGGTTATCATTTATCCTTGTTGGTGGTATTTAAAATTGGAAAAGAATGTGGAATAAATACAGCAAGGCCAGTAAAGGCATACATATACTTCGATCAAGCAACATTTGTCATAGAAATACATCCTAAGCTGATATTTTATAGTATGCAATAAACTGTATAAATAACCATATTGATTGCAACATTATGTATGAGAAAAACCAACTCTGTATGAGAGAAACATTCTACATGTAAAACAATGGGATATAAGTATATGGTGATAGATAAATTCATGTGGAATAAAACTATGGTATGTTGTGCCTCTATTAAAACTTAAAACATGGAAATATTTCTAATGTATTAAGCTTTTAAAGTATACAATTAAGCATACCAAATTATTTCAATCATGCAAAAGATATTTTTATATGGGGAAGGATTAGAAAATAATATGCAAAAAAGAAGTTATGATAGGGTGCTGGTATCTTGGATTAATTTTTTTCTTTTATTTTTCTCAAAATTGTCTTTCATATGACTGTTTCTATTTCATTAAAAAAGGAAAAAAGTAGAAAAATATGTAGAATGCATGATCTCTACCCTTGGTAAACTTACAATTGTATTCAACTGACATGACCCATACATTAAACGGTTAAATAAAGTAACAGAATAAAGCAAAAGATTCAACATTTATTGATTCAGTAAGTCTCAGTTCATATGCATAGTGTAGTATACATTTATACAGATATACATATAACATATGTATATCTAATATTACCTGTTGTATAGACAGCAAATGAGCATGAGGCCTTTGGGGAGTGGTCCATAGATAAGTCTCAACTTCTAGGTCCAGGTTTTGGTCTTCTACTGGTTTATTCTAGAATTTCTGGTCTTTTTTGGTAACAGATTCCTCTAATTAGTTATCCTCAGCAACAACGCCTCTCATTTTCTGATGGCTAGAAAGATTAGACTTGACTATTAAACAGCAGCAGACTAATTATGTTTTACTTTGATTTGCAACAGTGAGACTAATAATTTTACTTGTCAGTTTTTTGGAGGTAGTCTGTTACATTTGTTATTTACATAAAGATATTAGCAAGTTGATGGTGGTTGAGAGAGATGAAATTAGTTGAAGGATTAGGAAGGGCTCGTGAAAATTGGGGATATGTGAATCCATAAATCCAGGGCTAAATGGGTTTTCAATAAACAGTGATGATCCTCTCAATTAACTATATTTACTATCACATGCTGAGTATTATCTAAAACTCCATAATATTAATATTTCAAAGAATTGATTGTCATCTGAATCTCTTCATTTTAAAAATTGGCCTCATAATCTAGCCAAAAATAGTTCCTTATTTTCATTTCCCATCAATCCATTTGACATTTTTAGCACTTCGTGGATTTGAGACTAAGACAAAAATAGCAGAAGCACATATTATAATAGTTATTTCTGAATCTCAGAACTCCATAAGTGCACAAAATAAATGTTTCATAAACTAAAAAATAAAACTTTGCTACTGAGATGACTGAGCATATTCCTATAAAATAAATATGAAAATCATACTCACTTAAAAAAAATAACCATCGCTCTCGCATTCTGCCATTACTATGAGAACATGCCCAAGTTAACCTGTTGGAGGATGAAAGACAGAATCATTCTAGATTTTCTGGGTGAGGGGATCCAAAATTACTTAACAACCAACCAAATCCTATCCGTGTGAACAAGTCTAGCTGAAACCAGAAGACTACCCAGCCAACCCAGCCAAATTTAGTAGAACTGCTATTCAGTCATTCCAGATTGATAAAAATGATTTCTTATTGTTATATACAAATTAGGTTTTGATGTTTCTGCTTTCAATTATTTTGGCATTAAACAGCTGGCACAAAGAGAATAGCACATAGTGTGTGCTTAATAATTAAGAAATGAGTGATGTTTCCAGGTGGTACAGGGAAAAGGAAAAAAGATGAAGAGAAAAGCAAAGGCCAAGGGCATGTTTTCCCCCTAAAGTTCTATGCTCAAATCTTCCTAATTATAGCTCTACCTATATTAAAACAGTCTAGATAAGATGAAAACGCAATTTTTCTTGGCTCTAAGCTGTTGGGCCCGGGAAACAATGAAACTAATATTAATTGAGTGCCTACTGTGGCCCAGACATTTTCACATATGTTATTTCATTAAATCCTCATGTCAATCTAGGAGATAGGAATTGTCTCCATTTTAGAATGAGAAAAACGAGATTCAATTAAGTAACTTGTCCAAGGTTATATGTATAGAAAGCTGTACAGTTAGTAAAAGAAGGCTCATTGTGGAAAAGCATATTTATGACACAAGGGAGTGGGGTCATAGAAAGAATGGATTTAGAAAGCCTAATACCAATAGGGACTAATATAAATATTTATTGACCACCTACCATGTGTCAAATACTTTGCAAAGTACTGCAATACAATAAGCATTGAAGAATTAGGTTATTTGAAAATATAATGAAATGCAATAAAGATGTATATTTAACTGCTAGATCAACCACTACAATTTTAAACCAAAGAGGTATAACTAATAAGTAAATAGAGGAGATAAAATGGAATTAATTTTTGAAATCTCAAGTTATGCAAAAGAAAATAATAAAACAAAAAAAGAAACAAATAACAGATGGGACAAATAGAAAATAAATAGCAAGATGATAGATGTAAACCCAACCACACCAATAATACAAATGGTTTAAAAATTCTAATTAAAAGACATAGATTTTAAAATTAGATAAAAATTCCAAGACTTGCCTATATACCATCTTTAAGAAATTCACTTTAAATATAATGACAGAAGTTAAAAAGAAAAGAACAGAAAAAAATATATCATGTAAATACTGATTAAAAGAAAGCTGGAATGTGATACTAATGCCATCAAAAGTTGTACCTCCAAAAAACTATTTTTACTTTTCTCTATCTTATTGATCTTTGTTGTAAGTAATAACATCTACGTACATATGGCTTTTTCTTAGTCAAGGATTACTTTACTGAAGCATATTATTTTGAAACAGTAAATAGCGTTGGCATTGTTTTGCTAAACAGATACACATTTTTGTAGCCTGTTTGGTCAAATATTTTATTTCCTTTATGTTGAATGTCTAACAAATATTTAGGCTAGAGCTTGACAAACTATAACTTGCCAGTCAAATCCAGCCCAACACCTGTTTTTTTAAATAAAGTTTTATTGGAACACAGCCATGTTCATTTGTTTATGTATTGACTATGCTGCTTTTACACTATAACAGCAGAGTTGAAGAGCTGAAACAGAGACCATATCGCCAACAAAGCCAAAATATTTATTATCTGGCACTTTGCAGAAATAGTTTGCCTACCTTTGGTCTGGGCTGTCAAAATCTACTTGAGTTGTTTATACTAAGATGTGTAATTAACAAAAGAGTATTATATCTACAAATATAAAAATTTAAGTAGAAAATCTTAGGACAAAGTACATATGAATGTGAAATTCCTATTTTTATAGACTTTTGATAATTATGAATTTTCATTCACAAGTACATGCACACAGACATACACACGTACACACACATGCATATACCACTTTTACAAAGAGAATTCATAGTTACTATATCCCACTCATAATGTCCATCCATCATCTGGACATTGAAAGTAAAAGTAAAAGGTAGCCTTTAAAATTGTTTAAAATTAGTAGCAGGATAGTTGATATACATAATTTTGCTTGTCCGATCTTGAGTCTTAGAAGATCTTAAACTTTTCCTTTCACAATAGTTTCAGAATCTATTATTCATCTGATTGATTTCCCCAGCTTGATCAACTGATGACGAGGAAAAATTGACACCTGACAAGGTAGGAACATGTTTCATCTTGGAAGAGAGTCATTTCATCAATTAATATGCACAAAGACAGTTTGGTACGTTTGCTTGAATTATTGTATACAAGTCCCAGAAAGAGAAAAGTCTTATCAAATCTGTATGAAAGCTTCTGATCTTATGAAAATGAAGAGCCCAATTGTATTCTGACATTCTGTAGACCTACTTTGATCACGGCATGATGACTTTTATGAATCAAAGGCAACTTCAGCCAGTACTTTCAGGCAAATCAAATCTAGAGATACTCTCTCTACTTTGTGTCCCACTCATTTCTTTAGCTAAACCCCTTTCCTATTTCCTATCTCAAATATCAGTATAGAATAACTGATACTTACAGGGACATCATTGTGTTTTAATGATAAAATGGCTATTTGTGAGGACTGTTCTACTACTATAATTATTCTTCGTAATAATTGCTGCTCCATTACTTGCTATATTTTTGTCCACATTGTCATATGTATTTTAATTCTCAAGGTTTCTCTCCAGTAGTCTCTCTCATTTTGTCACTATTTATAGGTAGAGGAATTTGTCATGGCATTCAAAACTTGCCTCAAAGACCAGAAATTCTGGTCACTAGACAGGCATTCATACTTTGAAATTGTAAATTTAGACACTTTTTTGACATATGTAGATCTTCCAAGCTCTGCATGATTCTTTGTGTTGTCCCATCTTTAGAAAAAAAATTTTCTTTCTTTTCAGAAAAATGAAAACTTTTGTAATAAGTTGCACAATTTTTAAAAATGTTTTAAATTGCAGTAACATTGGATTATAACATTATATAGCTTTCAGATGTACATCATAATATAGTTCGAATTCTGTGTAGATTACATCATGTTCACCACCCAAAGACTAATTATAGTCCATCCCCTCACATGTGAGCCTAATCACCCCTTTTGCCCTCTCCCCCCTTCCCCCATGGTAACCACCAATCCATTCTCTATTGCTATGTGTTTGTTTGTCATTGTTTTTTTATCTTCTACTTATGAGTGAGATTACAAAGTAATAAACAAAAATAAGCTTTGCATTAAAAGTATATAAAATACACAATTAATATTTAACCCCAAACTTCAGAGATGGGTGAACATCAGGAAATCTATATTAACAAATTAAAGAAAACTGAAAAACATGTAATTGTCTCATTTTAATAGATACAGTAAAAGTATTCAATAAATTTCTACCCACATTCTTAATATTAAAATAAATAGCCTCTTCTTAGCAAACTAAAAGAATTCCATAACTTGATAAACAGTATAATACATAAAACCACAGCAAACATTATCCTTAATAGTAAAATATAATGCATTTGAATTGAAACCAGGAATAAGATAAAGATATCTACTGTTACTGCTATTATTTTCATGTCATTCTTGAATTGTTACTCAACACAATAAAACAAGAAAATTTCATGTATTTTAAATATTGAAAAGCATATTGGTCAGATTTTATTAGTTTCAGATAACAGAAATCACAGTCGGCAGGTTAAACACAATGGTATTTATTAACCATCGGGAAAGCTGAAGAAACAGAATCTACCAAGAATAACTCCTAAAACCACACCAAGAACTGGAACACCAAGGTTGCTGCTGTCTCTGTCATGAGGAAGCTATTGTATCAGGAAGTTGTCTGCCAGTGAGAAAGCTACCAAACCTGATGCTGGCTGCAGAACCAAGATGTCTTCGCTACAATATATGCCAGAAAAATGGATGACTTGCATTTGCCTCTCTCTTCATACAACTCATTTCCCAGTTAAAGTGGGATCTGAGTGCACGTGATTTATTGAACCTAAATTATATCCAGAACCCTAGCTGTAAAAGACTCTGGGAAATGTAGTTCACAGCTTCCGTTCTCTGCAGCTAAAAGAGAGTTGAAATGAATGTTGAGCAGTCAATTCATGGTTTCTATCACAAAAGGGAAGGTACAAAACTGTCATACTCCACAAACCATATGTTGGTCAACACAGAAAATCCAAGAGAAGAAACTGAAACTCCGGCAAAATGTCTGCAATCATTCACAAGCTAGATTGACACAATACATAAAAAAATTACTGATATTTTTGTACACCAAATTAACCAATTGGAAAATGGAATTAGAGATCATATTCACAACTGCAATAAGAATTTTCCATATCAAAGAATAAAATTTGAAAGATATGTACAAGATCATAGGAAAATAAGTTGTAAAAATGTGCTTAAAATAGTAATAAACAGAGATATAGTCTGTTTTCTTAGATGGAAAGACTGAATAGCATAAAGATCATCCCCATTTCCTTTTTTTCTTTTGGTGTTTAGTATTCCACTTATATTTTTTAAAAAAATTTAATTCCATTTGATTGCCACGAATATTCATTTTTATAGACTTTACACATTTCAAAGTGCCGTTTGGATCAGAACCTTATATATTTGTGCCAATTTTGCAATGACATTCTTCTTTTTTTAACCTTTGACTCCATTTGCCCACTCATCCATTTCTCCCACCCCCCAACCCCCACCTCTGGCAATCACCATCACCAATCTGTTTTCTGTATCTATGAGCTCAGTTTTTTCTTTTATTTTTAAATTCCACCTATAAGAGGTCATATTGTCTTTGTCTTTCTCTTTCTGACTTACTTAACATAAGGTTCTCAACATCCATTCATGTTGTCACAAATGGCAAGATTTTATTGTTTTTTTATGACTGAATATTAGTCCTTATATATATATAAATAGTTATATATATCCTTATATATAAATCCTTATATATATATAAATCCTCAGATATATAGAAATATATATATCATACATATATAAATAGTGTATATGTATATACACTACAATTTCTTTATCCATTCATCCATCGATGGACACTTAGGTTGTTTCCACATCTTGGCTGTTGTAAATAATGCTGCAATAAACATGAGGATGCATATATTTTTTTGAGTTAGTGTTTTCCTTTTCTTTGGATGAATACCCAGAAATGGAATTTCTGGATAATATGGTAGTTCTATTTTTAATTTTTTGAGGAACTTCCATACTGTTTTCCATAGTGACCACACCAATTTACATTCCCACCAAGAGTGCTCCACATTCTCGCCAACACTTAGTATTTCTTGTCTTTTTGATAATAGTCATTCTAACAGGAGTGAGGTGATAGCTCATTGTGGCATTTCCCTGATGATTAGTGATGTTGAGCACTAAAATAAGACATACCTGTTGGCCATCTATATATCTTCTTTGGAAAGATATCTATTCAGATCTTCTGCCTATTTTTTTTCATTGTTTTTTTTTTTCTGTTAAGTTGTATAAATTCTTTATGTATTTTGGATATTAACCCCTTATTGAGATATATGATTTACAAATATTTTCTCCCATTCAGTAAGTTGTCTTTTCATTTTGTTGATGGTCTCCTTTGCTGTGCAGATGCTTTTTGGTTTGATGTAGTCACACTTAATTTTACTTTCCTTCCTTTTACTTTTAGTGTCAGGTTCAAAAAATCATTGTCAAGACCAATGTCATGGAGATTATGGCCTATGTTTTCTTCTAGGAGTTTTATTCAGGAGGTCTAGTATTCAAGACTTTAATCCATTTTGAGTTAATTTTTGGGTATGGTGTAAGATAGTGGTCCAGTTTCATTCTTTTGCATGTGGCTGTCCAATTTTCCCAATACCATTTATTGAAAAGACTGTCCTTTCCCCATTGTGTATTCTTGGCTCCTTTGTCCTAAAATGACCGTATATGTCTGGGTTTATTTCTGGACTCTATTCTGTTCCATTGATCTATGTATCTGTATTTATGCCAATACCATACTATTTTGATTACTATAGCTTTGTAATATAGTTTGAAAGTGGGGATGCCTTTGGCTTTGTATTTCTTTCTCAGAATTGCTTTGGCTATTTGGGATTTTTGTGGCTCCATACGAATTTTGGTATTGTTTGTTCTATTTCTGTGAAAAATGCCATTGGAATTTTGGTGGGGATTGAATTGAATCTTTAGATTGCTTTGGGCAGTATGGACATTTTAACGATATTAATTCTTCTGATCCATGAACATCGGATATCTTTCCATTTATTTGTATCTTCAATTTCTTTCATCAATATCTTATAGCTTTCAGTGTACAGGTCTTTCACCTCCTTAATTAAATTCATTCTTAGGTATTTTATTCTTTTTGATGCAATTGTAAATGGGATTGTTTTCTTAATTTCTCTTTGTGATAGTTCATTATTAGTGTATAGAAACACAACAGATTTTCTGTGTTGATTTTGTATTATACAACATCCTTGAATCTGTTTATAAGTTCTAATAGTGTTTTGATGGAGTCTTTAGAGTTTTCTAGATTTAATATCACGTCTTCTGCAAACAGGACAGTTTTACTTTTTCCTTTCCAATTGGGATATCTTTTATTTCTTTTTCTTGCCTAATTTCTCTGGCTAGGACTTCCAATATTGTGTTGAATAAGACTATATTTCTTGATATAGTAAACAAGATGCATCTGAATCAAAATCTCAAGAAGGTTTTTGTGGTATTTGAAAATTTGATTCTATTATTTATCTGGAAGGGAAAATGCACAGTAATTGTTCAGAAATTAAAAAAAAAGAATTGATTATGGGATTTGTGCCAATAGATTTTAAACATGCTATAATTATTAAAATAGCACAGCATGGCAATAAGCCACAGGGTTAGACAAATATATAATAAAAAAAAATTAAAAGTCCAGAAACAGACTCACTTTTTTATGGGGATTTAATACACAATAAAGGTGGCATTTTAAGTCAACATGCAAAAGATTGACACGTCAATAAAAGATATTTGGGTGTTTTTAGGTAACCATCCATCAAAAAGAAAATAAAAATTAGATCTATCTCTCACACCACAAATAGAAATAATTTTAAGATGCAAAAAGAAATTTAACATGAAGGAACATTTTAAAAAGCATTTGAAGAAAATCATGGAAAGTACCTTGTTAATAGAATCTTGGAAATGAGTGTTTTTTAAAGCAAGATACAGAACATGGAAACTATACAAGAAAAATGTGGAGAGATAATACTGCAAAAATGTAAAAATCTGGACTCCAAAAGAGATCACATAGTTAAAAGAAGTGATAGACTGGGTGAAAATGTTCATGTTATATATAACAAAGATTTGAAATCCAGGATAGAGAAAGTGCTGTAAATACGGGGTAGGGGAGAAGGAAATCAAGTAATCAAACAGAAAATTATGGACAAAGGATATCAACAGATAGTTCACACAAATGGGCATATAAATTGTCAATAAACATATGAAGAGACACTTCATCTCACAAAACTTTAGATAAATGAGAATTAAAACAATGACAACCTATCATTTTTCCCATCAGAGATGCAAAAACAGAAAAGAGAGTGAGACACAGAAAAAGTAAGAAAGAATATCCAATATTCTAGCATTGGTAAGAGTGTGGGGAAACAAATACTGTCATAGACTATCATGCTTATAAATGCTTAGAATTTATACTAGCAGTACAAATTGTAGCAGCTTTTATTTTAAATTTATTTTTTACTTTTTGTAAGGAAGATTTGCTCGGAGCTAACATCTGTTGCCAATAGTCCTCTCTTTTTCTCCTTGAGGAACATTAGCCCTGAGCTAACATCTGGGCCAATCTTCCTCTAATTTGTATGTGGGACGCCTCCACAGCATGGCTGATGAGTGGTGTAGGTCTGCATCTGGGATCCAAATCAGCAAACCCCAGGTCACTGAAGCACAGCGGGAGGAACTTTAAACACTTGGCCTTGGGGCTGGCCTCCTTGGAGTAGCTTTTTTGAAGGAAAATTTTACAGTATCTATCAAAACATTAAATATGCATGCTCTACAATTCAGCAATTCCATTTCTAGGACTGTATCCCAGATAAATATTTATTCACATATATTCACAAGGAGCCGTTTACATGGATGTTCACTGTGGCATTGTTTATGGCAAAGAAAATACGGAAACAACTTAACAGTCCATGATTATGGAAATGCTTAAGTATAGTAGCGTGTATTTACATTATAGATAATTACACAGTAGTTAATAGAAAAGTGAGGTAGATCTATAGGTACTGACATGGAATGATCTCCAAGACATATTGTTAAGGAACAAGGCCAGGTGTAGAATAATACATCAAGCAGGACCGCACAGTCACACATATTTGCATGTAAATGCATACAAAAAGGGAAGTGATAGCAGGGTTTGCTCTCAGGAGTGGAGGGGAGCGATGTTGATAATGGGACTCAAGGAGGATGCATACAATTTTAACTCAATACTTTTCTATATTTGACACTCTTATTTATTCATTCATTTATTACTTGTGTCATGTAAAAAGTTAACTTTAAATTTGCAGACTATTTTGCATCTGGTATTTTTTCATGTCCAAATTATATCTTATATTTATAGATAAAATTTCAATAAACTTACTGTTATTATTATTATTACTCTAACATATATTGAGCATTATACATTGAATCAGATACTTTGCTAAGTGCCTCACTTGCATTGCATTTGTAATTCTTTCAAGGACCCCCTCAGTTTAGTACCCTTATTGTGTGCCAGGCACCTGCTAAGTGCTTTAATTATTTTCTCTCATTTGTCCTTTCAACAACCCTAGGATTTGGCTTCTACCATTACCCTCATTTTCAGGTCAGGACACAGGGGATTTAAGATGTTAAATAACTTTCCCAAGGAGACACAACTCCTCTGTGGTGGAAACAGTATTTGAAGCAAGTTTGTCTGATGCTAGAAATCATACTCTTAGCCACAAAACTGTATTTCCCCTTCTCCAAGATTCTGAATATCCTGAGTTATAATGGGAAAACTCAAGCAGTTATCATACAGATGTGGAACACAATTGTATTTTGACTTGTAAAATTTAATAGATATAATTTTAGTTGAAGAGGCCCAACTTGATAGTCAAGGGTGAAGCTCTGCTTAGACACAGAACAAGATGAAATCCTTCATTTGCTACTAAGATCTAATGCTCCAACCCTGACCAATGCATGCCATCTTCAAAGGGCAGCTCTTTCATTAAGAGGCGGCCACTTTGGACTCGTTGAAATTTCACTAAGAGTTAAAATTTAGTTCTTTAACTCTTGGACTTGGCCAGCATTTAACCATTCTGATTGCGTTGCTACCTTTTATGGCATGAATATAACAGCCTTTGTTTAACATTTCGTGTTCCTCTGCAAGAATCTCTGAAACATGAATTTTATCTCTGATAAGCTGGGGTAAAGAAAAGGCAAAGGAGCTGTGTGCAACATCAACCTTAAATGTCACCAGCACTCTCTTTGTCCTTTTATATTCTTGTGCTAAGCTTCTAGCTAAATACTATTTTATGAGATTAAATAACTTATTGATCATAGTTTATTTCCAACTACTATGTCTTGTTTCCAATCAATTCTTACCAATTCATCTTTATTTATCATGATTTGAATTTCTTTAATTTCTCTTTTTTACCCTAATATACCAGTTTCCCACGATTTCATTTTGTTTTCTGGATACTGTTTCAGTTCTAATACGATGACATTTTTACTTTAATCACTTGGTGCGTTTCCTCATCAATCTTGATCAATTCTCGTGTAGTAGGTTATTTTTCTATGTGCCTTCCTTATTACTGCTTTAGCAACATAAGCTTTAAGCTTTGTGGTATAGGAGCATTTGTTGTCCTTTATTTCTCCTATGGGTCTTTTTTTCTTTCGTAAACCTCATCACCAGGTCTGGTTTTCATATTTATCAAAGTTCGTCGTTTCAAAGGTAAATATTTTCGTCCTTTCTACCATCGACATTCACATTTGTCACAACATTGTCAGCCAACATAATTTTTCTTAACAAATCTTTAAATATTATGAACACGGATCAGATAAACTCATAAATATTCACCAAATGAGTACACATACCCAGGAAAACATGTCAGTGGAAATATTAGCAGTATGTTTAATCAGCAGCAAAAAGAGCCTGACTGAATCACAGAAACAAAAGATTTTAGATCTCAATGCAAATATATGAGCACAGAGTACCTTTCCACAAGGCAAACTTTAGCAAATTACTAGTTACCCAATTAAACCTAGGACCAGCATTAGGAGATAAGTAAAATCTCTAAGAAAGTCTATCCATGCAACCAGGCTTGAAATGGTTCATCTGAAATGTTATATATGATCTCAGCTATGCAAGATCGCTGAGACTCATTGCCTTTAACCTCAGGAAGGAGATGCTCTAGTATATAAAGTCAGCCTCGTTTGGGTTCCAGACTGTGTTTATATGAATCACATGTCCATGGCTGTTTTACTGTAGTAGGAGTTAAGAGAGCCATGCATGTTCTACCAACTTTGCATGAAATGAACAATGTGAAATGCATTTTAAAAACTGTATGACAATTTTGTGACCTGCCAAGCTGGATAAGCTTCTGGCCAAAAAAGGTACACAAAGTTATCAACATTCCAGAGGCTGTGTTCATGATTTGTTACCATGAAAACTAAGGTTTGGACCAAAAATGAAATAATAAATTTCTTAACTTTGCTTTTCTCTACTAATTAAAACTTTAATTCAGGAAGATCTGCTCATTCCTTTGATTGACCTCGTTGTTGTGCCCCAAGCCTGAAAGAGCTCTCCGTGGGAAGTGGCTTCCTTACAAGACTGAGGAATTTCCATTTTTTTTAATGTATAATAAAGTATCTGGCAATTGGCAGCATTTGAAAAGTCAGGCTTTATTTATTCAAAGATCTCAGAAAGACAATTTAAAATGTCCTATACCAGGAGAACAAAGTTTAGAAACATGTACACTTTGTATTAGAATACTAAAGATGACCAACTCACAATGTTTTTAATAATTATGAGACAGAAGCCCTTAAAATATTTATAAATTCTATATAGCAATCTAGTGGCTTTAGAGAAGGTCTGCAGCTCTTCTATTCAGTGACAACATTTTATCCACATGTCGTAAGCAGCCTCTAAGATGGCATCCACGAGTCCTACCTCTAGATGTTCATGCCCTTCTGTCATCACTGTCCCCTTGAGTGTGCGCCAGAACTCATGATGCTCTTCTAAACAATAGGATACAGCCAAAGTAACAGGATGTCATTTATGAGAATAGGTTACCAAGAGATTGCATCCCTGGGTGCCCTCTCTTGCTCTCTCACTGTCTTGCTCACTCACCCTGAGGGAGGACAGTTGTCATGTTTCGAGTTGCCCTATGGAGAGTCTCATGTGGCAAGGAACTGATGTCTTCATCTAACAGCCAGTGAAGACCTGCAGCCCTCTGATAGCTACCAGGATGTTTGGAAGTGTTTCCTCCCCTAGTAGAAAGAACCTTGAGGTGACTGTAACCTCATGAGAGACCTTGAGTCAGAGATACTCAAATGAGGGACACTTGGATTCCTGACTCATAGAAAATGTGAGATAATACATGTTTGTTGTTGTAAACCACCATATATTGGGGTTATCTGCTAGACCACAGCAGACAGCTAATACACCATAGTAGCATCCTTCATGGTTTTATGTTTATTATGACTTCTTATTTATTAGTAATGTAGATGAAAAGTGATAAAACATAATGCTTTAAATTAAAAACTCCATTGTTGACTTAGGAAGATGCTTTAGACAGAAGAACTTTGAAGACGCTAGCTTCCTTTAAAAAGTTGCATTCTACAGTCACTTCATAGCGTTAACATGATCTGAGCATTAACATGGGGATTGTGTCACAGAGAGGTTCAAACTGCAAATATGACAATTTGCAATGATGTGAGTGTGAAACTCTAGAGGAAATAACACTGTACTCTTGCTTGACCAGGGCATTAGGGCGTAATTTTCCTTGAGCATCTGTGTTGAAAAATACTTCTTTCTCAACTTGAAGCGTTACCATACATATCTAGCTATCACACCAGAGCTCGGCTTCCTACCTGGACCTCAGCAAACATTGGGGATACTGTCATGCTTTTGTTTTCTCACAAAAACTTTAGTGAAATTGAAAGGAAGAACAATAAGGAAAAAGGTTCAGTTCAGAGATAGACAAAATGGGGAGAGGAAACATCTTTCTGTAAATTCACTGTGAGAGTGGCATTGTTTTTTCTTTCCTTTTTGTTTTGTTCTGTAAGACCCACTTCAAGACTGCTAGAAGGCACTCTCAGATATGCAAAAGATTATGGATTGATTTATAGGGGAAGTATTTTTTTCTTGGTAATCAATGTGAAAGCTCAGACAGTTCTAATCTGCACAGCCCCAAATATTCATTGGTCTCAGAGAATAGTAAGTTGTCATAAACATTTACTCCTAGTCAATGTAGGCTATTCTCAAGTGATAAACCAGTGAAGAAGCTGAAAATCTTGTAGGCATAGACAAGAAGAATTAACTCAAGTGAATTTTTGAGAGTGTTGAATTAAGGAGCTTTCTTACTATATTTATTTGCAAGGGCTGCTGTAACAAAGTGTCACAAACTGGATGGCTTACAACAACAGAAATTTATTCTCTCATAGTTCAGGAGGCCAGAAGTCCAAAGTTAAGGTGTTGGCAGGGGTGGTTCCTCTTTGAGGCTCTGAGAGAGAAACCATCCATGCCTTTCTCCTAGTTTCTGGAGGCTGCCGATAAGTCTTGGTGTTCCTTGGCTTGTAGACCTATCACTCTAATGCCTGCCTCCATCTTCACATTGTATTCTCCTTTGCATCTCTGTGTCCTCTCCGCTTCTAATAAGGACATCAGTCATTCTATTTAGGGTTCACTCCAAATCTCGAATGATTTCATGTAGAGATCCCTAACTAATTACATCTGAAAAGATTCTATTTCCAAATAACATCATATTCTGAGGTTCTGGACAGACATGAATTTTGGGGGGACACCATTCAACCCACTACTAAAGCTAGGTGTATAAAAAAGACAGCAATCTCCTACTTGAATATTTATATGAAATTGAATTTACCAGCAACAGTCACAGTCAGGCACTGGTTAAGATTTACCTGAATTTTTTAAAAGATTCATAATCAAGTGTAAGATAGATTCTTTCAATAAGATTTTGTAACCTCTATTTTTTCCATGAAATCAGACTTACTAGAATGTTGTTGTCAGATAGATAGTATTAAAAAAGATGAGAGTCACAATGGTCCCCTCAAGGATATTTAAGTATGTTAGGTATTCTGCGTTAAAAACTTCAAGAGCAATGCAAAGGCAGAAATCTTCAGCTCTAAACATCTGCTGCAGGATATGCATTCTGGAATAGGTAATTCAAGAATGGGTGACACTCAGCCATCTGGGAAATGACCCAATGGTAAGTCAGCCTCTTGGAAGTTATAACTTCCACAGCTAAATGATTCCTTCTTTAACTCACTAACTTTGAATAAAATTGGATTGACTTAAGGGTAGCAAGCTGAACTACTCCTTGCAATCTTCTACAT
This sequence comes from Equus asinus, assembly GCF_041296235.1. Classification (NCBI taxonomy): domain Eukaryota; kingdom Metazoa; phylum Chordata; class Mammalia; order Perissodactyla; family Equidae; genus Equus; species Equus asinus. Next base: position 92,907,825 of record NC_091820.1, read on the forward strand.
GCTACTCCATGTTGCTTTTCATTTCATTTCACATATTCGTTTGGATAATGGTTTGTTATTGGAGTGTATATCACATGCCTGGTCTCTAATAAAATAATATTTAAAAATTACTAATGCCGTTGTGAAAATAGCATTCTAGTGTTGGGGAGCATAGAATGAAATGGATGCTCCCACACACTGCTGGTAAGAATTTTATTCCACAGAGCCTTTCTAGTGAACCAAAAGTCTTAAGAATACCCTTTTTTTTTGCTGAGGAAGATTCACCCTAACATCTACTGCAAATCCTCCTTTTCTTTGCTTGAGGAAGATTAGCTCTGAGCTAATATCTGTGCCAATCTTCCTCTACTTTGTATGTGGGACACCATCACAGCATGGCTAGTGAGTGGAGTATATCTGCACCTGGGATCCGAACCCACCAACCTGGGCTGCTGAAGTGGAGTGTGCAGAACTTTAACCACTTGTCCCCGGGGGCAAGCCCAAGAATACTTATATTTTTTGATTCAGAACATCCACTTATAGAAATTTATCTTAAAAATAAACAAAGTGCACAAAAATATATGTACTGGAATATTCATTGCAGTAGTGTTTATAACAGTGAAAAATTAGAAACATCCTAAATGTCACAAATAAAGGTTTGGTTAGACACATTTGAGGACATAGAAAAAATGGAATAAAATGCTACGCAGTCATTAAAAGTGATTTAGTAGAAAAGTATTTAATGACATAAATGATCTTTATGGCTTATTGTGAAGTAAAAAATTAAGATAAAACAATACAAAAAAAATACAATCAAAGAAATGTGATCCCATCTTTGTAAAAAATGCAAAGAAACCCCAAAAAACCAAAACCCTGAATGTCTATAGATTAAAAGGTTAATAGGTCATTTATATCAAATGATACGATTATGGGCATTTATTAGCTTTTTCTCTCTGTTAATTTATATTTTATAATTAAAAAATAGGGGACAGCCCGGTAGCATAGTGGTTAAGTTTGTATGCTCCACTTTGGCAGCCCAGGGTTCTCTGGTTCAGATCCCAGGCACAGACTTACACACAGCTCATCAAGCCAAAGTAAATAAATAAATAAACACATTTAAAAAGAAAACATATTAATAAATAGTAACAAAAGTTTTAGCCTAAAACATGAGTTTATCAGGGCATGTATTCCCAATTATATTCCTCTTCTCCTACTGACATTTACCAATTAAATATCTCAAGTTTTAAAACCTAAAGCAAAGGAAGATTTTCAGAACTTTAGCTGAACTGAAATCAATTCATTTCATTGAGAGTTGTCTTCATAGATCTTTTATGTTTAGGTGATTATGTTTTCCTAAGCAAACATAAAAACAAATGCAACTGTTAGAAAGAAGAAAGCTTTCTAAATGCTCTTACATTGCCATTTATCAAGCTATCCTTGAGGAGCAACTAGCAAATCTTAGGCCAGACCACTGGGCATTATAAGATCCTTCTCTTGTTTACACCCCAACATTGTATCATTGATTTCTTGCTTATTGTAAGTTGTTATTGCCATTCATACTACTATAAGACTCCTGGTACATACAAGCTTTTTCTATCTACTGCCCAGATATTTTCTTATGACATGAAGAGGGCTATCCTGAATGTAGAGCATTCAACAGCAGTGCATCAACATTCTAGAATGCTAATCCACATTTTGTATGATTTGACTTTTAAGACATTATCAGATGACTGGAATAAATTTGAACAACTTAAAGAAAAATAAATCAGTCTATTGGAGAACAATTAACCTACTTGAAAATAGTCAGTTACTATGGCAAAAGAGTAGGCTAGTCTCGTAGCCAAGAAAACTCATATTTCAACAGACCTTCTACTTCAATTGTTATACGCATTCACTGAATTCTTTCCTAGACACTAGACCCAATCCTTTTCAAAAAATTGGAAACATATTTACATTGGAGATTAGGAACCATACTTTCATTTTCTCACAAGGTAAGTGTGCAGTCAAGCAGTAAAAAATTTCATGCAGAAAACCACAGCTCTAATACTTAAATCATAATTAATTTCACTGTTGTAACTTTTCCAAATGCAATATTCATTTTTGTGGTGTTCCCAAAAATAATTAAAATATTCAGATTAACACCCGACTAAGTTGATGGTTCCATTCCAGGACCTAGTAGGCATGAGTTCAAATTTCTAACAACTTTTCAATGCAAAAAGAAGTGATTTAGTCCCTCATAGGAGAATGAATGGAAAGTTCTTGTGTTTAAAACAAAGAATCTGAAAATTGTCTATTGGTTCAAATTCCTCAACCACCAAGTGGAGAGGTATGAAGGCCTATAATGGACAAGTCAGGAAATATTCTCAAACAATAATGAGAAACCAAAGAAGGAAAGCAGTGTGATCATGACCAAGCTACTTAAGAATGTTTTCTCATCTGTAAAGTGTAGGGGAGGATATTCATGTGTAGAGTCTTTGTGACAATTGCATGAGCTAACATATTCCCGTTTAGTCATGGCCTTAAATTTGGAATATCTTCTGGTCTAGAGGTGGTTAAAGACGGCAAGCTCAGTCAGTATTTATACTGATTTTGTGATGCTGACAGCTTAGGAGCAAGCTGCTCTATAAATCCTGTTCAACCGGAAAGCTGGCCCCTGCTTCTATCTCCAATTCTTCTAACTCCCTACTTGATCACTGTGGACAAGAGAAGAGATACGGTAACCTTTCTCTTTCATGGCTTCCTGTGAATAGAGCAGGCTTTCTGTTTCTGAATCTCTTGCAAACGGCTTCCACAAGAGATGCTATGATCATTAATCCAGGTCTACATAGTGACTACATTTAGACATTTTTTACAATAAAAGCAGAGACTATTTCTGGGGCTGCGCATATCAGTGAGTTAGGGTTATGCTATGAATTAGGGTTATTTTTTCTGTTCGCCATGTTATAATTTTGTTACTGCTTCTCAGATTATCTCCATCAAAGCGCTCTTATACAAGGCAGGAGAAGATGATACAAACAGCAAGAAGAGGAGAAGAATGGGGTAGGGTGGGTTAGGAGCTGTGGTAGGGTGAGTATTTCGTTCAAGTCGTATGTTTTATCTAAGCAGTCGTACAAACTTTTCATTTCACCTCGTGATATATCCATGCTTGTTATAATGTGAAAAATGTTTTATCACTGAGTAAAATTGACTCTTCTGGAAGACATTCCATCTTTACATGAAATATCTAAAGCTACAAGTACTTCTCTCCCTGCATACCACTGTATACCTCAGTTTGAAAGGCAGACATTTAGTGTTTCTACGAAATTTACTAAACAATATTGATGAGGATAATATAAAATTCAATGTTATCAAAAATTATTGGTTACTCCTCACTACACGTAGGTCTATTGTTAGCTAAATCATAAGCAATAACTTCTTAATACACTCTTTCAAAACAATTTTGGCAAAAACTCAGTGACCCTAAAGCAGTACAATATGTTTCTGAGTTACCACAGTGAGGTATTGGGAGATAACTCTGAGTGTTGCGTAGCAAGACAGTCTGAAAGAACAAAGAAGCTCTCCATTTAACCTGCCCAGGAAAATGTAAGCGGAGCACACAGGTCTAATTCTCTTTCTACCTTCAAATAGTTTCCATAAGTAGTCAAGATTGTAAATCTTTATATTCTGATTCTTTATTTCTCCTGAATCACACAATTCTTTGAAGATATCAATTACACTTTTATAACATTTTTTGGACTCCAAGAAATAGTGTTATCACATTTATTTTATTGTGTGTGGCCATCGATTAACGTATTCCTATCTCGGAAATTACGTAGTCATTTATGAATCATTAGTTAATAGTCAGTAGGAACAGATGGCATTAGTTGGAGTACAAGATTACATCTGGAGAGATCTTCATTTGAAAACATCAACTTTCCCACTGGGAGAGAGTCTGGACTAGAAAAATCTTTCAAGTGGCATTATTTTATGGGGTCTGATGCAAGGACTTGAAGCTGTTCTGATTAATACTTCACCCTTCTCAACAATCTAGCCTTTCGTCTCTCACCCAAGTAGGTTACCTGGACTTACACAGAATAACACTCCCAAGGGTCCAGGGCTCAAAGAGGCACTAGTGCAGTTTTGAATATAATTGTCATTTTGGAAATGCAGCTTTTAACAACGATAAAGTCAGTGGCAATAGTTTAATGGCTTCGAGATGGCCTTGGTTTAATCTGGCTATTTAAAAATTACAATGCTATAACAATTTACTGACCGAGGCTACAGAAGGATTGACAACTGCCATGTTTTTGAAGTGGTTTCATTTGACCCACTAAATTACTCGTCATTGTTGAGTGATCTGATTTATCAAGGTTCATCAAATAGTATCAAAAAAAGAGAGTTTGGATTACCATAGTCAAAGGGTAAGTATATTCGCATCGTCTATTTTAGAAATAAAACAAAAGTTAAAGAGCAGAACTTTGCTCAAGGATGGCAGACTCCTTCTATCTGATTCTTATTTTATATTGCCTTGCTTCTTAAAACTGTGTGTAGATGTTATTTTTCGCAGTAGGTACCAAGTTCCTTGAAAGTGTGTGTGGTCTTTTACATCCCTCAGAGAACTTACCTCTTGTACATGGCAACCAAGAGCTTCAGTAAATAGTCTTCGAATGAATGCAACATTTTTTCCTCTGGAGCTTCCAAATATGAGCACGTATTCAACTGCATTCTCCGAACATATGCTAATGACACAGTTTTCTCATACACATACAAGTCATCTGCAACTGTTCAGACTGAATGAACAGAATTTCCAAAAATTACTGAGTAGTTAGAGGGTAATCAAGTTACACTGAATCTCAACAAAACAATTACAATTTCATTTGCTCATAGTTAAAGACTTGATAAAAAAAAAGAGCACTTCTCAGAAATTAATGTTAATGGTACTATAGTTTACTCTACTTTAAAACATTAGCTTAACAATGTATCTGGGTGTAAAACTAAACCCAAATTCAGTCATTCAAAGACCATTTAGCAGGTCTAATTGGGGAAATAGCATCAAAATGGATTTTTCCCTACTTGTTAGACAGTGTTGATCACACAGAGCAGCAGAGGAAGCCTGCAATGCATCGATTCTGTCCCACTTTCTCTATGGGAAGACAGCCAGAGTCAATGTTCTAACAAAAAGTTTTAAGATAAACTGCAACACTTTAGAGAACATTCAACTAGGTGAGTTATGCCAAATAACAACGAAAAAGAAAAATACTTCCACCGTAACTTTGTTGAAATGAATTGATTCTCTCTTAGGATGAAAACAAAGATTCCAAGCTTCTTAGCCTTCTTTGAGAAAATTAGTTAGGAAATTAACGTGCTAACAATCTTCTCATCCACAATGGCTCGTATATCATAATTACCCCAATGTTTTAGTTATAGCTGCGTTTAAAAATAGAGATTGTAGCTACCTAAAAACGACCGTGCTATATATACAGTTCAGCTCATTAGACTGACACTGCGACTTTCTTTGAGACAGAATTCTATCTAAGCTGGCAATTTAGATGCCAAGTTTTAGCCAGATACAGTTTAGAATAGTTGTGAAATAGCTCTGAGGGGGAAAAAAAACCGCTGATAATGAAAATGCTGACAAAGTTTAACCACAGAATGATGCTCAATGCCACCCACTAAAACAGAAACCTCCAAGTACAGAAAGACTGATTTCATAATATAAATGACTGTAATGAAAGATTCACTTGATACTCAAAAGAACTCCTGTGTGCACTATAAACGTTGTTAGTAAATAAATTGTTAATGTATTAGAGAAACCATTTCAAGATTAAAATATTTGAAAAGCCCTATCTCTCGTTTTTGGTACGTTCTCTGGAATAACTCCCAGATTTTATTTTATAAATAATGTATGATTTTCTGCTTGATGGAGTTGACTGGTTGCAATGGGCTTGTTCAATATTTCTGTGTTTGATTGTGATTTGTGCTCCAATGAGATATTCTTCAGCATTAACTTCTATGGTAAAGGAACATTACTGAAAATAGTTTTCAAAGCTAATGTAATGCTTTCTACTCACATATAGACAGCATCAATGATGAGAGTGATATTTAATTTCAAGGGTACAGTTATCTTGAAATCAAAGGGGTGGAATGATGAGATCAAGGATGTTCTGGGACGTTAATGTGGTTAGTGCTGTCAACAGTCTTGTCAAATGAGAGAGAGAAGCCACTCCGCTCTGCTTCCAACATAGAATGTTGTTTTTATGATTGTCAGATTTCAGGTATCAGTTCTTCCTACCCAGGCGACATTCAAGTTATCCTAACTTCTTCCTATCAACATATAATATTGTATCCATTTGTATAAAATTGCATATAGGCAAGTGCAATATAAATCATGAGTGCTGAATCATGTAGTAGAAAAAGTACAGGCTTTTGGGTTATACAGGTCTGAGCTCAAATGCCAGTTTAGATTCTTTCTAACTAGTTATGTGCTTATGGGCAAAGCACTTAGCCTCTCTGAGTCTTAGTTTTTCCATCTGCAAAATGGGGCTAATACAATCTATCTTGGCTTGTTGTGAAAATTACAGATAACCTGTATAAAAGCACCTAACATTTTCTGAACTGTCTTGAGGTCCATAACGTGTATTTCTCTGCTCCATTTGTGTGCCTTTGCCTCAGGAACCTTTGCAGGTTCTTTGTCCCACACTATCTATCTAGGATCCCCAGCGTCAACAGAGCTCCAGTCTCAACACGGCCCCAGCTTCCTCTGCTACCCCCCAAAGTTTTTAGAAGGGAAGTTGGACAAGCACAGTGTCTGGCATCTTGTAGTTGGTTGATAAGTATTTAAGATTATTATATGCATTATATACACATTTGTATGTGTCTAAAGAACTATCAATGTACACACAGAATATGCATGGTGTATTACTGAAGTAAATATCTTTTTTTTTTACCAGCCCAATGTCATTATTCATGCATCTCTCTTTGAGCATTACTCTCATTTTCCTATGAGAACCAATTACCCTTCAGTTCTCTCAGTCTATGGAGTTTGGGTGATAATCTTGGTCTCAGAAGTAGGAGCATGATCCAGCCTTGATCATCATGGCAGATATTTCTTCATCCACGTGGACATGACCAAGGCAAATAAGAGTGAACCCTGGGATTGTTTTCGGCTCACTTCTTTATGTTAGGGTTGCTAGCTTGTAGAAGCAACCTTGGGGTTGTTGATGACCTGGAGAGAGTCTGCCTGCATAGAGAAAATCTGCCAGGGAGAAAAACACATAAGGCAAGTACAGACAAAAGCCGAGCCAGGAGATGTAGGGAGATTTGAGTCTTAATGAAAATGTTTAAGCTCCTGGATTTAGATCTGCTTATAGCTAGATTTCTCTTCGACATTTTAGTTTTGTGAGTCAAAGTGCTTTAAATCATCATCACTATCATCATCATCATCATTAATTGTTCAAGCCAATTTCAGATGGTTCTCTGTCCTTTGCAATCAAGAGTTCAAATGCAGTTGTTTTTTTCCACAAAAATGTCACCTTACTGGGCGATAGTATCATTGCTAACTAGAATTTTTTTCAAATCCCAAGCAAACATTGATGGACATTTTCTTAAGTGTTATCAATGAGAATAATAATAACGTGGGACCGGCCCCGTGGTTAAGTTCGCACACTCTGCTTTGGTGCCCGGGGTTCGCTTGTTAGGATCCTGGGCATGGACCTAGCACCACTCATCCAGCCATGCTGAGACAGCGTCCCACATAGAAGAAACAGAAGAACCTACAACTGGGATATAGGGATATACAAGTACATACTGGGGGGGGGGGTGGTCTTTGGAGAGTCAAAAAGAAAGGAAGGTTGGTGACAGATGTTAGTTCAGGACCAAGCTAAAAAAAAAGGAATAATAATAATGCAACAAACACACGTTGAAAAAAATACTCACTACACTGAAAATCAGCATGTTTCATCACCATTTCTGAAAACTTTATTTTAAAAACCTCACTACTTAACATTTAAAGAAACAGAATAATAGCTCTATAATAGAATTGGGCTGGATCGTTTATTCCTGGTCTGCCTTGAAATTGTGACAATTTAAGAATTTGAGTTCACGACTTCCACTAACTATGCTATGTGGCATATTTCTATGATTTGAAATGAATTAAATGCAATTTTGTTTTGAGAATTTTTTGACAGCTTCTGACATTCTTGGAGACAACTTGAGTTGTTACACAACCAGGATTAGGAATCATGGCCTTAGGCTCTCTTTACACGATGGAAATTCACCTGGCAAAAAGAAAAAAAAAGTCTGTCAAATGGTTTTTGGGCTACAAAAAACAGTATCATTTCTTGAGATTTTTTTTACCACTGAATTTACTAGATGTTTGGTTGAGCTGACTAACTTAACCTATGGTTTTGGATGTAGATATGCCTTAGTTAAATCCGTCGCAAGGAAGAGCATGGTTTTTCTTTCACTTACAAGGAACCAAGTTCATAGAGGCCAGGTTTAAAAGTTTTAATCTTTCCCAGCTGGTTTCTCAGACTAGAAGACTCTGCAGAGCATAGATTTACAGTGTCTTGCTGAGATTAAAATTCTCTTATAATTCAAATATCTCATTGGTGTGCATGTTTGTAATATTGCCACTTTCTAATAGAAGCAAATTAGCTTAAGAACGTAAGCCTTATTTCTCCAAGAAATAATTGCAGTTCTCTATCAGGTGGCATGGGTCTCCCTTTGGGGATTATAACAGCTAGCACTCTATTCCTAACAATGATTCTAATATTTATGAACCTATGGAATTTTTACTTTACAAATGGCTAAGCAACAAAATGGGAAAGAAATTCAACCACCACATTGACAAACACTTCATCATTAAACTGTTATCGAGTGCCATTAGTCGAAGAGCTAACACTGCAGGAGGTTTGATACCTTCCAGAAGCAATTCTCAAGCAACCATAGATGAATCAGGCACTTTAACCTGAAAGAAACAGATTTCTTAGGAAATGAAAATATTTTGACCAATAACCATTTAAATTTTAAACTATTTTCTTAGATTTTATTTTTGCATTTATCTTGACAACAGGAAGTCTCTAATAGAAATGTGTTTCCTCACAGTAGAAACTATTACTAAAAAAGATATGCCTCTCACATATCAATTTTAAAAATCTTATTATGCTTTGTTCTGCATGTACCTCAAAGTGACAGCTTCCCGTGGTCCTAATCACAGGTGCCTGGCACAAAAGATAACACAGCCTAGTGCTACTGTAGCATGGCAGCCAAAATATTTTGTCCAAACTCCTACTGGCAGTAGTTTGCATAGGCAGACAGCCTGCCCTCTGGCCTTCGTTTGACTAAAGCTTAGTAACCAAACATGTAGCTACCAGGTTTTTTTCCCTTTCTGCAAGGACAGCCCCATTATTCTAAGTCAAAGATACAATTTTCAAATATAAAATTATTCATTTTTCAATCTACCTTGTAGGCCGAGGCAGCCATCGACAGAAAGAGGAAGGGGAAAGAAGAGCGTCCGGGCTGAAAAAGGTGATGGGAGCCAGAGAGGAGCCAAATGTGGGACGTCAAGACCAGCAGGTAAGCTGGCAGAACCAACCGTGGAATTACTTTGGCAAATGGTAATAGAGAAAGTGAATTTTTAGCGTGTAAAGTGTAAACAATTCAATGAACAGAAGTGGTAGTGATGAGGAAAGGAGGAGGAAGAAGGAGGAGGAAGAAGTAGGAAAGGAGCCCAAAGAGGATTAAAACCTGGGGGTAAGGTGTGTTTTAGGAAATATAGCAGAGGAGGCCCAAGCTGCAGACCTATTCTTTCCTACTGCGGGATGCCTGATCAACTCATGCCAAAGTTTCTTGTAACACCTATTTATTAACCAATTCTTAATTCTATGCTTTCGTTAATTCACATTTTTCTGCAGGTCTCATGGAAACTCCATATTGCTTTAGAAGTTTTTGTCTCTTTAAATCACAAATAAGTTACAAATACGACCTTTCCATTCTTCTGTTTTGAAATTCACAACTTGGAGAATGTGAATTCTTTTTGGGGGAGGCTCAGTTTTCTAAGAGGAGACTTAAAACCTTTGCTGTGCTCTCAGCTCGAGATGTTTTATATTCTTCGATATATGCTGCTATTGTGGCGATTCTTCCAACTTTATAATACACTGTTTAAAAAAATGAAAGTGGACAGTTCGGGGCTTTGATTCACAGCAGGAATGTTTTTCTTAATCTTTTATGCTTTACAAGGCAATGGGCCCTTTTGAAGGGCTGATGGGAGGTGGGAGAGAAGAAAGACCTGAGAAAGAAAGCTTTCGGGTTATAATGGACAAGAAGTATAGCAGTCAGAAAAATCAGCATGGTATCACCTTGATTCTACCTTCCTTTGGTGTGTGAAATGGCCACTAGCACCATCAGGGAGGAAAATGTCAGTTTTTGTGACAAGCTCCTTTAGAAGGAAAATTTCACTAGATTAAATAGTAAGCTAAACACTTACATAAACATAATATATTATTTCTTAATATTGTCCCTGGGTTCAGATGCTTATGATCTGTGAGCCTGTTGATGCAAAGTCTGGGAGAAAGAGTATGAGGAGGGGAGGGGAGTTGCTCTGGGAAACAAGATCATACACAACAGTTCAAAACACGTAATCGCTTTTGAAACATTGGCAAAACCACACTCCCAGGGCCTTCAGTTGACCTTATTTGAGTGAAAAAAGTATAGAAGAACCAAAAAACAATGCCATCAACAAGTGAGAAAAAAAAACAACTTTGCTCAAGAAAAGAAAAATGCATTTTCTTTTACTTCTGATGTTCTGGCAATCCCTGAGATAGAACACATAAGTTGACAGTAGCCTTTATATACAAAAGGACTCTCTTTGCTATACCGCCTCCTCACCAAATCATGAGAGCCCATGGCCAGCCAAGTCATAACAGAGAGCTCCCTTAGCACAGCACGCATAGTGCCTGGATTACCTTTGAAAAAATAGAATGGGGATTTATTGGCTTTGGCGGGCCTTGTTCAGTGATGAGGGTCAGAAACAGGAGATTTGTGTTCAATTTTCATTAAAATCTTTTCTTAGGGGCCAGCCCTGTGGCCGAGTGGTTAAGTTTGCGTGCTCTGCTTCGGTGGCCCAGGGTTCACTGGTTCGGATCCTGGGCGCCAACAGGGCACTGCTCATCAAGCCACGCTGAGGCGGCATCCCACGTAGCACAACCAGAGGCACTCACAACTAGAATACACAACTATGTACTGGGGGGCTTTGGGAGAAAAAGGAAAAATAAAATCTTAAAAAAAAATCTCTTTTTAGTAAAATAGTACATGATTTTTGAAAAAAACCAAATGGTAAAGAAATATAAACAGCTAAAAGTAAAAGTATGCTCTCTTTTTTCCTCATTCACACTCAGAAAAGAATATCAGTAACATTTTAATGTGTATCGTTTAGCATTTTTCCTATCAACATACAAGCATGTCTACATATGTGTAAACACACACATCATATGTAAGAAGTGTTTTAAATTTATATATTTCTATATAATTTTATATATTTGTATATATTTTATATGTATTCTATATATTTATATGTATAAAATGTTTCTTCTCACAAAAATGGAATCATATTCTAGACCTCCTGTACAACTTACTTTTTTCATCAATATATCAAAGATTAAGTTCTATGTAAGAACATACAAATACTCCACATTTATTATAATGGATGCAAAGCATTCCATTTTATATGTACCATAATTTGTTTACTGTCTTGACATAAACATTTTGTTTGTTTCCAGCCTGTTGCTATTAAAAATAAGAGTGCAATGAATGTCCTTTGGCACATGTCTTTGCATGGTTATGTATAATAGGTATCTCGTGTTAATCATTATGCCTATCACATTTTGTTTGATATGATTAAAATAACTGGAACATGTATGTAAGATATGAGGCACAATAACAATGTGAATAGCCATGAGTCCATCGCTCCACTTCAGAAGTGATGCATTCTGATCCCTTTCTATCTCCCTGTGTGCTCCTTCCCTCGCCCTACCCCATTCTCCTGCCTCCCCTGCCTGCAATCCACTTCGAGTTTGCTGAGTTTGTGTGTTTTGCTTTTTTAAAGGGTTTTCTCATATTCCTGAATGGATAAACAATGTAGTTGATTTGCATGTTTTTGACTTTTATAAAGATTTTATTTTATTATATGTAGTCTTCAACCTGCTTTTATTCATCAATATTATATTAAGAGTTTATCCACATTGTCGTGTGTAACTATGGTTCATTCATTTTCATTTCAAACCTTCCAATCTGTAACTGTCCTATAATTTATTAATCCATTCTCTTGCATTGCTGTATCACGTAATATGCACATGCTCAAATTTCCAAGACACTGCAAAATTGTTTTTCAGAATGATTGTGGAATTTCAAGCTTTCATAAGCAGAGTGTTAGAATATACGTATTATGGTTGCTCCATATCCTGGTATCATCATACTTTTAATTTTAACACATTTCTTGATTTTTGCCAATTTTTTTAGTGTAGCTCATTTTGCCAGTAATTGAATATCTCTGATTTCTAATGAGATTAAAAACTTGTGAATAGACTCATGCTCTTGTGTTATTCCTATGCTCTGAAATGTTTATTCATGCTCTGCCCAGTTTTCTATTGAGCTGTTTGTCTTTTTCTTATTGATTTGTGAGAATTCTTTATATATTCTAGACACTAAAATTTTGTCAGTTTTATGTGTTTCAAATATCCTCTTCCAGTTTTTAGTTTGTCTTCCCACTTTCTTTATTGTGTCTTTTCACAGAAAGACATTCTTATTTTAATGTAATTAAATTTACTAATCTTGTATTTTATAGTTAGTGCTTTGTGTGTCTTCTAAAAAAAATCCTTTCTTACTTTGAGGCCATAAAGCTATTCTTCTATAAGTTTCCATGTTTTGCCTTTCACGTTTAGTCCTTAATCAGTCAGAAACTGATTTTAGTGTTGGTGAGATAAGGATACAATGTCTTTCTCTTTTAAATATACTCAGTTGTCTCAGCACAACTTATGAAATAGTCCATCCTTTCCCCACTGATCTGCCATGACATCTCAGTCATATATTGTTTTCACGTATGCCAGAGGGTGGCCAAGGCTATATTCCAAAGATGGCTGCACAAATATAGTTCACTTAACATGCTCTTCTTACAATGTGACACGGACACTCTTCCACAGAGAGTTGGAGTCATTTCTCCACTTGAATCTGGCTCTTAGTGACTACAGTGGAAGTAACACTGGCTGACTTCCGAAGCTAGAGCATAAAAGGTGATGCAGCATCTTTCTGCCTGGCTCTCTCTCTCTCAGAAGATACACTTTTTGAACCTTAAATCACCATGGAAGAATTCTGGCTATGCTGAAGCCACCATGCAGAAGAAACCACGTGAAAATAGAGAAAAATATCCAAGATTCCCCAAGTATTCCAGCCCCCAGCTTTTTGAGTTTTCCCAGTCCAGGCACGAAAGCCTTTGAGATGGCCTCTACTCTCACCACCATCTGACTGCAGCCTAATGAGAGCCTGAGCTAGAACCTCCAAGCTGAGCACTCGCAAATTCCTGACCCCCAGAAACTTGGACCGATAATAAGTGATTGCTGTTGATTCAAGCCACTAAGTTTCTGGATGATTTGTTACACAACATCATATAGACCAAACACCAAGCTGCCTTCTGGAATCTCAATTTGTTCATTGGTCAATTTGTTTATTACTTAACTTCTTTGTGATTCAGTTTTTTAATTTGTAAAATGGAGAAAAGGAATATCATCCTTATAATGTTATTGTGAAGATTAAATGTGTTTTTATCAGTGACATAGTAAGTGCCGTGTGACATACAGAAATGGCAAGCTATAGGATATATTGGAGTATATGAGGAAGTCATTTGGTGTAAACCTAATTCGGCCTGACTTTGTTTATCCAAAAGGGCCTGACATGGCCATTGAGCATGCATTGTATATCTGCTTTAAACATTTCCCATGGCAAGAATAAATGGCCTTAAGATAAAGGTGCAAATTCCCCCACATTGGCATTTCCTTGAGGATAAGCATCTCTCCCTAGGCTAAGAACTAACTGCTGTGCTCACCTGTGACCACCCAGCTCAAGACAACAGACCTGCCACCCTACCGTGATGGCAGACCTACTACCTGCTGTGTCCATCAATTGCTGTGCTGACAGAGCAGTCTTGTGACTATTGTAAAAGGGACATTTCATTCATATGTGAAACATCCTCTTTGAGGGTATATACCCACTCTGTATGCCCCACTTCTTTTGGTGCCCTTCCTTCCTTCCTTCAGGAAGGCCCCAGGCCATGGTCTTCACATCTTGGCTCAGAATAAACTCACCCAAATTTTCATTTATAGATTGGTTATGGATTATTTGCGTTGACACACGTAAGTGTTAACTATTACTATTGGTACTAATACTGATAATGATGATTAAGAGTAGTATCATTTCTGAGGCACTAGCACACTGTCATAATTTTCATATCGTTATAATAATTCATGATATCCAGTAATTTCCCTTACCTTTTTCTTCTTCAGGTTTCTCTTGACTATTCCTGAGTGCCTATTGTTTCATATAAATTTTGGGGTTGCTTATAAGTTTCCTCAAAATAATATGTTAGGGTTTTGATTGAAATTACATTCACTCTATTATTCAATTTGAATAGAATTAATATCTTTAAAATTTTGAGTCATCTTAAAATTGCAAACCTACTAAAATAATATTTTGAGAACAGGGTTCAGAAAACCTTTTCTGTGAAAGACCAGATAGTAAATATTTTAAACTTTAGGGCTGTGCAGTCTCTATTTCAGCTTCTCAGCTCTACCTTTGTAGAGCAAAAGCAGCCCGTAATCGAGCGCACATGATCGAACGCACACGGTTGGACAGATTTGGCCCACCGGCCGTAGTCTGCTGACCTCTGTTAGGAATACGGTGAAATCAAGTCTTCCTAGTTACCTTGATTGTGTACTAAACTCCCATATACAAAATAGATCTCTTTCTGAGCGTTCTTCCCATTCCATTTGTCTATTTGTAAGTTCGCTGCTCAACATATTCATTACTTTTATCCCTTATTTAAACAATCACAATTTTCATGTTATTGTTTGAATTGGTTCTGTTCCAAATACACCCGCTCCCATTTTGTAGTTTCTTGTTGATTGCTCATTTTATACTTTCATCCTTTATTCACTGTGGTTTTTCATTTCATTGTGGTTTTTATATATTCTGTATTTGATAATTTTAGATTCTGGAAACTAATGGCTTCTAAATATGGGTCTAAATCTGTTGGGGTTTTGTTGTTGTTTATCCCTGCTGACTCTAACTCACGATGGTTCATTTTGTTGTGTGTTTTGTGATCTTCATTTGTGAGCTTAGAGTTGTTTTTTCCTTCATTTCTGTATAGCCTGAATGCTTTCCTCCAAAGAGGAATTGTGTTTGCTTTTTCTGAGAGCTATGGGGTGGTGTTGACCTGGAACATTTTCATTGTTATTATGCATCCAGGGGCCTCCACTTCACCCAGGATACTCAGGTTTCAGTATGCCCCTTTCTACCTGCAGTGCAGCTTTCAGCATTTGTCAATAGGGCAACCAAGTCTTTTCATGTAATTTCTGCTCACCCCCTTCTTTCCAGCTTACTTTTTCTTCATCCCTTGGAGATTTTTCGTATTCTATGTGTCCCAAGCAATACAACAAATATTATACTTTATGCAGGATCTAGTTTTTTCTGCATTAAGATCACCCCCTCAGATAATTTAATTTGCCATATTGCCAGAAGCAGTAGGGTCTGATAGATTCTTTAAAATAAAAATTATAGGGGCCAGCCCGTAGCCAAGTGGTTGAGTTCTCTGGCTCCACTTGGGTGGCCCAGGGTTTCGCCGGTTCGGATCCTGGGCATGGACCTAGCACTGCTCATCAGGCCATGTTGAGGAGGTGTCCCACATAGCACAACCAGAAGGACCTACAACTAGAATATACAACTATGTACTGGGGGGTTTGGGGGAGGAGAAGAAGAAGAAGAAAAAAAGAAGATTGGGGGGCTGGCCCCGTGGCCGAGTGGTTAAGTTCTCGCGCTCCGCTGCAGGCGGACCAGTGTCTCGTCAGTTCGAATCCTGGGTGCGGACATGGCACTGCTCATCAAACCACGCTGAGGCAGCGTCCCACATGCCACAACTAGAAGGACCCACAACGAAGAATGGAGAACTATGTGCCGAAGGGCTTTGGGGAGAAAAAGGAAAAAAATTTAAAAAAAAAAGAAGATTGGCAACAGATGTTAGCTCAGGTGCCAATCTTTAAAACTGAAAAATTATAAGAGAAAATAAAAGATATGTACCTTTAAATTTAGTTCCATTTTGTCAATTGCCCTCTAAAAAATGTTTAATCAATTTATGCTCTCAACAATTTATGAATGAGAGCAACCGCTATCTTCTACCATTGTCAACAGTGGATATTATTAATCTTTTTATATTCCCCCTCAGATACTGATGTGTGTGGTTTGTTACCCCAGGGAAGAGAATTAGGATACATAGAGAGAGGACACATATATAGTTTCACTCCTCATCTGAAGGTCACTAAACTAGGATTAGGTAATCCTTCATGGTGAAGTGATCAGCTTTCTAGGTCTGCCCATGGTTTACTGTGAATAAATGAAGACCCCTGAGGCGTCCTTATCATTTTGAGAAAGAAGGAGGAGTGATAGCTATCATTTGGCCTGGACAAACAACCTTATGACAAAGTAAAAGCCACGCCCACTCCCTAAGTAAGCTTACATTCTCCCTCTGGCGTTGTGACCTTGAAGAAATTGTATCAGTGAAACTTTCATTCCCACGTTTGAGGGAAAAATATATTCCGCTTCACACTCTGAATCCATAAATGTACTCTAAGTTCTTTAGAAAGGTGTTACGTAAATCAAGTGTATCATTAGAATGTAATTTCAATGTATGTTCAGTGATTCTGAGTAAAAATTTATCAAAATACTTCTTCTAGTGACAGAATATTTTTGATTCTATTAATTTGAATATTTAGTCTAGCGGCTGAACCAATTATATCCTTGCTCCTAATTGGCACAGAACTAACCTGGTGCAATGGGAAAAATTAGAAAAAAACTTACAAATAAAATCTGATTACTATATCCCTCTAAGGGCCCTAGGCCCCAAGTTCCATTAGAGAGACAGTCTAAGTGCACAGATGTTCTGACGTGAGGTTTGTAAATTAAACCAAACATAACAAGAGGCTGATGGATATCTCAGCAGATACTTGAAATTCCTTTCAACTAGTATACCTTCCAATACACTTTCATGCTGAAGCATTATACCAAGGGGGAAAAAATTATCTTCCCAACAACCAATCAAGAGTCATTAAGCATTTGAGAGGCAACATGAACTGACATTTCTATTAGCATAAGAGTGTTTGGGAATGTCAGGGAGACCAGAATGTGACCATTAATACTGCATTAAGTCCAATTATATTTCTTAGCTTCAAAAATCATTTCTTAAAATAATAGCATTCAGAATCTTCCTCAAAATTGTGCAATTCAAATAATTAGGAATTGCTTTTAATTTAATTGACCAAAATTTAAACTAATACACATTCCCAGAGGCCATGCATTACTTTTTATTAAATTGTGACAGCAAATGACACATTTGTATCCTATTTTAATCTCTGTGTTTACTCAACTTCAAAATCAATTAAGACAATTATAAATGACCTTGGTCTTTTCAGTTGGGAAATGCTACCTGAGCAAAATTTAAAAATATATTTTTGTTATTTGCTAATATTTTTTAAAATATGCTCTGCTTGAGAAAAAGACAACACATATGTTAATGCTACTCCAAACGTATATAGATTTAAAAATAGAACTCAGCCATTTATCCATCATCCTTTATTGGCAATAATCAAGACTCAACCACTCTACCCTCTAACCCGGGACTACATGATTTGATCTCTGTTGGCCGTCTTGCAACCGAATATAAATGCAATGACTTGCAATCTCAGATGAGCTTTAAAAATGACAATCTTCTGACATAGGTAAGACAGTTTGAAGCTTCCTGAACATTGGGGCTTCATGTTATTTTTCAGCATTAGAGATGGCTGCTAAATCACAGGTGAAGGAGCAGAGCCAGGGCAGCAGGTAGTAAACAAGGGAGATACGGGGAGGGAGGCTGCCCGCGCCCGCTCAGCTCAGTAGAAGGCTGACACCACGCCAAACAGAGGCAATGAAACTTCCTTCTGTAGATGGGGCAAACACAAAAATGCTTTTATCTTTACTTCTGAACACAATGAACAAACAAACAGACAAATAAGCTGGATTTTGTGGCAAAAAAAGAAGCTGCTGTAGCAATATATGAGGTGGTTTGGAAGGAAGCACAGATCGGATTAATACATAGGCATCACATCTCCGGAGAACGCGGTTTAATTCCACCTCTTGTCACAAATGAAATGAGTTTGATGGTCTGTAGTAGCAGTAATGCATGGCACGCCAAAGTGCTGCTCTCCCCAGCAGAGAAAATCAAGAGTGTTCCATCTAGAACAAAGTTAATCCCACTTGATAGAAAATAACTCAAAGTGCAATTCCTTTATGTATCTGAGGAGGAAAATCCCTTATAGATAGTGAGCGTTGTTGATTGCAAGATATAGGCAACAATCATCCCCCGTCTCATGGATCTCCTTGGTCAGTTGGTCAGAAAGGAGTTTTTAGCACCAGAAATATTAATCTTTCACATTTTTATTAGCAGCAAATAATATTGGCGTATCGTTAACCTGCGTGTCCTTTCCAAAATAGATATCTGTCCGCTAGGAGAAAATTGTTCCAGGGTGTATTTTGTCACCAACATGTCACTATGTGACTCACCTGAGCTTGAAGGGGCCCAAATTATTGATTTTAAGGCTCATGTAGGAAATCCCAAATGTAACATAGTATATTTTTGAGGTATGTTTCTGGCTACCAATTTCACAGTTATAATTTCAACCAATCTCTCTGTGCTCTCTCTTCACAGCTATTTATCCTTTGCAAATAATACAATAATAATATTTCTCATGATTGCCTTTCTTATACATAGACTGAATAACTTACTGAATAAAAGATTGTTCGTGTGTCCAACAACTCCAGGGCCAATCCTTCTGTCTAGCGCACTCCAATAAGCTATGCGATTTTTAAGGAGTCATCGTGTTCCTGTGTCAGTTTCATCATTTGAGTCTAGACACTAAATCACAATGATGAAATCCTGCAACGACTTCAGGGATCAACCACATTTCCTGTTTTAACACCAGAATGTTGTAAGGACCTGTGATTCAAGGCTTGTATTAATAGAAATCCTCTCTGACCAGTCATTTCATCCCAGAAGATACGAAACATATTTGTTTGTTCACTGAGCCATCATAACCATGACATGTAGATCTGCAAAAACTCAAAAAGTCTGTTAAAATGATTTCCTCTTGCCAACTGTCTACATCCTTGAAATGACTTTGTATATGTCAAACTCTATTTTAAAGGAAAAAAATATTGGTATGCAATATTGGACGTTGGTAGGGTTAATTGAATTATATAAACAGGTAAGGTTGATGTCATTAGGGAAAATATTTAATGAAAAAACTCAGTTCAGTAATAAGCAGAAAACACTTTCTCTAATGAGTGTGATAAAAAAGCTATGAAAGAACACTTATTAAGCACTGCACTATATTTCAGGCACATGCAAGATGACATACAGCCATTGTCTCGCTGACTCCTCACAGCAACATCATGAATAGATATTGGCGCTAGTATTTAGCAGATGAGGAAATGAGTTCATACAGTTTAAACAACTTACCAATGTCACATACAATATAAGTGACACAAATAGAATGTCTAGGTCTGATTGACCTTCAAAAGCCATTATTTTCTCTACACTACAGCATGTTATACTAGCATAATAATTAGAGTATAGGTTAAACTGCTATAACAGACTCCAAAATACAGTGGCTTAAATGAGATATTTCAGATAATTATTTATTTGTCTTTTCATTAATTTATTTATTAAATAAGTTTACTTTTCTCCCATATGATGGTCTTGGTAGATCTCTGCTGGATTGTCAATTCTGTTCCATAGAGTCATTCATGGTGGAAAATACCTTCCATCTCTCTGCTCATCCATCCTTTAGGGCGTTGTCCTCAACTACATCATCAAAGCTGGGTTGCTTCCATGTTCATATTCCAGCACGCATAAAGAGGCAAAAAATAAGAGGCTAGAGAAAGTAATAGGGCTTTCAAGTGGAGATGGTCCAGCTGTTGCGCACATTCGCTTCCATTCACATCCCATTGGCCCAAACCTATTCCTCACCTAGTGGTAAGGGAAAGTGGGAAATGTAGTCTGAAGCTTGATGGACATGTGTCCATACAATAAAGGCAGAACAGATTTGGAGGAAAAACTAACAGACTGTCACTATTAAAGATTGTAAAGAGGGGTCAGGTGTACACAGTATGTGGTCAAGGGATTCCATGGGAGGATTAAGAAGCCAGAGTAAGCATAGAGAGTACTTGGATGAGGATGTGATGAGAGGAATACGTTGTGCCCCTACTATGAATACTTTATGACAAACGGACCTCTGGGCTTCGAGGCATGTTTTAGCTAAATTACTTCTTGAATGAGAAGTAGTTATTTAGAATGTATATTATATCGTATTACAAATAGACTTTGTAGAAAATATTATATAGCATATGGACTATAATTAAGAATATTTATTACATTCTAATCTTAGTCTAGTATCAATAGACTTTAAAAAATCATTGATCACAAAAAGTAGAAGGGAAGAGATAAAGCAGGTTTGGCAAAATCTTGAATATTGTTGATTCTGAGAGTTGAGTGTGTGAATGTTCATTGTACAATGCTTTCTTTTTTTATATATTTGAAAATGTTCATAATAAAACTTTAAAAACAGATTATTAAGAAAACAAAGGACCAAGAGGAAAAGAGTCAACAATGCTAAAGTGAATACAGACTGAAAAGTGGAAGCAAAGAAGAGAAGTGAAAGTCAAACCACTTTGCTTTCTAACACGATTTTGGGTAGCCGTTTCAGATGGTGTATGTTCACAGTAACGACCTGGTACTTAGACCATATGATGGCAATTTTAATTCCTATATCATTGTCTTTAGAGTGTCTTTAGGGTGGAATGTCTTCTTTCGTCTTGTGTGTCTCCATTCTTCTCCATAAAACTTTCCCGAATACTCACTTCAACTGATTTCTCTGTCCTCTAAATTTTTTCAATAAAATAGACCACGACACTCATTTTAGCACTTAATCAGAGATTGCCAGATATTGTTACTCAATGTCTTATAGTCCTAGAAGCTTTGTGTCAACATATTCCTTATCATCAAATGATCACTAGAATTTTAAAAGACAACGCTCTATTAGGCAAAATTTACATTTAGAACCATAATTTGGGTTACATAAGAACCAGAATTTGGGTTCTTCTCACTATATTAAACTGTTTTTGAAAGACCTGGATTTGTCACCTCTTATTACTTAAATGGCCTTAGGTAAGTAACTTAACCTCTCCATACTTCAGTTTCTTCATTTGTAAAATGGAGGTAATGATGCGTACCGTATAGGATGCTGTGAGTATAAAATGGGAGAGCTTAAGGGAAAGCACTTAGCAGAGTGATAGGTGCGTGTTAGGTGCTTCATAAATTTCAGTTCACTATTCTCCTTCCTCTAAACCTGATAGAAGTAATAGGCATTAATTCCAACAACTTACCTTAATTATATTTTTTAACAACTTCATTGAGGTATATTTCAATGTCATAAAATTCTCCCATTTCAGGTATACGATTCAATGATTTTAATAAATTCACTGAGTGGTAGACTCATCACCATAAATTAGTTTTAGAACATTTTCATCCTGCCTAATAAGATCCCTCATGTCAACATGCTTTATGATCTTGAAACATATTTTCTCTCTTTGGATATCGTTTAGAATAAGATTTGTGTACTTCTAGTTCAAACATCTAACGTCTTCCCAAACTACATTAAGCCTTACAGTGCCACTGACTTAACTGGTCCCCAGGCTATTGTTTTGCCTCCTTTGTTGCTAGAACGCCACATAAATTTGAACCTGAGCTACTTGGGCAACAGAATCTCTAATAGTGATGAGGATCAACTACTAAGTATCTAAGCAGAGCTCTTCAAGCCACAGCAACATGGAATATATGTCTTTCTTTGGGCCTCTCTCATGCTGATGCTTAGAGTATGTGGTTCCTATTCAGTCCCTTTTGACCCTCCCAGTTAGTGAGAATCTGGCATGAGGCAATAATATTGACCGCTTGTATTTACATCTGTTTTAGTCAGAATCCTCTGAGAACTTTCTTGCTAATTAAACTTTTCCATATAATAATATTATTATTATTAGTTGAGCGCTTATTGTATGTCAGGAATGATGCTAAATACTTCTTATGCATCATCTCATTCTGTCTTCATGCTAACCTCACCAAATAGTTGTCACCATCTTTATTTTGAAGATGTGGAAATGTATCTCCTATTTTACAGATGAGGAAAGTGAGGTCCAGAGAGGTAAAATACATTCCTGACATCCCATAACAAGTAAGTCATGGAGCCTGACTACAAAGCCCTCTTAACCATTCTTCCCAGAGTAAAGATCATGAACCTGCCACGACTAGAAGGACCCACAACTAAAAGATATACAACTATGTACTGGGGGTATATGGGGAGAAAAAGTGAAAAAAAAAAGATCGGTAACAGTTTTTAGCTCCGGTGCCAATCTTCAAAAAAAAAGAGGTCATGAACCACGTGCTCAACAAATATCAACCATTATTATTATTTAAAATTATTAGCCCATAAATATCCTGTGTGGTAGGCATTATTATTCCCATTTAATTGAAGAGGAAACTGAAGATCAGAGAATTTAAGTGACTTCCTTAGGGGCACACAAATGCTAAGTGGCAAATGTGGGACTTAGACCAAGTACATTCTTGAACTTCCCTGCCTCTGAGTTCAAATACTAGTTCTGTTACATACTAGTCATTTGACCATCGGCGAGTTATTCAACCTGTCTATGCCTCAGTTTCCTTATCCCTATAATATGGAGTTAATGATAGTAGAAACATAATAGATTATTGTGAAGATTAAATTAATTATGATACATAAAGCACTTAGAACCAGAGTCTGGTACACAATAAGTGCTATATAAAAGTGGGCTATTCACAGTAATATTAGTAGTATTTATTATTATTATGCTAAACTGCCTCTGGGCCATGTTATTATTTATCATATCAAGGACACTGCTTTCCAGCCTCATCATCTTCTGCATATTCTTATCTATTTCCTTGCAGCTACTCCTTACAAATGTTTCACATCTATTTTTTCAGCAATACACCAAACCAATCAAAACTATTTTTAAAGATGTAGGACTGTGTTTCTTCACGATGTGCATTTTTGATTAATATGCTTTCCAATGTGATAAGAGTGTATGGGAACAGAAATTCACTGTTTTTGTGCTAAGGGCAGAGTTTCTGACTCTTCTGGAGAATCTCTATAGTCTTGTTTCTCACCAGCAGTGGGGAAATAATGTGCCTATCAAAGTTAATGAAGTGAGAGGTCCATATCAGTATTATCAGCAGAGAGCCCAAAGGGAAAAGTCACAGCTCTCCTGACCAGGGCAAATAGCAGCTGGAGCCCTGGGGAGGGTTTTTACAAATTCCAAACACTACTTAGGGGGTTAGAATCATTTCTAAAACGCAAGAAGTGCCGTTCTGATAAGTAGACTTGCTAGCTGATATCTCTTGAAAGTGAAAAGACTAGCTGGAAAACCAACATCACCCTAAAATATAGTCGTATTTCTCATAAGCAGCGATTTGCATGAGAATCCACCTGGATGGTTATCTACACTAACTGCTTTAAAAAAAAAGAGCTAAGCTTTCATGAGTCATTCATCATGTGTGCCAAATATATGGCTGTGATTAAAATTTATGTGTAGCTTCCCCATCCATTCATTCATGCCATGTTTCTCAAGCGCCTACTACAAGCCGTGTACTCTATGTTGGTTCATTGATACTGGGAATGTGTAATAACATCAAGCCCAGAAAATGCCCTGACCTCTGCTGTGACCCTTGGAATTCTCACCATTTTACCTCTGCTGTGAACTGGTGATTTCTCAGCTTCCTTAGCGATATCTTCTGACTTAGCTCTGGATACCAGATGGCCAAATCAATAGGATTTTGGATATCTTAGATCCTGCATGGTGGTACAATATTTGAAATTAACTTACTTTGTTTAAGAGAAAGTCAAAATCACAATGTCTGTGATCAATTTATCAGAGAGTAAATGACTAGTAAATGCGTTAGTCATTTTTAATATTTACTTTGAGTATATTTAGTCTGGCAAAACCAAGGTTCCAAAAGTCATTATAAAAATTTGATTATCTGATTCCAAGAACCGATACATAAAAAGGGGAAATTAATTCATTTCTACTGCATTGTGATCTTATTTCCTTAATTATCCAAATAGAAATATTTCAGTAATGATCAAGGTAATTATTAAAGATGTTCTATACGTTTTAGTATCCTCTTAAGCAATGGTCAAAAAAAATGCTTAGAGATTTTTTTTATTCTTCAAACATGAAACTGGTAAGAATTAAATAAAAATCCACACTATGTATTTCATGCCAAATTTTGAACGATCTCTCTATATTTTTTGCATTGTGTCCTAACAATATTGAAAAGGTGTTTATGATGTACACTACTTGCGTTATTAGAGTCAGTTCAGGATGGGAACAATGAACCATAACTGTTATCCCTTTTTTTTACAAGTGACTTTAAGAAGACCTTTATACCTTGTAATTAATTGGCCAACTAGGGAAATCTGCTGTAGAAATAAATGCAGTTCAAATAGTATTCCATAGTAGATGGCATTTATTCAGAAACCTTTTTTCCAAAGACTATTAAAACATGCATGAGAAACTACCAATTACTTAGCCCAGAGAGAATTCCTTAC
Source organism: Equus asinus (assembly GCF_041296235.1). Taxonomy (NCBI): domain Eukaryota; kingdom Metazoa; phylum Chordata; class Mammalia; order Perissodactyla; family Equidae; genus Equus; species Equus asinus. The sequence continues at coordinate 92,932,769 of NC_091820.1, forward strand.
AGAAAAAGCTGGGGGAATTATCATACAATAATAATAAAAACACCGAATATGTTACCTAGGGCATGAGATCATATACTCTTGGTGACTTTAGTCACCAGGTTTTATATCTAATTAGGTCGATCAATGTGCTTCAGGATCAGTTTAAATAGTTGACTCCTTACTGAAAAATTAAAATTTATTTGCATGAAATGTGCAGAGAACTGCAAGTCTTAAAGTGACATTGGATGTTTTCCTCACAAGAATACTTTTCATGGCTATGTAACATTTTCGATATTTATCTTAAAGTGCAACAGCAGATGAGAAGATATTAGTCCTCACATTTCCCTAAAGACTATAACAACCTCAATTTACTGCAGAAGAAAAGGCCCGGAATACATGATGCAAATGTAGATAAAAGAAATGTTCTTTATTCTTTTGAACTGAAATCTACGACTGAACTTGACTCATCGGAGTCTTGCTTACCCCAAACCAGTCATTTAAATGAGGTCGTTTTGCAAGACATGAATGTTTACATAAAATGCTTTTTATTTTTTTCTCTCATCTGACCATCAGTTTGCTCAAATTAATTCCATTTGACTAATTGAAATTTGACTTTATTAGATCAGGGTCAATACTAACATCTGTGCCAAGATATCATTCCACCTTGCTTTTCTTTAACCAATTGCTGCCTTAAAGTAAAACATTCCCAGTAATATTTGATCTGCTAGAGCCTCATTATTAGACTCTCAGGTGCCAGTTATCTAGCACACAATAACACAAGAATTAAGAAAATGCTTGAAGAGGCATTGGAAAATTTTTCATCCGTCATCTTCCTTAAAGTTGAGAGATTAGCGACTGTGAAGGACGGTTAGAGCTTTGGTGGTCATAGGTGCTTTGATGTAGAGTCATAGCTCAGAAAGGATAATGTTTTATTGAAGTCCAATGTGGTTTACATTGTATCCTAAGGATTATTATCATGGCTACTGGGCTCCGTGAGGATGTGGAGTTGGATGCACTCACTATCCCTGGATGGTGCTGGTATTGGTTTAATCAACATGAGTGTTTCTAAATCTTTGTCAGACAAAAGAGAGAGAACAATAAAACTCACATTGGGAGAAAAAGTTAATACACTTTCATTCCATAGATATTTTTCCTGTCTATTGCCTCAACAAGCATGGGAGGAGATGAGTCAACAAATAATTTGAACTTGGAGACCAAATTCCAGTCAAATTTAGGATGAAGCAATTTGACAAGATGGTAAGAAAAATTGAGGACATTGCCACCAAACGAGTTAACGTGAAAACTAAATTTCCCCTTTGTCATTCACTAAAGTTGTCCTGTTAGATCCTGGGTTGATACTGAAACACGTTCAAGAGAGCATTACTTTCAAGACATAGCTTTCTGAACTTCTGATTCGTGTTTGAAAGGGATCCATAAACCAGGTTTACTTAGCGACTTTAAGCAGTGCAACTTGAAATTGAATGGCTCTTGTAAAAGGTTATTTCCACATAAAAAGATAAGCTATATTTATATAAAAATTAAGCATTTTCAGTTCTTATAGGTAGTGTTGTCACAGATTTCTTCTTTATGAAAGAACAGCATTGACACAAGTAGTAGGTTCAAGCTAGTGAGAGAGATTGGATTTTGGAAGAATTACTGACGACACTAAAAACTAGTCAATAGAACAACTAGTAATTCCTGATAGGTGTTACCCTGAGAAATTTGTGTATACCACTTTGGTGTCTGAAAATAATAGCAAAAATTAAACTTGGTTAGGTTAGCCTGGTTAGTAAATTGACTTCTAATGGGAGATTGAGAAGTCAAACAGATCATTACTACGGAATCATCCATAATTTTGGAGGAACCGTTATGTAGGAGGACCAAAAATATGAATGGCAAAGTTAGGAAACCGGGAGACATGAAATAGAACAAAAAGCTACCTGTTAAACACAACATTAATAACAACTATTCCCTTATGTGTGCCCCAAGACAGCTCTCTTTCAAAGTCTTGATTGATGACTATGTTTTCTAACCTTACATTCATATTTTAATCCCATGAGAAACTCATAGTCTTCTTTTGACAACTTCTGCATTTGCAGCAGTGCAGGTAGAGTCATATTGGTTTCCATCTGCACAATTTAGTGGCCTCCAGGTTGGGTGTTGAATGTTACACCTATGCGAGTCTGACAGATTCCAAGTGATAGATGAAATCATTGAGCTGTACTGGCAACTGCAAAATGGACACAATTAGACTGGTTGTGAACTCCAGAGATGAAACTTTGCTAGATGGGGCTGAAGTTCTTTGCAGTGCCCAAACAGCTCGTTTTTGATTATCAACTTATATTTGGAATGATTTCTTGTAAAGAGCTTTTCCAGCTAAAATTTTATCAACTCTGAAGGATCAAGTATCCTTTTCCTGAATCTTGAGGAGGTTAAAAAAAAGACCTAGGCAATTAACATTTACTATCTTTAGATACATCTTTTTACTTTCCCTAAACCCACTGACCTGGAGCGGGTCATATATTTTGCTCAATTTTGATTCAAGAAGATGATTCAAAAAGAAATTGGATGATATTAGTAGTACCCTAATTTTTCGATCTAACATCATCAAGTATAAAAATACAGTCATCAGCAACATTGAATTGGATATCACATACATGTTAAGGGAGAAAGCAAGAGTTAAAAATCCATATAGAAAAAGCAGGAGGAGATTAGAAATAATTCCTAAAAGTAGAAAAATTGTTGTCCTTATGAAAAATAAAAAATTTGATTATAGCAAACAGTTTTACTTAGTTGACCCTATTATTAACAGAGACGATGCACTGTTATTTGATAGTAAAGTTACTTTTCCCATTTTCATTCTTGATTTAAACTCCAATTTTGCCTTCAGTTGTTAACAATCTTACAAAGTCAGTGCAAATCTACAGAGATAATGAAAAATAAACGATGCTACAAAATCTAGTCAAAATTAACACTAGACCATTAAGATGTCAAGTTACAATGGGTTAGTATCATCAGGTATACCATTTTGTAGTACAGTATTGGGCAACTACAGGGGAGATAAATTATTCAGGCTCTCTGCTCCTTTTAGGATTCTACTGAACAACTTGTGCAAGCAGTTTCTGTCTCCTGCTCTGCCGGAGCATGGAAAATAATTCAGGCTTTATTCTTGTAGGCCCTGAATGGGTGTCTGTGATGATTTTAATGTCTGTCTTTTAAAATTTCAGTATATTTTAATGACAGAGTGAATCACCAGTGTTGTTGAAAGGTTTCATTACTCATTGTATCAAGTTGAAATGCTCTGTTGCTCATTATATCACGTTCAAATAAGATATAACTCCTTTGTAACAAAATGCTTATTTATTAAAATGTATTTATCTTGTCTGGTGCATTAATATGTGTTTTTCATAAGAGATGTAATTTTGGCAACAATTTCCCATAAAATTAAAAGAGTTATCTGAAACCTTTGAGACAATTTAGCAGAATATTAATCTTGCAAAATTGCTATGCTAATAATACTCTTCTAAGTCAATACAGTGAAGCTTCATTACAGCATTCCTGAAATGATCTGTAATCCACCACTTCTAGTCATTATAAACAATGCATTCCTTAACATCAATATTACCTTGACATTTATAATTCTAGCCATCTCGCAACTTTATCAGCTGAAAATTAATTTCAAATATTTTCTGTTGAATCCGTTATAAACGAAGGGACTTGTTCTATGACATAGCAATGCAATCTATTGGCTGCGTGGCTGGCTTACTCCAGCACATGAAACTTGGGGGAGAATAATTAGTATAGTTTATCAGCAGGAATTTTTATCTCCACTCTAAAAAAAGCAAACTGTTGACATCTCATTTCCTCAAAAATCTGGAAGGTAAATGAGAGTGGCAAAGTAAAAATTAGCCCAGCTATTACCGAGTAGACTAACAAATCAAATTGTATTGGAAAGAGCCTAGAAATCAAAATTGATAGGGAGATGTATTTTGTATCAGTCAAGTAACAAACATAAGAAGAGTATTTTTTCAAGTACTTAAAGCAAATGAAAAGAAAATGAGAAAACTGTCAGCTTCCTATTTAAAGGGCCTGGTTAGTAAATTAACTTCTAATGGGAGATTGAGAAGTCAAACAGAAATAGAAAGCAGAATGGTTTAGTATATCTTTGAAAGGCTGGTGATGACACATTCTGGAGTACTTATGTCACTGGTTGATATTACTTTAGTTACCAGTATTATTTTTAAGGCTTAGTTGGGAAAAAGTGGAAAGGCTAAAGAAAAATGTGAAAGATAGAGGGAAGAGAACTAACATTTCATGAATGACAACAAAGTTATGAGCTAAGAATTATGATGTCCATTTTATAGGTGAGGAAACTGTGGCTCAGAAAGTTTAAGTAATGTATTCAATGTCATACTTGTAGTAAGCGGCAGCATGAAGATTCTAACATGTATATCTGGCTCTTTGGTCCACACAACAGCATGCTGCCTGGATAATGGGGGGAAGCTATAAAGAACTGCAAAAGGAATATAGTTTGTTTCATCAAGGAAAAAAATATGTAAATCTTGGAACTCATCTGTTTACATGGCATCACACATATAATTTCTATTGGTTTCTGCCCATTTTTAATCAATTGATCAGCATCACATATATACAATCATGTTTTCTTTGAGAATATCATGATTTTCTACAAGGGCACCGACATTTTGTCAAAAAAGCAGATTAGGAAAATGTAGTATTAAAGGGCATCAAGATAGTGTTTAGATACAAGGAAGAAATGATTTACCTTACAATGTTAAACAGGCTACAAATTGGATCATATGTTCCCTCTATGTGGCAGAAACAATAAATGGCAAAGTCTTCCATTTATAAAAGACTTTGTTTACTAAAACGTGGTTGCTACCTTTGACTCAGGTCACGAGAAACCTCTGTCACCTTGAGTCTCTTTAAAAACAAAACAAAGCAAAAAGCTAGACATACCACTTTCCTTCTGAACATTACCTTGACAGGATATGAGGCCCCGAACTGCTGTAGCCACTTCAATATCAGCCTGAGAATGCAGCCAAGATTACCCAGAAGGGAGCAGAGATAAGGGAATCACAGAAAGGGGGAGCCGAAGCTTCTGGATTACAACAACCCTGAAGACTGTACTATCTCTTGATTTCTAGTTATTTGAACAAATTTATTTCCTTTATTATTTACGAAAAAGGTACCCACAAAAAAGGAAAGCTGTACTTATTGAGGGAAGTATTTTCGTCTCGTAGCATTTTATAGGTAGTAACTAGCTACTTAAATTAACCCTGAGCAGCAGGTAAAATGTACACAATCTGCTACAAAAAAATTTAGCCAATCACCATTTTCCTAGAAAACCTGTTCTAAATTTCATACTTCTTCCAAAAGCAAATGAATAAAAAGAAAACATTATTCCAGTGCCAAATTTTGAGTAGATGAAAACAGGATATCCAAATGACAGCAAAATTATTTCCTTAAATCTTTATTGAGATAAGCCCCATTAGGATGGTAAAATTCTGTAGTTTCACAGCTGATGCAATGATAGCAAAACAATATCCATCTACATTATCAGAATCATAAACAGATAGCGCTGAGGTTTTCTGGAAATATTAACATAAGTGAAACGAGCATTTGAACCATTTCATTGCACAAGAGTTCTTAATTTGTTCAAGAACAAAGAATAATTTCTAATTATATTTTGGAAATTGCAAAAGTACGTAAACTATATCAAAGATATAGAGAGCATTCCTACCGTGAATATGTTTCTGGCTTAGTCAATCTCATCCACGTGTATAAATTCAAAGAACTGTTGGAGGGATCCATGCTGCCCAAAATGGAAACATAAGGACAATTCGTACGTTGGTGTTTTATTTTTCTTGGCATACCACCACTCTTTCTCCACTTTACACTTTAAATCAAAAAGATTGTTACCAAAGCTTTAGTTAAAAACACTGGTGAGCAGAAAGGTCAAGTCATTTGTGTAAGGGCACACAGCTACTGACAGAGCTGGGATCCTAACTCAAGTTTACCTGATCCCCAAACCACTCTACCACAGTTGCCATCCAAACACTGAGGAATCCATTTTATTTTTGATAGGAAAGGAATGAAGGAAGGAGCAAAAGAAAAAAGGGAACAAAACGAAGAGGAAGAAATGAAGAGAGGAAGAGAGTACAGCAGAGAGGACGGCTAGTGGTTCCCATGTGGAAATACAGTGGAGATAATAATGTTTGAGCAGGTCCACATACAGAGCTGTAGTTACTGACATATCTGCTATTGAGTAGGTAAAACTAAATACGAAGTAAAATACAATTCAAGTGACAAAAGGAGTCTTGAGAGGGCTTTAGTGCTCTTTCAGGACTTCCACCAGCACACATCAAGCCACCACAAATATATATTCTGCGTTAAACAGTACACATGATATGCAAATGCAGCCTCTAGCCCAGAGCCTCTCCCTCATCCCCACCCTTCTGATGAGATTGTCACCTTAATTTCCTCTTATATAAAAATTCTGGGGCTGTGATGACTGAGACATAGTCTTTTCTCTCAAAGATCTTATAGCCCAGTAGGGGAAAATAAGAGAAATACACAAATAATGCATAGTGTAAACTAGAGAAAAATGTTCCATAACATAGCTGAAGCCCGAATGCAATTGAAGTTCAAGGGTAAATGGGTAGGCAGGGATTAAGAAATACCCAGGCAGGGATAGCTACTTGGTTTAATGTTTCTCTGGTAAAGGCTCTAGGATTAATTATGCCCTAGAGTCTCAAAAGCAAATGATTGTCTTGTATCTACCATGGGCATAAAAAAAGGTGGAATGCCTGCCAAGTATTGGCCGTCGCCGATGTAGCCCAACCTGGTTAGTTTTGTCCTTTGGCTCTGAATAATTATTCACATACAGTACTTTTCTGGGTAACCTTTAAAGATTACTTCTCCTCAGCTTCAGTGGGGTCTACGTCAACTTTGTAGTGTTGATCTGCCCTTTCTCCACGCTACCTCTAAAAGTATCCTTTTAGAATTACAATTTTAGTACTTAGAAATGGCTTAAATAGGCAGGTATAAAAGACTTCAGGGAAGAAGTCACTTTGGGATAGACCTTGGAGGATGACTAGTATTTCTATGCGGAGAGAGGGAGAGAAGGGCAGGCCAGAGAGAAAGCACAGCGTGATCAAAGACAAATGATAGGATAACAGAGGTCATTTCCAAAAGTCAACAGTCTAGTTTCATTGGAGCATGAGTTGAACGTAGAGGAATCATAGCAGATGAAGTTTGGTACCATGTCATAGATGACCTTAAATGCCAGATTCAGTGATTAATACTTTTTTGGCTGGCAATGGGAAGGTATTGAAAGTTTTTGAGCATATTGGTGACTTTATCAGAGTTGCCTTAAGGAAGACTTCTCTGAGTGTCTGTATCATGCAATGGAGTGAAGAGGGATAAGTGGTGAGAGACCAAATAAGAGGCTATTAGAGTAGCCCAGGATGAAAAGTGATGAGAGCATTAACCAGAGTGTTGGCCGTGGAAACAGATAGGAGGGGACAGATGCAAGAGGTATTGAGGAAGTAGAATCAAGAGCACTCGGAAATTGATTGCTTGTGAAAGGCCAGGGAGACAAAGGAGTCTAGGGTGACTGAAGTGCTCAAGGCTGTGTGACTGGGAGAGAGGTTGTACTATTAAGAGAAAAAGGAAAGTCAGGAACTGGAGTTTAATAAGGATGTATATTGAAAGAATCAGTGGGATATCCAGTTGGAGAGGTGAATCCTGCATTTGGAAACATGCATTTGGAGTTCAGACTATAGCTAAGAGTCATGTATTTAAGAGTTGACTGGAAGTAAGTGATAGCAGATAAAGTAAAGTAAATGGCAAAGTGTTATATACAAACAGAGGGAAGATAACGATCTTTCAAACATTGTATGAATGGAGGTGAGAGTGGGAAAGATGAACTGAGGCAGCTCAATGAATAGTACCGTGAAGAAAAAATAAAGACTGAAAGAGAAACTCCAGTTGTTGTCAGACAGAGAAACAATAGTATAGGCCCCAGTTAAAGTGCCCCCAGAAGTCAACAGAAGAAAGTGAAGATCTCTACAAAAGAAGAAAGACACCGCTAAATCTGTAAACACAACGCTCAACTTTGGGCTTGGCAACCTAGAATGTCTTTGAAGGCATATAGATATTTCTATTACAAACAGGTAGTTTCTGTTATGTATTATATATTAGGCTATGGATTCATGTAAAGCTACAGCAGGTTAGCCTTCATCTGAACTTGAATAATCAATGGATCAAGGTTTTGACATATGTTCCTTTTACTTTAATCCAAAGCATCATTAAATCAAATATGGAATGCATTTTTACTGTCCTTTGATCTATGTCTTCTGGGGATTTAAAATAACATTTTCTAGTCAGTCAAAGTTGCATTTAAATTGTATATTAAGGGTCTGACTTAACTTCATAAAAACAAGGACGTTCAGAGTTAATGCTGAAAACATTGACCTTAACTTACCCGATCAAAACCTTTGAAAAGAGTTTTTTTTTGCTTTTGTGTGGTTTTCACATTTTTAGATAAAATGCAAATGTGAAAAACTGAAGTGTGAACTTGGCTACCTAATGAAGGTGGCCAAAAAGAAAGGGCTAGCGGAAGAGAATGAATGAACTGCAAACTGAAAGTAGGGAAATGACTGCACTCTCTATACATATTACCCTAAGACTTGCCTTTGCATCTTTAAATTGGTACCAAAATTCTTTTCTTATCTGAGGAAAATAATTATACATTTAACCCCTGCTCCTCTATTTGTGAATCAAGAAGCTAAACAATGTTGTCAAATTGTCAAGCCAACAATGATGGTTTCCATCATCTTTCCTTCCCTGATTGGTTCCTTCTATCTTTCTTTCTTTTTTTTTTTTTTTGGTGAGGAAGATTGGCCCTGAGCTAACGTCTGTTGCCAATCTTTCTCTTTTTGCTTGAGGAAGATTGTGGCTGAGCTAACACTTGTGGTAATCTTCCTCTGTTTTGTATGTGAGATGCCACCACAGCATGGCTTAATGAGCAGTGTGTATGTCCAACCAGGGATACAAATCCACAAAACCTGGGCTGGTGAAGCAGAGTGCATGAACTCAACCACTATGCCACCGGGCTGGCCCCTGGTGCCTTCCATCTTACTACCTTGTCACCATACCCTTTCCTGAGACTGCATTTTCTGTCCCCCAGTTTACTTTCTAACCAACCTCCTCAAAACTCAGCTGTCTTGTTTCCTCTTGTTTGTTTTGCCTGTTCTCCTTTAAAACTGTTTTTCTCCTTTGAGGTAAACACTAGCCTATCAGATAAACTTATGGGAGCTATTGTATTATTGATTTTTGGTGTGTTCTAGAGAGTGGCTGGAATTTTCTCTAGCCTATGCTCTCCTCCCTCACAGGTAACATATCCATTTTGAGGGACTTTGGGCAATTCACTTTTGCTCTCTGGGCTTTAGTTTCTCCATCTGTGAAATGAGGAAATTAATGAACTATTAGCTCAGCATTCCTGTGGTTTCTGAATTTTTTGAAAGGGGTGATTAGGCACATGTGTAAAGTGATGGATGGTAACTAGTCTTCAGGTGGTGAACATGATGTAGTCTACACAAAAATCAAAATATTACGATGTACGCCTAAGATTTATATAATGTTATAAACCAAAGTTACCTCAATAAAAAATGAAAAGTTGACTTTAAAGGTATTTTTCTTATATTCCTACTCAAAGATCTCCTAAAAGAGTCAATTTCAGATCAGGCAGGAAAACAGGATGATAAGCCCCTGGAGGAAGAGAATCTCTTCCACCTTTGATAGCATACTTTCCGGATAGCTGCAGAATCTGCTCACCTGTTAAGCTGTCTCTGAAAGGAAGCTATACATTTACTTTTGCAGAAATTTGAAACGAAAGATCAATATTCTTTAGAAACTCGGCTTTTTACTTCTTGACTAAAATATTTTTAAAGCGAAAAACATTTGGGATTGAAATGACTCTTTAGCATGTGTTTTCTTTTCTCCTCTTCTTTTTCTCACCCTGTCTCTATTATTTTATCCTGATCTTTCTCAGTGCCTGTGGGAAGTCAATTCGATTGTGGAGCACGAGCAAGTTGCACATTTATGACTGGTCAGCAAATCGAAGAATGCAATCTGTGGGGTTCAAATAAGGGCCAAAATGGGGACTGAAGGATCTGACAGTATTTTATTTAGCATTTCAACATGCATCATTTCCCTGTCACAACTATTTTTTTTGCAATTCGAGCATAGAGTGTGGCTGCATCTCAGACTGAGTCCTTGCAGAAGAGTACAATTATTCCAGCTACAGATCAACCTTTTCAAAAGCATATTCACTTAGCAAATGTTTTTCCTTCGGCTCCTGATAAAGTTTTGCAGTGATCTGCTTTGCATGTCTGTTATCCTCCTCTGAGTTGTTGCTAACAAGCATGGTCTACAGAGATCTTCTACTGGTTCCTTCTACAGTGAATAAAGGTTCTTATCAGGTAAGAAGTTTTTTAGCACTTTTTTGTTATCAGTCATTTGGTCATTAAGATCAAGAGGTAAATAGACTTGCCTTGCTATTTATAAAAGGATAAGGAACAAAGTAACACTCTTATTTAGATTACAGATCAGATTGCTTACCCTATCTGAGCTTTACCTGTAAGTGCATTCTAAAGTGATTCTTTCTGGTAGAAAGAATCCTTTTTGATCCTTGCCTAAAGAAATAACCAGATTTTTTTCAGGCCCCTAGTGGCAGTCAGTGTAAGCTTGCAAACATATGAACCAATCCAATACCCAAACCTCCTGCAATAGTTATAGCCTTCGTGAAAACTCAGTTATCTAGCTTGCAAAATCTTGGGAGTTTTCATTAGGTTAATTCTAAATCAACAGCATGGAAGTAACCAACGCAATGTCTCCGCTCAGCTCAAAGGTTCAAGCTTTCACAACTTTCACATGAACATTTCATTACATGTGGTTCTCTTTGCCAGTTCTCACCCATCACCATCCCTTATAAGTAGACATGGTTATTATCATGAAAGATAAGAGAAACGGCTTTACATAGTAACTTAAACCCATAATTTGGAGCAGTTAGTTCTCACAGTTCCCATCTGATAAATTTATGTTTCTCTTTTGGATCCTTGATGTTTTATGATAAGCATTCCACCCAATGAACATTTTAATGTTCCCATCAGGATCAACCTGCTCTTTCTGGCTTTTGATGCTTAGAGCACTTAGCAGAACTCTGGATGTCCTTTTCTACATCTAGTGTTAGTAGATTAGATAAGACGCCAGACTTCAAAAATATCCCCAAAAGCCAATATTTATAAGGTATAAATATCTCAATCAGAAAGTAAAATATAAAACATTATAAGATAAAAGAGAACGCAAATTGTAGCCATACAATACTTTAATCTTAGCTAAAGAAGTGGAGGTACTATAGAACAAAAGAATAGAAACTCAAAATGCTGTGGTGGATATTTACCACAAGATCTCTACTCCATTCATTTATTCCTTTGTTTGATATCTAGCACATTTCACCCAAGTTTCTTCTGAGTGTTTCTAATGTTAGTCCTGTCCAATATGTATTCTCAATATAAAGTAAATTTTTATCAGCCAATAGAATAATGTTAGTACCAACAAATCAAAGGATAAATGACAGGAATGAGAATATTACAAAAGAAAAATATGGAAAAATGGTTGAAGTTCACGTTTAACCCGGCAAAGGAAGTAAAGCATGGTAATCTTCAATGTTTATGAGGGTGTAGAGAGACAGCAAGTCCCATACAATTAAAGTAGAAGCGTTAATTAGTACAACTTTCCTCAACAACATTTTCATCAAGTTTCCTACGTACTTTAAAGCAAAAATTTGACCTAGGAATTTATCTGAAGAAAAAATCAGAAAGGCAGTCCGAGATCAATCAACATGAATGGTGATCCAAAGTTTATGCCATAATACTTTAAAAAAAAATGGCAACAACTTAGAAGCTCAATAATGTGGCATTGATTAAATAAATGATAGTAACACTGAACCTCTTAATCTGAAGTCTGTGTGCCCAATGCACAATAAGCCAGTCGGAGAGATGTGGGTGCTTGGAGATGGAGAAAGGTTTATTCAAATTGGCATCAATGAGAAGATAAGAGGATAGTTCTCTCAAATCTGCCTTAAAGAAAGAAGAAAGCAGGGGGTTTTATAGAGCTAAGGGGCTTGGCAGGTGGAGTTTTGGAGAAACAAAGGGGAAGTCCCTGTTCCTTTCACTCCAGATAAGGCCTTGGGCAACCAGACTTCTGGGCATCAATTGCAGCTGGGGGCTGGCTACCTAGTGGTCAGAACTTCCTTAAAAGCATTCTTTTTCTTCTGCAAAACAAGCTCATAAATCCTTGTGAACCTTGAGTCTCCCCTCTGGTTAAACAAGAAAACAACAAATTAACAAGATTAACTTCTTTTCATTTGTGCCTGTGTTGGGAACAAGGTCAAAGTGTAATCATGTTCTTATTGAATATTTACAGTAACCCTCAGGTACCCAGCTTCAATAGTATATCTACGTTATAGAATAATAGGCCCCCCAAATTAATTTTTTGAATTACCTTTGAGGGAAATGTTTGTGATATATTGTTAAGTGGAAAAGCAGGTTATAAATATGCATGTACTGAAAAAAGAAATTTACAAAGAGATTATATATTTATAAATTTATTTATCCATATATAAAATTATGTGTGCCAAAATATTAACAGTAGTTATCTTTGGGTGCTAGGAGAGATGATTTTCACTTTCTTCTTTATCCTTTTCTATAATTAATATCTGCAAGTCTGTTCCATATTTTAACAAATTTAAAAGAGACTTTAGAGATTTTGTTTTAATTTAATTCATTTCATCTATTATGTAGTGGTTTTAACATGATGCTATAAAAATATACACATTTAAATTTGTAATTATGTAGTCTTCAAGTATATTCGAGATTTTAAAATATTTTTCTTTTTACAATAATAACATCCATTTTAGAAAACATTGAAAATATAACTAAATTTAAAGAACGAAAAATCTCAGTAATCTTACTATTCCATGTTAACCATAACTATCTTTTTAGGTACATAGCCTCTGTGTCTTTGGGGTGTGTGCATGTGCATGTGTGGGCAGTGCTTACATTTTTTTTAAGGAGGTCACACTTCACATTAATATTTTTACTGAATTATTTGTCATGAACATCTTCCACATCATTAAATGTTCTTCTTCAGCATTGTATTTAATGATTGCTTAACGTTCCTTTTGTATGGATGTTCAGCACTTATTTAATGAGTACTCTATGATTGGATATTTAGTCTGTTGATATTTTTCAGTGTTATAAATAACACTTCAAAGTGTTCTTGGAATAGCACCTTGGTGCACATACATTAATTTCCTTAGTATACATAGTACTATCTTTAGTACTATCCTTAGTACTATATTAAGAGAGAAGACATGCAAAATTCCTTAGCTTTTGGTGACTATTGACACATTTTCGTCAAGAAAGTCTGCACTGTTTTGTTCCCACAAATCGTAAATAGAAATGCCCATTTTGCTGCACCTATACCAAGAAAGAATATTTTTATATCTTAAACTGCTTTGTTAATTTGATGAATAAAATATATTATTTAGTTTTTTAAATGTAATTTCCTGGGGACAGCCCTTGCTAATTTTTTCCCTTACATTTATTGGCCATTTAATTTCCTTCATGCCTGTATTGTCCTTTCTTGACTTTTCCTCCTTTTTGTATGGCTTGCTCATCCACCTTACTGATGTCTGAGAGCTCTTTTTACATTGAGTCTCCTTAGTCTGAGGTATATTCTATAAGACTTTTCCTGGTTTGTCATTTGCTTTTCAGGTTTGTGAATGCTGCTACACTTAATTATTGCCGTTTCATATATTTGAGTTTCTTCATCTACATACTACATATTCTCTAATTGTTTTCAATTATTAGTCATAGATAGCACAAAAGAGCTATTATTTCACCTAACATATTGGATTCTCTGTAATTTTGTTGTCATCCTTTATGCATGTACTTTATTGTGGTGTTATTTTTAAGGCATTATCTCCAAACAAATGGAACGTCCAAAACCTATCTATAGCAGTATAATTTTCTGTTCGAAGGCATCAGTAATTCTGTCAAGCAGTTTCATATAAAGCAAGAGATCGGCCAGATGTGTAGAGTGGAAATAAGAAAACTAGAGAGCTGATAAGTAGACTCCTATTGCCCTTTGCTGTGGTTTCCTGAAAACCTTATATCAAATTCATGGCTGGAGCTGAACCACATGCTGTGTCCCTTGTCAGACATTCTTTTCCAAAAAAGATATCTAATAACTTTATGAAAGTGTGTGCAGAAGAATAATTGCAGGCCTTTTGGGGCTTCTCCACCAAGACTTTCAGTATTGAGTGTCTCAGTTTCAGAATATAAATCTGCCCCTGTAACTTGCACTTTGGAGGGTTCAAGTGAACTGAGAAGCAATGAGAAGGATTAGCGGATTGCTTTCTCTCCCTGTGCAGTAATGGGACATGAGCGCTAGCCACAGGCTCTTGGAGTCTAACTAGCTTACACTACCTCAGAAATTGTACCTTTAGGATCTACACAGGCATATCCATTTACGGATCCTATGCACAAACATCACCTACCTACTTATAATATAGCTCCTGCTGTCATATGGCTTTAAAAATGCCAAGCTATGTTTAAATAATGTGTAAAATCAAGAATTTTTAAGTTGGAAAGAATCACCTAATTCAACTGTCCTAGGAGGAAACAGAAGCTCAGAGATCGGAAGTCATTTTCCTGAGGTCACCTTATGGATTAGCTACTCTTCCACAATCACCGTTACTATCAGGCAAAGATGCCTAGGATGTAGAAGTCAGTAGGTATGGATAGCTTAGGGTAGGCCATGGTGGCCTGATTTAGGGAGGCCTTCCCCTTACACTCCTCAGTTGTATAGTGCATGAAATTCTGCCCTTATACTCCTCTAGGATAAGAAATAGTTCAAGATGTGTCAGCTAAAACATTGTATACGACATCTGACATTAGAATCTTATACAGAATGAGAAATGATCCAGAAAGAGGCAGGAAAGAATCCAAGGAGAATCTGTATTTACTTAGCAATACTGTGAGAGACCAGGTTGAAGTATACAGGATTCCTTAGATAAAACACCTCAGGAAAGTTTAAATGTTGGGGTGAAGCATCTCTCCATCCTTCCATGAGGACTCAGGGATAGAAAGAGCAGCTTCGGATTCCAGTTCTTTTATTTCATCCTCACTTTACTGTGTGACACATTTAATTAGACAACTGAGATGGCTAGCATTAACAAAGCACTAATTTCAAGCACCGTTTTAGTATTAACGTAGAGGGATAAGTCATTCATGAAGATCCACAAGCCTCTTCTTTACAGTATGCTCCTTCTTAAATCATTTGTAGAATGTTCAAAATGGAAGGGCTTTTAAACATCACTTCGCCCATCCCCTTCATCTTACAGAAGAGAAAACTGGAGCCCAGAGAAAGGAAACGATTCACGGAAAGCTTTTATGTGGCAGGGCTAGGTGGATTAGAGCTCTGGTCTTCTGGATCTCAGGCCAGTGAGTGTATATCTACCATTCCACTTCTTACCAAGATGCTAATCAACTCTAAGTTGGTTACCATCTCAAACCAGATAAAGTGACCTCTTTATGTCAAGATCTTTAGAAAAACCCCAAGTCCGAGATTTGCTTGCTTTCCTTTAATCTCTATAATACTTCCTCCCTCTCCCTCTCCCCCCCTCCCTCCCTCCCTTCCTTCCTTCTTTCCTTCCTTTTTCTTTCTTTCTCTCTCCCTCTTTCTTTCTCTTCCTCTCAAGTGTACTTGCTATCTCTCTCTCCCTCCCTTTCTTCTTTCTTTCTGTTCTCTTCCCTTCCACTCACTTCCCTCCCTTCCCTTCTCTTCTCTTCCTTTCCTTTCCCTCCCCTTCCTTTCCTTTGTTCATAAGAGTGACATCATTGCAAAGTCATAGCATAACAAGACAGTATTTGTTGAGCCCAAGCAGGTGCTAGTTCCTCTCAAAGCCCAAGTTTTATTATTACACTGGGAGCTCCAGTTGGTGTCTATAGTGGGAATAAGATGGTGGGTATTTCTCTAATATTAAGTGAAACTATTTCTCAGAAATGAATTTATGGTAATGGATTTTTAGGTTGGAATACTGTTACATTGAGTATATCTGTATTACACAGTAGCACACATGCACACACATGCATACATACCCACACATAAATACTTTTAGGGGAATGGCCATGTAAATTATCTCTGTAGGCAGCAAATTAAGATTTCTTCTTAACTGAAATTGAATTTTCTAAGGCTAACTTGCCTGGACCTGTTTACTTTTAGCAAGCTACTCTCCAGAAGGATAAATAGCAATATTGCAGAATTGTATAGCCATTGCATCCACACATCTGAATTTACAGATTATGAAATTGGGACCTGGAGAGTTCCACAGCTCAAGGAGAAGCATAACAAGTACTAGCATCGGGGCTTACCAGTTCAGGAATCCCCCTTTCTACTGTATGCTAGTTCTTCCATTCTCTACTATTGTGTCCTTCGGTTTACCCAAAGGATGGCTTCCTCATGACCTCTGGTTGGATTGAGAACTAGACGTACTGGCAAGCTAAATTCACTACGTTGTTTTCTCTCATAATGCGAATAACAAAGCAGAATATTTAAATGACCATGCTACCATTCTCTTCAGAAATTCGTGCGTCGAAAATACTATTTTGAGCTTGTTTCATTCAAAGTGTGTTAAATTCAAAGGAAAATGTGCAAGATCACAGGGTGGGACAAAGACACCCTAAAGGGGTACGCACTGCTTTTTCTTCAGTTCACATGGAAAGTAGTACCAGTCATAGCGATTTGAACAGAAATAGCACTGTAATTAATGAAAGGAAGTATTTTGCTTGGAGCCTAGAATTGACTATGATCTCTATCTTGTGAGTGTTTGATTTTTCAGATTTTAAAGCAAAAATGCGTTGCAGTAGCAGTAATGAAGGTGAAAGTCAAGCACCTAAATTTAATACTAGAATAAAAATTTCATTTTATATTTGTATTAGACTTTACAGTTTTTAAAGCAATTCCAGACGTTTTCGTTATATTTTTGGAGCCTTGTAACAACCACCTGAGACAGGTAGCACAAGTCCATTCCTTGAAGGCGATGCAGCTATCTTTTTTCACAGAGTGCAACTAAAGCCCGGGGAACACTAAAGCAATTTGGTAGTAAGTGGCTGCAACAGGGTTAGACTCTAAGACCTTTGACTTGTGATTCAGTACACTTTCCAGTATTATATTTCTTAATGAGAGTCAACATTCTCATTACCAATGTTTTCATGTTCCAACTTCCCAAATTCCTACAGAAGACCATGTTAATAGGAATGGCACACAAAACTCTATAATTCAAAACATTGGGTATAGGTGTCCTATTAAGTAGAAGTCACAACTGTTTATCAGAGAGCTGTCACATGTGAGTGTCTTTTTACCGGACTCAGAACGCAAAGTAATACTGACCGATTGTTCTAAGTTTTCCCATGTAAGATCCAGCATATACAGAGATTTGAATCACTAGAGTGAAGTTGGTGTTGTAAATGAAAGGATAGAGAGAGACTTAATAACTTATGACATAGCAGAAACTGTCAGGAATGACTTAGTCTTATCCGGGAATGGCCAGCAGAAGAAAGCAGGTAGAAATCAAAAGTACACAAGCCCACAGATCCTCTACCTTCCTTTTAGAATACAGACCTGAGATTCAGCAAGAGTTATCTAGAAATTCTGCTGCTTATATGTTAGTGGCCTAGTTGATTAAAAAGGATAAGTGCTACTCTTGGGCTTTTAGGGGAACCAGTGAAAATAAAACACTTCTGTGCTAAGTACCAGGGAATGGAACTATAAGTACCTGGTGTGAAGGGGGAAGTGAGAAGTATACTTTGAGCTATTATTGTCAGAAAGGCATATGTAAATATGATATAGATTGTAAGATTTAAAGAGCAGGGAGTTTCCTTTGGGCTCACTCAACAGGATCAATGACAAGGAAATGGGAAAGTTCACGTCTTATGTGCTCTCAGAGCATAATGAATTTCCCCTATTACCTCTTCATACTTGATCCTGCTTATTTGTCTGCCATTCCCAATAGACTGGAAAATCTGTGAGGGCACAAAACATGTCTATGTTATTCTCTGCTTTATCCCTAATTCCTTGTATGGTGCCAGACATACAGTAAGATTTCAAACATATCTGTTAATGGAAAGAAAGGAGAGAAAAAGGAAGAGAGACATGGGAAGGAGGGTTGGAAGGAAGGAGGGGAGAAAGGAGTGGGGGCAGAGACTGGTCTTGTTACACTTAATTGCATTTATGCAACATATCTGCTTAAATTTTTATTCTTCCTGATTGGAATGTAGACCAAACAGCATTAAAATATTATGCCACGTTCACTTTTCTGCATGTATAGTATGCTTCAATAAAGAGTAAAAATGTGTCTTTGAAAAAAATCCTACAAAATGTATTCAAATATTTACAGACTCATAGTGGGCGCTATTGATTGAATGAATTTTCCCTGCAGTAACATTAAACTTCAAATCTTTTCCCATAATAATATATATATTTTTTTACCTTTTAGAGACTTTTTATTTAAATAATTATGCAATGGTGTTGGGAAAACTGGACAGCCACATGCAAAAGAATGAAAGTAAACTATTATCTTTCACCATCCACAAAAATTAACTCAAACTGGATTAAAGACTTGAGTGTAAGACCCGAAACCATAAAAATTCTAGAGGAAAATATAGGCAGTACGTTCTTCAATATTGGTCTTGGCAGCATACTTTCAAGTACCGTGTCTGACCAGGCAAGGGAAAGAATAAGACAAATAAATAAATGGGAATACACCAAACTAAAAAGCGTCTACACACGAAAGGAAACCATCAACAAAACAAAAAGACAACCTAACAACTGGGAGCAGATATTTGCAAACCATATATCTGATAAGGGGTTAATATCAAAATATATAAAGAACTCATACATCTCAACAGCAAAAAAACTAACAACCTAATTAAAAAATGGGCAAAAGATCTTAACAGACATTTCCCCATAATAATATTTTAATACCTGCTCTAAGAATATGCCACCAGGTTCCTAAAGACATTCTATTGTATATTCACAAACAGGCGTAACATTCTGAAATATGAAACAAGTTCTGCTCTTCTGCTTGCCAGTGACTAAGGGGAACGTTTTAGGGCCATTCACCTTTTCTCTCTCAGAAACCCTGCGACCTAAATGGAAATCATGTATATATCTACTTCTCTTTGTCTCTATTCATGGTTCTTTTGGTGACGTTGTTTTTATCTATCGGATAATTTCACAACTTTTACTTTGGAACTGAGAAGCTGCTTGTGTACACAAAATATGTGGTCAACACTAAACTTTGAAGTAAGTAGCTAGTGCTGTTTCATCATAGGAACACCCAGCAGAATTAGGAAGTTGAGAGACGTTGGTTTCCCATCGCCTCAATTCAAGCAAAACATTGATTTGAGTTCTACGGAGTGAAGCTGAAGAAGAGTGAAAGTGCTTCTTTTTCGTCCTTCCGCAACATTGAAATTAAAAACGTGCTCATTTCCAGAAGCCACTTCATATAACTTATGCTAAATTATTATACTAAATTTCAACATTTTACTAACACTTTAAATCAGATTCTTTCACTTGTCCTTATTAAAGCTTGTTATTTCCCCACGGAGTTTAATAGTTGTGTTTTTAAAAATCATCAGCTGTAAATACAGATAGTTCCAGGAGTATATTCAATGTTTAAGCATTTACAAAATTGTTATATCACTGAACATAATATTTTTTAAAGTTATGTTCACCTTTCCTTAGAGAATGTCAAATCCATGCAAAAGTAGAGAGAATAGTGTTCTGATCATCCAGCCCCCCAAAACTTCAACAGAACCTCTGGGCTCATCTATACCTCCACTCCTCTTTGCCCTGAGATCACCAAAATTTTACTAAGAAGTATGTTCAAGTACTTTAAAGTTATATTTTCCCAAAAAGCGATTATGTAAAACAATGGTAACGAAATATATAATGCAATAAAATTGCATGTCACTATACCTTAGAGGAATATTAAGGTGATTGCATGGCAGGAACGCCATGGACTTTAATGTAGGCATTTATCAGAATAGAATAAACTTGAGATATAGAAATCTTATGTATACAAATACACACCCAAAGATATGTGCAATATTTAGTCTTCTATAGTTCTGGTTTTAGGTCTAAACTTTTTCTGTAAAGTCAACTGATTCTCAATGCCTTTCTTTGATGTAAAAAGAATTAGTCTGCTTTTTAAAATGGGAAAATAAAGACAAATGCGTTAAATAGCTTACCCAAGGACATAAACATAGTTGGAAACAGAAACATAACTGGTATTAAAGAGCTTCCAAACTCCAATGCTATAGTCACATCAATGTAATAGCTCTGTTGTCATTACAGTTATCAGGAAATGTGCCTGGTGACTTTCTGTTTTGATATTCCAAAGACAGGATTATTATTACTTACTCTATAGATATATAAGGTAAGAATGTTATTTTTAGCAATATCTCATTAATTATTTGAAAATAAAAAGGAGAAAACATAAGAGAAAGTTGTAAAGAAAACAATCTTGGTAGAAATCAGTTACGGAAGAAGAAAAACAACAGTTTAATCACAGCTTTGTTAAAGAAATTTTTAGCAAAGTTCACTGGCTATATTGACTATTTTACTTGGGCTCTACGTTAAATAGTTGAGAAAGATTAGGTAAAAGATCACCTTTGTAAAGTTAATGAAAGATTAGCTAAGTGCCCAAAGAAAGAAAGAACAGAAAAGTGCATGGTATATTTAAGGCCAATGGGAAGATTTTGCCTCTGCAACCTTTTATTGGAACTCATGGTGAAGATTTGCTTGTAGTGGCATCAACTGCTAAGAACATAGGTACACTGACCTAAAATGGAAGTAAATCTTATAGTTCAAGATATTTTTGAAAGTGCTAGTAACAGGTATTTATTTGTAATTCATTTCCAAATTGTAAGAAAGCACTGTAGCGAAAGTATTATATAACTTTATAGGCCACTTTGCTGCTAAGAGGCAAAATTAAATGTCTTTAATAAAAGTGAATTGAGAAGTATAGCAAAGATATGCAAAGGAAATTGAAAATGTTGGTTAGTAAAATGCTTCAGTTTAGAATAGGTGTTCTAGTTAAGATAGAAAAGTAGCATCAGGACCTCAGCAGAAGTACAAGGTTGATGGACTTCCTTTCGGAAATCCCTCAGTGTGCCCTCCCTCCCCACCACCAGGCTTCTGTATCTTCATGCTGCCCTGGGCTCCTTCCATCGGAGAAAAAAGCCACTAATGTCATATTGATTTAATGGATTAACTCTCCAAGGGCATTTACATTTTAAAAGGCCATCATAGAAAGGGCCATGTTTAACCCAAAGGAGGGCTGGAAATATGCTCAAGTTTAATACATATTCCTGTCAATGAAAGATTTACTGTAACTTTCTGTTTTTTGCTTTTTAAAGCACAGGAATTGTAATTTTGGTTTCACTTAGTTTTTCAGGGCCATCCACAGTGAGCCTCACAATTAAAGGAAGGTTGCAGGTCACTAATTTGGAACTATCACCTCTGCATGACACTTTGGAGTATCTTTTACGTTCACTGGATTGTGAGCTCCTCGAGAGTCAAGACTCTGCCTTCTTCATCTTGGCAGTAGTGTGTGACACAGCCTGGCAAATAAGAAATATTCGATAAAATGCTTGTGGAATGAATAAATGCAGAAACAAGCAGAGACATGTCTGTGTACCATGTAGATACTCACCACCATCTCACCAAATACAGTTTAACAGAATGTATGTTTGTATGTACTTAATGCATATACTTAACATATATTAATACTGTATATTAACCAGGAAGACTGTTACAGTTAATTATGTGTGTTCACATTTGCATATGCATACATCTCCTTGTGAAATAATAGGAAATTATATATATACTGGTCTCTGCCCTTGGTTCCTAAAATCTTTGTAGTTTTCTAAGTGATAAGAGCACTAGGAGCATCTTTTGTTCTAATATTTGGCTTTTGACCCTGGTTCCTGGCACAAAGCTCCTAATTCCAGAGGAATTTCCTGGGTGATAGGAATGTCTTTTGCTCTCATGAGGCAACTCTTGGCAGGCTCCTGGGCGAGAGCTTATCACCAGAAATACCAAGCCATGATTCTAAGTAGATAGTGTCGGAACTGAATTGAACTGTAGGACACCTAACTGGTATCAGAGAATTCATTGGTATAGATCCAGACACTCGGTGTCAGAAGTGTTGTGAGTATGGTAGTAGTGTGAGAGTAAAAAAAAAACAGGATTTTCTCCTACACACTCCTCCACTAGTGAATAAAATCTTTCAAAACAGAAAGCAAGTCTTGTTCAACTTTGCAATTCACAAGCACAGCGCTGGCACATAGTAGGTGTTCAATTCACTTTTCTTGAATAAATGATTGATAGACCATATAGATAAGTAACAAACTAAGACATAATTAATCTTTGATTCATGAAGACTTCTTATTCTGTTCCGAATGACATTTTTCTCCATAACCTTAGAAAGCATGATCCTACTGTTAAAGACTATTAGCCGATTTGAAAGTTTATCTTCAAATGATAGTCAGTGGTGTTGTGTCAACGATGAGAAGCAAGAATAGGGAACAAGGGTAGAGGTGATATTTACCTCCCCAATTTTTTTATTTCATTCTGTTTAATATTCCCACCAAGTATCCAGATACAATAGAATTATGTGGGGTTGACAATACGTTAAAACTCAAAATACAAAGTGAAATTTACATCTAAGAGGCAAAAACCACCAGCAAGTATCCTGTAATCCCACGAACAGAATATGAATTAATAATGCAACTCCACATGATAAAACATGTGATGATCCTGGAATGCATTAACAGAAGCTAGAAATGTTCTTTCTATGTTTATGTCTGTCTCTCTATCTGTCTTTGTATCTAAATATCTTTCAATCACTTCCAACAATCTTATGAGCTATATCCTATTATTATTCTCATTTTATTGGTGAGCAAACTAAGATTCATCAGGTTAAGTAAATGTTTGAATCACAAAGGCATAAAGTTCACTCTTCACTAGATCATGATGCCTCTGGAACAGTTCACGAGCCTACCCAATATCCTCCTGTATGAAATCTACTCATTGCCTGAATCTCTCTGCTTTGGTTCATGCTGTTTCTCCTGCCTGGAATGACATCCCTTGTCCTTCTCCCTGTGTTCAAATTGTACCTATTTTTCAAAGATGAGTCCAAGCCCATTCCAGTCTTGGAGATTTTCTAATAATTCCCATCCCTTCTTGATATCCCATAGTGTGGTAGGTGGTATTCTAAATAAGAATACTCATTCCTGTCCCCTGGTTATGCAATCAAACATTAATCTAGATAAATTTCTGAACAGATTTTGCAGATATAATTAAACTTCCAAGTCAGTTGATCTTAAGATATGGAGATTTATTCTGTGGGCCTGGGGGCCAGCTCTGTGGCCGAGTCATTAAGTTCGCACGCTCTGCTTCAGTGGCCCAGGGTTTCACTGGTTCCCATCCTGGGCGCAGACCTAGTACCGCTCGTCAGGCCATGCTGAGGTGGCGTCCCACATAACACAACCAGAAGGACCTACAACCAGAATATACAATGATGTACTGGGGGGCTTCGGGGAGAAAAATAAAAAGAAGAAGATTGGCAACACATGTTAGCTCAGCTGCCAATCTTTAAAAAAAAAAAAATTCTGTGGGCCTGACCCAATGAAGTAAGCTCTCTAAAAGCAGAGAATTTTCTCCAGCTGGTTACTGAAGAAGGCAGCGATTCAAAGCACAAGGGGAATTTGGTGCACCATTGCTGACCTGAAGCTGGACAGGACCAACTAAAAGGAAGGAATGTTGATAACCTCCAGGAGCTGAGAGCAGTTTCCAACTGACAGTCAACAAGGAAACAGGGACCTCCGTCCTACAACCACAAGGAGCTGAATTCAGACAACAGCAGAAATGAGACCGGAAGCAGATTCTTCCCTGGAGCCTTCAGATAAGAGTCCAAGCCAACTGACACCTTGATTTTGGCCTTGTAAGACCTGGAGCAGAGAAGGCAGCTGAGCCCACCCAGACTTCTGACTCATAGGACTGTGAGCTAAGAAATATATGTTGTTTTAAGCGACTAAATTTGTGGCATTTTGTTATGCCATGAGCTGGTAATTGATTCAAATCAACACTTGACTACATTACTTTATTTAGATAATGTATGTGAAAATATTTAAATATTGGTATTCTTGGATCTTTTTCTCCATGACAGTTTTATCTTCTTAATATGCTTTTAAGCTTTTTTATAGAAGAGACTATTTTTATACTGAAAAAAATTAAAACCTTTCCCACTGGGCTAGGCACATCACTGACACTCAATAAATAATTGATAAAGTGAACAAAATATAAGACAAACGTCTGTCTCATTGGCCTTGGCTTTCATTCCTGAAATATCATGAAAGAAGCTGCTAGTATTCTTTGCTGTTTGTCATGAAACTATTTTTTTAAAGAAACAGGTGCTTTAACTTAAAAGCCCATGTATCAAGAGCTAATATTCTCCATAGTAAGGAATATACGTATTTTGCTAAAGAATTAACACATGCTAGTTTAATACAATACTATAATTAAGGTTCATATGGATGCTGTAGATGTTATTATTGTGCTGTTGCTGAGGCAACCATGTGTACTATGTTCAAAAAGGTTGATTTTTTTCCCCTCCTAAGTGAGAAAGAAAAAAAAGCTTACTTAAAAACCTATTTAGGAAGGAACAACCTGGCATTTTTAAAAGCTGGTATTTCACTTCATCTTATCAAAAGTCATTCCCCCAAAAATGTCAAATCCAAAAGCACCAACATTTTAATCAATCCATTTATTTATTTTTCAAGGATTGCTTTTTGGTTGTTTTTGTGGGCTCTAACGCTACAGTTTTATTCCCTTACTTCATCCCCCACATCAGGGCAAATGCCGCATGCATCTACATTATTCTTCAGAAAATACAACAGGCATTTCCATATCGTGGCATTACTATTATACAGTCACGTCCTAAGAACAAATTTTCTATATTCCAATGACTGTATTTACTAATTTCAATCAGACAAGTCACCATTTGAAAGTTCAGGCATTCTATCATATTGCCGTAGTTATTTTGAGTCATTGACAAATAATGTGCTTTATTCCCACTAACAAACACTTAAGCAAAGAATGTATTGGAGAAAAGGCAACAAGCTTTGTACAGGGAGAAATCAAGTGTGGCTGATCTATTGTGATTCTTTCAGAGGGAAAACGCACATGCAGGTAAAGATTGTCCAGTAGATATGATCTATTTAGATTCCCAAACAAACCTTTGACAAGGTTTCACATCTTCAAAGGCTGTTAAAAAACAAAACAAAGTGAAACAAACAAGTAATAAAAGCATATCACTACAGAAAATCATCAAATCGCAAAAGAAGAAAGTGACAAAGGAATTACAAAATAGCCAGAAAACAATGAACAAAATGGCAGTCAGTCCATAAGCAAAACATGGAAAAACAAACAAACAACCTTCATCACAGAATAGAGAATTGGTTTCAATTTAGGAAATAGATTTTCTAAAATAGAAAATCACAAACGGTGGGCTTCCTTGGGGATGTGGGGAGTTAACATTTTATGTATGATCCTGAGGTAGGGCATAGTAAAGCTTCAAGCTGGCAGATGTCCTCAAGCTCTTTTGGGAACTTAAAAGGTCAAAGGATATGGGAATATCTAGCAAGTCCTTGTGACTGTGCAAAGTGGCAATGTGGCTTAGTGCAAGGGAGTGTCCTCAGAAAAATATTATCTAAATTGTAGCCAAAGGAAACTCAAGAAAGGATCAACAGAAACTATTTCCCAAAGACATCTGCCCCATATGTTGCTGAGTTTAAAAAAAGAAAAGGAAGAAGAAGAAAAGAAATAATTGACATACTTCATTGGGAGAGGAATGAGATAGGAAATAGCAAACATTCTCTCTTTGATTGGAAATTATTGTTGCATTATCAGACAATTTTGATCAGTGAACTAAAGACCAGGAAGCGAAGGGATAAAAGGAACAGACCAAGGAGAAGGCAGATAGTTCCCAAAACGAAGACTGACGGGAGGTAATGACTAAGGTGAGGATGTAATTTACTTTTTTTTCAATTTTAATTGACTGAATCCCCCAATACTAGAATGAAACAGATGAAACTTGAAAAGAAGTTTGGCAAAAAAATACACTGACGACCTACATCCTACAGTGAATAATAGATTCATGGAACCTCTTATTGCCAGAGGTTTTTTCCTTCATCTCTTTCTCAAGCGATAGGCTTTTATTTCTAACTGCTTGTTTGACATCTCTACTCGATTCTTGCACAGAAACATTAAAGTCAACATCTGTAAAACCAAATCCTTTATCTCTGCCCCCCTCTACATGCTTTGCTCCTCTTGCTTGACCTTTTCAATGAAGCGTGTCCCATGGTCCTTTTCAGTGCCTTCCTCTTCCAAACGGCCCTCTGCATCACCACAAAATGGCACAGCCGCACGTTTTCAAATCCTGCCAGTTTGATCTCTGAAATATGCCCCAAATCTGGACCCACTTCTCCATTCCTACTGCCATCACCTTGGTTCAGCCTCTGCATAGTTTGCCTGGATTGTGTTAGGAATTTCCTAAACTGTTCTAAACCCTTACTACTCTTTCATCTCTCCCCTTGCCAGATCATCTTGTACCTAGCTTCAAGACTTCACTTTAAAATTCCTGTTTGGTCATGTGATTCTGTTACATAATAGTTTTCAAAGGCCTCCCACTGCTCATGGGATAACTTCCAAACTCCTTCCTCTGCCGTTTGAGGCTCAATACAGTCTTGTCCTAACTGCTTCACCTCTTGTCTAACCACTGCTTTCCACTCCAGGGTCCCTGAGCTCCAGGCGCAGCAGACGACTTGTAGTTCCCAACACATTCCATGAACTCTCATGTTCAAGCTTCTCTTACAGCATTCCACTCCTTCTTAGTATAGTTACTTGTCTCCTCACAAGCTCATGAGCATCTTGAGAGGAGAGAAAATACCTTTTGTTATATAGTTATAAAGGGGTAAAAAGAGTAACTCCATAAACATTGAATGAATGAATGATTGAACAAACAAATGAACATGAGCCATGCAGGTTGAAAATATGAATCGCTTCCATGATTGTTTTTTGGTAAGTTCACAGATGACAGAACCATAAAAAGTCCAAAGATAATATCTTACTCATTTTTAAAAATAAGATGTATTGCAAGTCCAATGCCTGGCACAAGGTGTACCCTCACTATGTACAGAAGCAGTGAAAAAATTTGTATCACTTTGGGCTAGTTCATAGCAGTAATTTAAAGATACAATTTTTCTTTTTTGAAGTTTCCAGGTTCATACATTGTTTTTTTTACATAGAAATATTACTAAAGCTATTTCTGATGTTTGCTTGGGTGGATTCCCTGATTTGAAGCATCAGACAGATTCTCGTCATTTTCTATACCCCTAACACAGATTGCCATCAGCCATAAAACTAAAAGTTGCCAAACTTCCTTGAAGGACATACATATGGAAAGCGATCCATCAAACGTTATAAATGGAAGTATCTAGCTAGGAATCACAGAGGGCACTTCGAGTTGGAAAGTAAATTTCCCAAACCTGAAAGCATTTGTAAGCATTCGCGGATGTAGTGACAGCACAACTACAAAAATAAGCTGAGTTTTGAGAAAGAAGCATTTGATCCTTAGAGTAAAGGTGCTGAAGTTTCATCTAGAGAAATTGCTAATAAGTCTCCCCTGTCGAAAACTAACCAGGCAGTGATCACAAACTCCAACATTTTGGATTTGTGTATTCTATAAATAAAGAACACTTTTATATGCTTATTGCCCAGTTCTATTCTTGTGCGTCCCTCCCCACCCGCCAATAAGCTTTACTTTCTATACTTGTACTGTTTTCTAAGACACCTCCACACGTCATAGAGGCATAAGACGCCAGCATATGCTTTTATAGAGTCAGATTCCCTTTAGGAGAGGGTTCCTTCTTTCAGTACCTTTTTTGAAAAAAATTGTTTGTTTTATTTATCATTGCAGAAGGGACATCTCTTCATCAGCATGGGATCTGCCACTTCAGGCATATAGTATTTTCCGTATAGTATTCCGTATAAGATTGCCTTGCTGCTGCTCCGTTTCTATCATGTAAACTCAACCCACGTCCCCCGAAGAAAAGGTGGGGAAAAGCCACACATTTGTCAGTAGAGTCCCGGCGTTTGATTTTTAGACATCCCTCAAACTTGCAAGACAACAGGCTGTCAAACGTGAGAAGCTCAGGACCTGTCACACAAAGAGTTCAAGGGCCGACTGCTGAATCCCATCGAAGGGCCCGGCTCCAAAGACTTTTCATACCTGGGCTTCGCTGAAGGGCTCACGTTTATAGTTCATCTGTCCTTTTCAATGTATGTACACTAGCAGCTTGGCTGTGCAATTTTCCCTCTCCAAGAAAGGTATTGATTGCTCAGGAGTTATTGTCAGCATTTTAAAATAAAATATGCTTTACTTTTATCATCAGAGGGAGAAGTATATTGTGGCTTGTAATTTACTGGTGCTAACTTTGGATCTGCAGGTTTGTTGCTTCAGTGATTTAGTGGATTCTCAGTGGATAGTTTGTTACATCTCTAATTTGAACATATATCTGCAGCATGTGTTTAATGTTATGCAGTTTGCAGCGAGGCATGAAGGGTTTGGAACTACAAAGCAGAAAAGGGAAGGGACTGTGTGGCTCCGGGGACTGGTCATGAGTTAACTGAACTAGTTGGAAAATCAAATCTAAATAGCACAGACACAAAGGTCATAGTGAGAACGGATAGCTGGGTAGAAATCATCTGAGAAAACACCAGTGGTGAAAGCAAACCTGCAAACAACCTAACAAAATACCCTTTACCAACAGCAGAGTAACCAATTTGGCTTTCATATGTTAATTATGTGTTGATAGAGGTAAAATGGCATTCTTTTTTTAACCCTCAATGTGGCCTCTTTAGTGTTGGCAATACGTGGTCATTGTATCCAGAGGATGTCACTTCTCTGGGATCCTAGAGCAAGGCGTTTTTCAAATGATAATCTGCTGGAGGTGGGAGGTCTCTATTGGGAAAGATGTTATTTAAGAATTCTAAGGAATCTACAATAGGAAAAAATGGAATTCTCTTAAATTATATTTAAATAATGGGAGAGATATTGTACCGGAAAACTAAAGAAAGGGAGACTGTACTGAAAACGCAAAAGCAAGATAAAAGCAGACATATGTCAATGTAAACTAATAAATCTCAGAGTTTGGGGATATCCTTTGTTGTTCAAACACTTGTTTTGCTCATTTCTTCAGCCCAGGGTTTGGGATGAGCCATTAAAATAGCAGGGCATTTTCTTTCTTTTGAAATTATTATAGTATTTGAGAATAGACTGTTTGCAGTATATTCCTCTGCTAGGCTCTTTCTGTTACCGAGGCTGTGCAGGGACCTAATTCCTGCTTCTCACTGTCTTCTTTGTATCATTTCTCTCATCTAACCCCCTATGCCAGACAATCTGAGACATCAATTAACTGCAAAACATGTCTTACCCAAATGTGAATTGTTCCAAGGCATGGTTCATTACTCATTCTGAAAAGCTATTGTAAAATGTACAAAACCTGATTTTGTTGCCACCCAGATTATTAGAAATAAATAATTAAATGCTGAGGCTAGGGGATAAGTGTGCCTTTTTGGAGGCAGAAACACCTGTGCCAGATAGACTATGACTCACACTAGGGTGAAACAAAAGCAAGATACTTGCCCGTGGGAGTTTGCACGATTTGTGTTTTCTGATATTTCAATAAACTGCTTCCCACTTCTAATTATTTCTGAAGAAGAAAATGAATTTTTGAAATCCCTCCAGCTTTTAAAACCAAACCTGCTTTATGAAGCTATTTGTTCAAAATATCTTTTTCAGCTCATGTAGCCTTAAAATATTCCAATTCCAAACCACTGAAGATTCAAATAGAATTGTCAAATCTCACTTATTCTCTCTTACCAACCCCTAATCTGCTACTCTGTATGCTGTGCAAGCACAGCTTTGGAAGCCAATAAATTAATATTTGAGATGTTTAGCAGTCTGCTCGGTTGCAGCCCTTATATCTTTGAGGACACAATATACAGTCAGATTTTATACGGGGAATAAACAGCCTTTGCAGTAGATGATTTCAAAGCTTGAGTGCTTTAGCACTTTACTGAATGTAGTAAATTTTAGATAGATTGTAATCCCATTCATTCTTTGGCTTTTTGAATGCCTAACAACTTTCAGCAACTACAAATCATTACACAAAGGCAATAGAATCATAGTTTGCACAATAAAATTTCTATCATTTTCAGTAAAAAATAAAAAGTATATTTCTCTATGTAGGTTAATCATAAATATCTATCTGCCAACTATTCTTTCACCTAATGTAACACCCCTAATTTTATTGTATTAATTCATCTGGTACTTACAACGATCATGGCTTAATACAGACTGAATAGAACATCATAGAGTCCACTCGAAAAGATTCATTGGCTTTCTTAAAAGCTTTTATAGCATCATCTGACTAGGAGTATTAAAAATAAAAAGTCGATTTCGTGTAACTGTAAATCAGATATTTAATAGGATTTGAAAATCCTACATAGAGAGTTAGTAATATCAAAATGCTTTTTCTCAACATTAAAAAGAAAAGGTTTCTAATTAAGTTTATAATGGAATGAACTGCTAGGGAGAATCAGAGCATGGGAATCATTCGGCCAAACTCGTTTAAATGCATCTTCCCCTTCTTCCTTTTGCCTGCTGTGTCACGATTCTGTACTAATGTAGCAGATGGGACCCTTAACCAGACACTGAAAAACACATTTTATAAGATGAATTATCTTCATCTCTAAACCAATTCAATAATTAATTTAGAAATAAATGTATTACAAACTCAACAGCAGGATGCTTTTGTTAAGCTCCATAAGGGAAGATAGTCTATCTTACACACTCCTTTATGTGTCATAGCTTCTGCTGCTGTACGTTCCACAATCTAAAATTAAACACTTTTTAGGTTATTAATATATTGAGTAATATTTTTGGTTACTCTGCTGAATTAAGCAACAGGGCAAAATTTACATAAATGATGAGAAAACAATAGGAATTCTGTTCCGCTTGCTAAAGAAATATTGTTTTTAGTTAGTATTTTTCAGTCAATGAACGATATTCCAACGGTTGTTGGGGAAATAAGATATTGGTGTATATGAACAATAATAGTCATATTTGAGAGAGGCTTGATGCAAGGTTCTGGTGGAAATGAGTCACGAGGATTGATTTCCTTCTGTTGTATTTATTTACTTTTGTAAATGACATAAATTTATCCTCAGTCCATCTTCACTAATTTTACTTTGACTCACACTTGGAAACCTTTCTGCAAAAGCTGCAAGATCCTATAATAATAGTCCAAATATCAGGCTTGGCACGTAAGTGTTATTATTCTTTTATGGGCCATCTTCACAAAGCATTCTATAATGGCGGTTTTATATTTTACTTATATATTTATATTTTATCACCATTTTCTACTTTTGTAAATTGTAGAGCTAGTTGGCTTTACTAGCTTTGCCCAAGACATAATACTTCATCAGACCCTAATCCTAAAGTTTGTGGGACATGTGAATTGGCTATTTATCGTGGGTTGCTCTTTTAGAGAAGCAATGTGTTCTGTTTTTTATACAATCACAAAACTAAACTCCTCTAACCTTCACCATGACCTCTCATTGCACTTCATGAATGATTTGCTGTTTAAAGCTACTGGATTTAGAGACCATAAGATTATAAATGGGGACAATTCAAATCTGTGCACAGCAGAAGCACTGAATTTTTCAGATATGGAAAAGGATTGTGGGGAGGTTTTGCCACTTAAGACCTTAAAATCAAACTCGTCATGTGCAATCTCATATTTATTTTATGCTTTCCTGGGTCATCATTTATTTTGAGTACTTAAGATTCTTTGTGCAGCTATGATATACAATTTAGCATATTAAATACAGAGTTAAAGATTTGATATGCCACAGTTTCTGAACAGTGGAATGGATATACAAAGACACAGCCTGAACGTATTCCATTTAGTCTGATGCTGAGGTTTATGGCAGCTTCTTAATTTGAGATTTCAAAATTGGTCATAGAAACAAGCAAAGTCAGCTCTGAGATGACAATTAACGAAGAATGACCATTAAGATTTATGTGGCAGATTGTTTACAATTAGTTCCTCTGTTTCTATCCAAAACTGTGTGTGTGGGCAGATCTTCATGGCAAGACTGTGACAGCTGAGTGAGAAAGCAATCGTCGTGTCTGTCTGGACGGAGGAAAGATTTCCAGGAAGCAGGACAGTGTCAGACAGCTCAAGTGGGTGATCAGACATCAAGGGAACCTGCCCACGTTGGCATATCCTGTGAAGTAGGAAGAAAATTTAAGTATTAACCTCTAGAAACTTTTCATATGAATTATACTTTCAGAGGCCCCAAATCACCACCTGTCCAAAGTGAAGAGTGTATTGACATGCTGTAGTAGACAGTATTCACATTCTAGGATTAACACCCTGTTTCCAAGTGCTCCTATATACACAAGTCCCCCCTTATCCACGGGAGATAAGTCCCAAGACCGCCAGTGGATGCCTGAAACCGTGGATAGTACGGTTACACCCCTATGATAAAGCGACCAGCGGGCGGGTAATGTCTGCAGTGTGGATACGCTGGACAAAGGCCGGATTCAAGACCCAGGCCAGACAGAGCAAGTCAGTGTGAGATTTCATCACTTTGCTCAGAACAGTGTGCAATTTAAAAATTATAAATTGCTTATTTCTGGAATTTTCCATTTAATATTTTGGGACCAAGGAAAGCAAAAGTGTGGCTAAGGGAGGATTATTGTGCTTTTTGGGTAGTTACAGCTTTCTTCCTTCCTTCCTTTCTTCCTCCCTCCATTTCTTCCATTCTTCCTTTTCTTCTTGCTTTCTCCTCCTCCTTCTTTTTCTTCTTATTCTCCTCCTCTTCCTCTTCCTCCTTGTTTCTCTTCCTAATGGCCCTTATGATTGAATATATGGAATCTTAGCTGTTTTGAAAAACTAAGTAGAACAACTACCTTAGCAACTGGGAAAAAATTGGGAAAAGAATCCATATGGTTAAAGAATCCATAGCAGATGAATCCAATATAGTTCGAAACAGTCTGTTCTCTTTTTCAGGACCATTTTAGATCCAAGCGAGAGAAACCTTGTAGTGAACAGACTCAGGGCAGGCTCCATGACCCCTACCTGCTGGTACCCACACCCATGAACAATCTCTCCCTTTGAGTGTGGGCAGAACCTGTGACTTGCTTCTAATGAATAGAAGATGGCAGAGATAATGGGATGTATGTGGTTACATGCGCACAATTATGTGATTATGTAAGATTGTAGCATTCATCTTCCTGGAGTTTCTTCTTTACTGGCTTTGAGGAAGCAAATGGACATGCTGGGGAAGATGACATGGTAAGGAACTATGGATGGTTTCCAGGAGCTAAGGGTGGCTTCCAGCTTCCAAGGACTTGCAGTCAACAGCCAGCAAGAAAGTGAGGCCCTAGGTCCTGCAACCACAAAAAACTGAATTCTGCCAACAAACTGACCTTGGAAGTGGACCCTCCCTGGGCAATCCTCATATGAGACCGCAGCTCCACCTGAGGCTTTGAATGAAGCCTCGTGAGACCCTGAGGCAGTGGACGCACCTAAGCTGTGTCTGCATCCATGGTTCACAGATATGGTGAGATAACAAATGCGTATTGTTGTAAGCTGCTAAATTCATGATGATACTGCTGTCCAGCAAGAGATAACAAATACAGACACCTTCTCTGGGCCCCACACACAGAGACATACATAAATACACACACTCAGCCATATTAAAGAACATATGTGTGCTCTGTCTCTCAAGTTTTGGTGTTCTATTCTGGCCTAAAAAAAACCGTAAATCTCAACTTCTGCTCACATGACTAACTATTCAGACTCCAGGGAATCACTCCACATCTCTTTCTTTATGTACTCCAGATGAAAAGCAATTGTTGGGGCTGACCTGGTGGCATAGCTGTTAAGTTTGCGTACTCCACTTGGGTGGCCTGGGATTCATAGTTTCAGATCCCGGGTGCAGATCTAGCACCACTCATCAAACCAAGCTGTGGCGGCATCCCACATAAAATAGAGGAAGATTGGCACAGATGTTAGCTCAGTGATAATATTCCTGAAGCAAAAACAGTAAGATTGACAATAGTTGTTAGCTCAGACGCAATCTTCCTCACACACACACAAACACACAAAAGCAATTGTGTTAAGATGACATAAAAGTCTTTTGGTTGTGCCAAAATCAGAGAAGTGCTCTACTGCAGGGTATGGGGAAGATTTGAACAGAAGTGCTTAACAGAAAAGACAAAATAGTTAAGTTGCCCAATCCTTATTCCTTGATAGCATGAATGCAACA
Source organism: Equus asinus (assembly GCF_041296235.1). NCBI lineage: Eukaryota > Metazoa > Chordata > Mammalia > Perissodactyla > Equidae > Equus > Equus asinus. Next base: position 92,967,368 of record NC_091820.1, read on the forward strand.
GATATTGCTTAATGAAGTATTATTTCCCAGGAGTGCCAAATGTCCATTTTCTTACTTCCCATGGTATTTTAATTCATGGTTCCAGAGGAACTCACAAATTAGTACACTATTCATAAGAAATTGCACATAACAGCTGAGAACTATATTGTAATATTAATTAATTCATATTATTCTCAAATGTGTACATAAGTAGGTCTGTACATGATGTGTTATGTTGGCAACTTGAACACTGTTGACATCTGAACATTGATCACTAGAATTGCAAATAATTTTATTTTTGTCTGAGCTTTAATCAGATTTAATTAAATTTTCAAAAACTTATATAAAAGGTTTACCTTAAATTTACAATTGATTTAAATCTTTAGTTTTTACAACCTATAATTTGTACTTTGTCTTTTTATTTCAATTCATTATTTTGAGTTGTTTAGAGAAAATATTTTTAGGAGATGCACGTGAAAAATGATTTTAATTTTTATTTATTTATTTATTTATTTTTTTGATGAGGAAGATTGGCCCTGAGCTAACATCTATGCCAATCTTCCTCTAATTTGTATATAGGTTGCCACCACAGCATGGCTAGACGAGCGGTATATGTCCCTGCCTGGGATCTGAACCCACCAACCCAGGCCACGGATGTGGAGTGTGCTGAACTTAGCCACTACGCCACCAGGCTGTCCCTGATTTTAACTTTTAAAAATTTTACATTTACTATAATTTGTATTTCTTAATGAATTACATTTATATTTTATTCACTCAAGAAAAGTACTCAATTTTTTAAAATTCTTTAGATAAAAGGTCGATGAACTACAGCCTGCAGTCCAAATCCAGCTATTTTTGAATGGCCCGTGACTTAAACATGATTTTTACATTTTTGAATGTTGGAAAAACTCAAAAGAAGAATAATGTTTTGTGACGTAAATTATATGAAATTCAAACTTCAGTGTCCATAAATAAAGTTTCATTGGAACACAGGCATGGCCAGTCATTAATGTGTTCTCTACACCTGTTTTCGTGCTACAACAGCAGAGGAGAGTAGTTACGACAGCGACTGGATGATTGGCAAAGCTGAAAATATGTACTATCTGGCCCTTTGTATAAAAGGTCCTTATTTTAGCTCATTACTGTCACTAGAACACATATTATGTGAAAATCTTCATTATAATAACATGATTACTTATTTTACCAAAATGAAGGCAACAAACATAGGATGAGTTTTGAATTATATATGTCTTTATTTTATTACTCATCTGAATTTTCCTGTTTCATGATCAGAGCGCTCAACTATGCTCAATAATAATATTCAGTGATTTTTGATAGTTTTTCAACTTTCAGTTATATAAAAGCCATAGCTTTTATATATTTTTCCCAATTTTGTTGTTATGAAGACATAGCCATCAATGTAGGAGGACAGAATATATTTTATTTAATAGTTTATTGATTAATAACTTTAAAATCTTTAGGAAAATGTGTGTGGCTTCTAGCTGTACTCTTAACTTGGGCCTCACAAACTTTTGGGGCCTGCCTTTTTAAAAAGAATGTACTTCAGAGTTTGGAATTTTTCCTCCAAGTGGATACACACATGTATGCGTATCTATGTGTGCTGTATCAGGCTTAGTTTTAAAATAACCATTCTAGATATTTTGCTTTTCTTTTTTAGAAGTTAACAAATGTTCAGCCATTCAATTTCATTCATTTATTCACTCGTGTAGAAATTGGCAGATCTGAGTAAATCAAAATATTTATAGTTATTAAAATGGCTAGGGAAAGGTTGAAGAAGCTGAGAATTTAAATGAGAGATGCCTTGAATCGATTTGTGAGACACAATTCCTGAGAAAGTAGTACATGGGGCCAGTAGTCCCTGAAATTAAAGGCAATGTGCATTTAATAGGATTTAATTAAGTTATACATATGACTGTACCTTGATTGATTCAAATAAGGAATCTCCTATGTTGGTATTATTCAAGAGAGAGTACTGAGAACCTGTAGTTGGTTAAGCTTTAGCAAAGTACCCTTGAGCAGACAAAACAGTTGGGTAAATACTTAAGAAAAATGAGTCTGGAAAAAAAACATTTTATTTTACGACAGACAGGGTACATAGTTCCTATCATTTTACCCCATCATTTATCACACAATGAACACGGAAGCAGTTAGTAAAATGAGGTATGGAATCATCACTTTTAACACCTTTCAAAGATGTAATTTTAGATAAACATGGTTAGACAGTTGTACCATGAATGTTAGAGAAATGTTTTCGTTGGAAACAAACTACTTAATAGATTTTCTATTTTTAACCAATTTTCAAAGTGCTATTTTCTTACTCAAAATCTGTTACTATACAGAGATGATCAGCATGTCTACTTTTTATACTGTTCTTTTGCAAAGATAGACTTTGAGCACAAGAAACGCTCAGTTCAGTCACCACATTCTTGAACACTATTTTTACTAATAGACTTTATTTTTTTGATCAGTTTTAGGTTTACAGAGAAATTGGGTGGAACGTACAGCCAGTCTCCACCTCCCACTTTGTTTCCCCTATTATTAACACCTTGTATTAATGAAATACACTTGTTACAATTGATGAGCCCATTTTGAAATATTATTATTGTTTACTGAAGTCCATAGACCACATTAGGGTTCACTCTTGATGTACATTCTACGGATTTTGACAGACGTATAATGACATGTATCCATCATTATGGTATCATACAGAATAGTTTCACTGCCCCCAAAATCTTCTCTTCTCCACCTATTCATCCTTCCCATCCCTCTAACCACTGGCAAGCACTGATATTTTTACGGTCTCCATGGTTTTGTCCTTACCAGAATGTCATAGAGTTGGAGTCATACAGAATTTAGCCACTTCAAATCAGCTTCTTCCACTTAGCAACAAGCATTTAAAATTCTTTCTTGTCTTATCATGGCGTGATAGCTCATTTCTTTTTATTGCTGAAAAATATTCCATTATATGGATGTACCACAGTTTAGCCATTCACCTGTTGCCTGAGATCTTGGTTGTTTCCCAGTTTGACAATCGTGAATGAAGCTGCTATCGACATTATGTGCAAGTTTTTATGTGAACATAAATTGTCAACTCATTTGGGTGAATATCAAGGAGCCCTATTGCTACAATTGTGTGGTAAGAATATGTTTAGTTTTATAAGAAGCTGCCAAACTGTCTTCCAAAGTGGCTGTACCACTTTGCATTTCCACCAGCAATGAATGAGACTTCCTATTGCTCCACATCCTTGCCAACATTTGGTGTCAGTGTTTTGGATTTTAGATATTCTATTAGGTGTGTGGTAGTAGCTGGTTGCTTTAATTTGAAATTTCCTGATGACATATGATGTTGAGCATCTTTTCATATGCTTATTTGGCATCTGTATATCTTCTTTGGTGAGATGTCTGTTCAGATAATTTTCCTGTATTTTACTCAGGTTGTTTTCTTTCTTCCTTCCTTCCTTCCTTCCTTTCTCTCTCTCTCTCTCTCTCTCTTTCTTTCTTTCTTTTTTTGGTGAGAAAGATTAGCCCTCAGCTAAGTTCCACCACCAGTCTTCCTCTTTTTGCTGAAGAAGATTGGCTCTTAGCTAACATCTGTGTCTATCTTCCTCTATCTTATATGTGGGACGCCTGCCACAGCATGGCTTGATAAGCAGTGGGTAGGTCCACGCCTGGAATCCAAACTGTGAACCCCAGGCCGCTGAAGCAAAACACATGAACTTAACTGCTACGCCACTGGGCTGGTCCCTAATCAGGTTGTTTTCTTATTGTTGAGTTTAAAATATTCTTTGCATATTTGGATGCCAGTCCTTTATCAGATATGTATTTTGTAAAGATTTTCTCCCAGTCTGTGAATTGTTTTTTCATTCTTTTAACAGTGACTTTCACCCAGCAGAAGCTTTCAATTTTAATGATATCCAACTTATCAATATTTTCTTTCATAGGTCATGCTTTGGGTGTTATGTCTGAAAAGTCATCACCAAACCTAAGATCACCTAGATTTTCTCCTGTGGTACCCTCCAGGAGTTTTAAAGTTTTGAGTTTTAAATTTGAAGGCTATGATCCGTTTTGAATTAATTTTTTGTGAAAAGTTTACGATCTGTGACTAGATTCATTTTTTTGCATGTGGATATCCATTTTATCTGGCACCATTTGTTGAAGACCATCCTTTCTGCGTTATTTTACCTTTTTTCCTTCGTCAAAGATCAGTTGACAATGTTTGTATTGACCTGCACACAGATTTAAACCCACAGTTGCTGCATTTATATACTCATAATATTCTTGAAATTGTGAACATCCTACTATTGATATGAATTTTAAGCCACCTGTATATCTCTTTCTCATGTGAATTTGGAGGGTTCATTTACTTCAGAAAGTACATGAAAAGATGCGCAACTTGGGGAAGTCAAAATAGTAGAAGTCCAGTAATAAGTATTCAACACAACAACATTTTACCTTTACAGCTAAAGATGAGGCATCTAGCTAGCTATACGGAAATATACAATTGCTAACCTACTTACCTAGGCAAAAATAAAGACATTTGGAAAATTTTCCCTTTCAAAATAAAGTGATTGCTAAGAGTGGTGTGAAATTCACCCTAATGAGGTATGAGACCAACTATCGAAATGTTAATACTATTAAACATTTTTCCAGAATAGAAATATCTAACCTAAATCAATGAAATGCGATTATTGAGGTTAGAGAGTTCACTTCTATGTCTGACCATGATCACTTTTATAACCTTATTTTCTGAGAATAAACAAAAGCAATAAAAATGAAGAGAGAGAGAGAAATGATAAAAGAGAGGGTACCTTGACAGCAGTCTGCTAACTTTATGATAGATAATACTGGTAGGCATCCCAGTGACTTTTCTTGAGTTGTTTTTATCATAATTTTTGAGTATATTTCATTTTAAATAAGGTTCTGTTCTCACGAACTTATAACACATAGTTTCATTGTCGTGGTTACAAAATATTGCCTTCAAAACTCAATGAGACTTTTTGAAAACCCACCTCTCCCTTTTCTCACAACATTCAAAGGCTGTCTGGTTAGAACATAACAAGGGACAGTAGGTTGACATTTATCAGAAACTATGTGCGTAGTTATGCTCTTTACACCCTCTCTCCTTTCTTTGCAATTCTTACAGTTTACCTGTGAAAGTTGAGTGTTGGTGAACTTAGAAATGTCATCGTGTCTTTTTGGTTTAATGTCAAAAACTACACTGAATGCTAGAGCAAAGCATGTCAAACCAGTTTGCCAGCCAAAATGAAGGGAAGTAATGCTTTTCGTTAAAGGTTTCAGGGTAAGTTCACTTGTTCATTTTGGCTCACCTCACCCCCTTTCTGTAGGTGACAATATCACATGCTTTTGTCTCATGTCATAGTATACATCTATTCTCCGTCATTTACAGAGCCCAAATATTTTGGTGCTGTTGGGAAGAAAGCCTGGTTTCACCAAGTCTTAGGTGGAGCACAAGGTAAATGCTCTGCGCCTATTTCCTTATCTTCAAGTGGAGTGTATAATAACAATGGACTAACTAACGAGGCAAATGAAAAAGGAAATAGTCAATGTGTTTCCACTGCATGCAGTTCTGTACTCCCTACCGGAGAAAAATATGAAGAACTTATTTCAAGGGGTTAAGATTGCCAGGAAGATAAAAGCAACACATATGAAATAATCTTAGATTCTGATTTCACATACATTGGGATCTGTTGAATATTTACAAGGATTTAAAGCTTTGTGTTGGATGTTTATCCTCATAAGGGTTTTATAACCTTAAGAGACAATCTGTTCCTTTTTCTTTAGTACTCACATGGAGGAAGTTCTTCAAATTAATATGAAAGAGTCTTAACTCTAGATCGGATAAAGAATTTCTTACATACACAAGGCCACCTAATGTTGCTTCTTCTAATGTAATAATGTTGTAGGTACACTTTGACTACTGGAATTCAGCCTTGGAGACTTTTCAATTTAATTTTCTCCCATCCCTATGTGGACCATCCTCCTTATGGGAGAAGAGCTTTGTTCCATATTCTGCCTTTTGTTATCTTGGGCTTGGCTCATGCTGTAAGTAGACACCTATGCAATTAAATTGCTTTTGCAAACTTTTAACTCCATTCTCATAGCATAGGTGAGAAGAAACATCCTATTAGTGATGGTTTCACATGTTCTAGGTCAGTACCTTGCCCATATTACACATCATCCTTCGGTTTCTGAGCTGCAAGGCACATTAGAGTTTGCTAATGCCCTGTTTACCCTAAATTACCATGCGAGTATACTGTTATTTTAGACTCTAGAAATCGGGACCAATTTTGGTGTTTCTCTTTCTGAGGTCATTCAGTCCTTTAATCTAATCAATAGTCACTACAAACAGAGGCTACAGTTATTCCAGAGTGCAGCTGTGTCTTAGTCAGCTCTCAGTTTAGCCAGCAGTGTACCACACCAAAGACAAACAAGCCACGGAGTTCTTCTTTTCTTCTTTTTTTTTTTTTTTTGAGGAAGATTAGCCCTGAGCTAACTGCTACCAATCCTCCTCTTTTTGCTGAAGAAGGCTGGCCCTGAGCTAACATTCATGCCCATCTTCCTCTACTTTATATGTGGTACACCTACCATAGCATGGGTGCCATGTCCGCACCCAGGATCCGAACTGACAAACCCCGGGCCACTGAGAAGCGGAACATGCACACTTAACCGCTGTGCCACCAGGCCAGCCTGGATCCATGGAGTTCTTGATTCAGGCTTTGCAAATTTGAAAGGGGTCATTTTCATTTTCTTTGATTCTTAATATTATAGGGTATGTAAAATCCAAGTGATCAGAGCTTTAACCTGTAGAGGGTCCATGCTGTGTGTCCTCCGTGGAGGGAGAGCTGGCCTTTACCCTAGGACCACAGTGAGAGCGCTGGACTTAGACTTTAGAGCTCTTCTGATCGGAATTGATCTCCAATTGCTCTGAGTTCATACTGTCTTCCACACCTAGATTTATTCTTCTTTTGAACTTTTTAAGGGTTAGAGTTTCAATTTTAACCTATAAAATAAATTTTAAATTAGATTTTGAAATCATAACTCAAATTTTAATCCTTAAACCAGGTTAAGTGCAATTTGCATTAGTGCATGATCAGTCAAGATATTTCCCTTGTGTGAATGAAGACATATCTGAGTCATAATTGCAACAATGAAAATGTGGAATCAGTCAACATACTCTTTTTTACTTTTCAAATAACTTTTCAGATATGAGTTGGAATAAAGTAAGATAAACCTATTCAGCTACATCTCTTACTGAAACATAATAACTAAAATTCTACTGTGTACATGTCATGTTTCACATATTCTATACCTAGTGCTGGGACTAGATTTAAGTAATTCAGCTGCACAGTCATCAACTACTTCTTTGTGCAGATTAACCTATAACCGAATTGATATACTTAACACAAACTGTATTTCTAATATTTGCTCTAAAATGTGTCACTCCTTAATTGCATCTGACAACTTCCATGCTTCAAGCTTAATCAGCAGTAAATGGTGAAGAGAAGAGACTGTCACATGGTTTGACAACATCCAACTACAAAAGCTAAAAATTGTGAGTTGCAAACCAATGTCTTACCAAGTTTTAAAAGAATGCTGTGATATTTATTTCAAAATGTATCTATGTGTACCTTTATGTGTTTCCAGAAAGTAGCATGATCTAGGAGAATGAACAATGATTTTGGAGCAGACGGATTGGGGTTTGTCCTGAGCCTACTAGCTCTCTAACCGAAGTAATAAGCTTAATCTGTCTGAACCTCATTTTTCTTATTGGGAAAATGAGGATTTAATAATACCTATGTCTCAGGATTGCTGTTAAGGTTTAATTAAATTCAAGTAAAGGAAGTAGTATAGAACATGGCAAAGAGTAGGCTTTCAATAGACTTTACTTCTCTCTCTTGTTGATTTCCCCTTTATTGAAAGCATAAGCATTTAAAGTGTATTTTAAATCATGTATTTTATTTAACCTGTATAATGCCAACAAGCTTTCAGAGCATGCCTGGAAACCATTGCTCTAACCTATATTTCTAAGAAAGCCTGCAAAATTATAAAATAGCATACTTTAGATCCATGAGCAGCTGTTTGTGTTAGAGCATGATTACTGTCACATATCATTCAATTTCCTGAAGACATGAGACTCTGCATGTTTTATATTGAGACCCTTTCTACACACGGTTCTCAATTTTGTGATGGGCACTAGCATAGATAGGAGCATTTGTTTTTCCTAAGTAAACAAAGCTAACTCTTTCATTTGAACTAAAGTTCTTCCCTTCTGATTGGGAACAGGGAACACATGTCGCTATGGTTACTGGTAGAATTGCTATAACTTGACAGAATTTGTGTATGGCCAAAATTAGCTATGCTAAATAGCTGAAAAGAATACAAAATGACCCAGGAAAGGAATGCGAAGATTAAATACCATCAAGGATTAGAAACAACAACACAAACCTGAGCCTTAATTAGGCAAGGCCCAAAGTAGAGTTCATACAGGGTATAGAGTGCTGTGCAGTGGATAATGTCATGCCATTCTGTAACCCGAGAGCAACTAAAAACTCAACCCCGATAAAATCCTATGTGGATAAGTCTCCTTAATCTCTCTAAGATCAAATAATTCAAAAGATAATTGAGCGGTGCCTGTGTCGATGATAAGGAGAGATAAGAGCTAGGAGTTGGGACCCTAGAGAGGTAATTCACTGAGGGGAAGGTCAAGGCCTGGGCCTCCCAAGATAGGAAGCTATAGGGTGGCAATGCTGTACAGAGACAGTTGTCAAATAGCACCAAGAAATGGAACAGTCACAAGCATTTTAATAGTGTTTTCCTACTTACCAAGCCTTTCACATACATTATCTCATTGGACGTTCACTAGAATTCTGCAAGGCTAGCATAGAAGCTAGGAAGATATAATGACTTTGCCAAAGTTCTACATCCAGGATCTCTGATTCCATGCCCCATACCCTTTTCATATTGTCACATCACTTCTGATGAATAAGCATAAGTCCTGTGGTTAACACTTCAAGGTGAAAGGAATCAAGATGCTCAGAGGGCAGAGCTATGGAGTGAGAAAACTAGGTATGGGACAATGCTGTATGTCACAAACTGAGCAGACAACTTTTCAGGGAAATTCTGCACCCAGAGTTCAGAGATATGACTAGACTAGGATAGAGGAGCTTGGGAGAATGGGCTAGCTGCTTCCAATAGACATTCTCCCCTTGTTTGTTCAATAATAAAATGTTCAAATTTAGCTGAGCATAAGGCCAATCAGCTAAAAAGTGCATTTCCCAGTACCCATTGTCATTAGGTACGGCATGTGACTAAATTCTGACAATGGGAGTTGAACAAAAGTGATGTGTGAGACTTCTGGGTTATGCCACTAAGAAAAGGGCATGACCTCCACTTTCATCTCTCCCCATCCAGCTAGCTAATATGTGAACATGATGGCAGTAGCTGGAGTAGCTGCATAAGATGTGAGCTGGCACTTCAATAGTGACAAGGGCAGATTCAGAAAACGGAAAGAACCTGGGCCCCTGAACAACGTGTAACCAAGGCAGGCTCTGCACTACCCACCCTCAAACTGTTATGGGAGAAATAAATTTTTATGTATTTTAAACCACTATTACTTTGGTCTTTATTGCAGAAGAAAAATCTATATCCTAACTTCAGAAATTTTGACCTGAAATTAAGGGAAATTTAGTCACAGAGGGAGAGCAATTTATCTTTTTCTGGGACCAAGAGGATAAAAATGAGGACGTTTAACACTGGAATGAAGAGTAAAGTAGCAGAAAAGTATAAAGGCAGGTTAGGAATGAAAGGAGGGGAATACAGAAGCAGTAGCTGATCTTATGTGAAAATGGAGTCAATAGGCACAGAAAGCTACCGCTAGGCAAGAGCAACCTCTGTCTCAAAGGCTGCCTGGAGCCCCATGTCGTCTCGGGGTATAACCAGTAACAAGAAGGGTGTCTATTTTCTTAACAGAACCTTTCTCTGCAGTTTAGTTAATTAGCCTACAAGGATGACATGAAAGTTTCATTTCATGTATTAAAGTCCATTGAGTAATAGTGATGGCCTGAGTTCAGTGTTAAGAATAATCCTGAGGCCACCCCTGGCTGTATAAGTGGGGAGTGGTGGTAGGTGTTATGTATGTGGCATCTACCAGGTAGAATCTATACGGACATAATGATGGAGAAAGGGAATGAGAATGCGAAATAACACTTTTTACGTTATCGTTTGATAAGTTCTCCTGAATGTTATGGTGGATATGATTTCCAGAACTGTTCTGCTGCGGAATAGAGTTGGAAAGCAATAGAGGAACATGAATTAATGAGATCCAAAAGGTATTTATAGAAGCAAGGGTAGGGACAATAAGCAGAGTTAGAAGAAGAGACACTTGGTCGGCAGGGATGAAGAGATTCTGAACTTTGCACGCCTCTCATTAACATCTTCTTGACCTTTAATTTAATGCTCGAGTTTTGCATTATAGGCAGCTTGACTGAAGTATTTTTCATGAGAGAATAATTTCTGCATAAAGGTCTTTGTGAAACAATTTAACTCGCACAAGTTTTTTTTTCTCGTAAGGCAATATTAAGAGGTCAATATGTCAACTGTACTAGCGGATCATTCCCCGATTGTTATAATGTTTCCAATACTTTTTAAAATGGATATTTAAGTTGTAAATTTGTAGGCTTCTCCTAAAAAAGAAAGACTTACCATTTTCTGAGATGTAGCAACAACATTCTCTTAAAATGTTCCCATATATTTGTTTCATCATATTGCTTATCTGTAATTTTCTTATTCAGAGGAACAGGGCCTCCTTTACATAAAGAAACAAGGTAGAAAATTATTTTTTAATTTTGTTATTGAGGTATGATTGACTTACAGCATTATATTAGTTTCAGGTGCACAACATAATGATTCAATATTTGTATATAATGCAAAATGATCACCGTAACATCTTGCTCACATACATCACTTTGCATAGTTACAGAATTGTTTTCTTGTGATGAGAACTTTTAAGATGCACTGTCTTAGCAACTTTCAAATATGCAATACAGTATTATTAACTACCATCGCTATGCTGTACATTACATCTTCATGACTTATTTATTTTGTAACTGAAAGTTTGTACCGTTTTACTTCCTTCATCCATTTTGCCCACTCCCCACCCCCTACCTCTGGCAACCACAATCTGTTCTCTGTAACAATATGCCTCGTATTTTTTAGATTCCACATACAAATGAGATCATATGGTATTTGTATTACTCTGTCTGACTTATTTCACTTAGCATAATGCCCTCAAGGTCCATCCGTGTTGTCACAAATGGCAAGATTTCTTTCTTTTTGTGGCTGAATAATATTCCATTTTATATATTTTTACTATAATTTCTTTATCCATTCATCTATCAATGGACACTTAGATTGTTTCCATATCTTAGTTATTGTAAATAATGCTGCAATGAACATGGGGGTGCTTATATCTTTTCTTTATTTTCTTTTTTTTTTTTGAGGAAGATTAGCCCTGAGCTGACTACTGCCAATCCTCCTCTTTTTGCTGAGGAAGGCTGGCCCTGAGCTAACATCCATGCCCATCTTCCTCTACTTTATATGTGGGACGCCTACCCCAGCATGGCTTTTGCCAAGCGGTGCGATGTCCACACCCGGGATCCAAAGGAGCGAATCCCGGGCCACCAAGAAGCGGAATGTTCAAACTTAACTACTGCACCACCGGGCCGGCCCCTCTATCTTTTCAAGTTAGTGTTTTTGTTTTCTTCAGATAAATATCCAGAATGGGAATTGCTGGATCATATGGTAGCTCTAATTTTTTGAGGAACCTTAATATTGTTTTCTATAGTGGCTGTACCAATTTACATTCCCACCAACAAGGCACAAGGGTTCCCTTTCCTCCACATCCTCGCTGACACTTGTTATTTCTTGCTTTTTGATAATAGCCATTCTGACAGGTGGGAGGTGATAGTTCCTTGTGGTTTTGATTTGCATTTGCGTGATGGTTAGTGATGTTAAGCATCTTTTCATGTACTTGTCGGTCATCTACATGTCTTCTTTGGAAAAATATCTATTCATATCTCCTTCCCATTTTTTAATTGGATTGTTTGTTCACTATTGAGTTGTATCAGTTTTTAAAATATATTTTAGATATTAACCCCTTATCAGATATATGATTGCAAATATTTTCTCCCATTCAGTAGGCTGCCTTTCATTTCAATAATGGTTTCCTTTGCTGTGCAGAAGCTCTTTAGTTTGATGTAGTCACTTATTTATTTTTGCTTTTGTGGCCTTTTTTGCTGTCAAATCCAAAAAAACATTCTCAAGACCAGTGTCAAGAGCTTACCACCTATGTTTTCTTCTAGGGGTTTTATGGTTTCAAGTTATACATTCAAATCTTTAATCCATTTCGAGTTAATTTTGAAGAATGTTGTAGGATACTGGTCCACTGTCATTCTTTTGCATGTGGCTGTCCACTTTTCCCAACACTATTTATTGAAGAGAGTGTCTTTTCCCAATCGTGTTTTCTTGGCTCCTTTGTCATAAATTAGCTGTCCATAGATGTGTGGGTTTATTTCGAGGCTCTCTATTCTGTTCCATTGATCTATGTGTGTGTTATTATGCCAATACTATATTATCTTGATTACTATGGCTTTGTAATAGAATTTGAAATCAGGGAGCATGATTCCTCCAGCTTTGTTTTTCTTTCTCAAGATTGCTTTGGCTATTTAGGGTCTTTTGTGGTTCCATACAAATTTTAGGATTGTTTGTTCTATTTCTGTGAAAAATGCCACTGGAATATGGATAGGGACTGCATTGAATCTGTAGATTTCTTTGGGTAGTATGGACAATTTAGCAATATTAATTCCTCTGACCCATGAACACAGGATATCTTTCCATTTATTTGTGCCTTCTTCAATTTATTTCATCAGTGTCATAGTTTTCAGTGTACAGGCATTTTAGCTCCTTGGTTAAATTTATTACTAGGTAAAAATTCCTAGTTGTTTATTGTATTTGATGTAAGCACAAATACAATTGTTTTCTTAATTTGTCTTTCTGATAGTTTGCTACCAGAAACACAACGTTTCCATATATTGATTTTATATCCTACAACTTTACTGAATTATTTTATTATTTCCAATAGTTTTTTGGTGGAGTCTTTAGAGTTTTCTGCATATAATATCATGTCATCTGCAAATAGTGACAGTTTTACTTCTTCTTTTCCAATTTGGATGCCTTTTACTTTTTTTCTTGTCTAATTACCCTGGCTAGGACTTCCAATATCATGTTGAATAGGACTGGTGAGAGTGCGCATTCTTGTCTTGCTCCTGATGTTATAGGAATGCTTTCAGCTTTTCACCATTGAGTATGACATTAAGATGGCAAATTATTTTCATTTGAAAAAGAAAAATAGTTTTTAAAATAAAAATGATGCATGCAGTAAGCCTGGAAGAAAATATCTTTGAATGTTCGCAATCATTTTCTTTGGATGATAAACTGTGTGTTTTTTTCTTTCTTCTGCTTTTTTATGTTTTTAAATTTTCTTGTATGAGTATGTGTTACTTTATAGGACAAGAACCATAACAATACCTTAATGTAAAAGAAAAAATAATCCTCTAATTCTAATAGTCTTTTTGAAAAGACCTCTGGGAAAAGTCAAACACATAGCTATGTAGACTCCTGGGAAGTCCTAGGAAAGGTTTCAAATGTATTTTACTAAGCACTTTCTGTATGGTTGGGAAGTTCTTTCTCTTACCTAACCTTTTATTTTTTTTTTCCTATCGTTAAATAGCCTCTCTCTCATTTCCCAGATTTTTTTTTAAATTCTCTTTACCACATAGCTGTTCATTAGCAGATAATATATTATTGGAAAGACTGGTGTTTTGTGTTAAGTAGAATACCCTTCTTCGTAACAGATACTATGTTAGGAGTGATCATTTCTACGAGAGGTTTCCAAAAGTAGAAAGAAAATCTCTGTGTGTTTGGTTATTAATTGAACCTTTCAAATTCCACCTACTTGTGCCATATATGTGCAAAATACACAGAGGAGCTGTATGATGTCCCTTTGGGAAGAAACAACATGAGAACTTCAAAGAAGGCCTGGGATTCTTTGAAAATCCAGCAGTAGAGTGTGGGGAGAGTTCATGCTATTAACTGTGGAAAAGGCAGACTGAATCAGCCCCAAAAAGGATATAATTGGGGTGTAATCTACACCATTGGCCTAGAAATAAGGACCTGTTGGCCATGTTAAGAAGCTGTAAAATATCCTGGTAGCTAGATGGCTTTACCTTTAGGGATTATTTGGTCAGATCACTGTTTGTGAAGTTCTGTCTGGCAGTTTTGTGAACAGTGGATTGGAAGCAGATAACAATCCAAGCAGGAGATAATGAGAACTTGAACTGGGGCAGATGGAAGGAGGTTGATGTACCAATGTGATTTCAGCAATAGAATCAACAGGGCTTGTAAGCATGATGTATTTGGGTGAGTGTGAGTGAAGGGATAAGAAAGAGTCTAAGGCAGCTTGGATGATCTCTATTCATGGTTATAAGTGAGTACAAAAAGTAGATTTGGGAAAAGAAAAATTATTTGACTTTGCATATACTGATTTTGAAGTTGACAGAAAAAGATATTACTGGTATCCAACATAATTGACGTAAAATAGTGCCATGTTTCAGGTTAAACACAGATTTTCCAAAGAAAATAAAATATTTGACTAACGAATACAAAGAATGAATATTAATTACCTAATTTCTAAAAATGGATTTACTCAGCTTTTACTTAGGAATGTGTGGGATACCCAGTACATAAAAATCACATATGAGATAGAGAAATACTTCTAAAATATCATTCTGCTGTAAATCTTACCCTACAGGTGTTAAAAAGGTTGATAATTTCCCACAAAGACAAGTGTTATATTCAGGTGAGAACTAGCAACTGTATCTAATGTAAAGAAACACACTTGTGCTGAAAATAATGAAGTAGCAGAAAATGAATCAAGATCCAATGACCAAGTGAGTAAAACACAATTAGCAGGGGAAAGCATTGAGAGGAAATGAGCCTACTGATCAATTCATATTTTTCTATATCCAAGTTTGGCCCAGTCCATCTAATTGTTTTCCCCTTCATTCCACTCATGCAGCCAAGTATTATCGGTTCTACTCCTTTCTGTGACCCACTCTTAAACTAGGTCAGTCACTTTATTAGTAGAGAATCTTCTTTCCTGAAGACATACTTAAAATATTCTCAGTTTTCAGGCACTGGGCATGAGTAGACTAGTTTGCCTAATCTACCAAAAATATTTGACATCTGTCCCTTCTCATAAGTTAGCTATGAGCTGCATGGGATTTGGACTTTCTATAAATATCAAAAGATTATTCATTTCCTTTCTAAACTTCTGCCTTCCAATAATATATCCACCAGTAGGTGAATATAATACTATACAGTAGGTGAAAATATTGGGACTGTATATGCTTGGGTGGGTGGAAATGGATATGAAGACCTTACATGTGTGGTCAGGATGTTGTCTCCTCTAGCAGAAGAGGGTGAGGCTTTGATCTAATATCAGATCATTATTAGGCTTGAGTACATCCAAGTGACTGGGAAGAAGGAGTCCAAATGGGAAACTAAAGACACTTGATTGGTTATGGAAGAGAAGTACAGCATTGGTTGAAGGAAGTGAAGGTATAGAGTGCAAAAAGTTACCGAGAGTCCATGATGGTCAAATCTTAGCAGGATACTGTCTATACTGTTTTCATGTTTCCTGAGTGACAAGTTCATGTAAAGAAGGTAGCATATTTAGTGGTGGAACCAGTATTCTCCAATGATTCTACCAAATAAATATGCTACTGTGGCTTTGCATTTTCAATGACCTGTATCATGTAAAATATACCCAAAGAATTAAAATGATCTAACTACTAGAGGCTCATTGCTTTTTATGTCTATGACTGGATTCAAGTGATATGGCATACTGATAAAAATATATGTCTGCCTGGGGCCAGGTGTCTACATTTTCGTGAAAATGAAAGATGGTTTTGAAAAGGAACTTACCATGTTAAAATGTATTTAATCTTGTTCTGCAATTACTGTGTTGTGTTAATGGAAAGCTTAGTATTAATGTGACAGACAATGTTAGAAAAAAATCAATCTTGATTTGAAAGCTTCATGATGAATCAGGTGGACAGGAAGAGAGCATTATTGCACCCATCACCAGTTATTAGGAAAAATTTACAATGCACATCCCAGCCTGGTTTTCTCACTTAATTCTTCTTGAGGTGCATGCAAGTGTTTGTTTCCATAATGATTCAATTAACCAACGTTAATTAACCATTATTTTTTTGCCAATTTATTAGTAATATAAAATTAAACCATCTTATGTAGTAATGCCACGGCTCAGAAAATGAAACTTTACCAGTTCTCCAAGTCATTAACAGCCACCAAAACAGTTTAATTGATACAATTAAAGTGTAATTTATTCTAAAATAATAAGGAGAAGTACTACACATTTTCAAAGGGGTAGTGTGACACAGGGGCAAGTAGAAAAGTACTTATTATAAAGAAATCTAGGGTTTCGCTTACCATTATGCTCAACATTGGCCTGACTTTGCCCCGATATTAGAGACATTCCAAGATCCCATGAATTAGTACATGCAAAAAAGATTCTGCGAAAGAGGATAGCTTGAGTAGAGGCATTCAATACTTCCTTCCTGGATCTTTCCTCCACTCAACTGACTTAAATCATCAAAGGAAAATAAACTTATTGGTGGGGGTCAGTGCGAGAAGGGGGAGTTGAGCAAAGGGCTGTGTAGAAGGGCCACCTTGGCCAAGGCCTCATGTTCACACAAGCCTTTCTCAAACTTAGATTTGTCATATTGTCTCCAGATATTACTATACGTATAGCTCATTGTGTTTTAAATACATTGATTTGTTTAATGCAAGCATTTTAAAGTGCTTGTAATGCCTGTGAAGACTTGTAAACTAACAGGAAAACTAGAGGGGACTCTGTATCAAGTCAGGAACTCAGCGAAGGGTGCCATTCTCAAGCCCCAAACCTGTAAGATTTTTGCAATGTATAGAACAAAGAAACAAGACCGATCAAAGATCCTGAGCAACCATTTCATAACTGCTCTACCTGAGAGAGGGAAATCCCTTAAACACCACTGGAATGGGTACTTGTCACTTATGTGGCTTCCTAGCATTCGGACGCTCTACTTATGTGGAAGAAATTCCTCATTATGTGCCCTATTGATTGGATGGAGTAACGTACTGTAGAAGCTATAGCAGGGAGATTCTTCCTTCCCTTAGTCCCTGACAGACAAGGGGCATCTGGGAACATGATCTAGATGCATTTAGATACACCAACTTGAGACTGAAGATAAAGACAGTATTAAAAGGAAGCAAGAAGAGTTTAGTAACTATTCAAGGAAAAAGTGCTGCACCAAGTGTTTCCAAAAGCGATGTTTTTGGTGGTGGTGGTGGTGATGTGGTAACCTAGCCAGACTATTTGTCCCTGGTAGTATTTTGTCTGCTTGATGTCCCTTGACTATGGCTTACTTTTGAGCTTTTTTCTTCCTTCTTTCCATCAGTTCTTTAAGCTACCTGATATACTTGCAACACACGTCTTTTATCCTTAAGTCAACCGGTCTTCATTCCTTTTCATACAACCTAGAACTTGACTGTTTTAATGAGTGAATTTTTAGCAGTGAGGGCGAAACAAACATGAAGGTCAAGAAAGACTGGGTGCTACTCCACTGTGGATCAATATCACTGAAAGTCAACACTTGAAATCAATTGCACCAGGAATCCTAAGGGTAAGGACAGCCACGTAATTAAAGCCTGGAGACAGCAGGGCTTCTCTAAGGAAAGGAGCAAAAAGGGTAACAAACATAGTCAGACCTGGACCTTGCATGGATACCACGCCCAGAAGAAAACTAGTTGTGGAATATTGGGTTTTGGCGCAGCAGCACAATGTTGTGACAGAAAAAAAATTGGACCCCAATTATGGGGATTCTTTAAGTTATATTACATTCTTAAGATAGAATTCCAACTTGCCATCCAAAATCATGTTGAAGATTACTGAATAGGAAAAATGTTTGTGATATAATTGAAAACCAAATACAGGCTGTGAAGCAATAACACGCAGTATGATTCCAGGCAGACATACCTGGACAGACAGACAGTCCTGGGTTTGTATTCTTGATTTACCTTTTACTATATGAATGCTAATAACTAATTTAATCTACATAAGCTTCACTTTGCTTATGTATAAATGGATATGAGAATAGTACCTACCTCCAAGGGTTGTTGTGAGCATTAAATATGTGAAAGCACTTAGCATAATCTTTATTTCTACTTCTACTTATCCAAAAAATTTAACCATTACCAACTTTATCTTGCATTGATGGTATTTAGGATAACTTTTGTTCTTTTTCCTTGTGTTCTATGTTTTCTACATTAAGAGTATATGGCTGTGTGATTAGATAAGACATCAAAAAGAAGTCATTATTATAAACAGAAACATGGAGAACTTATAGACTTTAGTTGAACACATTGAAAATGATTAAAAGGATGAAAAATGTACCTTGAAAGTTTAGAGGAGAATATTTAGAAGAGAGAACTGAAAAGTAATGACAATAAGCACTGTATGGTATTAAATAGAGAGGTCCCTGCCTGTTCTTTAAGCTAGTGTGATGAAAAGTGGAAATGGGACTTAATTATACCCAGTTAAAATCCTTCCTGTGAAGGTGGAAGAAATTACAGAATAAGAAGTGGTAAAAAATGCAAACTCTGGAATCAGAGGAACATCGTGCAAATTTTGGTTCTGCCACTCACTAATTGTTTGACTTTGATTAAAGATATTTAATTTCACTGAGCCTTGATTTCCTCATCTGTTAGCTGTGGATGAGATAATACACATAAAAATCTAAGTGCAGTTTCTGGCATAAAGTATGGTCTCAGTAAATGTTACTTTCAGTTAATAAACATCCTGTGCACTGAACGAAACAAGATTTGAAGTCAGTAGACAAAGGCTTAGTCTCAGCTCTGCCATATACATGAAGGACATGCCACTCCTCTTCTCGAAGCTGAGTTTCATTATTTGTCATGAAAAAAACCACTATTTGCCCTATCTCCTTCCCAGTGCTTGTATGTGGATCAAATGAGATAAAAATGTGGATATTCTTTGGAAAACATTAAGCAGTTTGCAAATATAAGTGAGTATTATTTGCATCAATTTCTGACTTGTCATATCAGTAAAGTACAGTTGCAGTTTGCACTCAAAATTGTTATCAAATAATATGGCATCCTTTTCTTAGTAATAGGACATGGTTTCATTGAATGGAGTGCTTGAAAAGCATGATTTGTCTTAAGAGGACTTCTCAGTTACTTGGAATCCTATTATATGTAAATGCATTTGTCTTGTTTAAAATTCCCTGATGGTGATTTAGTCATCACAGAAAATTGTTCAACATGACTTATGAAAAGTGATGCCAGATATGTGTTTGGTATATGAATGATAGAGTAAAGACATCCAGCTTTCTATTGTTTTACCATTGACCAATGTTAGATTGATTTAAGGTCTTTTAGAGCCTGGTCTATTGAGCTAAAAAACTATTAAGCAATAACCGGTGTTCCTCAGTAGGAGAGACAGATAGTTTGAATAATTCAGGTGATTTGGAGACCCTAAACTATCCAAATTAGGACTGGTTGTCTCCAATTAATTTAATACATGTTCAGTTCTCCATTTCATTTTGTCTAAAGGAACATTTATTGTTGCAAGATGAATTATTTCCTCAAATTGCATCTAGAAAGCAATTCTTAAGGTTGTCAGACAGCTGGAAGAAGAATACTCTCCAGCATAATTTTCTGCTTATAATGAATAGGTAAGCTGCGAAAAAATCTTATTGTATAATTACCAAAATTATCTAGGAATGTGACCTAGACAATAGAAACGGCCTATTTTCAATTAGTCCAGAAGCACCATAAGAACACAAGAACATTCTTAGCATAAGCCTAGTCTCCAATAATTAGAGACTATATAAAAATGGAAACATTCTGTTATTTCATGAAAATATCTTGGTCAAATGAATAATGCTGCAAAATGTAGTTAATAGTGAGCAATTATTGAAGCAAGATCTAATTATCTTATTTTACAAATAAGAAAAACAAGACATCAAGATTAAGGAACAGATTACAGAGGTGAAGTGAACTGTAGACGTATCTAGAATTTAGCACAGTTCCAAATTCAATTCATTATAAGTGGAGTGACTATTTCCCCACTCTATTTTTAGACCTCAGGACATGCATGAATATATTGAGACAAAAAGGCTAGGGCTTTATTCAGTGAAATTTTTGGCAACGAAGGTCTCCGTGTTCTGGATATCTGAAGATTAATGTTGTTGTATTTGAAAGCTTAATTATTACCTTTTCCAATTTTGATGACTATTTCTAGAGGTTGAAGAGCAATTCCATAACCTCAAATGTCAAGTAATTTTGCTGTACGTAACAAAAAGTTTGAGTATGGAGCTTATTTTAAAATTTGGATCTCCCATGTAGTTTGTAACTGAATGCTTGTAAATACTTTTAGATTTGTGGAATTCAGTCCAGGACACCCACTGCATTTGTACTGGAGATCTCCTCCTTAATCTTGATTGCCCTATTCAGTTGACTATGTTCCTCAAAGGAACTAGTTGGCTTTTATCTCTGTGTTGCAGACAGGAGCGGAAAGCAGTGACTTTAGAAACAAGGATTTTGGCAAAAAAGCAACTGCCTAGGGGTAAAGAAACTCAGGATATTTTAACACACATAGTGTTTTGACAATGGCTCAAATTGTCATGGCACACTGATCTGGAAACATTGCCAAGATCATAGTCTTTCAATAAATTCATGGTAAAACTGGCTCGTCAAACTCTACTTAGTAAGAATAGGTAAATTGCTTCAAGGCTTTTTGTTTGAAGGGATGAATGATAATTATCATTTAAATATCACTTCCTCAGATTTTTACAGTTTTATAGCCAAGGATGATAAACAGCAACAATTAGCACCTCAATGGTGCTCACATGTTCAAAACATTTAGCAGACACTAAGTAGAACCTGGGGATTTGGGATGTGCAGTGTCATTGGGATTGCTATTACTAGACTACATACTACGAGGATTTGTTTCTTGTGATCAGTCCAATAGCTTTTCTTGAATATTTAGCAGCCTGCTCACTTCCTAGGACAGATTGCCATTAATGGCATCGATTAGCGTTGTAACTGGTTTTCTTAGGTTGACAGCCAAAATTGACTCCACGATGCCTACTATCCTATTTCTCCAATGTGCTTTTTTGACAGGACAGCCAACATCCTGGAAATATTGATGAAACCCAAAATGTAAGCAGGGAAGAGAATTTCAAAATTAGAGTTGGTTAAAGGCGCTCTCTTGTCTGCATTTTCTGGAATGCCCATTTCAACCATTTGAT
Source organism: Equus asinus (assembly GCF_041296235.1). Taxonomy (NCBI): domain Eukaryota; kingdom Metazoa; phylum Chordata; class Mammalia; order Perissodactyla; family Equidae; genus Equus; species Equus asinus. The sequence goes on from NC_091820.1 coordinate 92,988,838, forward strand.
TGTTGATCCTTGTTGCAAATTAACTGCCTTTCTTTTATAGATCATAGTATTCATCAAAGAAGACACATTTAAACATGGAAATGAGGCTGAGATGTACTTCCTATTACTAAAGCAACTTCAATTTGAAATTGTGATTCCATTGAACAAAATATTTAGTCAATGCAGTCCTGTCTTCCTTACATGGTGCTACAGAATTGTGACCATTTTATTAGCCATCGTTTAAAATATCACCACCAAATTATTTTCCAGTATTCCAGACATGTCTGAATCTTAAACATTTTCTGGAGTTTCATGATTCTACAGAAGTAAGTTTAAAACTCTGTTGCACAGGAGTGACATCAGCATCATGGCAGAGTGAGTTGTTCCCTTTGTCTCTAAGTTACAACTAAATGGACATCAGTTAACCAACAGAGAAGTCCCTTCACAGCACAACAGGATGGCTGAGAGATCCATGCAGCTGTACATCTGAAGGGGAGTGGACTGGATCCCTGAGAAGCAATGGGATTGGGAGAACAGCCGCCTCCCTCTCCCCAGAGACAGCAATCCAGGACAGAGATCCTCACACAGCAGCTGGCATGACTGTGAGTGGAGGGGGCGGGGGGCAGCTTAGCTAGTGCACAAATGCTTGTGGAGCAGCAGTAGCCCCACCCACGGGAGCACTCACCATGCCATAGTGGCCCTGCCCACATGAACACTCCCTCCCAAGTAGTGGCAGCTCAGCATACATGAAGGTGCTACTCCAGGTGAATGTGGTACAGACTGTGTGAATGCAGAGTGGCCAACTAGCACAATTATGTGCAGATGGGGCGGGAACAGAAAAAAGGCCCCCTGCCCCCTATTGGTGGCAGGGTGATCTGCAACCAGAAGCAATAAGAACCACAGCAGAACCTGTGACCCAGACCTCAGTGGCAGTGAACCCAAAACCAGCTCCACCAGCAGCAAGGTCTGAATACAAGTTCCTGGGGCCCCAGGATGCTGCCAGTGACACTGACATCATGAACCAAGCCCTCTTGCCAGTGGCACAACCAGCACCCAAAGACAATCTGGGAACAGCAGTATATGTGGTGCACAGGACAGCAGCATCTGAGCCTGCAGAGAGCCACTGGAGGAACACGAGACCCAGGTGACCAGAACCAAAGTAACCAAAGCTGTACCTAAATAAGAAAAGGTGATTACTACTGGCAGAGACTAAATTCATCAAACACCATGAATAACTATAGTAACACTGCAGAGCAGAAGGAAAATGACAACTCTCCAGAAACCAAAGTGAAGTTACAAAAGACTACAATCTAACTGAGAAAGAATTCAAAATAGCTATCATAAAGAAACTCAGCAAGTTACAATAAAACTCAGAAGGTTAATTCAATGAACTCAGGAATAAAATTGATGAACAGAAGGAATACTTCACCAAAAAGATTGAAGCTCTAAAAAAAACCAAACAGAAATTCTGGATATGGAGAACACAATTAGTGAGGTAAAAAATAATGTAGAAATCATAAAAAATAGATTAGAAATTGTGGAGCAGAGAATTAGTCACCTTGAAAATAGAAATCTGAAAATGCTTCAGGTGGCAGTAGAAAGACAACTAAGATTTTTAAAAAATGAATAAATTCTTCAAGAAATATCTGATTTAATTAGGAAAAGTAACAAGTATTATAGATATTACAGAAGGAGAAGGACTAGAGACCTTGTTCAAAGTAATAATAGTTAAGAGCTTCCCAAACTTGGGAAAGTGACTGGACATACAAGTACATGAAGGAAATAGAACTTCCAATTACATCAATACAAATAAACCTTCTGCAGGGCACCTAATATTAAAATTTTCAAAAGTCAATGACAAAGAAAAAATATTAAGGGCAGCAAGAGAGAAGAAAATAATCTGCAAAGGAACTCCTATCAGGCTTTCAATGGATTGCTCAGCAGAAACCTTATAGGCTAGGAAAGAGTGGAATGAAATATTCAAAATACTGAAAGACAAAAACTATCAGCCAAGAACACTCTATCCAGTGAAACTATCCTTCGGATATGACAGAAATAGAAGCTTTCTCAGATAAAGAAAACCTGAGGGAGTTTATCTCCACTAGACCACCCCCCCCTTACAAGAAATGATGAAGGTAGCCCTCTTACCTGAAAAAAGAAGGCAAAAGCCTTGAGCAAGGAGATAAATATGCAGATAAAATCTGAAAATTGAAGCTGTCTATCAGAATAAGCTAACAAACACCTTATTATAACATAAAAGATAAAGGGAAAGAAAGCACCAAAAATAACTATAAACATTTCAATTTAGCCATGAACTCACAATGCAAAAAAGAATAATTGGTGACAACACAAACACAGAAGGGGATGAGGACAGTGATGGAACATGCATAGGCTAATGAAGATAAGAGACTATCAGAAAATGGACTATCTCATCTATGAGATCTTTTACACAGATCTCATGGCAACCACAATACAAAAAATCGGTGCAGAGTCACAAGTCATAAAGAGAAAATTAAGAAAACCATCACAGAAAGCCACCAAACTGAAATGGCAGACAGAAATACAAGGGAAAAGAAGCAATGGAAATATAGAATAACTAAAAAACAAGATATAAATGGCATTATTAAGCCCTCATATATCAGTAATCACTCTAAATGTAAATGGACTAAATTCACTAATCAAAAGACACAGATAGGCAAGATGGACTAAAAAACAAGATCCAAAAATATACTGCATCCAGGAAACACATCTCAGCTCTAAAGACAAACATAGCCTCAGAGTAAAGGGATGGAAGATGATACTCCAAGTCAATGGCAAGCAAAATAAAATGAGAGTGGCCATATTTATATCAGACAAAGTACCCTTCAAGATAAAAAATATAATGAAAGATGAAGAGGGGCATAAAAAAGATAATGAGAGTCAAAGAGGGGCATTATATAATGACAAAAGGGACATTCCACCAAGAAGACATAACATTTATTAATATATATGCACCTGACACAGGAATACCAAAGTATATAAAGCAAGTATTAACAGTCCAAAAAGGAGAAATTTACAGCAACACAATAATAGTAAGGGACCTCAATATCCCACTTACATCAACAGGTAGATCATCCAAACAGAGTCAACAAGAAGATAGTGGCCTTAAATGAAACAATAGAACACAAGGACTTAACAGATATATATTTAGAACATTCCATCCAAAAACAGCAGAACATATTTTCTTCTCAAGAGCACGTGGAACATTTTCAAAGATAGGTTCCCATATGTTTGGAAACAAGGCAAGCTTCAATAAATTTAAGAAGATTAAAATCATGTCAAGCATTTTTTCTGACCACAATGCTATAAGACTAGAAATTGTCTACAAGAAACAAGCTGGGAAAGTCACAAATATGTGGAGACTAAACAATATGCTACTGAATAACCATTGGATCAATGAAGAACTCACAGGAGAAATCAAAAAATATTTTGAGACAAATGAAAATGAAAACACAACATACCAACTCTTATGGGATGCAGCAAAAGTGGTAGTAAGAGTTAAATTTACAGCAACAGAGGCCTACCTCAACAAACAAGAAAAATCTGAAATAACTAATTGTAAACTACATGTAAAAGAATTAGAAAAAGAAGAGTAAACCAAGCCCAAAGTCAGTAGAAGAAGGAAAAATCTAAAACTTACAACAGAAATAAATGAAATAGAGACTGAAAAAACAGCAAAAAGGATCAATGAAACTAAAAGCTGATTCTTTCAGAAGAGAAACAAAATTGACAAACCTTTAGCCAGACTCACTAAGAAAAAATAGACTCAAATAAATAAAATCAGAAATGAAAGAGGGGAAATTACAACAGATACCACAGAATTACAAAGAAATACAAGAGAATACCATGGAAAGCTACACACCAACAAATTGGATAACCTAGAAGAAGTTGACAAATTCTTAGAACCAAACAACCTTTCAAAACTGAATCAAGACAAAATAGAGAATCTGAATAGGCCAATCACAAGTAAAGAGATTGAAACAGTAATCAAAAACCAAAAACAAAGTTCAGGACCAGATGGCTTCCCTCATAAATTCTACGAAACCTTCAAAGGAGATTTAATACCTATCTTTCTCAAAATATTCCAAAATGTTGAAGAAGATAGGATGCTACTTAACTCATTCTATGAGGCCAACATTACCCCGCTACTAAAACCAGACAAGGACATTAGAAAGAAGGAAAATTACAGGTCAATATCGCTGATGAACATAGATGCAAAAATCCTCAATAAAATATTAGCAAATCAAATTCAACAATACATTAAAAGGATCATAAACCATGATCAAGTAGTATTTATTTCATGGATGCAGGGATGGTTTGACAACTGCAACTCAATCAGTGATACACCACATTAACAAAATGAGGAATAAAGATTACATAGTCATCTCAATATATGCAGAGAAAGCATTTGACAAGATCCAACATCCATTTATGATAAAAACTCTGAATAAAATGGGTATAGAAGGTACCTCAACATAATAAAGGCCATATATGACAAACCCACAGCCAGCATCATACTTAACAGTGAAAAACTGAAAGCCAGTCCTCTGAGAACAGGAACAAGGTAAGAGTGCCCACTTTCACCACTCTTATTCAACATAGCAATGGAAGTTTTAGCCAGTGCAATTAGGCAATAAAAAGAAATAAAAGACATCCAAATTGGAAAGGAAGACATAAACCTCTCACTGTTTGTGGATGATGACTCTCTAAATAGAAAACCCTAAAGAATTCATCAGAAAACTATTACAGATTATCAACAACAACAAAGTTACAGGGTACAAAATCAACATGCAAAAATAAGTTGCATTTCTATACACTAATAGTAACGTAGCAGAAAGAGAACTCAAGAATATGATCTTACTTACAATAGCAAACGAAAGAATAAAATACCTAGGAATAAATTTAACCAAGGAAGTTAAAGACCTATACACTGAAAACTATAAGACAGAAATCGAAAGAAAGAAATTTATTTCTTTCTTATTAAATGTTATTTAATCTTTCAGGTTTATCAAAAGAAATCAAAGACGACATAAAGAAATGGAAAGAAATTCCATGCTCGTGGATTGGAAGAATAAACATAGTTAAAATGTCCATATTACATAAAGCAATCTACAGATTCAATGCTACCCCAATCAGAATCCCAGTGATGTTCTTCACAGAAATAGAACGAAGAATCCTAAAATCCTGAAATTTATATGGAAGAAAAAAAGACCCTGAATAACCAAAGCAATCCTCAGAAAAAAGAACAAAGCTGGAGGTATTACAATCTCTGACTTCAAATATGCTACAAAGCTATAATAATCAAAATAGCATGGCACTGGAAGAAAAACAGAAACATGGACCATGGAATAGAATTGAGAGCCCAGAAATAAAACCGTACATCTGTAGTCAGTAATCTTCGACAAAGGAGCCAAGATCATACAATGGAGAAAGGACGATCTTTTCAATAAATGGTGTTAGGAAAACTGGACAGCCACTCACAAAAGAATGAAAGTCAACCATTATCTTATACAACACACAAAAACTACCTAAAAATGAATTAAAGACTTGAATAAAAGATCTGAAACCTTAGAACTCCTAGAAGAAAATACTGGCAGTGCACTCTTTGACACTGGTCTTAGCAGTATCTTTTTGAATACCATGTCTGCTCAGGCAAGAGAAACAAAAGAAAAAAAATAAACAAATGGTACTATGTCAGACTCAAAAACTTCTACCAGGCAAAGAAAAAGATGAACAACACAAAAAAACAACCCACCAACTGGGAGGAAATATTTTCAAATAGTGTATCTGAGAAGAGGTTAATTTCCAAAATATATAAAGAACTCATACAACTCAACAACAAAAAACAAACAACCCAATCAAAATATGGGAAGAGGATATGAAATATCCAAAATATGGGCAGACATTTATCCAAAGAAGATATAAAGATGGCCAAAAAGCACATGAAAAGATTTTCAACATCACTAATTATTAGGGAAGTGCAAATCCAAACTACAATGAGATATCACCTTACAATCATCAGAATGGCTATAATTAAGAAGACAGAAAATAACAAATGTTGGAGAGGATGTGGAGAAGAGGGAACTCTTATACACTGTTGGTGGGAATGCAAACTAGTGCAGCCATTATGGAAAACAGTATGGACATTTCTCAAAAAATTAAAAATAGAAATACCATATGATCCAGCTAGCCCACTACTGGATGTTTTTCCAAAGAACAGGAAATCAACAATTCAAAGAGATTATGCATCCCTATGTTCACCTCAGCATTATTCACAATAACCAAGACGTGTAAGCAACCCAAATGCCCATCAATTGATGAATGGATAAAGAAGAAGTGGTATATATATTCAATAGAATACTACTCAGCCATAAAACAAGACAAAATCATGCCATTTGTGACAACATGGATGGACCTTTAGGGTATCATGCTAAGTGTAATAAGCCAGACAGAGAAAGACAAACATCATATCATTTAATTAATATGTGGAAGATAAATAAACACATGGATAAGGAGAATAGATTTGTGGTTACCAGAGGGGAATGGGGTGTTGGGAGAGTCAAAGGGGTAAAGGGGCACATATGTATGGTGACAGTTAAAAACTACATTAGTGGTGGTGAACACAATGCAGTCTATATAGAAACTGATATGTAATATGTACACATGAAATTTACACAGTTATAAGCCAATATGACCTCAATAAAATAATTAAAAAATAAAAATAAATACTATACAAAAAAAAACCCTATTGCAATTCATTTCTACAATTAATCGTTTATGCTCAACTTTTCCCTCAAAACTTATGATCCTTTTCGAACAAATTTTAAGGCTGTTTTATTACTACTGCAATAGCAACAATGCTACAAGACATCCATGCCGAACTTTTTTGATGTAGTTGGATTAAAGTACCCGGCTTGGGACAAGCCACTCAAAATAAATGCAGAAACTAAGGTGCATCAACCAAATACTGCCACTATCATAGGCTAAATTAAAATACTGTAGAACAATAAAATAGACACAATAATATGCAACTAAGAGAAATATTGTGAAGATCAAATGAAATAACATTTTGGTGGGAACAAAGTTAATACAGGTTAGTTAGCTTCCTTTTTAATTTTGTATCCTATATCCTTCTGAAAAGAACGCCCTTCTTACTTCCCCAGGTTCTAATGTGTTGGAGGTATGGGTGGAGAAGGAAAGAAAACTAGCGTGGCATATTTTAAAAATACATTGTTATAATGTCATGTAAGTGTAGTATAAAATTGTTTCAAGAAAATGTGACAACTTTTTTTTTTTTGAGGAAGATTAGCCCTGAGCTAACATCTGCTGCCAATCCTCCTCTTTTTGCTGAGGGAGACTGACCCTGAGCTAACGTCCATGTCCTTCTTCCTGTACTTTATATGTGGGACACCTGCCACAGTGTGGCTTGCCAAGTAGTGCATAGGTCTGCACCCAGAGGCCAAACCAGTGAACCCCAGGCCGCAGAAGTAGAACTTGTGAACTTAACTGCTGCACCACCAGGCTGGCCCGAAAATGTGACAACTTTAGCAAAGAAAAGCAATACACGGACTTTTGTTTGTTTTTAGTAGATGGATTTTAGGTTAGTGCTAATCACTTTACTTAGATAACCTCATTTAATTTTTACACAAACATGCCGAGATAAGCACTGTTACTATATCCATTGTACAGAGGTGAAAATGAGGCTCAGAGACTATGCAATTTGCCTAGAGTTGCACCACTGGGAATTTGAACCCAGTTCTCTTTGATTCCACAGCATACACTCATAACTGCCACACATACTGCTTCTTAATAAAAAGGAAATGGGTTCATTTAATAAGAAAAATCACGTTATAATTTTGCTAAAATTAATAACTCTGATAAAAAAATAAAATGCCTCAAAGATTGATTTGCAGATTGGAACTGGGGTTATTTCAGCATTAAGGAGAGAAGGTTTATGTGCAAGAGATGATAGCCATCTTTAGATATGTGTTAGTCTATTCCAAGGGAAAGGGAAAATTACTTTGGGTGTTTTCTTCACTAGATTGCTTGAGACCTACTAGAACCAAAGGATGGAAATTCTAGTGATGCAGCTATTGGCTAAGTGCAGGAAAAAAACAAACAAATACATAACACTTTCCAACTAACAAGGCTGCTCAAGATGTCAAAGCTGAAGGAGAGACAACAAGACTGTATCAGAGATGTTAGAAGTAATTTGGGTCACCTTCTCTTTTAATGGAAGAGAGATCTGAAAATCCCTCCAATCTTTGAATTTTATGATCTCCAGATTTACTGACAGAATTTTGGGCTTCATGCTAAAGGGGAGGAAGAAATATTCTTCTACCCTTCGAGGTCCTTATGGCTGGTCTAAGAATTAAATTGACATGAAACAGAATAGGAGAAAATCAAACAAGTTTTTATAAAATGTATACATGGGAGAAACATAGGAAAATTGAATAACAGCAAAATGGCCAAAGCTACCACCTTAAATACCATCTTCAGCTAAAGACAAAAAGAGCATGTTGGAGGTAGTGGTTTGGGACTTCAAAGGGGAGAAAGGAAATTCACATGGAGATGTTTTGAAAAGCAAATGTTTGGTAAACAAATCTTTGCCATGGCTTGCAGAGACAATGGGACATGGAGAGGGCTTTGAGCAAATGGGCATTGTTAGGTTCCACCCTGTCTACCATACCTAGCTCATATTACACTAGAGTTATCTATGGTGATAGCTCCTTCCTGGAACTGGCCCTCTATCTTAAACCCTTTTAGGCAGTTAGAAGGAAGGTCAAAGTTTCTTCTTGAGTCTTTTGTTCTCGAAAATAATCAAGCCAAAGAGACACATTTTGGGGTGGCAAATTCCAATCCCCCTACAATGTCAATGGTTCCTTAGACAAAAAAGTTGCCAATAAAATAGTTATTCCTGTTTTTAAGTGAAAGGATATTATCATAACAAAACTAGATGATCAAAATTTGGGAAATAATTTGTATCATAATTTTATAGCAATTTATAAAGAGTACTGCTTGTGGTATACTTTACCCTATTAAATTGTCTTAAGGGTTCCCCTAATCACAAATTTCCTCCATGAAGTGTATGTTCTGGAGGGTATCTGACACACACATTCAATAAGGGATGTAGCTTTGAGGAGAAAGAGTGACAATGTTTAAAAGCTCATTTCTCTCTAGTGTATTCTTACTCTTTGTAAAATTTTCTTTTATTTTTGTTCTTCTGTGCCAAGTGTTTGGTGCGGTAGGATAAGCCTGGTGTTGTCCAGAAGTCCTGCCCCCTGTTCTTAGCATAGCAGGACCGGAAGTGAAGTCTAAGGACAAACATGTGGGGAATGAGATTCTTAGGTCTGCTAGGCTTGAGGCCCTTCTCCGTAATACTCTTTCTTTACTTTTACTTTTCCAAAGTATTTTCAACCATCAGAATACTAAGATCCAAGATGCCAAGGTTAAGCTCCATTCCTTGCTTTACTAAAACTAGAGTGAAAAATGTATCCTTTAACTTAGTTAATAGTAGTTTACCAATGTCAGTAGTTTTGACCAAAGTACCATAGAAATACAAAATATTAGCTATGAGGGAAACTGCATGTAGGATATAAGAGGACTCTTTCTACTATCTTCACATCTTGTTTGTAAATCTACAATTATTCCAAGATAAGATGTTTATTTAAAAAAATGGATCCTTTTACACCTCATATATAGTCCAGCTCAGTTTATTAGGGTAGGCAACCATGTAGGAATTTGGGGTGTGAGTCTCAACTAGGACTCAAGCACTTTCTTGTGCACACCTTAAGGATAAGGATGTGATGTTAGGTGGGAAATTCTGGATAGTTAAATAATTCAACATTATATCCATTCCTTTTTCCATCAAGGACACAATTGACACTCAATACACCTTTTCTCTTTGATTATTGAAAACACACACTACACAAGTATTTTTTCCCTTGGACCAAGGTGGTTGGGGTAGAAAGATGAGGGGTAAGGAATAAAGACTGAGATATACCCGTTTTACATCTGCATCCCAATAAAACCAACATGTCCTGAGTGTTTAATCTGATTGCCCTCATGCTGGTTCTGAAAGAAATTTGAAATCCTAGAATGCTCTGAGAGCTCAAAGTATTTGTCAGCAACTTAGACCTTTCAGCCTTCACCATCAATTATGCTGGGTATCTCAGCTGACTCAGACAAATTTTGATTAAAAGTAAAATAGGGCAGCTTTAGAAAAGTTACTAGGCTTGTACATATTCAAATCTGTATAATAAGTCATTCTCATTATCACCCTCTATGAATAGGTTTAGCTGCTCTTCTTCAAGTATACCAGCATTACGATGAAATGCTGCTATTAGGCTTGTATGAAAGACTCAAATACTAAAAAGCACACCTTTTGTTAAGAGGAAACAACTCATCTATTCAGGCTAAAGATGTACCCACAAAGGAGGTCAAGAAAATCCCCAGGTTGCCAAAGTGTTTTCAGGGATGACAGGCTCCCTCTAGCTCACCAGAAAATGTGCAACTTTTCTCACAGGTAAATGCCTTCTAAACATGCTAACTTCAAGTCTTAAAAGAGCAATTAAAAGAGCAAGAAGTATAAAAGAAAAAGGTAGGGAGGTGGTTACTTTAGCAGAGTTGAAATCTGAAAAGAGCATTCTTTTTGACCAGTGGACAGGTTCCAAAAGGGTGTGTGATTGGGAAATAAGCTATCGACCTATATTCTCTTGTATTGCTGGGATGGACTCCCAGGCAGATGAAAACATTAAAGGGACTGGCTCCAACAACTACGTAGATATTTTTCTCTACTTTATGGGAAAGGCCCTGGCAGAATGCAGTCCACAGGGCTTCTTATAGTGTTCCATAATCAACTCTGTTTCTTGAGCAGATAGGTAATTTTTTATGCTGCTGCCAAAATGATTGATAACTTGCTTGTGGAGTAAGGGGAGGGTGAGCAGACATAGAGGCTGCACTACGCTGATACTATAGATGGTTTGTGTAGATGTAGAAGGAAAACAAAATTGAGAGTGTGCAATTTACCAATAAAACAAATGAATTGATAGACATTTTAAGGCTGGTTCCAAGAAGGGAGAATGGAAATAGGATGGCTATAAAATTCTTATCTAAGCATATTATAGGATTTGTTAGAAAGGTACCTTATAAGCAAAAAGAATAAAATGATTATTTACAAAGCCAGTCATTTGGGCCATAGCAGAGACAAGCAAGCAAAGAACATTCAATAAATTCTGATTCTGAAAAGCAAATGTATCAAGATCTATGTAATTTTCATGTAACTTATAAAACTGGTGTTTATTCAGAGATGCCCTACCTGAGCAAATACTTAAACAAACATCAAACCCTTTGACCAGGAAATTCTGTTACTAGGTATCCATCCTACAGAAATATCTGCAAGTGCACACAAAAGATGCGTGCATAAGGATGATCATTGCCAGACTGTCCATAATAGCAAAAAGATAGAAAATATCTGAATGTCCATGAACAAAGAAATGTTTAAATATATTATAGATGCTATGGTTTGAATGTTTGTGTCCCTCCAAAATTCATAGGTTGAAACCCTAAACACCACGTTGATAGTATTAGGAGGTGATTAGATTGTGAGGGCAGAGCCCTCAGGATTGGGATTAATGCCCTTATAAAGGAGGTTTCAGAGAGCTAATTTATTGCTTCTGCCATGTGAGGACACAGTGAAAAGATGGTCACCTATGAACTGGAAGCAAGCCTTCCCCAGACAATGAATCTTCCAGGCGCCTTGATCTTGGACTTCCCAGCCTCTGGAACTATGAGAAATAAATTTCTGTTATTTATAATCTCCCCAGTTTATGGGATTTTATTATAGCGGCCCAAATGGACTAAGACAATAGGCAACCATTACTATAGTATACATCATAGCTCTTTAAAAAAATAAAGCACCAACATGGAAAGATTGCTAATATATTGTATAATGATGAAAGCAAGTGACAGTACAACATATTTAGCATAGTGCCATTTATGTAGTAAAATACACTAAATTTTATGTTTATATAAGTATGTAATATCAGGTAACGTCCATGGAGCATTTTTGAGGGGAAGATTAGCACATGGTATAGTAGTCAAGAACGTGAGTTCTGGAGAATGGTGGTTACCAGGGGTGGGGAGGTGGGGGAAAAGGGAAGACATTGGTCAAAAAGTATGAAATTGCAGTTATGGAGGATGAATAAATCTAGAGATCTAATGTACTGCACGATCACTATAGTTAATGATACTGTATTTAATAGTGGACATTTGCTAAAAGAATAGATTTCAAGTGCTCTCATCACAAAAGAAAAAATGGTATCTATGTGAGGAGAAGATATGTTAATTAGCTTGACTATAGTAATACATATACATGCACTATGTATATGTATGCCAAATTGTTATGTTGTATACTTTGAATATATATATTCTTTATTAAAAAAAAAAGAATATGAACTCTGGAGCCAGACTGCCTGGGCTTCATAAACTAATCCTTTTACTAGCAATGTCACCTTGGGCAAGTTACTTAACCCCTTTGTGTGTGAGTTTCTTCATCTAAAAAATGCAGACGATTGTGATGGTTAAATAGATTAATGCATGGAAAGTGCTTGGCACATATTAAGTGCTAAATAAATGTTAGCTACTATTGTTTTATGGACTACACACTGTGTTAAGTGCCTTACATGCGCTTATCTTCATAGCTACTCCATGAAGTAGATATTAGTGTTATCCTCATTTTGCAGAGGAAGCCATTGAAAGAGTAAAGTGAACCAAGTTGTCAAAGCCCACATAGTTGGAAAACCTTGGAGATTATATTTAAACCCGAGTATCTGATTTCAATAGTTGCGCTCTTAATAGTTGTGTTTATAACCATTACTCTATACTGCCTCTCTTTACATGCATACACACACACACTTAGACACACACCCACAGGTCTAGAAAAGTATCCGGCAGCTGTTAACTTTGGATGGGTGTTGGAGTAGTGCTGAAAGGAGACTATTGTTTTCTGCTCAATATACTCACATAGTCTTGTGAGAGCTATTCAAGTTTTGCATGTCTAACTTAAATAATAAAGCATCAAAGTATCATAGTCAATAAATATAATGTATTCAATGTAGTAGACTTGGAATACAGATTTAACAATTTCTATTTATTGAAAGACACTACCAAAAGAGTGAAATGGCAAGGCACAGAATAGTAGAAGATATTTGTAATACATGAAACTGATAAAGACTAGTATCCAAAAAAATGTAAAGAACTCCTACAAATCAGTAGGAATGAGAAAGGAAAATCAAGAAAATGTTTGAAACGGAACTTTAGAAAGAAGAGATGCCAATGGCTAATAAGCATACGGAAATGCAAATTAAAATCATAATGAGATACACATTGAGAACATCAGCAAAACGAAAGTTTCAGAGAACAAAAGAATCAGAGAATGAAAGTTGTGCTTGGTTTTCTAGAACGTGTTTATTGGCAAGTGGGAGAGTCACAGTCTTCCAAATTGTTTTTTGGAAAGCAAAGTGGCAGTGCTTTAAAATGGAGGACTCTTGCAGCTGCTCCGTAGGCTCACCGAGTCCACGATCTGGGGTATTCAAACCTACTTACCTGAAGGAGAGATCACTGAGCAGGTCAAATGAAGGCAATGGATATTTACTTATTTAATAAGTTCATTCCTTTGCACATATTCAGCTAAAAGCTTTCACTCATCTGCCATCAGTTTCGATGGAGGACTCTAAAAACGAATTGAATGGCATTATTTATGTGAGCATAATAATTCAGGTAAATGTACACAGAATTGGTCCATCATTTCTTGGATAAAAAGTAGATCATCATTACTCCACGGTAATATTTTACAGCCCACTTGAAGGACACGAAGATCTAGATAGTTCTGGTCAGCTTATGACTTCTGTTTGGCCATTAAATTGCACTTCAAAGTCTCCTCTTTCCCATTGACAGAATGTGTGAGAAGAGTCTTCCTTCACGCTTGCATAACCTTTGCCATCAAAGCACTTTACCAGCTTTTATTCTATCACTTCATCTATTTCTGACGTTTGCCATGTCTTTTTCTGTAGTGAGAGCACAGCTTATAACTAATGTCCCTGAAATCCCGTGAGTACAGAATGCCTGCTAATAAAAAGGAAATTCTGATATTTCATAACTCCCTGACACAGTGACTACCAGAAAGCGAAAGCTGGGAGAAATGCTGAATGTTAAGACCCTCTCAGGCTGAAGATTTTAGTGCAAAGAGCCACAGGTAAGTATCAGGAGACATGAATTCTATGTGTCCATCTCCTGCTCTTACTAGATGCGATCTCTTGGACAGGCCACTAAAACTCTCTGATCTTCCATTGCTCAGTCAGGAAAATAGAAATCATATCAAGAAGCATGGTGCCGACTTAGATTTTCCAATATAAAAAAATCACAGATTGGACTGGATTAGACTAGAAATCATAACAAGGACTAGATATGTTTAAAATTATTTTTAAAATTCAATATTAGTTAAGGTTTCTTGACATGAATATATTGGCTAGCTGAGAAGGGGACTATTGCCTTCTCAAAAGTTCTATAGAAGAAAAAGGGGTGATTTCAAAGCTTAATGAAGAGGAACATGCATTCTACTTTATACAATAAGATGCTAAGTTCGATCTCTAAAATCTCAATTCTGCCTCTGCAACTAGGAAGCTTTGTGTCCTTGGGCAAGTTACTCAGCTTCTAAATGAAAAGATCATTTTAGACGATTATTAAGCTCCCTTCCAGAGTTTCTCAAAATCTCAAAGATTTTGATTTAAAAGGATGATGATATTGCCTCCAATTGACACAGTCTCTTTGATAAACTCACGTGGATTTTTTTAAGGAGATAGTGTCTGGTAATAGTTACAGCTTGAAGGTCTACGTATGAATTTCACATATCCATTAGGAGCCATAGCAGCAAACCGATCTTGATTGGAATGACTGTGTTGTTTTAGGAGCATCATTCAGATAAAGCCACTTTAAAATGCAAGTACTTATACCATGCTAAGAAGATATTCAAAAGATTAGTAGAAAGAACGTTTATTTGGATACTTTATTTGAAATCAATAACTCCGTAGGTGAAGTAAAGGGCTGAGGGATTGAAAATGGAAGAAGCTACCTTTTGGCCATGGGCTCCCAGCTTGAATGTAGCCAAGACGAATAGTGACTCAGAGCTATTGCCATCTGTTAGCTCCTTTGTGGCCTATGAACAGAGTTATGCGTCTCATTCCAAACCCAGATAGTTAAAAGTCCATCTTGCAAACAATGTCAATACGGTTGGCACAAAATGACACCCTTTTTGGCAGAAGGAGTCTCAAGGATCAGGTGTACACGTATTCAACTTTTTGCTTTCCTTCTGTAAGATTTACCCACAGACTAAGGCAAAATACCACCCGATCTAGTGTTCTTCATGCTTAGGGCACACTTAAGAACTCCATTCTTGTTGTAGAATTTTTTCATCAGTAATATTTTTTCTAACTAAAACAATATTTCTAAAGGATGCCAAAAGTGAACGAAGTAGAAGTCAAGAGAAATGGCGATAACATAAAATGGATGCCCATGGTGGAGGCATTTAATTAGCTGATCGGATCCAGCTCACATCTTGGCAATTGCAAAGAGGTTATACTTTACTTATAAGCAACAAAAATATTCCTTAAATTTTGTATAACACTAAATTTTTTTCTAAATTATATTATATTTTAAATGATGAGATATGTTGACTGCTTAAGTTAAATTTAGAATGATTCCTTTTGTAAAGGTAATAACTTTGAAAGGTGATAACCCCTGGTTTTTCTGTTTTGTTAGTTCATATTTTTATGCATAATTTTCATAAAGTGAGGCACAAAGGAAACCAATACTGAAATATAAAAATTATATATATGTATATATTTTTTTTGAGGAAGAATAGCCCTGAGCTAACATCTGCTGCCAATCATCCTCTTTTTGCTGAGAAAGACTGGCCCTGAGCTAACATCTGTGCCCATCTTCCTCTACTTTATATGTGGGACGCCTACCACAGCATGGCTTGCCAAGTGGTGCCATGTCCGAAGCCGAGATCCAAACTGGTGAACCCCCCACCATCGAAGCAGAACATGCGCACTTAACCGCTGAGCCACTGGGCTGGCCCCCCCAAAAATCTTTTTAATGTGTTTCACACTTACATTTGCTGTAAGTAAATTCTTAATTAGTTTCACTGTGCCTGGTTGTTGTCCAATCCCTTTAGACCTCCTATACCACCTTTTCATTGTGGTGATTAGAGAGGCAGAGGCTAGAGCCAGGAAAAAGCAGAGAAGAAAATAATAGAAGAGCAATATTTTTGGTTAAAAATTTTAAAATGCTCTTCATATCAACCAACAATTGCTTCCCCATTTTCCAGATTAATGGGAAGACAAATAAGGGAAGATTAAGAAGATTGCCAGTTGATTAACAGAATTCTCAATAAACACCAGAGAAAGAAGAAAAAAGAAAAGAACAAAATTTCATTTGATAAAGGATCCTGAAACATCAAGAAGATTAATCATATGATGAGGACGAGAATCCAAATGCCATATATATTTTAAACTAAATTTATTTTCACATTACAATTCCTACCAAATTCTGAATATTGGTTTATATTGAACCATGGGACAAAAATATAAAATAAAAGTAAATGGGATTACGGCAGCTAATTTACAGAATATTCTTTTATAAACTACTTTTGTTTCTTATATTGAAGTTTGCCTATGATGCCTTATACTTGAGTTTTCAGAGATATGCGTGATAAATATTATCAAATGATTACCTAAAATTTGCAATACCTTTCTAGAAATTGTATTAGTCATATTTCACATAATTTGCTTTTCACTGAATGTCCTTTTAAACTGTAATTTCCATTTAAAAAAATAAGCATATAGTTTTGAAAGAAGAAAAATAAAAGCTTCAAACTTCTAAAATGCAACGAAAACAAAATGTGATGAATCTATGTGAAGGAAGGAAAAACCTCTACCAGGGAACACGAGTAGAAGCCTCTTAGAGTATCTGAAGATGCACACCTTTCTCGGATGAGAAGACTCAATCCCTTATTGTTGTTAATTCTCCCCAGGTTGATTTTAATATTTAAAACAATCCTAATCAGATCTAATCTTACTTTCTAGAACTTTATAAAGTTATCATAATTAAATATTTATGTTTAAGAATCGTATATGTATATAATTTTATATAAGTGAGATGGGATCATAATATATAACATTTATGTTTCTTTAGAGCAGTAGTCTACCACTTTTTGTTGGGGTTTTTTTGGCTTTTAGCTTACCTCTCCTTGTTCTCTCTCCCCATCTCTGCCTAAATGATATCCTCCATAAATCATGTTAAAAACATATTGCTATGCATAATTCCATATTTTTCATACTTATATACACATATATAAATACATACAATTATGAAGGGGTTTGAATATTGTTATACAAAAATATTGTACCATATATTCTTTCTGCATCTTTACTTTTTCATTAAACTATATGTCATGGCAATCTCTCCAAGTAAACAGGTATAGCTGTAATTTATTATTTTTAATGGCCACATAAGGTTCCATGGTGTTGACAGACCATAAGTATATTCAATCATTCCCTTTTTGGTAGGTGTTCAAATTGTTTCCAGGTTCATTGCACTACAAATATTGGTCTAATAAATGTTCCATGACATATATCCTTATTGCTGCCTCTCTTTGTAAGGAATAGAATCCTAGAATGGGGTTACTTTGCTAAAGTTAAAATGCATTTTAATTGTAATAGATGTCAACAGATCGTCTTTTCAAATGTTTGTTAACAACGAATGTCTCTTCTTTCAACCTTTGAGAGTACCTCTATGTTCACATCCATGCTAATAATATGTGTCATTGCATTTTATTTTATTGTTTTATTTTATTTTATTGCCTGTTGGATGGGTAGAAAGTCAATCTCTTTGTAACTTTAACTTGCATTTCCCTGGCTGCTAGTGAATTTGAACAACTTTGTATGATACTGACCATTTGGATTTGATATTCTGGGAATTGCTTATTCATATTTTTTGTCCATTTTTCTGATATTTTTCTTTTTCTTGTCAATTTAAAAAGTGTTTGAAGTATAGCTATTTATCCGCTTGTATTGCACATACGTATAGGCTTTTTACTTAGATCTAATATGACTTTATATGTGTGTTTTTTGTACAAATATTTTCAGTCACATACAGTTAAACATATCTACACTTTCTTTTGTAGCTTCCAGATTTCCTTTCTTGGTTAAAGTTTCGTCTACCCCTAGATATACCAGTAGGCAAGTAGATTCAATTCTGAGATCTACTGTTTTACATGTAAGCCTTAAATAATTCTGGAAATTGTTTTTATATGGTATAAGGAAGTCAACAAACCTTATTTTATTTCAAAAATAATTAACAAGTTGTCTCTGAATCTAGAATCCTTTATTAGTATAACTGCCTTTTTTCAACAAATTTGAAATACCACTTTGTCACATATTAAATTTTCTGGGCAATGGGATCTATATCTGTGTTCCATTGATGTTTTTGTTTATTTCTATACTAATACTATATTTATTTTATTTGAGTGGCTTTAAAGAACATTCTGATAACTGCTAAAGAAAGTCTTCTCTCACATTTCTTCATTTTCATGCTTTTTTATGTTATTCTTAAGTATTTATGCTTACACATAAATATTAAGAACATGTATCTAGTTATAGAAAATTTTAGTGGGATTATAATCCAAATTATATTCATTTTGTATATCAAGATTTTGAGAATTAATACTTCGAGAATATTAAATATTCCAATCCAAAATAATCTTTCTTTCAAATTTATGTTTTTGTGTTCTTTTATCTAATCTGTATTGAGATAAAATTCACGTCATGTGAAATCCATTTTAGCTATTCGAAAGCACGCAATTCAGTGGTTTTTACTATATTCCCGCTACTGTACAAACATCACCACTATCTAATTCCAGAACATTTTATCACCCCAAAAAGAAATGCCATATCCATAATTCCCTCCTCCCACCATCCCTGACAATCACTATTTGCTGTCTCTATGGATTTGCCTATTTTGGACATTTTATATAAAATAGCATCATATATAATGCAACATTTTGTGTCTGGCTTCTTTGACTAAGATAATGTTTTCAAGGTTCATCTATGTGTAGTATGTGTTAGTAATTTATTCCTTTTATGGCTGAACAGCATTTTATTGTATGGATATAGCACATTTTGTTTACCTGTTTATTAGTTAATGGAGGTTTGGGTTGTTTACACATTTTAGCTATTTTGAATAATATGACTATGAAAATTTGTGTACAAGTTTGTTTGTGAACCTATGTTTTCAATTCTCTTCGAGATACATATATACGTACACGGGGAATTGCTAGGTCATATGGTAATACTATGTGTGTCTTTTTGTGGAACCACGAAAAGGTTTTCTACAGCAGCTACCCCATTTCACATACCCACCAACAATTTAAGAGGGTTTCAATATCTCCACATACTTGCCAGTACTTATTATTTTCCTCTTGTTTTTCATTATTATAGCCATTCTAGTGGGTGTAAAGTGGTATCCTGTGGTTTTGATTTGTATTTCCCTAATGACTAAAGATGTGAAGCATCCTTTAGTGTGCTTAATGATCATTGGTAAGTTTTCTGTGGAGAAATGTCTATTTAAATTCTTTGCCCATTTTTTAATTGGCTTATTTGCCTTTATATAGTTGAGTTGTATTATTTATATATTGTGGATACTAGACCATTATCAGATATGTGATTTACAAATATTTCCTCCTATTCTGTGAGCTGTCTTTTCATTTTCTTGATAGTATCCTTTGATGCACAAAAGTTTTTAATTTTGATGAAGTCCAACTTTATCTATTTTTTTTCTTTTGTTGCTTGTGTTTTTGGTATTGTATCCAATCCAAGGAAACAGATTTACTCATAAATTTTCTTCAAAGAGTTTTATAATTTTAGCTCTTAGATTTAGGTTTTTGATCCATTTTGAGTTAAGCTGCTATATATGGTGTAAGACAGCGGTCCACCTTCATTCTTTTGCGTATGGATATCCAGTTGATTCAACACCATTAGTTGAAAACACTACAATTTCTCCATTGAATGACCTTGCACTCGGCTGAAAATTAATTGGCCATAGATATATGGATGTTTTTCTGGACTCTGAATTCTATTCCTTTGGTCTGTGTCTGTCCTTATCACAGTAACACACTGTCATGATTACTGTAGCTTTGGGGTAAGTTTTAAAATTGGGAAGAATGAGTCCTCCAACTATGTTTCCTTTCTCAAGATTGTTCTGGCTATTCTAGATCCCTTGTATAATAATAACAACATTATTCAATATTTAATATAGAAAAATAAAGGAATGAACATAGAAAATATAGCTCTGGGGAAAAAATGAATAACCAGTGTAAATCTCCTATATAAGATATTGAAATTATTATATAACTACAATAATTTAAGCAATGTGTTACTGGTTTCAGAGCAGATCAGAAAGTTCAAAAGCAAATTTACATATAACCAAATTTAATATATGATAAAAGTATCATTTCAAATTAATGAACAAAGGATTTGCTACTTAATTATTGGGAGAATTGACAAGCCATATAAAAACTTGAAGCTCAATATATACCTCATTCTTTAAATTTAAAAAACCCCACATGAATCAAAGACTAAATGTAAACATTAAATTATGTAAGTACAAAAAGAGGAATATGCTTATAATTTTGAAGTAGGAAAGGTTTTTCTAAATTAGAAACAGAATTTTCAATTGATAAATAGAAATAACTATTGGAATGAGTTCTAATTTAAATCTTTAGTAAAAAATAAAAAACAATAAGTGAGCAAATATAAAATAAAATCACAAACCTGGAAAAATTGGTTGCAACATCTAGGATACAAGATTGATGGTACAGTTATATAAACAACTTTTATAAACCAATGAGTGAAATAGAATGCCTCAATAGAACAATATATTAAATACATATATAGGCAATTCACAGAATCAGAAATACAAAAGTTCAGCAAACACTTTCAAAATATCTACCCTTACTAATACCCAAATAAACACATAATAATGAAGAATAGAAGATTATTACTTTTTTTTTTTGAGGAAGATTAGCCCTGAGCTAACATCTGCCACCAATCCTCCTCTTTTTGCTGAGGAAGACTGGCCCTGAGCTAACATCCATGCCAATATTTCTCTACTTTATATGTGGCATGCCTGACACAGCATGGCTTGACAAAGAGCACATAGGTCCACACCCAGGATCCGAACCGGCGAAGCCGGGGCCGCTGAAGCAGAACGTGTGACCCAAAAATATGAGATTATTTTTGACCAAACATTTTGATAAAGGCAAAAAATAATGAATTATAATCATGTATTGTTAAAAGAAATGTAAGTTGATGCAATCTTTTCTGCAGGACAATTTTTCAATATGTATTAAAATTTTAAAAAATACATAATTCTAGTAAGTTATCATGCTATATGGTAATAAGAGTCTTCCACACAAATAAGCACTACCACAATTTCAAGAAGATAAGAGATTTTAAAATTTCTTATTTTCATATAATCCTGGAAAAGCATCCTAATGGCAGAGTGAAAAGAAAGTCTGGGGATCCAGTCAGCTGTAAACTAGAACACTGTCCCTGCCAGACACCTACCTTGCAGAATTAACAGAATCCAGTGAGATAATGACTTTAGCATACTCTACTGGATTGAATAGTGTCCTCTCAAAATTCAAAATTTATATCCACATAGACCTGTGAATGTAACCTTATTTGGAAATACCATCTTTTGCAGATGCAAGCAAGTTAAGATGAGGTCACACTGGATTAGGGTGGGCTCTAAATCCAATATGACAGGTGCCCTTATAAGAAGAGGGAAATTTGGACAGAGTTGCAGACACACAGGGAAGAAGGCCCTATGAAGACAGAGATTGGAGTGATGCGCAGGCAAGCCAAGGGGCGTCAAGGATTCTCAGCAACAACCAGAAGGTAGAAGAAGCAAGAAGGGATTCTTTCTTAGAACCTTCGAAGGGACCATGGCCCTGCCCACACTTTGATTTCAGACTTTACGGCCTCCAGAACTGTGAGAGAATAAATTTCTGTTGTTTTAGCCACCAAGTTTGTAGTACTTTGTCATGGGAACCCTAGGAAACAAATACGTGTATGTAGCACAGTACTTTGCAAAGTAAGAGCTCATTAAAGGGAAACTATTTTTGTATACTGGCGACGAGCTTCTTTCTTACATACTATTTACGTTATAGTTTATGCTTCCTGTGATATAGGTGGTTTCATTATTTCCAGTTTTCAAAAAAGCAGCATAGAATCAAAGGGGTTAAGTATTTTGCCACAGGCCACAAAGTTAAGAAGTGACATTTATTTCATATTTACTTGACTAAAAATACTCCATTTTCTAAGCATCTCTTGACATTCTTGTTTTAAATTCCACCTCAAATGCTGAGGGATAATTAGGCGAGCTTGTCTGCACTAAGTTTTGAACTGTCTATTGGGAAATCCTAGAATCACCATGTGCTTTTAGGTCTCTGTGCAATACATAAGAAAAGTGTAGAAAATTCCAGATACTTAGAAAACTTTCATTGGCCAGGACTAAAGAGTCTGACAGACAAGGCTGGCAAATGATAATAGCTCAAACAATTGGACCCAAGATCAAAGCTACCAGAAGATGGTATGATCAATCATATTTGTACGGATGTGATTTTGGGGAGCAAATCTTTCCATTAGAAGAAAATATGCTAGGCTAATAGGCCAAATCCATATCAATTACTTTACATAGTAAAAAGAAAGGATGCAGCAATAGCTTTCAAAGTTGTTAAATTATTGTTTCAATTCCCTAAGAAACTACATCTTTAAAAAGCCATGAAAGAGGAAATTTGAACCAAGCATTCAAAGTCCATAAAATGGTTCCTGAAAACTCACCTAGATTTCTCCGAAGTTATGAATCATGTTATATAACCAATAAACACATTGCTAATCTTCATGACTCATTCTCCAAATAACCACAAATTTCCACTAGCGATAAAAAGCCATTAAATCCCAAGTTCTCGGCAACATTTATTTCCAAAGTTGCGTTTGTGACCTCGATAAGTAAAGGAAGAAGGCCATCTCTATAAAGTGACCCAAGGCTCATTTGCTACCTATAACTTCACTCGACCTGACAGGCCTAGAAAGGGGAATAGTTGTTTCCATTCAGTCAAAGCCCAATTCAGAGTACCTTTACCTCCATGAATCCTTCTCCAACAACTGCCACCCATACTGATCTCCCTCTTCTTGGTCATTGAGCTTGTCCTTAATGCACTTTCTTTCCTATGGCAGACATAGTGAAAGACACATAGCACACGTTATCTCATTTATTGCTCACAAAAAGCTGTAAGGTAGGGGTTTGAGTAGGGATTTCACGCCTAAGGATGAAGGTCCAAATCCTGCTGGGTTTTACCTTGTGTCATGTCTTTAGGGACCCTAAGCTCTATTAGCGTTGTCCAGAAACTCAGACAAATATGCCTCATCTCTTCAAGGGCTTCTCAAGGGCAAAAAAAAAAAAAAGAATTACACTTAACAATCTCCACAGCACTTTGCACAGTTCTAAGCCTCAAATAGGTACTCCACAAATATTTGTGGAATGATGAATGCTAAGTTGGAAAAGAAGTACACTGTAGTGGAATGAATATTCTACTGGAAGTCAAGAGACATAAGTCACACAGTTGTGATCCTGAGGAAATAATCTCTCTGAGCTTCACCTTATTTTCTATACCATGAGGGGATCAGATTAGATCTCTGACACCATTTCTAGCTCTGACACTGTAATGTAGATCCAAAAGTCCCAAATGTTACTTGGAAAGCAAAAGATTACCTACACAATCAAAGTAGGCTAGAGAAATATTTTAAGAGCATTTTGAATAATTGCTTCATTGAACACCACACCTGCCATAGCTGTAGAGAAGCCTCAGTACCAGACAGAAATGAAGCAACGCCTTTTAGGTGAGGGCGGTGTGTAGATTTGATTTTTATAAAGGCAGCCCTGAAATAGACTCTTGAAAAGTCTTCCTGCCTCCATTCCAATCTTTTCTCCTCAATATAACCAAAGTGGTCTTCCTAAAGTTACAAACAAATCACTTCAGCAGGCTGGTTAAGACTCCTCAATGGCTTTCCTCTGCTCTTTGGAAAAAGATCAAATTCTTAAAATGGTCTCTGAGGCCTCCCTGGATCTGACACCTTCCTAGAACTCTAACCTCAACTTTCACCACTCTCGGCTTCAAAATCTTTATTCTAGGCTTCCAGCCATACTCCACTTTTTTCAGAGACCTAAATGAGCCACAAGTACACTCCTCCATTGGCCTTTGAACAGACTCACCAAATAAAAATGCTGAGGATGTATTACATGTGAAAAAGCAACTGAATGTTCATAGCAGCATTATTCACGATAACCAAAAAGTGAAAACAGCACAAATGTCCATCAAGTAATGGATGGATAAGTAAAAGGTAGTACACCCATACAATGGAATAGTTTCTTGTTGTTAGTGTCATCAAGTGGCTTCCGACGCCTAGCCCCCGGGTCTACAGCAGCCTGGAACTCTGTCCAGTCATTTATATGCCATCCTCTCACCTTCTGACGCTATGGAAGTGGGTGTCCAGGTCCTTCTTCCTAGCCTGCCTTAGTCTGGAAGCTCCACTGAAACCTCTCCACCATGACTGACCCTGCTGGTATTTGACACACAGGTGGCATAGCTTTCAGCATCACAGTACCGCATAGCCACCGCAGTATGACAACCAACAGACAGGTGGTGTGGTGCGCTCTGGTGGTCGCCAAATGTTAACCATTAGACTATACAATGGAATATTTTTTAGCCATAAAAAGGAATGAAGTACTGATACATGCGACAACATAGAGGAAACTTGAACACATTATGCTAAGTGAAAAGAGCCAGACACAAAAGGCCATATATTGTATGATTGCATTTATATGAAATGTCCAGAATAGGCAAATCCATAGAGACAGAAAGTAGATTAGTAGTTGCCAGGGCCTGGAGGGAGGAGAGTGGGGAGTGACTGCTAATGGATATGATGTTTCTTTTCGGAGTAATGAAAATGTTCTAAAATTAGATTGTAGTGATGGTTGCACAACTCTGTGAATACTAAAAAGCATTAAATTGTACAATTTAAATGGATGAATTTTATGGTGTTTGAATTATCTTTCAACAAAGCTGTTAAAAATGCAATTGAGGATGCTTTGAAAGTCAATACAGCCACGGCAGAGAGGCAGGGTAGTCCAACGCAAACAAAGGACTGAGCTGGGGTTGGAGTGTTGGTGCCTCAGCTGGTGGCTGTGTGACCTTGGGTAAATCATTTCTCAGCCTCTAACTGTAAAACTGGGGACAATACAACCTACACTAACTTGTGTGAGGGTAAAATGCAATAGTGTAGGCAAAAGTGCTTTGTAAACTGCAAAATGCTATTCAAATGTAAGATCAAGTAAGATAATATGTAACTCCATTGTGTAATTATTATTGCAATATATAGTAGATATGTGAAGCCCAGGATTTGACACCTGGATTTTTATTCCTAGTTCCCTAAGGCCCCTTGATAATAATCAGGAGAAATAACTTCAGATGAAGAACAACACTCTTGATTATTCCCTTTTAATTTTACATAATATGAAATTATTCTACTACTCGCTGGATACTTAGACAAGTGAGTTTTATTCACGAGTCTCTGAACACCACATTTTCATCTAATGCTAATACTCTAAGAAGGCAATTTTGTTCAGAAAATCCAAAGACGATAACTCTATGGAAAAGGTTTGAAAGCCAGGCTTTATCATATGACATTAAGGAGGCAGGGAAGAAAAGGAGGAAAACGGATGCATACTTCTTTATAAATCTTTACTAAGAATCTTGGGGTGGGGAGAGAGAAGCAAACATCTGTAGTGGTGAATTTTTTTTTCTCCTTAAATCTAAAGGACAGCCGAAAAGCAATCTGTTGTTTGTATAGAAAAAATGCTAGTAAAAGAGGAAGAAGGTACGCTTGGGGGAACATCTGCTCTGAGAAACCACTTGAAAAGTAAGCGTGGGGAAACATTTGCACAACACACACCGTATACTTTGCTGTAGAAGTGAAGAGAGAATAAGGCATGAATATATGTGGCATAGGGAAACAAGTAAAAAACATAATATTTTGACTATTTTCCTATTCATAAGTAATTAGCAAATATATATATAATACTAGGCAGTAGGAGTCATGATCATGAAAACACAGTGACCACAAATGGCATCTATTACCCTAGCATAAAGTCAGTCCCCTACCCTCCTTCGGATGTGCTCATTTTAAGTAGAGCAGAGTTGAAATAGGGCATATGGTCCCTGCTTTTGAGCAACTCGTGGCTGACGTAGGGAGACAGAGTCAATGTCTAAAAAGGACATATTGACATATACTACACCATCGGAGTAAACGTAAATATGAGGCCAAGAACACACAAAAATAATCGAAAAAAGGCAAAAACAGAATAACCTGGACTAAGTGGGTCTAGTCAAGCAAGGTCAGAGGTCTGGCATTAGCTGCCTTTGAGCTAAATCCAACCAAAATTCTGTTTGGTTTGGTTTGCATGTGCACACACACACACACACACAAATCACATTAAACATTTAAAAACTGTGGGAGTTCCCATAAAAATTCAGATACCTGGTTTCTCCTGAAAAAGCAGACAATCAAACAAAACAAACAAACTGCTTTCCTGGGTGGCAATAATTGGCTTGACCTGACTCAGCTGCCTGCTTTAGAGACAGCCTGGGTTCTTCTGGCCACCACATTCCCCTCCACACCAAATTACCTTGCAAGCACATTGGTTAAGAAGATTGGCGCTAGGATAAACAAGAGCAGAAGCTCTCAAATACCATGTACGTAAGGAACATTTGCATGTGTGAAACTTTTGAGTGTGTATGTGTGTACATGCTTGTATGAAACACCTGGCCTCAGTGTATGTTATGTAAGAAACATTTGAGCTGCTGATTATAAATACCACTTCCTGGAATATACCCTAGAATGACAATCTCTAAGGCCAGGTGACTAGAATAAGCATTTTTTAATTAGCATCATAAATATTTCTTAGATGCACATAAGTTTGAGTGGGGCCATCCTCACTCAAATTCACCTTACGTACTGGTGGAAGATTAATCTTAATCTAACTCTGACATATTGCTTTCTGCTAAAAAATCTTTGATTTCTTCTTGTCTACTGAATAAAGTTCAAACTAGTCAGTCTGACATACAAAGTCCACTATGATATATTCCAAGGTATGTTTTCATTATTTTCCAGCTACATAAATCTTTCATTCTTTTCAAATTGAACTACTTCTTCCTCACAAATGGCTCATCCCTCTCTAACCTCTAGGCCTTGGCAGAGGCTTCTCCTTATATGTGGAAATGTCTTTTTTCTTTCCACCAATTAATTGATATTGAGGTACCTGAATTAAGTTGGGCCAATCAGAATTATTCCCCAGTGTTTCTCCCTAGGAAG
This sequence comes from Equus asinus, assembly GCF_041296235.1. Lineage (NCBI taxonomy): Eukaryota > Metazoa > Chordata > Mammalia > Perissodactyla > Equidae > Equus > Equus asinus. The sequence continues at coordinate 93,016,407 of NC_091820.1, forward strand.
TTGTAAAACCCAAGAGCTCATGACATTCGTGTGTTTAAGTATGTGGAACAGAAAAGCAGAGAAAGAGCTGGAATGGGCCTCAAGCATCTGCATTTTTTACAAGCAATTGGGTGGGTGATCCCAATGCAAAGGACATACTTTCAGAATCATTGGTATAGGAAATACACATTGATCTGGAATCAGAAGACACATTTCTAAACTTGAGTCCACCATTAACTTACTGGGAGTCTTGGCATAAATCGATCAAAATTTCTGAGCTTCCAGATTTCTCCATCTGTAAAATTTAGGAGAGGTACAATGAACATAGGTATCAAAAAATGGAAGGATTAGGAATGCGTACTCCTCTTCTTGTTGAACTTTGGTTTGTAATTTCTCCTACAGTCTGTTCCTAACCTGTACTGTGTGATGCTGTGAATTTGTCCCAAGCATTGTCCCACAGTGTTTGGTAACCACAAAGAAAGCTACTCTGTAGGAGAGGAGTTGAACCAGATGATGTAGAAGTTTTCTTTCCCTCATTGACTTCAGAGAAGGAGCTGTGGGAAAAACAAAAACAAAAAGTAAAAAACAGAGATGCTAAGTGTGAACCTAAAGTGAACTCACTGCGAACAGTCCACTGAAGCTGAAGCGGAAATAAGAAGTGTGCTGGGCTGAGGGAATTTATTACCGGGTTACAGAAAAGCATCTGTCACAGAATCTGATTCAAATCTTTGGTTGTTGCAATTATATGATGAACTTTTTATCTAAAAGCAAGAACAGTAGAATAAATGAAATCTTATTTCTGTGTTCGATATTTTTAACATTAGCTAAGTATACCATTCCTACAACATTTCCTAATATGACCTTTGGAAGACTGTCGCTGGATAGAAATTTCCTAATTCTAGAAAATGGACTTCTTGACTCACCTATTCTTCAGGGAAACCAGACTAAAAATTCCTCTACACAATATTGTGTTTAATTTGGAAAACTATCGTATTCAAGCCTACAGCAAATACTAAGTATGATATAGTACATTTGTTAAGCTATCAAAAGATCCAAGAATAATATCCTAGGTTCCAAAAAGTTTATGCATACACACATAGTAATATGTATGAACATATATTAATATATATGTATTTATATATCTCCAGATCTTCAAAATGCCAAAACAATTAGATAATTCTGGCAAATCAATGAGGAAAAAATCAGTTACACCTACTGTGGGTACATTGCAAAACAAATCTTCAATTTGCTCGTTACCAATTTATTTGTGGTAGCTTGTAGACAGTCACAGTTTTTCATTTGAAAATGGATAAAGGTGTCAGCTTTGTGTGCCATTACACGATGGCCTGAGGAAGCTTCTGAGCAAGTTACATACGGAGTCTTGGGTGAAAAAGAATGGATGCCTTGTTTCTTGAAAGGAGTATTAAATTTCCAGTAAAATTCAAGTATTTTCAAAAGATTCTCTCTCTCTCTCTTCCTCTTTCTTATTAATAGGCAATTCAAATAACATGTTAGGACAAATGTTAGAATAAATTTGTTAGATACTTTCAAGTAGATAATAAAATATTTGAAATCTTGGAGATTGTGAAGAAACACAAGAATAACCATTTTCCTAGGTAGTCCCTAGCGTTCCTGTTACCTTCTTTCTCTTTTGTAGGCTCATAACCATTTTGATAATACACAAAAAGATAGAAAACACAGACATTGAGAGTGAGAACCTGAGCAATCTAAACTAGTCATACACGGGATGCATAAATAGAGGATTTTCTAAGGTAGATTTAAAGTGACAAGTGATTAATTGAAGGAAGGGAGCAGCCAAAAGTGTTTCCTTTGAGTGCCAAAACAAGCGGTGCCCTATTATTTGAAAAGTGCCAAAAGCATCGATTGACCTGAAACATTGATTAAGAGCCGATTGCTTCAAGCAAATACTTTTGAAAGTCTCTCCAACGTAGCTGGGCTAACTTTGGAAAACAAATTGGCATAGCTGAATGGTTGTAAATTCTTTAAATAAACATGCCATTATTTTTCAGAATTGTTAATTTCACAGTTTTTGTTTTGATCCAGGCAATCAGATCCCTTCATTTTGAGATTTTAAACATGTATCTTATTCTATGAACACTTATAAAAGTGTAAAATTGAATAGCTATATCTTGAAAGTAAATATTTTAGATCTACTAATTAAACCCATTATTAGTAAATTTATCATTCTTTTCTCATAGTAATCTAAACAGGACAAAATGCTGCTTAGGGGAAGGAGGGGGATCTGGACACAGTACGCTTCTCAATGTAGATTAGAATTTGTCTACAGCCAATAGCCTTTATAATTCAGCTTCTACTTGCTGAGGTAATTATATACCATGGTATTGATGAGTGCTAGTTAGAATTTAGCCCAGAATCCCCTGACATACTGAAAGTATTCAAATTATTATATTATAGTCTGTCTCGCAGGCTATAGTTTTCACACAAATGACTTGATTATTTTTTCCAAGTATGAGAAAAATCACACAAATACCATATACATGCAAAATACACTTCTTCATGAAATATAAAGACTAAACTAGCACTTAGAGTATTTAAAATTCCATTATAAAATTTTACAGAAAGCCAATCTTACAGAAGAGCATACGTTACTGACATAATTGAAACTTACTCTATCTTTATTTTTTTGTTAACAATTTTATCCAAATATAATTCACATATCATACAATTCACTCATTTAAAGAGTCTGGGGGATGGGGAAAAAGGGAAAAAATGCAGTGTATAATTCAATGGTTTTGAGCATATTCTGAGTTATGAAAATACAACCCCAGTCAATTATAGAACAATTTCATCACCTTCCCCCAAAAAATCCTGTACAAATTTAACCATTAATCCTCAATCTTCTCCTCCCTCCAGTCCTAAGCCAACACTAATCTATCTTTCGTTTTCTATAGATAAACCTTTATGGACATTTGATACAGATGGAATCACACACAGTGTGGTCTTTTGTGACTGCTTTCTTTCACTTAGTGTAATGTTTTCCGGATTTATCCACATTGCAGAATATATCAGGACCTTATTGGTCTTTTAGCCAAGTAATATTCCACTGTAAGGATATACCACATTTTGTTTATCCATTCATCACTTGATGGACATTTGAGTTGTTTCCATTTTTTGGGTATTATGAATACTGCTTTTTTGAATATCCACATACAAGCGTTTGTGCGGACATATGATTTCAATTTTCTTGTTATATATCTAGGAGTGGAATTGCTGGGTCATGTGGAAACTTTATGTTTAACTTTTGAGAACTGCCAGACTGTTTTCCATAGTAGCTGCCCCATTTTACATTCTTACCAGCAGTGTATGATGGTTCAAATTTCTCCACATCTGTGTCAACACTTGTACATATTTAGGTTATAGACATCCTCGTGGGTGTGAAGTGGGTATCTCATTGTACTTTTGATTTGAATTACCCTACTGACTAATGGTGTTGAGCATCTCGTCATGTGCTTGTTGGCCATTTTCATGTATTCTTAGGCTCATTAATTGCTGGCTCCTTGCTCTATTGTTTTGATAGTGCTCTGGATCCTAGATTGCCCAACAGCTTGATCTGATTAAATTTGGGCCCCTTTGCAGGGGTAGTTGTTGAGGTAGGTATTTGAGGTTTCTTCTTATGTCAGGAAGGCTCTTAGCTATCTATTTTTTCTGGTTCTTCTGGTAGAATGGCTGGCCTGTGATTTAGTTTCTTGGTCTCCTGGAGATACCGGTCTCCTTTTATTTGCTTACCACCAAAATCTCCATTGTTTTTGAGAGGGCCCTTAGGCTTGAACTTCCCCATCCTCTGTTTCAAATGACGTCAGTTCATCTGCGGAGTGCTTCAGAGCTCTCCATTCTCATGAACTTTCTCTATCACTGGAAAAAAGTCTCTGGGCCACTATGCATGCTGGACACAGCGGTAGCCTCTACTTCTTCTCTGCTTGCTTCTTCCAGTATCAAACATTTACTCTATTAGTGAGCTGGGCTGAGGGTAATTAGGATCCCAGGCTCTCTGCCTGCAGCAACTGGAGGGGAACCTTTACCCCGTAAGTGGAGACTTGGTGGAGGAAAGAGGCCCTAATCTCTTCACCACACTTACCTAGAATTTAGCTTGAGGGGACGAGAAATGCTGGCAGTCTGTCCCTCCCATATGATGCTCTAGCCCTTGACTGAGAGGTGCAGGGAGAGGGAGCCCCGTGTTCTTGGCTACATCCACCTGGAGTGGAGTTTCCATCATGCTGAGCTGGGAGGGGAGAGGGAGGAGTAGGCCATGGTTCAAATGCAAAAGACTCTTGCTGTTCTCACCAAGATTTAGTATATTATCTTGAAAATTTTTTTTCTTCATTTGCTATATGTCCTTCGGTCCATTTATAGAGATATTAAATATGGATAGGTAGACATAGATTTTATATAGATATACACATCTATATATGTACATCTATAATATATCATACATTATATGATATCATATATCTATATGATATAGATATACATATGTATATATCTATAGCTAATCTATACCTCTATTTATCTATCTATGTATACAATTTTTACCAACTATCCTTGTTTCACTGTTGAGTAGGTCCATGAAGCTCCTTGTGCTGCCATTCCAGAAGTGGAACTTTTTCTCTTTAGAGAAACATAAACTTATTTTCAACATGAGAATCATTGTTCACTGGTATTGACTGTCTGTCTGCTTCACCAGACCAATAATTACTTATCTTGTTTTGCCAATAGTTATATTACTTCTAAAATTTGTATTTCTTAGATGACAATATTGTTTTGGAAGGATGAAACAATCAAGGTGTATGTTTCTTAGTGTGACACAAGCACACAAATGTGTTTACACCTACACATTGTAGTGGACTTAACACAAATTGATTAGTTATTGTTTAGCATCTCTTCACTCCATGAGACTGTATCAAACATCATGTCCTCTGGTGAGTTACTCCTCCCACACTCCAATGAACATAATACTTGCCCCCATGACCAAAGGAATCTAAAAGTTGAGCTAGCCATTGAAGCTGTTGCAAATAGAGCTTTGTCCTCAGGCATTTTGCTCTGCAGCTGAGAGAGAGTTCTTTTTCCTCCAGACCATAAGCTGATACAATATAAACCTGAAGCTACCTTTAGGCACGTCTCCATCCATATAGAGGAAGCTTCCATATGGATGGAGAGAATGAGGCCAATGCACAGAAAAGTAGTTACTAAGTGAAGAGAAAGAAAAAGAAAGTGGAGAAAGATAGAGAGAATTAATAATATTGTTTGAGACCCTGACTATTGTTGTTCCTGAGGCAAGAGCCAAGCTTGGCCGTCCTATACAGGAATCTATAAATCCTTCTCTCCTTAAACTTTTTCAAGTTGGCTTTCTCTCACTTGAAATTGAAAGAGCCTTGACTAATACATCACATGTATGTGTATATTGTAACTGCAAATACATAAAAGATCATATGTATCTATCCTTGTGCATGCACACTACACGTCAATAAAAATGCGTACACTAGAAAGAACATAAGAAATCATGAGTGTTAAAGACACGACAAAAACAGAACTGACAAATGTCTTAAATCTAAAATTTCCTATTAGGTTATACACATAATCTCACACTGTAGAGCAAATCTTTCAAATTTTCTTTTTAAATGTAACAGTCAAATTGTCTCAGTATTTACTGAGGTCCCACTTGCATCAGCATTGTGTTATACTTAAAATAAAAGAAGATCCTATCACAGCAGCTTAAAAGATTGCAGTTTGTCTCTTCCAGTAAGGTGCTCAGGTTTACACAGTTTAGGGATGGTAATGCAGTTGCACAGTGCCACCAGTGACCGAAGTTTTTTCGTCTTTATCTTCTACCATTCTTAATACGTTGGCTTTTGCCCTTGTGTTTATCGCCTTTTGGTCACACGATAACTACTGTGTCTCCAGGCTTCACAACAACGTTCTAGTCAAGAAGGAAGAAGGGCAAAAAGGCAAAAGGAAAAGGGTGAAGAAGTGATGAGAGATGTAGTGCAGGTATTTCAATATAAAGGTTTAGGACCCATTAAGAAAATGGAATTTAAAACATAATGAGATCACACACATGCACACATACACACACCAGAATTGGTAAAATTAGAAAGATTGAATTAGAGAAATAGTTCATCTCTTGCAATCAATATACCTGCATTTTGATTCTTACTGAAGAGATTTTCTTTTCTCTACTGTATATTCTTGGCTCCTTTGTCAAAGATCAGCTGTCCATAGATGTGTGACTTTATTTCTGTGCTCTCAATTCTGTTCCAATGATCTTTGTGTCTTTTTATTGCCAGTACCATGCTATTTTGATTACTATAGCATTGCAGTATATTTTGAATTCATGGAATGTGGTATCACAACTTTGTTCTTTTTTTCTCAGGATTGTTTTGGCTGTTTGGGGTCTTTTGTTGTTCCATACAGATTCTAGGATTCTTCTTTCTATTTCCATAAATAATGTCATTGGGATTCTGATAGGGATTGCACTGAATCTGTAGATTGTTTTAGGTAATATGGACCTTTTAACTATGTTTGTTCTTCCAATCCATTAGCATGGAATATCTTTCCATTTCTTTATGTCTTCTTCAATTTCTTTCAATAATGTCTCCTGGTTTTCATCATATAGGTCTTTCACCTCCTTGGTTAAACTTATTCCTGGGTATTTTATTCTTTTTGTTGCTGTTATAAATGAGATTTTATTCTAGAACTTCTGTTTTTGCTAGTTTGTTATTAGTGTATAGAAATGTAACTGATCTTTTTCTTTTTTTGGTGGGGAAAGATTAGCTGTGGGCTAACGTTTGTTGCTAATCTTCCTCTTTTTTTTTTCCTCCTCAAATCCCCAGCATATGGTTGTATATCCTATTGTAAGTCCTTCTAATTCTTCTTTGTAAGCTGCGACCACAGCATGGCAACTGACAAACAGGTGATGTGGTTCCACGACCAGGAAGCAAACCTGGGCTACTAAAGCAGTAAGAGTGCCAAACTTTAACCACTAGGCCATCAGAGTTGGCTTGCAACTGATTTTTGTATGTTGATTTTGTACCCTGAAACTTTACTGTATTAATTGTTTTTTTCTAATAATCTTTTGGTAGATCCTTTAGGATTTTCTATGTTTAAAATCATGTCATACATGACAGTTTTACTTCTTCTTTTCCAGTTTGGATCCTTTTTATTTCTTTTCCTTGCCTAACTGCTCTGGCTAAAACTTTCAGGACTATATTGAATAAGAGTGGTGAGAGTGGGCATCTTTGTCTTGTTCCTGTTCTTCTAGGAACAGCTGTCAGTTTTTCACCATTGAGTATGATGTTGGCTGTGGGTTTGTGATATATGGCCTTTATTATGTTGAGATATTTTCCTTCTATATCTATTTTATTAAGAGTTTTATCATAAATAGATATTGGATCTTGTCAAATGCTTTCTCTGCATCTATTAAGATGATCTTGTGATTTTTATTCTTCACTTTATTAATATGGTGTATCACACAGATTGATTTGTGGATGTTGAACAATCCCTGCATGGAGTGGCATTCTCAATGGTAAAGACGTCAGTCCAACAGGAAAATGTTATAACTCTAAATCTTTATATACCTAATACTGTAGCCTCAAAGTATATAAAGCAAAAATTAACAGATATAAAAAGAAATATAGAAAATCCACAATCATGTTAGCAGTTTTTATCACATTTCTTTCAAAAGATAATAAAACAGCAGACAAAAAAATGGCAATGATATAGAGATTTGAACTATACAATTAATAAAGTTGACCAATTGACATGTAGAACACTGTGCCCAATAATGACACAATTCAGTTTCTTTTCAAGTGCATATGAAATATTTAACATACACCATAGACTGGTCCATAAAGAAAATCTTAATACATTTCAAAATATCAAATCACTCAGATTTTTCTTTTTGACCATAATCGAATTAAGTTAAACCTCAATAAGAAAGCAATAATTATACAAAATTCCACCCTTGGGAAATTAGGCAATCCATTTCTAAATAATCCATGATTGAAAGAGGAAATCAAAATAGAAGTTATAAAATATTTTAGAAGAAATAATAATATTATGACAAAACAAAACTTGGGTGATGCAGCTAAATCAAGTGCTTACAGAGAAATTCATTACCCAAAGTGCATATATTAGAAAAAGAGAAGATATAATAATAAGTTATTTAGGCTTCTATCTTAAGATAGAAAGAAAATCAACCCTAAGGAAGGTAGAAGAAAGGTAAAAGTAGAAATCAATGAATCAGAAAGCCAACATAAAATAGGGAAAAATCAGTAAAGTCAAATATTGGTTTTTTTAAACACATGAATAGAAATGATAAATCTCTAGAAAGACTACACAAGAAAATAAAAGGGAGAACAGGACATCCTTATAGATTCTGCAGACATTTCAAGATAATGAGAGGTTATTAGAGTGACTTTATGTGGATACCTTTAACACTGCATGAAATGGAATATTTCTCAAAAAAATAAGCTATCAAAGCTGACAGAGGATATTGAAAACACTTATACTCTGACTTCTTTTTAAAAAAGTGGTAATAATTTGGGGGCCAGCCCGGTGGTGCAGTGGTTAAGTGCCCATGTTCTGCTTCGACAGCCCAGGGTTCTCAGGTTTGGATCCCGGGTGCGGACATGGCATTGCTTGGCAAGCCATGCTGTGGCAGGCATTCCACATATAAAGTAGAGAAAGATGGGAACGGATGTTAGCTCAGTGCCAGCCTTCCTCAGCAAAAAGAGGAGGATTGACAACAGATGTTAGCTCAGGACTAATCTTTCTCAAAAAAAAAAGAAGAATTTTGATTCCAACTCTATGAGTATGATTCAAATCACTGAGAACGCCATAATTTTTTATGTAATTTTTCTCTATTCTAATTGTTTTTGTTTATCTGGAGCCCTGGACAGTTGGTGCTATTTATGTGTTTTTGATGTCAACATCACTTGGGTTTATGGTTATTTTGTTTTTAATCATATCCAACAAAGTGTAGGGTGAAAATTGACAGAACATTTTCTCTAGGACAAAAAAAGAAGAGTTGGTGATAATTGTTGCAAAATAGGTATCCAAAAGGTAACCCGGAAGTCATTGCTGATTTATATAGACCAGTCCTAAAGATATGCTGAAATGAAATCCGTGAGAGGTAAGAGTATGTGGGTGGTGAGTGTACAGACCGGAAGTTCTCAAAATGTGGTCTCTGGATCAGTAGCAGACACACCACCTGGAATCTTGTTAGAAATGCAAATTCTCTTGCCCCATCTGACTGAGTGAATAAGAAACTCTGGGGGTGGGCCCAGAAATCTGTTTTAAAAAACCCTCCAGTTGATTCTGATATATGCCCAAGTTTTCAAATGACTGGTACAGACAATTATTTTGAGAAAATTAGTTCTGAAGGGAAGATGACTAAGTATATTTAAATAGTGAGGGAAAAGAGTCTTTACTGAAGAAATGCTTGAAAATATGATAATAAAAAAGAAATTCCACTGGGTAGTGTTCCTGAGCAGCTTTGAGGTGATGGAATTCAATCACAGTTCAAAGTAGATGGTTGTTTATGCATTGTAATAAAAAGAAAATGTGAAAAGAATGTGCTCAGATACTAGTTAATATTTATTGAATTCTTATTATATGCCAGATATAATTCTAATATACTCACAGGGCTAAATTCTTGCATTGTTGTAACAATCCTATGTAGAACTATTATTATCCCTATCTTACTGGTGAGGAGATAGAATTAGAGGTTAAATAACTTTCTCCAAATCACACAGCTAGTAAGCAATAGTGCTAGCCTTCAGGAGGCTGGCTTCTGCGCTTCTGTTAACCCTTATGCTGTGCTGTATCTTAGATTCAGGTAGATTTTTAAACGTGATGTATGGAAATTGAGAGAATTTCTATTAGATGGCTTGTATTTTCCCTGAGAAATAATCTGCAGAAAGTGAGTGAGAAGGAGGAAAGGTCAGATATTTGAGGTCAATGAGCTAATTTAGAAATAATCACTGTAGGGTTTGGGAACGCCAACGGAGAAAAAATACATCATCAAAATGGCCAGCGTGGTTGGAGGCCAACTTGAGGTTGATGATCATTAATTTAGAGTCTTACCAAAACCCTTGTCTTATTGCTTCCTCTGGCAACAATCAGCTGCCTGTGTATAGCTGTGAGATACTGTATATTTGGTTTTATCCAAGGTTGGGACTTTTGCCGGATAGTTACTAAGAGAAGATTGGGTAGCATGATGTTTTCCGGGTTGGTACTAGCCATATTGAAATGATAGGCAATGGTGTGTAAACTGGGTACAAATGCAAGTTAAAACGAAATTACTTACATTGTCAAGAAAGTTAGAAAAGAAAAAAATTGCACATATTCTTACAGCTATTTTTAAGTCTCTGTTCCCTGGCAAGGCTTTAGCCATATGTATGAATATCTTGTGTCATTTAAGCATACTTTGCCTTCAATTTTGTGATGTTTCTTCACTTAGAAAACATTTTTTTTCATTTGCTACAGTTTTTTATTTACCATTTTTAATAGATGTTTTGCACATTTGATATAGCATATTCTACTTAATCCTTCCCCTATGTGGAATCATTAATGTTGTCTCTAAATTTCTAATACAAAGATATATACATCTTTGTATATAGGGGTGTTTTTCTTCTTTTTTGAATAGATTTCTGAGAGCAATTCTTTGAGATGAGATTATTGGAAGAAAGGATATGAGCAATTTCATGTCTCTTGATATGTTGATTAAATTTCAAATTGCCATCCAGAATAATTGGCCTAATTTACCTCACCACCAGAAAAGCGTGCATATTCATTTCTCTACATTGTCTCCTATTATCAGGCTTTTAAAAAATAGTTAAAATATTTTTCTCATTTAATAGGAGTAGAATAACACTCCTTTTATTATAATGATTACTACTTGTCTCATTAATCAAAAGAACAAGTCTCCATATTGCTGTTTGCCCTCCATATTTCCTTTTAAGAGAAATGTCTTTTCGAATCTTTCGCCTGTGTCCAGCATCTTAGGATGTTGATGTTGTTCCTGTTTGAATAAACTCAATAAAAAGTAAATACAATCCTTGCTCTCGGATATCATAAATATAATAGAATTATTGTAAAATGAAGTGTAAATTCCCAGTAGTTCTGAGTGTCCATTTTATTGCTTCTGTGCATGGTCAAATTTATAGCTTTGAAAATACTCATGTATTAGCATGACAGTCATGCATGGCGGCTGAGGAATATCTTGCAATAATAAATAATTCATGTAATTCTTAAATTTGTAATTATGGAGGCATAGATATAACATGCTAAATGGGATATTGATTCATATTGAGTGGTAGAATTGTGAATAGTTTTACTTACAAAGATGTGTAATAAAATTTACTTACATTTGCAAAAGTGATAAAATTTCAGTTTTATTCATATAGATTTGATTTAAAATTGTACTATTCATTAAATATAATTTGCATGGTCATTTCAATATAATAAATTTTTTGAATATTTTAGGTGAAAAATAGTTTATTGCAATTACATGTGGAAAAAAATCTATTTTTCTATGTTATGCACTTCAGATTTTGATGAAATGTTTTCAAGGTTGCACACTTTGAATACAACAGTTTATTTTTTAATTCTCTAGATTATGAGTGTCAATAGCCAATAAATTATCTGAAAAATTAATTACAAAATAGTGATTATATTGAAGTAAACGTACGAAAATTAAACTTTGTAGAATAAGATATAATTTATGTATTGTGTATGTATTACTAATCCAAACATTGCTGACCCAAGATCAGAATAATGATAAATAAGGTCAGCTTTGATATTTTGCCCACTTTCAGTCATTTAAAAATTATAGTTTTATACATTTAAAATTTTGTCATTATGATGATATCTTTGTTAGATGGATTTATAAATTGTAAATATTTACACATATGGTATGTGGACCTTATTTATACTCTAGCTCCAGGCCCTGCGTGTGTTAGAGGTGGGCCCACATACAGTAGTTGTTATTTTCAAAATTTATTAAATATACAAATGAAGAGTCACACTGTAAGCAAAGATATGTACTTATCACAGAAGTGAAATGTTCACCCTCCTTAGAACCAAGAATTTGTATCAAAGCCATCACTCTTACAAGAGTGACCTTTTTTAATGTGGCAGATAACGAGAAGAAAAAGGTTGCACAAATGCATAGAGTTAAGCCTTAATAAAAGAATTTAACTGAAAACCAAAACGCTAATCCAGGGTATTTTCCAAGGCACTTTTCCTTCATATTTCTCTTGCTCTAGCACTCTTGAACAGGATCTCAGACACTTTAATTGTCAAACCTTAAGCTTTTCTTCTATAAGGAAGACTTGGAATACACATAAGAATCAATTTTCTATTTTTCAAGATGCAGTAATTACTTTTGGAAAAATGGAATTTGTAATATTTAAAGTAGTGGGTTGAGAACACACATATAAAAGAAACCAAAGTGCCCTGATGAGGAAAATCATATGTCACAAAGAATACAACTGCTTGAACTAAATCCCAATGCACGTTCCAAAGTTACAATGTTCAATTCATTTGAATGAACAGTGAGAAATGATGCTTTTATTAATGTGCAGCAAAATCTCCTCTACCTCAGTTACCAGGGCATTTCTTAGCATTCATACTTATGATTTTATATGCAATTCATTGCAAAATAAAGTCTCCAACATGAAACAACTTTGCACAATGAGCAGCCTTGGTCATCCTAAAATGGAAAACATAAACAATAAAGCACTTATTTTATTAATTATTTTTCGGGTATTTTAGGTGCAAAAGCCATCAACAACTCCAACAATTTGTCTTTGCTATTCTTTAGAGATTTCTCAATACTGAATGGGGAAACCACTAATTTAGTAGGTGATTCTTCTTTTAGTTTTGTATTTTCTTTTAAAATGGCTCAGTCAACAATCTGAACTTAGATTTTCCACACTTTTCTATGTCAATCTGAAAAATTAATGACAGAAAATAAAATCGTATGATGATGGGCAGATCCAGGTTTTGTGAGACCTGTAGCTTAAATAATTTGGGGGATCACCTTTAAGAAACAGAGTATCAATTGCAATTAATTATGTCAATTAATGGGGATGGCCCAGTGGCACAGCGGTTAAGTGCACACGGTCTGCTTTGGCGGGCCAGGGTTCACTGGTTCGGATCCTGGGTGCAGACATGGCACTGCTTGGCAAGCCACGCTGTGGTAGGCATCCCACATATCAAGTAGAGGAAGATGGGCATGGATGTTAGCTCAGAGCCAGTCTTCCTCAGCAAAAAGAGGAGGATTGGCAGCAGATGTTAGCTCAGGGCTGATCTTCCTCAAAAATAAAAATGTCAATTAAGCACATATTTACTCAGAATGATAAAATAACTTGCAATAAATTACACATTTAAAAAATCTGTCAAATACCGTAAACACAACAAAACTCAGATAAAGGAAGCAGAACGTATTTATTAAGTATCCGTCTTACAAACTTACATAATACTTTTTCCCTGTGTTTTTTGGCTGCATAATCAGTGATCTCCTACACACATGAAAATGATTTTCCAATATTTTATAGAGAGAATACAATTAATCAGTCTTCGTCATAATATGATTAAGCCATGTTTTTAATTTTTGATAATTTAGAAAAGTTCCTTTCAGTTTTATAACCCATTATTGGCAATGCCATATCAATTTTAGAATATAGTCAACTTTGGGAAACCTCTATCAAGTATTTTCTATATGTGAGATGTAAGATTTCAAGGGCGTTTTAAGTTTTCCTGTGTAGTGACAACTCTGAAGTAATCTTAGAATTGACAGCACTCATTGTCCAGTTTGTCACCAATGTCCTTGTTTTTCTGATGGATTTTGAGATTTTCAGTACTTTTACTAATGTTAGCAATTCATGTCAAATCAGTAGGAAATTTAAGTATTTTCCAACGTGATTATGATTCATTCCTTTTTAACTGAATTCTCAAAAAATTTAAGAGTCTATATATCACCTCCATTCAATGACTATCCCTTCTGCTTAATGAATTATTGCTTTGGTTTGATTTGAAGTTTTTTATAATTAATTTCATGATATCAAAATAATTTCTGTTATGTCATCTCTCTATTTTATTGTTTTTTATTTGAATTTTCTTTAATAAATAATTTTTAAGATGATGAAAGACCAGGCCAGCAGTGTGGCCGAGTGATTAAGTTCCCGCGCTCTGCTTTGACGGCCCAGGGTTTTGCCGGTTTGGATCCTGGGTCGGACATGGCACCACTCATCAAGCCATGCTGAGCCAGTATCCCACATGCCACAACTAGAAGGACCCACAACTAAAAATATACAACTATGTACCGGGGGGCTTTGGGGAGAAAAAGGAAAAATAAAATCTTAAAAAAAAAAAATCTTTATAAAACAAACAAAAAAAAGATGATGAAAGAAGGTATCCTTTACATATGTCTAAATCAAGAGTCTATAATTTCTCATGTGATTTGTTGAAACATTTCAAATTGTCTTTCCACATTGCAATTAAAATGGCATATCCTTAATTTAACTTTCCCTCGGTTATATCCTCCAAATGCACAGCCACGCCAGTACCACCTGACAGAAGGAGACATGTAAAGCAAAGTTGGAATGGAAAAAGATAGTGATCATAATAGACGGTAGTTAATCTTATGTGTTCAAATTTACATATACATATATCCATGTGAATACATTAGGACGCATCCCAGTGTAAATTAACTTCACGGTAAATCAAGCTCTGGGTCTGACAAAAAAATGTTTCTTTAAATGATGAATAGGGATTTAATCTCATGCTATCAGTGTCATATTGATATTAACAACCTGTTTCTCACCTTCTTAAATTGTGATTTTTTTCATAATTTCATATGGTCTAAGATCTTACAACTAGAAGGGACCTTAAGATATGGTTTAGGTGCTTGCATATAGGCATGTAACTAAGTCAATTTTATTGAAAAGACAATGAAGCTCAGGGATTTTGTAGGATTTAGTCAAGGTCACACACACACCACATCATTGTGAATTAGAAATTAGGAATCAGGACATTGACCTATTAAATTGTCTTATGCCAAGGGTATTTCAACCAGGAATCAAGAGCAGGAAAGCTACCACAGCATGAATTCGAGTGAAAATTTCCATTTATGTTTATAAAATAATAAATATTCTCCCTAGAATGTTAATAAGGTACAAAAAGAAAAAGGAAGAAAATGAAATTTAATCCAAATCCCAGCTACCAGAGAGAATCATTATTGACAAGTTATATAGCATTCCAACATTTCTAAGTTTTTACTTTTGTAAAGAATATTGGAACAGATTCTTGTGTAAAGTTTGTTACACATTCATAATTATTTCCTAAGAATAAATTCCAAGATGAATAAAGAAGATGTGGTATATATACACGATGGAATACTACTCAGCCATAAAAAATGATGAAATCTGCCCATTTGTGACAACATAGATAGACCTTGAGACTATTATGCTAAGTGAAATAAGTCAGAGGGAGAAAATCAAATACTGTACTTTGTTTCTTTTTCTTGCCTGATTGCTCTGGCTAAGACTTCTGATACTTCTCCAATACTATGTTAAATAAGAGTGTGAAAGTGGGCATCCTTGTCTGGTTTCTGTTCTTAGAGGGATAGCTTTCACTTTTCCTCCATTGAGAATGATATTAGCTGTAGGTTTGTCATATATTGCCTTTATTATGTTGAGATATTTTCCTTCTACACCCATGTTATTCAGAGTTTTTATCATAAATGAATGCTGTATCTTGTCAAATGTTTTCTCTGCATCTACTGAGATGATCATGTGATTTTTAGTCCTCATTTTGTTAATGTGATGTATCATGTTGATAGATTTGTGGATGTTGAACAATCCCTGGAATAAATCCCACTTGATCATAGTGTATGATCTTTTTAATGTATTGTTGTACTTGATTTGCTAGTATTTTGTTGAGGATTTTTGCATCGATGTTCATCAGTGATATTCTCCTGTAATTTTCATTTTTTGTGTTGTCCTTGTCTGATTTTGGTATCAGGGTAAGATTGGCCTCGTAGAATAAGTTAGGAAGCTTCCCCTCCTCTTCAATTTTTTGGAAGAGTTTGAGAAGGATAAATATTAAATCTTCTTTGAATGTTTGGTAGAATTCACCAGGGAATCCGTCTGGTCCACGACTTTCACTTTTGGGGAGGTTTTGGATTACAGTTTTGATCTCCTTACTGGTGATTAGTCTATTCAAATTCTCTCTTTCTTCTTGATTCAGTTTTGGAAGGTTGTATGACTCTAAGAATTTATCCATTTCTACTAGCTTATCCAATTTGTTGGTGTATAGCTTTTTGTAGTATTCTCTTATCATCTTTTGTATTTCTGAGGTGTCCTTTGTAATTTCTTCTCCTTCATTTCAGATTTTATTTGGACCTTCTCTCTTTTTTTCTTGGTAAGTCTAACTAAAAGGCTGTCAATTTTCTCCATATTTTTAAAGAACCAGCTCTTAGTTTCATTGATTTTTTTTCTCTTGTTTTTTTACTCTTTATTTCATTTATTTCTGCTTTGATTTTTACTATTTCTTTCCTTCTACTGATTTTGGGCTTTGTTTGTTCGTCTTTTTCCAGTTCCTTTAGGTGCACCGTTAGATTGTTTGAGATTTTTCTTATTTGTTGAGGTAGGCCTGTATTGCTATAAATTTCCCGCTTAGAACCACTTTTGCTCTATCTCATAAATTTTGGCATGCTGTATTTTCATTTTAATGTATCTATAGGTAGTTTTTGATTTCTCTTTTAATTTCATCATTGATCCAATCATTGTTCAGTAGCATTTTGCTTAATCTCCACATATTTATGGTTTTTCCGATTTTCTTCCTGTATTTGAGGTCTAGTTTCATACCATTGTGGTCAGAAAAGATGCTTGGTATTAGTTCAGTTTTCTTAAATTTATTGAGACTTGTTTTGTGGCCTAATGTGTGATCTAGCCTGGAGAATGTTCCATGTGCATTTGAAAAGAATATGTATTCTGCAGTTTTTGGATGGAATGTTCTCTATATATCTACTAAGTCCATCTGGTCTAATGTGTCTTTTAAGGCCAACATTTCCTTATTGATCTTCTGTTTGGATGATCTATCCAGTGGTGTAAGTGGACTGTTAAAGTCCCCTACCATTATTGTCTTACTGTCTATTACTCCTCTTATATCTGTTAATAATTGCTTTACATATTTATGTGCTCCTATGTTGGAGGCACAGAAATTTCCAGGTGTTATATCCTCTTGTTGGATTGTTCCCTTTATCATTATGTAGTGCCCTTCTTTGTCTCTTGTTACAGTTTTTGTTTTAAAGTCTATTTTGTCTGAGATAAGTATTGCTACCCCAGTATTCTTTTCATTGCCATTTGTATAGAGTATCTTTTTCTATCCCTTCACTTTCAGTTTGTGAGTATCTTTAGGTCTGAAGTGTGTCTCTTGTAGGCAGCATACGTATGGGTCATTTTTTTAATCCAGTTGGCCATCATATGCCTTTTGATTGGAACATTTAGTCCATTGACGTTTAAAGTAGCTATTGATAAGTATGCACTTATTGCCATTTTGTTACTGTTTTTCTCGGTGTTTTAGTAGTTCTTCTCTGATCCTTTCTTCTTCTCTTGGTTTCTACCCTTGTGGTGATGGCTTTCTTTAGTATTATATTTGCGTTCCTTTCTCTTTATTTTTTGTGTATTTATTAGAGGTTTCTGCTTTGTGATTACTATGAGGTTCATATATAATAACCTGTGCATATAGCAATCTATACTAAGTTGATGCTCTCTTTAGTTTGACCACTTGCTAAAAGCTCTACTCTTTTGCTTCCTTCCTCCCACATTTTATGTTTTTGATCTCATATCTAAACTCTCTTTTTTTGTGCATCTGTATCTGTTACCCTCTTAGCATGGAAATAGATCATTTACATATTTTTTTCTTTTGACCATCATATTAGCTTCATAGGTGGTTGATCTGCTACCTTTACCGTATAGTTGCCTTTACCAGTGATTTTATTTATTTATTTATTTTGATAATTTTCTTATTCCTATTTGTGGTTTTCTCTTTTCCACTTAAATAAGTCCCTTTAGCATTTCTTGTAAAACTAATTTCTTGGTGATAAACTCCTTTAGTCTTTGCTTATCTGGGAAACTCTTTAGTTCTCCTTTGATTCTGAATGATAACCTTTCTGGCTAGAGTATTTTTGGCCATAGGTTTTTTCCTTTCAGTTCTTTAAATATATTGTGCCACTCCCCCTTATGCTGTAAGGTTTCTGCTGAGAAGTCAGTTGATAACCTTATGGACTTTCCTTTGTATATCACTTATATCACTTGTTGCCTTTCTCTTCCAGCTTTTAGGATTCTCTCTTTATCTTTGACATTTTAATTATAACCCATCTTGGTGTGGGCCTCTTTGGGTTTATGTTGTTTGTTGTCTGTGCTTCCTGTATTTGGATGTCTGTTTCCTTCCTTAGGTTAGCAAAGATTTTAGCTATTATTTCTTCAAATAGGTTCTCTGCCCCTTTGTATCTCTCTTCTCCTTCTGGGACACATATAATATGGATGTTAGTGCATTTCATGTTGTCCCAGAGGTTCCTTTGACTGTTCTCGTTCTTTTTAGTTTTTTTCTCTTATCTTTTCAACTTGGGTGATTTCCTCTAATATTTGTCAAGCTCACTGATCCATTCTTCTGCATCTACTCTGCTATTGAGCCCCTCTAGTAAATTTTTCATTTCTAGTATTGTATTCTTCATTTCTGACTGATTCTTTTTTATAATTTCCAATTCTCTGTTGAATTTCTCACTGAGTTCATCCCTTCTTCTCTTCAAGAGCAGTGAGCATCCTTATGACTATTAGTTTGTACCCTTTGTCAGGTAGATTGTTTATCTTTCTTTCATTTAGCTCTTTTCCTGGGCTTTTGTCCTTTTCCCTTTGAAAATATTCCTTTGTCTCCTCATTTTGCCTCTTTCTCTCTGCATATATCTATGTATTAGGTAGGTCAGCTGTGTCTTCAGATCTTGTAGAGGTGGCCTTGTGTAAGAGATGCCTTATGAGGCCCAGTAGTATGCTTCCCTCTTGTCAACAGTTCCAAATGTTCCAGGAGTGTCCTCTGTGTATGCTACATGTGTCTTTCTGTTGTGGCAGGGTTGCTCTTCTTGTAGGTGTCTGGGGAGGCTAGACTGTCCCCCTAGCCATCTGGTTGTCATGTTCAGCTGCATGTGGCTGCTGTGGTCCTTTTGGTCACTTTATTGGGGTTGGGGGGCCCCACTACAGTTGGCGCCAAGGTCTAATAGCACATTCCTTTTGCAGTTTTTATGTTAAGTGAGTAGGGCTTCAATGTGGCTGGTTGCTAGGCTCAGGGGCTTACAATTGCTGTAGGCCTCTGGCCTGCAAGGCTGTTGTCAACTCTGTCAAGATTGCAGCTGAATGGGGCCATCCTCAGGCATGGGAACACCCAATTGTGTCAGACTTTGGAAGGTGGGGCTGATGTCCTATGTGGCTGTTTGAAAAGCACAAGTCTGCTGCAGCTAACAAGCCCCACCACCCACAGGGCCACACATCCAATCAATACAGTCTTTCCCTGTGCACATGCCCCAACTCACTGAAGCAGATTTAGTCACTCTGCTGCAGAGGCCCCACATACTTTGCCAATGCTGGCCTGTCCCCCATGCACGTTCTGCCCCACAGAAGCAGACCCACTCACGAGGCTGCAGAGGATCCAGGCACCCAGCCTGTGCAGGCCCACAAGTTGCCCGAGGGCTTCCTTTTGGGTCAGACCAGTCCCTAGGGTTAGCTGCCTGCCCTGGCTGAACTGTATTAAATCGGTGCTCTAGTGTGTGGGGCAGACCCCTGCACTAACAGGCCACGGAAAGAACTCCAGTGGCATCTGCCAACACCCATGTCAGCACTCCTGTACTGGGTCACAATAATGGCTGCCACCAATGTCTTAGCCCCTGGGGAGGTCTCACCTCTCACCAAGACATGCCAAAGCCAAGTGAGTTTCCTTTGACCAAAGGACTATGCACCTTTCTGTCTGGTGATTTCAGGTTGCTTTCTGAAATGGGTGAATTTGTGCATAGGCCCTTTAAGAAAACACTTTATTTCCCCTTATATCCTATAACTTTTCTGGGCGTATTCCCTGTTGTTGTTAATAGCCAGCAAAGCCAGATATTATGACATTCATCTTGGTTGTGCTGAGTCCAAAAGCTGCTTATTGTGGTAACGCTCCCCCGCTCTGATCCCCCACTCCTCCAGGGAAAACTTCGTACTTTAAGATTGCTCCTGCCTGGTCATGAAGTGCCATGGTTAGGAGGTTGCTTTTTTCTCTCTAGAAAGAAATTTCTGCCTCTTCCAACTCAGTCAGCACTGTCCCTTTTGTGGGAATTCTTTTTATCCAGTTTTCAGTTCTCTCTCAAGGGTAATTGTTCCAAGAGTAGTGTAAATTTGTTGCGTCCATGAGAGGAGGTAAGTTCAGAGTCTGCCTACCCCACTGTCTTGACACCATCCTCTCTGTATTTCTCCTCTATATTATATGAAATATTTTATACCAGAAGACATGTCTAGTCTTTCAGAAATATGGCCACACAAGAGGGAAATGAACTTTTCAAAATAATTAGCACACAGGTACGTCTTATTTAATTACTCTGTACATCCAAGTAACTCTTTTGAATCACTTTCCTGTTATGCCTAGAGCATAGAGATCAAATCGTTAAATTAAAATCCTTGGGAAAAACACACATAAATGAGAGTAGAAGTCTAGACTACATTAGAAAATTGTTGCAGTGATATTTATTTGGGATAATATATCAGGTAACATTATTGTATATTTATGGTATTTAAATGCCAGATAGTTGAAAAAAATATAGCCCTGAACATCTGGGCTCAGTATGAGTACTGAGTATGAACAATTCTGGGTGAATAGGTTGGACTCCAACTAAACACTAATTAAGGTTATTGCTTGAATATGAAAGATCTCTCTTTTGTCTATCATGTAATAACAATTACTTCAAAATTATCTAAAATGCTAGTGAGGTTTATAACAATTAAGAGGAAAGAATAATGTATAGCAATGTAAACCATTATTCTTAAGACAATACAAAAATAAACTTTGAATAGAACAAATCTATATATAAATCCAAAATTTTGGAACTAGTATATGAGGGCTTTTTTTTGTAAATTAGTTACCATGTGCAAAAATCTCTTTAAACACGGTCACAATTTCAGCAGGAGAGCAGAAATAGAAAGAGGTGGCCTTTTCCACTGCTTAAAGAATTTACCAAACGGTTCAACAGAGAAAATGGTCTTTAAAGTACCGACCACTTTTACCAGGGCAGAAACACTTAATCAACATATTATTAGGCCATATCTGTAGGGATCTAATAACTAAATTCACTGGAGATCCCTTTAGAACAAAAAGCTATAAACTATTGTGAGGCCTGACCCTGGGCCAACAGATTTTAGCTTTAAAAAATTGTAGTTTTAAAAGAAAATGTTTAGTTGGGACAGCTATATAACTATAGATTATATTTTCTAAGAAAATCTGTATTTAACGGACTAGAAGCCCCATGGGGTACATTTCCTTGCCCCTCTGGTTTAACTTCTAGGGAATTTTGTTTCTAATGCTGCAGTTTTAATTACATACAATAAGACTGAGTCCTATTAAAAGAATACTGCAATAAACATAGAAAGCTGGAAAAAATCTCTGAGGTGGTATTTACAAAATATAAGCACACTCCAAATAAACAAAAAATAATCCAAATAAATCAACATATCACAAAGCCTTTTCTTTCACTTTTGCTACAGATGTAAGACACCACAGTAACAATGATAATGAAATCTAAATTATGTAATATCTCAAAATAATATATATATTTTAATTAAGATAAGTGAGCAGTGAGAAAATATTGTGAATCAAATATAAAACATAGTTAAAAACAGCTGTGAGGAAGCAAATAACTTAGATACAGCTCCTGTCCTTAACAAATTTATGGTAGAGTTAAGGGGAGCTATTTTCCTGTAAGAATATTCTATACACAAATCTAATTTATCAGGCTGTGCAACAGAATAGAATATTTACATAGGTATTTATATCCAGAAGGATATAAATAACAGGAATATTCAGAATGGGTGTGTCCATATCTGGATTTTAGTTAATCCTATGAACAAATAATGAAGTGTACTTGAAAGAGGGTGTGTTGTCTGTTGATGCATACCTGTTGCCTGAGAAGGACTCAAAGTATTCTGGGAGCAAACTAGTTCAATATCAAACAGCTGTTCTAAAGTATTTTTCACGTGTTAAGTCATCGAAGGCTCACGACAATTTAGTGGGCACTATTGTTAAACCCATGTCACGGAAGAAGAAACAGAGGGAAGATGGGTCAAGTGTTTTACCCTTGTCCACATAGCTGGCAAATGACAGAGCTGGAGTTGCAACCATTTTGGCTGCTATGAAGATATGAGCAAGATCTCCAGGATGTGAGAACAGATGTGATCTATCTCTGAGGTGTGTCTGCTCGAAAAGAAAACAAGTGCATCTCCTTTCAAAGTGCATGGATCAAGAGATATATATATATATATATATATATATATATATATATATATATATATAATTCCACAAGGCATATATGTACACATCCATTATTAAATAAACCTAGATACAGTTCAGTACGACAACCTGCCTGGTCTCAGTTAAGTTTGCAGTACGCAGGGTCATTGAGGACACAAGTAGAAGCAATAGACAGACTAGGGTTAGGGACAAGCATAGTTCTAGTATAATTAAATAATAATAATTAATGTACAGCTTGCCTGGCATTGTTCAGGCCTTATCTATTTTAATCTTTGCAATAATTCAAAGAGTAGGTACATTGGTTTGGATTTTTTGGTGGCAAATAACTGAAATGAACTTTCACTAGATTAACAAAGAAAAGGGATATTCATTGCTTGGAACCAGGAACATTTCATACCCCCCAAAGGCATGAATAGAAAAGCCTTGGAAAAGAATTGCAATGAGAAAATTGGAAGTTGTTGGGAAACCAAGGGCACTTTCCCTGATTTCGTGCCTCTGATTGTTTTCTAAGGGCCTGCCTTTATCGTTCTCCTTCTTTAGAATAGCTCTGTTACTCAATCTTCATGACAGAAGATAACAGTTTACAGATCCAAAGTTCATAAACCTCATTTCCAATTCTAAGGATGGGGGTGGATAGGAAGAGAAGTCTATTGGTTTAATCTGGGCTTGACTTGAGCCAATCAAATATAATTGGGAAGGGTCATCTAGTACAAACATGGCTATTGGCAGTCCACTTCTGTGGACCAGAGTTTCCAATAAGGGGACCACAGGATCTTAGGTATAGTAGGTATTACCAATCATCTTACAGGCGTAAGAAAAATGAATCTCAATAGTGTAAGTAAGTTCTCCAAAGTCACAATCAAAGCAGAAATGAACTTTGAACCCAGGTCCTTATGCTCACAAAGCAGTCTTTTCACCATTCCATAACATCTTCCTAAAGCAAGAAACATTGTTAAAGAGACAAACTGGGAACCATATAGATTTACAGTTAAAAAAGACTAAGGGCTTAGCTGTGGACAGGAGTCAAAATAGAATGCATTGGGATGACATAATGGTTTAGGGTCAAAACAGATCACAACAGAATCAGTAGATGAGATGAAGAGAAGTCAGAAACAGAGATATAGCTCGACTGTATGCCAGTTCCTAAGTCAGAACTAGAAACTGTTACCAATAGGCTGGGTGGTTTTTATGCGTGGATCTTGAGGCCATGCCTGTGGCACCTCAATACTCCTGGTCTATTAAGACAGTCATTCAACAAACACTTATCGAGCATCTGCTCTGCCAGAGTGTTCTAAAACTGGGGTTACAGCAGTGGACAAGATGGACAAAATTCCTGGGCTCGAGGAGCTTACATTCTAGTTGGGAGATACAGGTTAAAAAGCAAATAAATTCTATGTCAGGTAGCGATGAGTGCCAGGAAGGAAAATTAAGCAGGGTAAAGGGGTAGAGCATGAAGAGGGTCTATAATTCTAGCTGTGATGGAAGGTGGTTAGGGACGGCCTCTCTGAAGAGATGAGTTTAGGCAGAAAGTAAATGATTTGAGATGGGAAGTCATGCAGACATCTGGGGGCAGATATGCCCTGGTCCTTGATTTGAAAGCCTGCTTCATTGGTGTTCAGACCTTGTGTAAACTGGAGAATTCCAATTCTGAGTGACACAAATCTTTGGGATCTTCTTTTATTAGAATATTCTTGTGGTACACTGACTGCAAAAATAGCCTAATTCTCTGCTTCTCTTGGTATCTATGCCTTTAGCAATGTGATCTTACAGCTCCTCTCATCAATAGTTAAGAGCCTATTATCCCGCTCCTTAAATCTAGACTAATCCTCTTACTTTATTTGGCCAATAGAATGTAGCAGATGATGGACCTGTTCTGAATCTAGGCCTCAAGAGACCCCAAACACTTCTACTTTCTTTTTTTTTTAGAACCCCTGCCTCTTCTTTAGAATCCCAGCCTAACTTTAGACTAGGATCGTAAAACTTAGGCTGTCCTGCTGGAGGACATGAGAATATTTGGAGCAGAGCCCCTTCAGCCCAGAGGCCCCAGATGAGGTCTCAGTTATGAGAGGGCCAAGATCAGCAAAGTTGCCCAGCTGACCTGCCTATCCATGAGTGAGCTCTGTCAAACTCAACCAATACAAGAAGAACATCCCAGGCAACACACTGACTTATGAGCAATATGCTGTGGTTATTAGTTTAAGCTATTGAGTTTTGAAATGGCTTATT
Source organism: Equus asinus (assembly GCF_041296235.1). Classification (NCBI taxonomy): domain Eukaryota; kingdom Metazoa; phylum Chordata; class Mammalia; order Perissodactyla; family Equidae; genus Equus; species Equus asinus. Next base: position 93,041,205 of record NC_091820.1, read on the forward strand.
ATGCATCATTATTATGGCAACAGATAATTCATGCTCTTTTTTTTTCCCCAACGAATGATAACTCTCAGGGGTTAGGAGATCATTATTGTTCAGATTTGGAATGCATACTTACAACTCAGCCTGGAACACTATCTCCAGTTCTGATGGTGCATGAACATGTGTGTGTGTGTAGGTTCAAAGTGTACATGTCATGGAGTGAAGGACAAGGAAGAGAGAGTGAGAGGGGATGTTGAGAGGATCAAGGCAAGTTCACTGCTTACCTGATACACAAATTCGAAATATCTCTTCTAATTACACATGCACACAGGATGATGTGATGGAACCAGTACACAGGGCTCCGTAACCACAAGTTGGTGGAATGTGACAGGGGCTTCAGGGGCACTCTTGTCTTCTTTTGTTTAGGCTGCACCTTTGTTACTAACAGTGCTCCCACAATCTAGATAAAAGCCCATACATTCTTATTTTAAACAATATTGCTAGAAACCAAATCTCTCACATTCACTATACAAACACATTTGAAAGATGACAAGAGCTAAATTACAGCCTTCACTTTCACCCCATCAATCTTCTCTATGCCTGCTGTAATCTCACTTGTACAAAACAATTCCAATTATATTTTATAAAAACACTAAAAATTTCCTAAGCTTGCAAAATCCTTCTGTTTTTTCGTGTTTGTGATGTCGTGTTTTTCTGTAGGCTTCCTATATTTCTGTTTACTCAAATAATAACATGATGCTTTGTGTATAAAGAAATGCTTCTGGACTGTCAATAAGATGTGTACTTTGAGCTATGTTTGCTGGTGTAGGAATGGATTTACACTGATCATCCTCCCCACTTTCACCCAGCACCCCGTTTTGCTGGTATGTGAACTGCTTTCCATAGTCATGAAAATAGACAGAAGAGAAGTGAATCCTGCCCATATTAGTAGTGTATCCTCAGCAATTAAGTTTAGTAAGTCCTGGCTTTAGTTTCAATAGAAGCTCTTGATGTGACTTCAAAATTTTTTTCAACTGACCTCTGATCAATATGCTGGGGTTCTTATTTTAAACTCCCAAAATAAAAGTTACGAAAAGGATGTTTCAGCAAGCTCCTATGATTACTTTCTTCAACAATAGTTGGTATTATTTTCAACTCCTTTTCTCTTGGGGAATGAGCACATTTGTATAAAAGAGACAAACTTAATAGCTTGCAACTATTTCGAGGATGATATTTTATAAAGTGAAACAACTACACTATATGTAATTAATATTACTTATATTTACAAATTGCCCTTTGACATTGGTCTTAGGTAATTTTTCCCCAAATCACAGGTTAACATAGCAATCTTCATGTATATATGTTACTTATTATTTAAATGTACTTATTTATTTGTATACTGCTTCATTCCAAAATCAGGATTTGAAGTTTGAGAATTCAAAGATAAATATGACAATATTTGAATAGTACTTCTCTCATAAATGTTTGTTCCTTAAAAAGATGTTCTCTTGAGAGCTGATAATTTTCAAAAGTGACATTAAGAAAATATTACATACTGTCACAAATTATCATGACACCCATTGGGAAATTTACAAATGTTTACATAAAGAATCCAATTAAAAACACTATAGACATTTTTTAAAGTATTTCTGTTGGCAATTTAAAAAAATACATAGACATGGTCAATTTACTCTTCTTAATTTTAATTGGTATGCTAAAAACTTAAGTTTCCTATTTAGCTAGTAATCTCCTATAAATTTATTTGCAGGATATAAACTTTTCAGCTCTATAATAAACATCACATTTTGGATCAGGAAACTATCATTTATCTATTATGATCATTAAAATTTTTCTGCTTAAACCCCACTAGAGGATATTCTGCAGATCTTAAGTGCTGTATTTTACACACTCTTGTTTGTGTTTTGTCCATAAGCCAAATGAAATTGTGTCTTGAACTTGAAAATGGCTCCTAAGTCAAGGTGTTCACATCTGCCAGTGATTTCTGCTACACAAATGGGCTATTAAATTTTGTATTGTCTCAAGAACAATTTTTCTTATCATATCTGTAGAAATCATTTTAAGTACAGTTGAAGTTACTGGGATGAAAAACACATTTTCTCCCTTCTTGCAGTGCTAAAGCATTCAGTGAGCATGTGATTTCTTGCTTCATACAATATTACTTGTAAAGCAGTTTGAGATCTGCTTTCTGACTTTGGAAAAAATTTATACTTGAGAGTAAAAGAACCTATAGAAATTCAGTCCATATCTCTGCTTGTAAGAAAGCCTCTAGCAAGTAAAAGCAACTTCCATCTTTTTTGGATAAAGCTTTTTCTTTTAAAGGCTGAATATTAATTCATTTCAAGATATTCCCGCAGCTTTAGTAATTTTATTCATCAGGGACTTGTGATGATTCTGATAGAGAATAAAAATATGCTAGTGTCCATTATTCATTCTGTGCATACATAATTATTTAAATGTTGGCAGCACCGTGGAGGAGGAAGAACCTGGTTCTGCGGTTTGCAAAGTCTGGATCAGAATCATAGACCCACCACTAATAAGCCATGTTCTCTTAGTCAAGTAAGATTCTTTCCAAGGCTCAGTTTACCATCTCTAAAAATGACTCTAGGGGCCGGCTCTGTGGCCAAGTGGTTAAGTTCGTGCGCTCCACTGCGGCGGCCCAGGGTTTGGATCCTGGGTGCGGACATGGCACTGCTTGTCAGGTCACGTTGAGGCGGCGTCCCACATCCCACAACTAGAAGGACCTGCAACTAAGATATACAGCTATGTAGGGGGCGGGGTTGGGGAGATAAAGCAGAAAGAAAAAAAAAGATTGGCAACAGTTGTTAGCCCAGGTGCCAATCCTTAAAAATGACTCTATTACTACCTCTTTGATACTTGGCTGGAGTTGTCAGTAGGAATGAATGGGAGAATATATTTAGAAGCTCATTGTAATTGGTAAAGGGATTTTGAAATAAAAGCTAATATTTTCTTGAGGCAGGTAATATGCTCAGTCCATATATGATGCTAAGCCTGCCTATCTCCCCACCTGTCCTCCTCCACAGAAATTTGCATTAAAATGACAAAAACTGAGCCCTTTATATATAAGACTGAGGATGTAATAATACATCAGTGACAAGAATCTGTAGTTATACAGGCTACACCGTTTTTAATGTTCATGATTTTTATGAGATGAAGTTTATCCCCACAGGATTAAACAGATAGGTTGGCGAGGGTAGTTGTCACCTGACTTCTTTTTAATCTGAGCAATTTTTTGACATAGTAGGGGCTTTTGAAAAGGAGGAAGAAGAATGTTTGCCAGGCTTGAGATGATCGTGATTTCCTGGTAAAATGTATCGAGTTAAAAGTAAGAAAACTAGATGAAAGGAACAGTGAGATTGACGTGGACTGAGCTCAGCTAGCAGGCCAAAAGGAAACTGTGAAAAGAAACACTTCAGGAAGTTTGATGTATCCTAATGAAAGACTTTTTAATAGATAGTGAGTGTGATCTGAGTGGGGAAAACAAGGAGAAGCCACTATAGAGTTGAAGAGAGGGTGAATTAGACATTAGGAAAATAGCAGTATAGCCAGAGCCCTCTGAAGGAGAAATAACCAGGCCCGAGATGGGAATGTTGGAGATTAATTCCTATAACAATGGATTATTCTGTTGAAAGAAACAGCTAAAATAAATAATGGCTTAAATTCAAGTTATAAGTTAATTTTGTAAAGCATCCCCACCACATCACTCTGATTTTCTTCTCATAGGCCCCCACATACGACAGAAGCTATTTAGGTAATAGATGAGTCTTTGCTAATGAAGAAATCTCAAGAGCTATGTAAATGCCAGTTCTTAGTCAACAAAAAAAGCAGTCTACTTTTAAATAGACCAATGTTTACCTGGCTGTTTTCAGCCATCCTATACTATGGAATAGTGGGGATCTTTAAAACATAATGCTTCACAGTTTTGATCAAACATGATTCCCTTTTCTTCTACATACAATAGCCTCTTATACCCAGCAGTGATTACACAACCCTCATCACTGGCTGCTAGTGTCACACAAGCTATATCAGCATCTTCAGTGGCAGCTGGATAAGAAGTTTCTATGTTTATCTTTGAAAAATATCTTTCATGCTACTGTCTTGTTATGCAGGCTGGAAATACATTCTGATTCAACTCTGAAAAGAAGACAGCTTAAATACTTGACAGCAGTTATATAGTCAAGGCAGGCCATAATTTCTGTTTCAGAAACCATGTGTGCAAGCTGATTTTTTCTCTACTGCTAGAGTTTTAGGGCCAGATTTTCAAACAAGCATTTGTGTGCATAAAATGGGTAATTGCGCACACAAATGGGCAATTTTGTATGCAATTATCCATTTTGCATACACAATTATATGCTTCTAGGGTATAACGCATGTACATGAAATTTGGTAAGCATACCCATTACACCTTCCTTTGAAAATTTGGTCCACATTGTAGGTTTATTGCACAGAAGAAAATTGGGATTCTTCCTGTTTGATAGCATAATTGCGCTCATTACTTTTCCTTACATCATACCTTTTAATCAAGGATCTCAAAGCTCATTAAATTATTAACCCAATCATCCCAACAGCCCTCTTCTCTACGGAGGCTAAATGTTATGACAACCTCATTTTAGAAATTAAGAAATCAAGGCACAGAAGTTGGACTTCTCTAAATATTAACCACTTTCCATTTAGGCTTCCTGACAAATAGTCCCCTAGAATCCACTCTCCATCTGCTTGCGCAAATGCAAATCTAAAAGAACAATTATTGCAAATGGCAAAGGAATTGAGCATAAACACAAAGTTTCTTTCCTTGTGGCCCAACTAAGCCAAAGTTTATTCACATTTCTGCACTGACAAAAAGCTTGCACCATTCCCTTCTTTAAACATAGATCTGGTAAGACAGCAAGTTTTAATAGGAGGACTTGTTCACCTGGGAAATTCCTATGTCATTGTCAAAAAGATAGAATAAAACATTCACTCACTTCATGGAAGCAAATTGTGTCTTTAGGTCTGCAACGTGTTTCTCAGAAAGCTGATGAAAGAGGTTTATGTGACTGATAACAGCCTGAATTTTATGGTTACACATGTGGCTTTCTCACAAAGCTGAAGGCAAAATCCTTTGTGGCTTTGATATCAGGGAAAGAAGACAGACACTTTTGAATATTTGTTGTTGTTATTGTTGTTGTTGCAGTTAACTTATGTGCCCTTTCGTATTTCTGCTTGACTTGCTACCTGTCTACCATGTCATCGTGCAGTCTGTGCTGACAGTATCGCAGAGGAAGAAAGCTCAAGTTGTTCCAGAGAAGAAAAGAAGGCAATCAGTCCTCATGAGGAGAAAAAGTGAGATTGGAACCTAGTACACAGAGATTATAATTTGACAGTAGCTTTGCCTGAAACATATGAATTGCTTATATTAAGACAAATTAGGATATTTTAATATGAATTTTAATTGGGGTATGTCGATGAAAATAATCCATAACCAATCTACAAATGAAAAGTTGGGTGAGTTTATTCTGAGCCAAAATGTGAGGACCATGGCCTGGGGCCTTTCTTCCTTAAGGAAGAAAGGGCACCAGAGAAGTGGGACGTACAGAGTGGTTATATACCCTCAAAGAGGATAATGTTTCACATATAATTGAAATGTCCCTTTTACAATAGTCACGAGACTGCTCTGTCGGCACAGCAACTGATGGGCACAGCAGATAGTAAGTCTGCTGTCTTGGTTGACACAGCAGGGTGGCAGATCTGTTGTCTTGATGGTCACAGGTGAGCCCAGCAATCAGTTCCCAGCCTAGGGAGAGATGCTTATCCTTAAGGAAATGCCAATGTGGGGGGAAGTTGCACCTTTATCTTAAGGGCCTTTGTTCTTGTCTTTGGGACATAGCAAATGTTTAAAGCAGATATACAATGCATGTTCAACGGCCATACCAGGCCCTTTTGGAAAAACAAAGGCCGAATTAGGTTTCCACCAAATGGCTCCCTCATGTACTCCAATATATCCTACTGCTCGCCATTTCTATTTGTCAGGTATTATTGGGTAGTAGGAGGAAGAGTAGCAGTCGAAGTAGTAGCAGCAGCAGCAGGAGTAGTAGTAATAGTAGCAGTAGAAGTAGGAGTGATACTGTTAATAACAAAAACCTGACACTGTAGCCACAGGACCAGGAACAGAATTGTCACCCCAAAATATGCCTCTTGGGTATAAAAATTATTTGGGGCTGAGTATTTTTAAAAAAAACAGCAGCCACAGGGAAAGCTCTGAAAACCTAGTAGGAGTTACCCATTTGACAGGGAAATTTACATTTATAAGAGAAGTCTCCATTTGTAAGCGTGCCTCCGTCTCTGAGCCAGGTAGGAGAGGATGACTAAATCTCCAGAAACTCTTATTAATAGAGAAGGCAATGACTTAAATCTACATAACAACATCACCCTTGTTTACTGTGCTGACCTCATCTTAACAGCAGAATGTTAAGGTTATTTTTCAGGACTGGTAAGATAGCAAAGAGCATGTGCAGAAGGGAAAATTTTGATCTGCCAATCGAAACTCATCCTGCCAGTGCTTCCGCATACCAGTTTGCACTCCCTGATCCTTTAAACCTTACCCTATACCCTTGATTGGAGAGACAGAGTTGAGACCCTTCCTTCTGTCTCCTTACCAATCAATTGTGTAATAAACTGTTTCTTCCCTCGAAGACCGGTGTACCACAGTATTGGCTTCAGTTGGAGAGAGCTCCTGCTCTGTAACAGCGTTTTGCTGACTACTCACCATATGCTAAGCACTATGGTACTGTAGGGGAGGAAGAATATTCCTCTATCCTCTAGATTCTTCTGGCTTATCTAAGAATTAAATTGACATGAGACAGAATAACAGGAGAAAATCAAACAAAATTTAATTACATGGATGTATGGGAGAAACCCAGGAAAACTGAGTAACTCAATCAGAATGACAGAAGACACCACCTTAAATACAAGCTTCAGTTAAAGACAAAGGAGGATGTTGGGGATAGTGGTTTGGGACTTCAAATGGGAGGAAGGCAGTTCACATGGAGATGGAAAAGTAAATGTTTGGTAAACAAATGTTTGCCATGGCTTGCAGAGGCAATGCAACATGGAGAGGACTTTGATCAATTGGGCCTTGCTGGGTTCCTCCCTGTCTCCCACACAAGTTCATACTATAATAGAGTTGTCTATGGGAATAGCTCCTTCCTGGAACAGGCCTTCTGTCTTAAAAACTTTTAGACAGTTAGGGGGAAGGTCAAAGCTTCTTCCTGCGTCTTTTGTTCTCAAAAGTAATTGAGCTAAAGAGACACATTTTGGGGAGGCAAATTCTGATCCCCCACCATACGTATTTTAAACAAATTATCTCTTTTAACACTCACAGTGCCTCTGAGGGATATTTTTAAACATGTTTACAGATGAGGAAATGAAGTGTTGAAAAATCTGTCGGTGGTCATGTAGCTGGTAAGTAGCAGGACTGGGATTATGAGCAATGCATTCAGATATTAAATGTTATGGACATGAAAATGGGTACAATTCCATTTCAGCCATTTTGTTTTCTTTCCTATGCAGTTCCAGGAGATACAATGAAAATTTTATCAGACAGTTACCTACTTCTCAAATTACCTTTCAGAGAGGGCAGTTTTTGTAGCTTATGCATTTTAAAACTAAATCTTGCTAACTAGTATTAAGTAAAAACCACCACCTTGTGTAACAAGTCATGAAGTAGAGATGGTATTAAACAGAATGAGGGGCCTGACTTTGAGGCATACTGTTCCTTCTTGATGAAAAAAGTAAATTATTTGCCTTAAGGTGTGTGTGTGTGTATGTGTGTGTAATTATAATTGCACTGGAGAGAGTTAGCCTTCTAAAGTACCTGACTCTGCCAATAACATTAGTTTCTTCCTTTAATAATAGCTAAAGCTGAGAAAGACCTCAAGGAATAAATTGCATGCTGCTCATTAGTCTTAAACCTTTCATGATGAGCATATTTATTGGGATGTTTAATAATTTGTGTTTCCTTAGAACCTTTCATCTTAGAATCCCAATGTGCTTTATAAACATTAATTCTGTTAGCACTGCTACTAGGAAGATGTATATGTGTATATGTGGCTTAAATATGCCCCGAATGATTAAATGGTCTACTTTATGTCACAAAATATAGGAAAGTTAGTTATGGAAGCCATTTTTTGATTGAATGATATATTCTAAACACATATATATAACCATAATTTCAGAAGAACGTGTTCTTCAAAAGTACATTTCTGTACACTATTGATTGTACCACTCCCCAAAAACTCTAGATTGGAATCAATTTATAAAACCCAATTCAGATACTTGACAGCTCAGGAAGGGCCTTCTTAAGTCAGTTACACAATTAAAGTGATCCAGAAAAGCTCTGTAAATAAGTCTGATAAGTTAGAGTTTTGTAAATGAATGTCCATGCACATGCAGACACACAGGGAGCTTAGACCTTACCAGATTGCTGGGCCAAAGATTTCCCTATTGGCTCATATTTACCCAAGAGTCTTATGTCATAGCTCATTCTTCACCAACTCTATCTTTCTCTTATGCATACTAAAGAAGAAGGTTTGTTATGCAGCAATTTTACTTGGGATGCCTAACAGACCAGAAGGAGTCTGCAACTAGGATTCCTCTGTCATTTACAAAAGTGCAGTGTGGCTACTATATCTACAGAGTGAAAACACTTTGTGTGAGCATGAGTAGAGGAAACTGGGGAGTTTAACCTTTGCTGGTGTGTTGGAAAAATGCATTTCCTTAAATCTTGTAAAGTAAATTCAGGAGTTGAGTTTGCACACGGATGTTTCATTCCACACCCAAGTTGTTCTTTTGCATGCCAACAGGCACACAGTTATCTCCTTAGCACATAAATTTGTAATTTTAAGCGATACTACATGCTGAAATATTTACATAGAGGTAGGCCCTGGAAACACATAACTTTAGCCCTTGGTGAACTATTATAAAAGAATATGCAAGATAGCATACATATATGCAAAGTACAGTCTGGTTCCTCTGATTTTTTTCTTACCTTCACCAACCTCCTTTTATGAGGGATACTATTCAATGTAAAGTGGATGGGTTCAGATTTTTCCTTCAGTCCTATGCTTCTGCACACCATCCCTTCCCCATGTCACAATTTCCTCTTGGGCAGATTTCTCATCCTCATAATGCTTTCTGTATTTCCTGTTCCAGGCAGTGTTTCCAGAAGGTAGTTTTCTCCTTAGAGCAGCTTCTTTAAGCTTAAAGAAGTTTTGGCTTATTCATGTACTTTCTTCCATCCAAGAAAGCATCAAGGAAAGATAGCATTCTAAGGGTGGTACAAACTATCAGGCAAGCTTAGGAAAAGGGCTAATTTTTTTTAACTCCAGAAAACGCAACATACAATGATTTCTGGGGTTTGGTGATATTGGGAGTTGCATGTACTCTCATGTTTCAATTCCTTTCAGAAGTGAAGAGAACAGTTTATTAGGTTTCTGCAGTGTTTGTATTAATCATGGCTACCACAGATAGTTTTAGGATAATATCGTTTTGTTTATGCTAAAATCGTCCAATTAAAAATTGTAATCTTTGTTGGAAAACTTTGGGGGAATTTAATGCATAATCACAATTCAACAGATAATATTCTCATCAGCAAAAGAGAATAAGACCTTAACCCAAGGCCAAAAACAAATTATCCAATCACACACCAGACAGCAGAATGAGAAGATTTAGTGTGTATTTAACTGGAACGCATGTACTTTGCAGGCTCACTAGATGCAAAATCATGTAGAACAAGACATCATCAAGCTATTTGAAAATGAGATGGTAGTTTACTCGTCACTAGGGATCTGGCAGCATTTCTGAACTGGGCGTAATCATTCAGGATAACCTTTCTTTTTTCAAACTCTCATATCCTGAACAGATTTCAGGATTCTTGAAAATGGAGAACACTGGCCACCTTTCACTGAAGGATACATTTTTCAAGGCTACAATTTTACTGTGAACACTTGTTGTAGGGGTGGGCTATTTATGAGGAGAGACCAAGGTCAGGGGGTTGTGCATCATTAAGAGGCAGGTGATGAAAGGAGGAACAAAATACATTCATCAGCAAACCAACATAAAAATGAAAGAAAATTAACAGAGGAGAGCATGGGGCAATGGATGAAAAAATGTCTATGGCTTCTCAATCAAAGCCAGATAATATGCCTTGTGACTCTCTCAATAAGCTGCCCCCCTTGCCATTCAGAGGCACTCATTTCTCCCCCACCATTTATTTTAATTAAACCAAACTGAAGCTCATGTGTGTTAATTGTCATTCACATTTTCTTGGCTTTTCTGACCCTAAGAAAAATCTCTTTAACGTCAGCAGCAATCTTTGCTGTTACCTATATTCTAACATGCTCATTTTCAACATGATAGGTAGTAGTAGGTAAAGCAACAACTTCTGTTGCCCTTCGTTGAAACTAGGTATCTGTTTTTCTGTACATTGCACTCAACAATTGCCCTTTAATCGTCTATAAAGTCAAATATTGTTCACTGTGTCTATTGACTTTGCTATCACTGACAATCCTGTAAACACTCTGAAACTGCTTTATCCTGATGTCTTGCACATGCCCCTTGGCATCCTCTGTACCATTTGCTTTCATTTAAGATGCTTTCTCACATGACACTGTAGAATAACTATTGTATATGAGCAGGCATGTGGAAAAGTGATTATTAAGATCTATCAAATTCTTTACTTTTTCTTCCACTACCATATTTATATCCAAGATCTCTCTCCCTCTTAGGGGAAAGTATCTGTTAGGATATCTTTAGCTCATAATTCTCTCAAAGTTTTGTTTTTTCCTTCTTCAGATTTATAAAATCATGTGTATCACTATAAACTGCCAAGTTCAAGGCAATGTGGAGCATTTCACATTGAGAAAGATCCTCATCGAAGTTAGAGTCTTAACACCATGAATTTTTCCATGATGGCTAGAGTACACATAGAAGTGACATTCAGTAATTTAATGACAACAAACCCAAACATATAAGGTAAAACCTCCCCATCTGTGTCTAATTCTTTAGCAAGTGTTCACAATGCAAATGCTACAGGCTTTTCTAGGTCATTTGGCATTATGTGAGAAATCACCGCTCTGACCCCATATGGTGAAGCGTCAGTAGCTAAACAGATTGGCAGGGCAGGGTCATAATACACTAGAATCCTTGAGGACATCAGTTGCTGTTTAGTCAATTCAAAAGCAGTGTGGCATTCCTTTCACCAATGACACTGTTTATTTTGCTGTAATAGTTCTATCATAAAAAGTTAACTGCTATGGGAAGATTTGCTTTAAATTTTCTGAAGTAGTTTTAACATAAATATAAAGGATATATAATTCTATACATAGAGAAATTATATATATTTACGTGAGGAGTAAAATATATATTGTATACATAAAACCTAGATGATATATATGATATTAATGATATGATCAGAATTTCTTGCTGAAAATGCAATTTTTTAGACACACGGTGGAAAAAGTAAGTGCAGGAGAAAAAATTTTTACAACAAAACATTTCCATTATTTTCAGGATGATTGTCCAATAGCTTTGTCCCCACAAACTTCTCTGTAATTCAGGTAGAATGAAATATCAAACTAAAAGGCGATATATGAGACTGAATTAAAATTCACTTAAGAAAATTAGATCTTTACAAGAGAGTAAATGTGCTAAGGATGGAGGATGAGCCTTTGTTACTTGATTCCTACTGTCTGGTCATTCATTCATTCACTCATTATTTTTGCCAGCAATTTTGACTTAATTTAGCTCATCTTAAAACTTTTTGCCCTTTGGTCATTCATTAGCACGCTCCTCAAATGTGAAATATTGTATATTAACCTTCTCATTTTCTAGGTTTCAACATAATTAAAGGGAATGGGGGGTTTGGGAAGGAAGACTAACAGGCACTACCAGAATCTCTTCCTGGTGAACAAATTCATTTCAGAACTGTCACCAAACATAAATCTATGATATATGAAGTACTATGAAATTTACATCACTTTATAATTCTGCAATTAGTTTCATTACTTCAGTGTATGGTTAATGGTCCATATCTAAGAAGAGCTTGTGTTATAACTAGTCACTATGTATTCTTACGGTGACACAATATACATGTATAACTGATGAAAACAAATAGAGGAAATTGTCAGCTTTCCCTCTAAAAGCTATACTTGGAATTTTCTTTGGATATGAATGAAATAATTAAAAGTGAAAAGAGCCAACAAATTATACAATGCTTGTCCTTACAAAATACTTGAAATGCATAGTTAATAAGTATTGCTGTCATATATGCATAAAATGGTTTGATTGGTGTGAAAATTCATTACAAAGAATGAGGTATAATTTTAGGAAAGGATAATAACAGAAGACCTCTTTAAAACTGTACAAAAATTAAGCCAGTTATGAGATTTCTTCAAGCTGTGATAGGATAGCTTGAGGTAGACCAATCCTCCTGCTCATAGCAATCAGAAAGCTAGATAAAGTACTACAAATATGTTTGAAAGTATCAAACAGCTGCTGAGCAAAAAGTACTTGAGGGGTAACAGAGAGAAGAGAGTCACAGTGTAGTGAGCAAGAATTCTACAGCATTTGCTTATTCTTAGTCTGCTGTTCTGGCAGAGAGCCAGAACATAGGGTCGCTGCCAAAAAACAGAGAAACAAGCACAACTTTTGGCAATCTTATGGGTCAAGAGAGACAAAAATTGGAGTTTGAGTCTGCTTTGAACAGCCAGTAAGAACCCAGTGAGAAGGGAGGCGGATCAAACTGAGCCTGACGTACTGCCAGTTTTCCCTTCTAAGCATTTGCCAAATTCTTGAACTGTGCAAAGCAAGAGGGTAAGAAAGGTCTGAAGGACAGGATGAAAATGCCAGAGGGTCTTAAGAAAAATTGCACCTCCACCAAGGAGGAAATGCCCCATTGGAACCTCAGCGTTGCAGCAAGTCCCCAGGGATGACTTCACCCGAAAAGTAAAGATAAACCAGAATTAGGGGAAGCCTTACAAATCTGACACCAAAACTCCAGAAATCTCAGTCCCTGATTGGACTAAAATGATCTGTTATCCCTGTATCTGCTTATCAGAGGATAAGGGAAACTTTCTCTGGAGGAAGAGAACATCATACAGAGCCTCAAAGATTTATCATCCATAATGTCTAGTATTAAAAAGTAAAACGAAACAGACACGCTAAGAAATAGGATTGAAAGAAAAAAATGAACAATACAAATAGATTGACAAATGACTGAGTTTTGAGTTATCAAGCAGAATATGAAACACCCAAGATTAGTATATTCAAGACAATGGATGACAAAATAGAGATTTTCACCAGAAAACTGAAATTGGAAAAAATAAAATAGAAATTCTCAAATTGAAAAAACTAAAATAATTAAGAACAATCTTAACAACAGATTGGATACAGCAGCAGAGACAATTAGTAAACTGAAAAATAATAAAAAATATCCAGACTAAAGCACAGGAGAAAAAAAGCATAGGAAATACAGAAGACATCATAAGAGACATGCAGGACAAATAGAAAATGTTTGAGGTATGTGTAACTATAGTCACAGAAGGAGCGGAAGAGAGCAAGAGAGGGAGAAAGAGTTAATTTCCAAGAATTTTCCAAAATGGATTGAAGAAAAAGAAGGAAATCCTGCCTTTTGCAGCAACATGAATGAATCTTAAGGGCATTATGCTAAGTAAAATAAGTCAGACAGAGAAAGACAGATACTGTATGGTTTCACTTGTACGTGGAATCTAAACAAGCCGAACTCATAGAAGCGGAGAGTAGAATGGTGGTTGCCAGGGGTTGCAGGATGGGGAAAATATGGAGAGGTTGGTCAAAGGGCACAAATTTCCAGTTTTAGGATGAATAAGTTCTGGGGATCTAATGTACAGGATCGTGACTATAATTAAAAATACTATACTATATACTTGAAATTTGCTAAGAGAGTTTATCTTAAATATTACCATCACACACACACACAAATGGTAAATATGTGAAGTAATGGAGGTGTTCCTATTGTGGTAATCATACATATATCTATGTGAGTATGTATCAAGTCATTATATTGCGCATCTTAAACTTAAATATGTTATACGTTAATTATAATAAATAAACATAATAAAGCTGGAAAAAGAACAGATTGAAAATTTCTGGCCACAGATTCAAGAAACCCTATCAACCCCAAGCAAGATGAATAAAAAGAAAACTGTACCTAGATTCATCATAGTAAGCCTGTTGAAAATCAATGATAAAGAGAAAATACTAAAAGCAATCAGAATGGAAGAAACATTGCTTGAAGAAGAAATAAGACTTCTCAACAAACACAAGGAAAAATAAAAGATAATAGAATGACATATTTAAAGCGCTGAAAAAACCCTGACAGCTTAGATTTTTACACTAAGCAAAAAAACAATCAAAAATTAAGATCATATAAAGATATTTCTAGACAATCAAAACTGGAATCTTACTAAAGAAATAATGGAGTTCTTCAAGAAGGAAAATGATCCCAGTCATAAAAATATAAATATAGAAAGAAAAAAGCGTAATATGTGAGTTAATATAAATGAATACTAGCTATAATAATAATAATATATTGTAAAGATATTGACATTAGGTAATATACATTAATATATAATATACATAATTCTAACTCTAATCCTAGCTATATGTAGTCAATTCTCATTATTGACAGATTTTTGCAAATTATTTGCAGATTATTTGCAAATTTGCTCATGCATTAAATTTATTTGTAATCCTGAAATCAATACTCACGACATTTTCACAGTCATTTATGGATATATTCATGTGTAGAACAGTGAAAAATTTGAGTCACCCAAGGTGCACCTTCCCAACTGAGGTTGAACAAGGCACCACTCTGCCTTCTTGCTTCAGCTCTCATACTATAAACAAGTGTCTTTTTCACAGTTTATTTAGTGCAATGCTTTTGCATTTTTGTGCTTTTTCTTGGTGATTTCACTGTTCAAGATGACCCCAAGCACAGTGCTAAAATGTAGTCTAGTGTTCCTAAGTGCAAGAAAGCCATGATGTGCCTTACAGAGATGTTGGATCAGCTTACAGTGTGTTAGATAAGCTTTGTTCAGGCCTGAGTTATAGTGCTGTTGGCTGTGAGTTCAATGTTAATGAATCAACATTACGTATTAAATAAGTTGTCTTTGAGCAGAAACACAAAAAAGATAAGGTTAAATATTGATTGGTTGACAAATCTGGCTCACAGGAACCTAACACTTTATTCCAACAGCAATGATTCAGTATTTGCTAATTCAGAGGTCGTGGCAACTTTATAGAAAACTGCCACGAATAATAAGAGTTATATCTGTGTGTGTATGTGTATTCCAGCCCAAGAAAGTTGGTAAAGACTTACTTTTCCATGCTCCTGCCCCCTATACACACCTAAATAACCTGGAAATAATTCAACAGACTATCATTCACGGACTCTGAAAGGCAGAAAGAAGAAGGTGGACTGCATGGGGTCCTCAGAATTTGAAGAATGACACTGTGGTAAGTTGCCTGGCTTTTCTTTTCATCTCCCGTATATTCCAGACTGGGCATCACAGAGACCTGCATATCAGAATGGCCAACAGACACAGATAAAGCAAAGCAAAACCAAATACCCAGAAAAGTTTGCTTCTTCTGGCCAAAGCTCTGGGAAAGAGAAAAGCCAGTAGAGACTTAGTTAGGAGACCCATATCTGGTGGCAGTGGTGGGCTCAATCTCTTATAGCAGTCATACCAGCAGAGATAGGGAAGGATAAAGAGACTGAGAGGACTCATGTTTTAATATTTCACTTTAAGTGTCAGGATGAGATGAGTTATATATGTATATTTTATTGCCTAGAGCAACTACTAAGAAAACTATGCAAAGTAATATACTCAAAAGCAGTATAAATTAATCAAGAGAGAATACCAAAAACTGTTCAAGTAATCCACAGAAAGTAAGAAAAGGGAAACAGGAATGTGAAAGAGAGGAAATAAAGAGAAAACAAATAACAAAATGGCAGAATTAAGCCAGAATATATTGATAATTACTTTAAATGTAAACAGTCTAAATACATAGTTAAAAGGAAAAGATTGTCAGAGTGGATTTAAAAATAAATGACAACTCGGTGGGTACAGGAAACTCACTTCAAACATAAAGACATAAATAATTTTAAAATAAAAAGATGGGAAAAGATATATCATGATAACACTGATTAAAAAAACAGGAGTAACTATGTGAATATTACACAAGTAGACTTCGGAACAAAGAAAATTACTAGGGGCAAAGAGGTATATTACGTAATGCTAAAAGAATCAATCCAGCAAAAGATGGAGGGATGCTAAATGCAAATGCACCAAACACAAGATTAAAATACATGAAACGAAACTTAAAGTTGAAAGAAGAAGTAAACAAATCCACAATTATAGTTTGTGACTTCAAAACTATACTTGCAACAATTTATAGAACAATTAGACAAAAAAAATCACCAAAGATATAGAAGACCAGAATAACACCATCAACCAAAATAATCTAATCAATATGATGGGACACTCAACCCCCAAACAGTAGAATACATGATCTTTTCAAGCACCCACAGATTGTTTACCGTGATAGACCATATGCTGAATCATAATCAAATCTCAACAAATTTAAAAGAATTAAAGTCACCCAGAGTATGTTCTCTGATCATAATGGAATCAAACTAGAAATCAATAATAGAAAGACAACAAGGAAATCTTGAAACACTTAGAAATTAAACAACACATTTCTAAACAATTCATGGATCAGAGAAGAAGTCTTAAGGAAATTTAAAAAAATGTATACTGGACTGAATAAAATAAAAATACAACATATCAAAATAATGTGGAACACGACTAAAACAATGCTGAGTGGGATATTTATAGCACTAAATTCTTACGTTAGAAAAAAGGGTAAACCTCAAATCAATAATCTAAGTTCCTATCTCAAGAAACTAGAAAAAGAAAAGGCAAAATAAATGCAAAGCAAGCAGACAGAGGAAATAATAAAGATGAGCAGAAATTAATGAAATTGAAAACAAGAAAACAATAGAGGAAATCAACGGTCGAAAGTGCTGGTTTTTTAAAAAATAAATAATATGGGTAATCCTCTAGCAAGGCTGACAAGGATAAAAGGAGAGAAGACACAAATCATCCGCATCAGGAATGAAACATGAAGTATCACTACAGGTCCTGAAACCATTAAAAGGATGATAAGGGAATACGACAAACAACTCTACACATATAAATTTGACAACTTAGAAGAAATGGATCGATTTTTCAAAAATCACATACTACCAAAATTCAAACAAGATGAAACACTTCTTAATGCATTTTACGAGGTCTGTATTATCCTGATATCCAAACCAGAAGATACAGTACAAAACAAGAAAACTATACATCAGTATCTCCCATGAGCTTAGACAAAAAATTCTGAGTAAAATGTTAACCAAGTTCAGAAATTTATAAAAAAATAGTAGTCCATGTTTAAGTGGGATTTATTTCAATTATGAAAGGCTGGTTTATCATTTGAAAGTCAATCAATGAAATCCATCAGATCAACAGGTTAAAGAGAAATATATGATTATATCAATAGATAAAGAAAAAGCATTTGACAAAATTCAACGCTCATTTGTTACAAAAACTCTAAACAATCTGGTAATATAGAGGAGCTCTTTCAACTTGATAAAGTGCACGTAGCAGACCTACAGCTAACATTATACTTGATGATGACAGACCAAATGTTTTCACTTAAGATCAGGAATAAGGCAAGCATGTTCACTCTTACCATTCTTATGCGACACGGTGTTGGATGTTCTAGCCAGCCACAGGCAGGCATGAAAAAGAAAGAAAAGGCATACAAATTGGAAAGGAAGATATAAAACTAACCCTATTTTCAGATAACACAATTGTCTACCTAGAAAATCCTAAAGAATCTACAAAATTAATCTCCTAGAACTAATAAGTGAGTTCAGCAAGGTCACAGGATTCAATATAAATATTTTAAAAATGCAATTGTACATCTATATACTAACAATGAATACATGGACATTAAAATGAAAAATACAATATTATTTACAATTGCTCAAAAAAAAGAAAGACAGGTACAATTCTAACAAAATATGTACAGGGTTTGTTTACTGAAAATTGCACAATAGTGACAAAAGAAATCAAAGAAGATTTAAATAAATGGAGAAACAAACCGTGTTCATGGATTAAAAGACTCAACATTGTAAAGATGTCAATTCTCCCCAAATTGATACACAATTCCAATCAAAATCCCAAACACTTTTGTAGTTATAGGCAAGATTATTCTAAAATGTAAATAGAAAAGTAAAGGAACTAGAATAGTTAATACAATTTTGAAAAAGAAGAATAAAGTGGGAGGAATCAGTGTACTTGATTTCAAGACATTGTATAGCTATAGTAATCTAGACTGTATGGTATTGGAGGAGGGATAGACATATAGATCATTGAAACAATAGAGAACCCAGAATTTGACCCAAACAAATACGCCCAACAGATTTTTTGTTTTTTTGCTGAGGAAGATTTGCCCTGAGCTAACAACTGTTGACAGTCTTCTTTTTTTGCTTGAGGAAGATTAGCCCTGAGCTAACATCTGTGCCAATCTTCCTCTATTTTGTAGGTGGGTTGCCTCCACAGCATGATTGACGAGTGGTGTAGGTCCACGCCTGGGATCTGAACCTGTGAACCCGGGCCACTTAAGTGGAGTGTGCCAAACTTAATCATTACGCCACAGGGTTGGCCCCTAATTTTTTTTTTAAAGTACAAAAACAATTCAATGAAGAAAAAAGCTTTTTCAACAAATGGTGCTGAAGCAATTAGACATCCATGGGTACAGAAAGGAATGTCAACTTAACTCTCACATCTTATGGAAAAATTAACTCAAAATAGATCATTAACTTAAAAGTAATATTTAAAGGTATAAAACTTTAAAAAAATATGAGAAAATCTCTGAGATCTAGAACTAGGTGAAGAGACCTTAGATAAATTGAAATTCACATAAATTAAAAGTTTTGTGAAAGACCTTGTTAATAGGATGAAAAGACAAGTTGCATATTGGGACCAAATATTTGCAAACCACATATCTCACAAATTACAAGTGATTCATATCTAGAATATATATAAAGCCCTCTCTACACTCAACAGTAAAAAAAATTTTATTGGAAAATGGGCAAAATACATGTAGGAGATTTCACTGCAAAGAATATAAAGATGTCAAACAAGCACATGATGCTCATCTTTAACCATTAGGGAAATGCAAATTAAAACCACAATTATATTACTATACACCTCTCAGAATGGCCAAAATAAAAAATAGTGACAACACCAAATGCTGGAGAAGATGCAGAGAAATTGGGTTATACATTGCTGGTGGTAATGTAAAATGGTACAGTCACTCTGAAAAATGGTTTGACAGTTTCTTAAAACACTAAACATGAAACTACTGTTTAACTCAACAATTGTATTCCTGGGCATTTACCCCAGAGAAATGAAAACTCAAATCTACGCAAAAACTGTTCAAGAATGTTCATAGCAGTTTTATTCATAATAGTCAAAACTAGAAATGGCCAAAATGTCCTACAATAGGTGAATAGTTAAATAAACTGTGACACATCCATACCATGGATTGCTACCTAGGAATGAAAAGGAATAAATTATTGACACATGTGACAACTTGCATAGACTTTGAGGATTCTATTTTACAGCATTCTTGAATAAACAGTATCTTAGAGCTGGAAAAAAGATTAGCGATTTCCAAGGGTTAGGTATTAGGATAGAGGTGTGGAAGTGAGTGTAGCTATAAAGTGGAAGCACAAGACTGCCTCATGGTGATAGAAGAGTTGTGTATTTTGTTTGTGGTGGTAGTCATGCAAAGCTCACATATAATAAAATTGCATAGAATTGCACATACATACACACATAGGTGCATGTTTAATTTGTGAAATCTGAATAAGGTCTGTGAATGGTACCAACACCATTTTCTTGGTTTTGAAATTGTTCTATAGTTGTGCAAAATATCCACTTTGGAGGAGGCAAGGTGAAGGGTGCACAGGACCTCTCTGTACATTTCTTTGCAAGATGTCTCTGTAAATCTATAATTATTTAAAAATAAAAAGTTTAAAAAATAGAGGACTAAAATACAAAATAACAACGAGAATAAAGACAAGAGAATCTTCAATGGGTTTAAAGTATTCTATGGTCCCACTATTGCTTGAGAAGAGATAAGAGTAGTCTAATTCATACTGGACTTCAGTAAGTCAAGCGTGCATGTTTTAATGTCTAGGACAGGAATTGGAACACAACCACCTGTGGGCCGGCCACCAGTTTTCTAAAGAAAGTATTATTGTCACACAACCACGCTCACTTATTTACTCATTGTCTACTTCCTTTTGCAGTATGTTGGCAAATTTGTTACTGTGTGGTCCTAAACCATAAAATATTTGCTCTCTGGCTCTTTAAGAAAAAGTTTATCTACCACTATTCGACAGCAAAAGAAACAAGAGTCTGAAAAGAATGTATATGTAACAAACTAATGGAAGGAAACATGGTGTAATAAAATATTCCTGGTTAATCCAATGGAAAGTACAAAATAATTAGAATATAAATGAAGGACTGAAAAAATAAATAAGCTAGTAAATATAAACCCAAACATATCAATAATTATATTAAATATAAATGGACTAAATGTGCCAATTAAATGACAATATTGTCAAATTGGATAAAAATTGTATACTGCCTACAAAAAGCATGCCATGAGGACATGGAACATTTCATGGAAAAAGATATATCTTGAAAACACGAATGCAAAGAAGGCTGACATAGCTAAACTCATAGTTGACAATGTAGACATTAAGACAGGAAGAATTACTTAAGGGAAATATTTCGTAAAGAAAAAAGAATACACCTACCATGAAGATGCAACAGTTCTAAAGTTTGGATCACAAAGGGTTAGATGGTAAATGGTTTAGACTTTTGGGGCCATAAGGTCTCTATCTCAAATACTTGACTGCCATTGAAGCAAGAAAGCAGCCATAAACAGTACGGAAATGAAAGGGCATGATTGTGCTCTGATAAAACTTTATTTGTAGTCACTGTAGTTTGAATGCCATATCTTTCTTACCCACTTAGGTTCTGACTCACTGTGTCAATCCCCTTCTTTGGAACATATTTCTCACCGTATATTGGCTCCTTGGCACCATCTCCTCGCTCTGGTCTGTCTTCTCTGCATGGATTCCCTTTCTAGTTTGCTCAGATCCCATGTTGGCCTGTCTCCATCTCCTCATAGATGCCCTCCTGAGCTTGCTCAGGCTCTGACACCCCATGCCAGGCTCTTGCTCTACAGAGATGGTTTCTCCCAGGCTCAGACTCTGGCTTACTCCCAGCAAGCCATCTTGCCATGCAATACTCTCCTCATCTTGCTTGGGCTGACACCAATGCAGAGTCCCCCTCCCTTTCATGGGGATAGCCTCTCCACTCTACTTGGGCTCTGATTTCACAGGCGGGTGTTTTCCTCATCCTGCTTGGGCTTCGGTATCCTGTGCCAGGTAGCCTTTCTAAGCAGACACCCTTCTCACCCAGGTTGTGCTCTTACACCCTAATCATGGCCACCACAGCTTCCCCTCAACTCACTAGTGTGGATGGCTACCTTCCATTGCCCTACCTGATGCCTTCAGAGCTGTATTGTTCAGGAAAGGAAGAGAATTCAAGGAAAGGAAAGAAAAGAAAAGAAAACAGGAAAGGCACAGGAAAAGGAAAATGAAAAGGAACGAAAGAGAAGAGAAGAGAAAGGAAAGGTGAAGAGGAAAAAAGAGTCAATATATTTAAAAATGACATTTTGGAAGTAAGTTTTTCTTGCCGTAAAACTAAGATTTTGTTAAGAATGAAAACACTAGGATAAGACTTCATAACCTTAGGATTGGCACACAGTAGTGTTTCACAATTAACTGTTGCTGTGTGCAATTAGTTGTGAGGGTTTTCAAAATTAATTTGGTGCTAATAATAAAAGTATCAAAATTTTTCATGGATTTCTTTTTTGATTAAATAGAGAGAATTCAAGATTATCTTCGTAGAAACAATAATTTCCTTCACTTGCATACTGATAAGCTTTTCTGAGTGCTAGTGGAGGAGGCAGAGTTATACCCAGATCTCAAACTCTCTACTAAATGTGTAGGTTATGTAAACGCCACCCACGATGTATTTTACAGTAGGTAAGATGGTTGAAAATTACTGCGTTAGAAAGGTAGTTCTAACTTTTTCTAGGCAGAATATCAAAAAAATTTAAAATAAGTAAAATAAAAATTAAACTTGTAAATTCAGAGTAAATGAATTTTAATCAAGGAGTGGGCAGACGATAGAGTTTTGAACTTTGGTTCAACCAGAGCTCACTTCTCACTGAATTTCACATGAATAAAAAGCAAGTTCACTTGCAAAGGGAAATGTCACACAATACTGTATATATTTTAAATAATGTACACATATTATGAGTGTTTCAGAGAAACATATTATGCAAGAGGAAGAAGAGCCATATGCTCCCTTATAAGGATGAATGACTAGATGGTCATTACACAGAATGCTGGTTTATAGTGATATATGGTGAGTTTTCAATGTTAACTATTTTGTATTTCAAATAAAATAGCATTCTAGATCATGGCATAAAAGCAAGTGTTTAATTCAATTGCAATAACTAGCTAAATATACACCATTTTATAGCATACTAAAGTTTATTGAGAGAATCTGTCATACATGTTTAAAATTTGGGTCATATTTGGCTTTAAAATTAGATAAATATGCTCGGTTTTCAGAAATTACTCTAAATTACTTTTAAAGTAAACTTTTTTATTGAGGCATAACACACATAAAGAAATGCTTAAAAAGCATCCATGTACAACTTGTATTTTTTCTTTAACTTTATTTTTTAACAGCTTTATTGAGGTGTAATTGACATAAAATAAACTGCACATGTTTAAAGTGTGCATTTTGATAAGTTTTCACATATGTACACTCCCATTAAACTATCACCACAATGAATATATCCATCACTCCCAACAGTTGCCTTATGCCCCTTGGTAATCCCATCCTTTCCCTTTCTACCACCCCAACCCCAGAAAAAACTGACGTATTTTCTATCAATAATGATTAGTTTGCATTTTTCTAAGATCTTTTATATAAATGGAAACATACAGCATATACTCTTTTATTTCTGGCCTCTTCTACTCAGCATAAGGCCCTTGATGTCCATCCAAGTTGTTGTGTGTCAATAGTTTTTTTTTTAGCTGAATAATATTTTATTATATGGATCTGCCAGAGTTTATTCACCTGCTGAAGAAAACTTGAGTTTTTTCCAGTTTGGGCCTATTACAAATAAAGCTGCTATGAACATTCACGTGTAGATTTTGTGTGAACAGAAGATTCCATTTCTCTGAGGTAATTACCTAGGATTGGAATGTTTCTTGAATCTTCAACATCGGCTCTTTTCCAGGACAAGCCCAGATTTTAAGACTCTTGCTTACATCCAGAATTGACAAATGTCCTCAGTGGAAAAGCAGCTGAACTCAGCTCATCTCTCCAAATTTCTCTCTTCTTCAGAATCTTAGCGCCTGTAGTCCTCATTGCTTTAGCAGCTCTCAGATAAATTTGTGTAATAGCCAATGTTTCTAACTGATCTGTCTCAAGCTGCTTTGAGCTACAAAGAA
Organism: Equus asinus; assembly: GCF_041296235.1. Lineage (NCBI taxonomy): Eukaryota > Metazoa > Chordata > Mammalia > Perissodactyla > Equidae > Equus > Equus asinus. Next base: position 93,064,963 of record NC_091820.1, read on the forward strand.
GCAGAATGCTAAATTTCACCTTTTTAAACTATGCGTTTCAAAATTATGTTAAAGTATAGAAGTCAATGAACTTTTATATGGGAATCATATATAGGACAACTTTGCTGAATTCTCTTATTCTAATCTATCTGTGGATTCTTTGGAGATTTTACATAGGGACCAGCATCATTAGCTTTTCTTAATCATTTCTTAATCGTTTCTTACATATTTTATTCCCTTTTATATGTTACTGCATTGGCCAGAATCACTAAAACAATGTTGAAAAATATGGTGAATCTTGTTCTTGATTTTAAGAGGAATGCTTTTAAGATTTCACAATTATCATGTTAGCTCTAAGTTTTTGGATTTTTAAAAAATCCCCTTCTACTCATAAATTGGTAAGATTCTTCCTCTTATCATAAATGACCATTCATTTTATTCAATGACTTTCCTGCAACTTAAAGATGATTATGAGTTTTTACTTTTTACATTTTTTTTCGGAAAAATGTTATTTATTGTACTCAGAACACCACCTATAACTTCAAACTTTCCTTTAAAAAAAAAGCAAAATAGGCCTAACGGGTTTAAAATAAGGACATGATCAAAATTATAGAAAATACACTGAAGTGAATAGTAGGGTGAAATATCAGACTGTGTATTAGTATGGAAAGTATTTATAATATGTAAACAGAAAAACAGAACACAATTACATGCATATACAGTACATTTAGTTTATAACTAAATTCGAAAAATTGGAAGAAAATGCATACACACACACAAAAGACTAAAAGTGGAAACAGTGCTAGCCTACTACCAATGGAAATCATACAGCTAGTTACCGAGAGATATGGTTACGTTATCCAAATCCCTCACTTCAGACAAACTGCTTTCAGAGTCTAAACTAAGAAATTTAAAATTTTTTTTCCAGCGTCATTGATGTATAATTGACAAAAATTGCATATATCTAAGGTATACAAGGTGATGTTTTGAAATACATATACATTGTGAAACGCTTACCATAATCAAGCTAATTAACATATCCATCACCTCACATAGTTACCATCTTTTTATTTTGTGAGAACAATTAAGATCTACTTACCGGGCTGGCTGGTGGTGCAGCGGTTAATTTCACACGTTCCGCTTCAGCGGCCCGCGGGGTTCGCGGGTTGGGATCCCGGGTGAGAACATGGCACCGCTTGGCAAGCCATGCTGTGGTAGGCATCCCACATATAAAGTAGAGGAAGATGGGCACGGATGTTAGCTCAGGGCCAGTCTTCCTCAGCAAAAAAGAGGAGGACTGGCAGTAGTTAGCACAGGGCTAATCTTCCTCAAAAAAAATTAAAGATCTACTTACTTTCTTCACAGATTTCAAGTATATAATACAGTATTATTAACTAGATGTTGAATTGCCCCTGTATTTCTGGAGAAAACTTAATTTGGACATAATGTTTTAGTTTTTGATACATTGTTGGATTTAATTTGCTAAAATGCTTTTCAGAATGATCATCTCTCTGTGTTCATAAGGGTGTTTGGTCTGAAAAATTTCTTTCTTACACCGTCCTTTTTTGGTTTTGTTGTCATGGTTATGCTATCTTCAGAAAGGGACATAGGAAGATTTGCAATTTTTCTTTTTTCTGAAAACGTTGTTTAAGTATGGAATTATCTGTTCATTGAATGTTTGTTAGAATTCATAACACCTTTTTTGTTCGTATTTGTAATTCTTATTTACTTAGCTTTGATAATTGAATATTTTTTCTTGGATTTTCTCTATTTTACCTAAGTCTCAAATTTATTGGCATAAAGTTCTTCAGAATATTACCTTCTATTCTAAATCTCTGCTTTATGTTCCTTTTTTCATCCCCAATGTTGGTTATTTGTATCTTGTCTCTTTTTTCTCACTTCTTTAAAGAGTTTGTTTAATGTTATAGCATTTTCAGACAATCAACTTTTGTCTTTATTGATTTTCACTGTTGTGCCTTTATTTTTTACTTCATCAATTTTTCCTCTATATTTTATATCATTTTCTTTCTTTACTTTCTTTGGTTTTCTTCTGTTGATCTTTATTTAACTCATCCTTGAATGTTTATTTCAACGACCGTATGATTCTCAGTTGTCATTTTTTTCCTCTCAGTACTTTATAGACATCATTTCACAGTCTTGTGGCTTCTTGGTTACTGTTCAGAAATCTGCTGTCACTCTAAGTGTTATTTTATTAGGTAATCTGATCAAATGTATATTGGAACTTCTCACATTAACCTGCATGATTATTAATGTTTTAAGCTGTCTTTGTCCCTCTGATTGTATTCTGGGTAATTTCTCTTTTCTTCTTTTGGAAATTATGAGTTATTTTCTTTATTAAATCTGTGCTTAGATTCTTTTTATCCAATTATTTTATTGAGGTCATGTTGATTTATAACATTGTGTAATTTCAGGTGTACATTATTATATATCCGTTTCTGTATAGACTGCATTGTGCTTACCAAAAATAGCCTAATTGTTATCTGTCATCATACATATCTGAGTTTTTTCTTTAGCTCTATTTTTTAAGTTACAATCTCGCTTTTCAGCTTTGTTAAATCTAATGATTATGTCATCTGTTGAGATTTTAATTTCAGTAATCATATATTTTTTACTTCTACATGTTCTATTTGGTTCTTTTTCTCATCTTGATTGTTTCTTATGGTTTTTTATTCCACCATTTATTTTCTTAAGAACTTTATATAAACATTTTATATTCTGAATGTAAAAACTTCAAAATCTGTAATTATTATATTCTCTAGTTTCTTATTTCTGCGGATTCTCACTTATTATGGCTTGTTTCCTCATGTACTTACTTGTGGTTTACTTATATTGTGACTTCATGTTCTTTGTAATTTTATCTGGTGATTCATTGAGGCCTTTATTAAAGTGTGTTCTTCCAGAAAGGATGTGCACTTCTTTTAACCATTTTCCTGGAACACTGCATTTTTCTGGACTGAAATTTTGGCTTGGAGTTTTTAACTTCTATGAATAGTGTGAATTCAATCTCCAAAGACATGTGTGAGCAAGCTCATAATTAGGAAATCTGAGAGAGGGCATGGGACACGGACATAGCCCAAGTGAGGTTATGGAGGGTCTCCTGAGCAGATCTCACTTCTGGCTTGTGTCCCAGGCATGTTGCCATTCATTTAATCTGTTACCTCCTAAATTCTAGGCTGCAAGGATGAGATGATACTGAAAGCAAAGACTGGTTCCTTTTCTCTCTTATTTTGGAGATTGTGAACCTTTTGTTTCTAGCTTCTGAAGAATTTTATTTCTTTACTTCCAAGTCATCTATGCAATGAAAAAAAGAGAGAAAAGAATATTTCCTTTCTTTGATAGCTCACTCAAAAATACCAGGAAAATATTTATTTGTTACTGCAATGACACACTGTATTGGTGAGTTATCTTTCAATTACAAGTGATGGAAATCAACTCACACTGCCTTTAAAATGGGAGACAAAGGTCTGTGTTTAGGTGACAGTTCTGTACTGCACACAGAGTCCTGTATACCCTTCACACAGCCTCCACTGATGGTGACATCTCATATAATTGTTGTATAACATCAAAACTATTTCCCCATGATTCAGTCTAGGGAGGTTGTATGTTTCTAGGTTCTAGGCTGTCTAATTTGTTGGCATGTAATTGTTCGTAGTAGTCTCTTATGATCCTTTCTATTTCTTTGGCATGGGTTATAATGTCTCCTTTTTCATTTCTAATTTTATTTATTTGATTTTTCCCTCTTGTTTTTGGTGAATCTAGCTGAAGGTTTGTCTTTTTTGTTTATCTTTTCAAAAACTAGCTCTTGGTTTGGCATGCTATATTTCTATTTTCATTTGTCTCAAGATTTTTTTTTTCTTTTGTGAGGAAGATTGGCCGTGAGCTAACCTATATTGCCAATCTTCCTTTTTTTGCTTGAAGAAGATTGTTGCTGAACTAACATCTGTGCCAGTCTTCTTCCATTTTTTGTAGGATGCCACCACAGTGTAGCTTGATGAGTGGTGCTAGGTCCACTCCCAGGATTCGACCCGCAAACCCTGGGCTGCCAAAGCGGAACATATGAAGTTAATCACTATGTCACTAGGCAGACCCCATGTCTCAAGATTTTTTTTTTTTTTTGGAAGATTAGCCCTGAGCTAACATCTGCCACCAATCCTCTTCTTTTTTGCTGAGGAAGACTGGCCCTGAGCTAACATCCGTGCCCATCTTCCTCTCCTTTATATGTGGGATGCCTACCACAGCATGGCTTGCCAAGAAGTGCCATGTTCTCACCTGGGATCCAAACCCACGAACCCCAGGCTGCTGAAGCAGAACGTGCACACTTAACCACTGTGCCATCGGGCCAGCCTCTCAAGATATTTTTGATTTATCTTTTGATTTCTTCCTTGACCCATTGATTGCTCAGTAGCATGTTGTGTAATCCCCATACATTTGTGAATTTTCCAGTTTCATCTTGTAATTGATTTCTAGTTTCATACCATTGTGGTTTGAAAAGACACTTGATGTGATTTCAATCTTCTTAAGTTTATTGACTTATTTTGTCCTAACATATGATCTATCTTAGAGAATGTGCTGGGTGTACTTCAGAAGAATGTGTATTCTGTTGATTTTGGATGGAACATTCTGTGAATTTCTGTTAAGTCCATCTGGTTTAATGTGTAGCTTAAGTCTGTTTCCTTATTGATTTTCTGTCTGGACAGTTTATCCACTGTTGAAGGTGGGGCATTGAAATCCCCTACCACCTACCAAGACTGAATCATGAAGAACTTGAAAATCTGAACCACCAATTACTAGTAAGGAGGCTAAATCAGTAATCAATAACATCTCAGCAAAGAAAGACCCAGGAGCAGATGGTTTCACTGTTGAATTTTACCAAACATTTTAAAGAAGAATTAATACCAATCCTTTTCAAACTCTTCCAAAATGTAGAAGGGGAGGGAACACTACCAAACTCATTTTATGAGGCCAGCATTATCCTGATACCAAAACCAGACAACAACACTACAAGAAAAGAAAATTACAGGCCAATATCTTTCATGAACATAGATGGAAAAACTTTCAACAAAATGTTAGCAAACCAAATTCAACAGCTCATTAAAAGGATCATTCACCATGATCAAGTCGGATTTATCCCAGGGATGCAAGGATGGTTCAACATCTGCAAATTAATCAGCGTAATAAACCACATTAACAAAATGAAGGATAAAAGTCATATGATCATCTCAATAGATGCAGAAAAAGCATTTGACAAAATTCAGCATCCATTTATGAGAAAAACTCTCCAAAACATCAAAACCAGGAAACTGACATGTGTACATGTGTCATTGCAGCGTATGTTCTGGAATTGAATTTTATAAACTCAGAAAACCATTTTAAATAAACCACTTGATGCAGTAACTTGCCAAAAATACAATTCCCAAGGAAATTAAATATTTCAATAGTCATTCCAAAATCATTATTCTTTAGGTAATTTAAAATTTAAGTATAATGAAAGCATTATCTATTATCTTTTTATATTTTGTGTTTTCACTGTTTACTCCTCCATATTTTCTCTAATGTTGTTCTCCAGAGTCTTCTGTCCCTTGCCTTCTTCTCTGCTCTTTCTCTGGGTGCTGTCATCCATGTCTTTAAAAACACTGATATCGTGATGACTACAAAATCCACACATCCCAATTTTATTCTGAGTTCCTGCCCTATATTTTTTACTCCTTATTTTAGATGTCTCTGAAGTACTTCAAATCAACATGTCACCAAAGTATTATTACTTATACTTCCTTTCCTTAACCTCCTTGACTTCCTTTTACAATTATTAATTTTACAACCTTCCCCAAAGTTACCCTAGCTAGAAACTTTAGCCTAATCTTTTACTCCTTCTTTTCTTTCAATTCCCACATCCAAGCTGATCTCTGAGGCATTTCTAGTCTACCTATGACATATATCTCAAGGTTTCAACCCTTATTCCATTCCCATTGTCACAATCTTATTTCATCCTCTATCATTTTACTTGTTCCATTGAACAAACTCATAGAGGGTTCCCTGACTCCTGTCTCAATAACGCCCCCAAGACAATTTTTTTACACTGGTAACAGAGTTATCTTTCTAAAATAATTATGATCCCATCACTCTTCTGTTTAATAACTTGCAATGCTAATGACTCCCAACTGCCTACAGCATATAGTCTGAACTTTTTAGTGTGGCATACGTTATCCTTCACAGTTTAAACCTTGCCAATCTCTCTATAGCACAATTTTCTTCCTCAAAAGCATCTCTCTTTTCTCCAGTCATGCAAACTAAATTCCAGCTAGGTTGAACTTCCTTGAATTTGCTATCCCCTTTTATATCTTTATGCCTTTGTACTTTTACAGAACATCCTTTCTTTTCTTCCTATCCTAGAAAACCCCCACCTATCTCAAGATTTCAGCTCATTATCACCTCTTCCATGAAGCCTTTCCAGATTTTTCTGCAGTTATTTCTTCCCTTTTTAGTTCTCCCACAACGTTTTGTCCATGCCTCTTATAGTATTATCACATAGCATTTATTTATTTCTACATTGTTTCTTCCCACTACATTGTATGCTTTCTGAGACAGAGATCTTACTCACCTTTGTGTCTCCAGCATTCCAGAGTCCTAAATGTTTATTACATGAATAAATTTTCATCAAAATCCAAGAGCTCAAGGTATAACTTTTACTTTTTTACTCACAGTTAATAGAATGCATATGTACGTATATTTCATTTTGTATTGCCTATAAATATAGAAATAGATAAAACTTACTTCTTTTCCTGGATTATTCACTTCTCAAGCCAATCACATGACATCTTTAGTTTAGTAAGAGAACAAAATTTTAAAAAGAGGAACTATCAAGGCCCAGTTTTGTCTACTTTTTCTCTTTGAATTTGCATTTCATGAATAGAACACTTATCAAGCTACCTTTTAAATTTGCTTTTAATTAGTTGGTATAATAACTATCAATTTAGCTGTAGGGGTATGTTGCTGTTATTGATATGATAATTAAATATAAAATGATTAGCCTATTAAGGATGTACTAATTGACTTCTGCCAAACACAACTATTTACAGCTGATTGGTCAAAACAGTGTGAGCTGTAACTTTAATTACTTAACACTGGGTTACACTTCTTATTACTTCACATAAGCATTTCTCTTTTTTCTTGAAAGAAAACCTACTGTATCTTTCAAGGTGATTTAATTTAGAACAAAAAAAATCACTGAGAAAAGGTTTCATGTGTTGATTGTTCACATAATAGAATTAAGAGATAATGTCAAGAAAGCAGAAAGGAACTATGGTTGAATTTACTGTTGCAAAATACTACAAAGTGCTATTGAACTGGTTAGCCATTTTGGGAGCAATTACAAGCTACTTTGAAAATTGTGTTTAAATTGTTTAAATTACCAGCTTACCTAAAAAATAGAACACACTCTTTTTCTTAATGAAAACTTTCTTTTAACTACTATGAATCATAGATCTCTCTTCTTTTTACTGCTTGTGACTGTTATTTCTATACATATATATACACAGACACACACACACACATAGCAACAATGGTTAACCTTTTTTGAACAGTGAATTTATTTTACATAATTACGCCTTTTTGTAACAGACTCCAATTGTGCTTTCAGTCCTGTCCATGATAGTTATCAAATACAGCCTCTGCTAAGCTTTAGACTAATCTGCCATAATCATAAAATTAAATTGATCGGGACATAAAAGCATAGCTCTGTAAACACAGAAATAAGCACTAACTTTTGCGGTTCTAGTAGTTGGTTAAATAACGGCCTTTTCATACTGCTGGCCTTAGCAGAATGCCTTACCAAAAAAATTGCCAACAAATGAGATATTACAAAGGGAAAACTGCCAACAAGGATTGATCAAGCACTCGTTGTGTTACCAAAGTACTGCACTGAGCTCTAGGATGGACCCAGTGAGTAAAAATTAATGTCCTTGTCATGATTTAGAAATTGCATAATGATAAGAAATGACCTTAATGTTTAGACTAAAGAACTGAAATTATGATTTGGGGCTGGTCAATGAAAATTTGCTTTACGTATGGCTAAATTGCAAGACCAAACTGAATGTTGGTCCAAAGTTATTTAGTAGTATTAGCTGTATGGAGCGTTTTTACCTTTGCTCTTGATTTTTGGCATTGACTACCTATTCACTTCTGGCTACAGTCCAGGGTATTGATTTTAACCTACAAAAGCTCTTTTTGCTATGGGAGCAAGTTATCTTAGAGACTGGCATTTTTCTATATATCAAGGGTTATCACTACAGGCAGTACTGATATTCAATTTTCAATTGTTAGTGTTCGTTGGATTAGGAGGGAACTTGCCCACTTTGGAGTGTAATGTGCTCCTTTTCATGAAGCTAGCAAGGTAAAGTCCATAAGCTTAATGAGGCCTTGATTTAAAGAGTTTGCAAATGAAGCTCTATTGTTTTACACTCACTAACAAAGAGTATGATTATTTGGAAAGTCTATTTAAAAAACCCGTAGAATGCACTGAAAGAGAAGATTATGAAAACAAAAACTTCTCTTCTACTTTTCGCTTATAATGATGATTTAGCAAATTCCTTTTCTATTGTTATCTTATTATTTAAAAGGATAGAGCTGCAAAAAAACGAGGTCAGCATATTATCATTAAACAAAGCATTAGATTTTCAACAATTGCAATGATTTCTTAAGGTCATTCTTCTAAATGAATGCAAACTTGTTAGGTTTTTACAGCTTAAATGACTTTTCCATCATCTTTTTAGCTGAGCATTTAGTTTTGCTCCAGGCAAATCAATGAAAAATCATCTACTGAAATACAAAATTTTGTTTATATATGTTCACAAGAGACTAGTTTGAAACACTTGATTTGGTGGATATAAAATCAAATGGTTATCATAAAGGTTATGATCCTTTGTTCTTTCAAAAGTGTACTCTGCTTATTATATTTGAATATAGACTAATTTTCTCAAAACCAACAATTTAGGAATGAGTTTTTTCAAAGATTCAAAGAAAAGAATATCTTCTTAAACTGCTGTACTTACTTTAAAAATCAAGTTCTAATTATGAATGTAGGACTAATGCAGTTTTTAAGTTTAACACATCTTTGGAACATCAAGAAAATAACTGTTTGCCTAAATTTAGACTTAAATGGAAAACAAAACAATTCAATTTATTTTTATACTAGCACTATCAAAGATAGCATATTACAACACAAATTCACAGTGAGACTTGGTCATAAAAGGAATGCTGAAAAGGAAAGTTTAAAAAGGAGCATAAACAAATAAAGTGATTCAATGGAAGGAATAGAGAACAATTTGTAGCCAAATAAGGCAGGCCACTGTTCTCTTTTATAGAAATATCACTTCTTTCCTTCACTCATTTTCATTTATGTCAGACCTATATAGCTCCATTTTATATAATCTCACCTCAGTAATAACAATGTAATAATAGCTACTTTTAAATTCATATGTACTATATTCTAGACACTATTCTGACCATTTTGAAGTATTAAGTTATTTAATATTTACAACTATCTTGTGAAGACATACTATCGATGGTCCTAATTGTATGATGTGGAAATTGAGGCACAGTGGTCTGTGGTCTGCCACAGTGGTCTGCCTAAGTGGCAGAGTTGGGATTTGAACATAGGTCAGGATTTGAACATAGGAAGTACAGCTCCGGAGCCATTAAAGTCAACCATTAAATATTGTGCCTCTCAACTATTCATAGTCTATGTGCCTGTTACTTTTATGATGAATACTTCAAGCAATGAGCAATTATAAGCAAAAATAGTTATATTTCCCAGCAGCTCATATTTTAAGGCTGTATACTGTATGCACATGTCGAAATTTCTGGGTTTTTTGTCTTAAGACATTTAATCTAGTTGGTCTTTTCAGAAAAGATAGAAGTAGGGTGAGGATAGAAGCAGATAGTTTGGTGACTATTGCAGTAGTCATTCACTCAAAACACTTTCTGAGTCTCTACTATGCCTGGTGAGGATTAATACAAGCTTATATTTTTAAAATAATATTACTCTAATTGTAGAGTTGTATGTACCAACAAATAATTATACTGACATATGATAATTATTATAAATGTAAAAGATGCCATGAAAACATAAAAAAGAGGGATTGAACTAGAGTATTATATAGTAGAAAAAAAAAGGGAGAAGATTGAAGTAAATATTGTGGAATGGTTCTCACATTTGTTGCTTTCTAGTGATTCTGCGAAAGTTTCACAACCTAGGTAAAGCTTACCTTTCCATCAAATCTAGCCTATAATACACTTATCTATTTTGACATTGTCTATAGCATATACTTGACAATGAACGTTGCCTTACACCGTGCCTTGGACAGACTACTGCCCAAAACATAAATCTCAGCTTAAATGTCATTTCTTCAGAGGCCTCCCTGATCACTCTATCTCTAGTCAAGAGCCCCTAAGTCATTATTTTACTATCTTATTTCATTTTCTTCGTAGTGCATATCACTCTCTGAAATTGTCTTATTTAGAGTTTGTCATCTATTGTTTCCCACTGGTACATGAGAGCCAGGGCTCTATTTATCTTTTTTTTTTTCCTGTATATTCAGCGCTAACACACGTCTGACACATAGTACCTTACAACGAGTTATGAAGTACTCAGTGTTGCATATCCGTGGATTAAATTCTAGTTAAACCCAAATTAATAAATTGTCATTTACCCTCAGGTTATATTGATTTCTTGTTCTTTGATGCTTCTTAAAACTCCATATATGTTTTTCAAGTTTATTGAAGTATAATTAGAACACAAAATAATTCATTCATTTTAATTGCGTCATTCAATATATTTTGACAAATGTAAATGCTTGTGTAAACACCAAAACAGTCGTAGCCTTTGTAATCAATTGTCCCCACCCCTATCCAGCTAACAAGTGTATGATTTCCATCACTATAGATAAATTTTGCTCCTTCTAGAGCTTCACTTTCACAAATGTGTTCTTTTTTTATCTGATTTCCTTTGCTCAGTATAATGTTTTTGAGACTCATAATTATTCAATGTTTCACATATTGTTGGATTGTTTCTCTTGTGGCTGAGTAGTATCATATTGTATGAATATCCCACAATTGATCACTTCCAATTTTGGCTATTATGAAGAAAGCTGCTATGAACATTCATGTAAAAGATTTTTTTTGGATATAGATTTTCACTGCTTTATTTAAATGCCTAGGAATAGATTTACTGAATCATGTAGTAAGAATTTGTCAAACTGTTTTCCAAAATGGCTGGACCATTTTGCATCCCATCAACAATCTATGAGAGTTTCATTTGTTATACAACCTCACCACTACTTTGTATTGTCAAACACTAAAATTTTGTCCATTGTAGTGTGTGAATAATGATATCAAATTGTGGTTCTGTTGTGAATTTTCTAATGAATAAAGATATTTACCATCCTTTCATGTGCTTATTGGCCATTCATTTCTACATTTTCATCTGTAAGGTGTTGTTCAAATCATTGCCCTTTAAAATATTGGACAGTTTGCTTCTATAGGAGACAGAATAACAGCCCCCCTCCCAAGATGTCTACATTCTAATCTCCAAAACCTCTGCATGCCTTACATAGCAAAGGGGACTTTGCATATACAATTAAGTTAAAGACCTTGCAATGCGGAGCTTCTTCTAGATTATCCCAGTGGGATCAAACTAATCATAAGCATCCTTATAAAAGGGAGACCGAACAATCAGAGTCAGAGAGGAGATGTTGCCAAGGAAGCAGAGGTGAGAGAGAGAGAAAGAAAGAGAGATATTTGAAGATGCTATGCTGTTGGCCTTAAAGATGTAGAAAGTAGCCGTGAGACAATGCAGGTGGCCTCTACAAGCTGGACAAGACAAACAGATTCTCCCCTAGAGCCTACAGATGGAATGCGGCCCTGCTGGCACCTTCACTTTAGGACTTCTGACCTCCAGAAAAGTAAGATAATAAGTTTATGTTGCTTTATGCCATGAAGTTTGTAGTAATTACTATAGCAGCAATAGGAAATTAATGTCTTCTTATTGAGTTGTGAGAGCTCTTTATATATTCTGGATAAAAGTCTTGTGTCAGATATATGTAATGAAAACTTTCTAGTTTGTAGCTTGCCTTTTCCTAGTTTTTGGCATGCCTTTTTCTTTTCTTAATATTACCTATTGAGGAATGGAAGTTTTAAAATTTTGATGAAGTCCATTTTCTTTTATGATTATTGCTTCTGTGCTTTGACCGACACATCTTTGTCAACCCCAAAGTTACAAAGATATCCTACTGCTTTCTTCTGGAAATTTTGGCATTTCAGGTTTTATGTTTAGTTCTATGATCCATTTTCATTTAATTTTTGCATATGATATGAGATAGTAATCAAAAAGCCTTCCTTCTTGAAGTAAATTTTTGTTTATATAGAATTTTGGATTGAATTTTTTTTCTGCTAGATCTTTTTGTTAAAAGTATTTGCCTACTGCCTGCGGGTTCCATTATTTCTAATGAGAGGTCAACAGTTATCGGAATCAGTTTTTCAGAATGTGTAATGTTTTGGTTTTTAGACTTTTGAATATTTAATCTGTCTTTTTGGAAGCACTTTCAAGATTTGCTCTTTGTCTTTGGTTTTTACCAGTTTGAAGTTTACTGGTTTGATGATATGCTTAGGTGTAGTTTTATTAGTCTATTTTCCGTTTGGAGTTCACTGAGATTCTTGAAAGGATAAACTATGTCTTTCACTAAATTTGGGAAATTTGTATTTTCAAATATCTTCTTCTCAAATTTCTCTCTTCTCTCATTCTAAGTCTCCAATTACATGTATGTTAGACTATTTGATATTCTCCCACAATTTCCCAAAGCTTTCATTAGTTCTTAAAATTCTTTCCCACTTAGTTCTTTGTAATTTACATTTCTCTGTCTTCAAATTCACTGACACTTTCTTCTGTCATCACCAATCTGTTGTTGTTCCCATTAAAGATTTTTAAAATTTGTGATATTGAATATTTTAGTTCTAGAATTTCTATTTGGCCATTTTTTAATTTCTCTGCTGATACTTTCTATCTTTTCACTTCTTATAGGCCTATTTTCCTTTATGACCTGGAATATATTTATAATAGCTGCTTTAAAACTTTTCTGTGATAATTGCAACATCTTGTTAGCTCATTGTTAGTCTGTATTGTTTGCCTTTATACAAGACTTTGTACTCAGAATTTGAGACTCTCTCTCTTGCTCTCTCCTTTATGAGAACCTCCTTTACTTTCTATCTGCAATGCTAGTCCCAAAGACTGTATCCTAGTTATTCAAGCTAGTAAGACTATAAGTTTTCTGTCTGAATTTTGACCACCCAATATTGCACAGATTGGACATGCTTTTAGTCTGAAAGACATTAAAAAGGGAGAAAACCACCTAGCACAGTCATCTTCTAAGTTTCAACTTTTTTCCTTAAAAATAATTCAAGGATCTACATTTCCCAAAGCCAATATTTTTCCACTAACAACTACCTCAACAAAAGATCTACTTATGTTTCCATGAATTAAAACTTATGTAATAACATCACACAAATGTCAGTTTTTAATGAATAGTTGTATTTTCTTTACTTATTCAAAATTATAGAGTAGAAGTAGAAATCTGTCATATTCCTGAAAGAACATCTTTGGTGAACTTTGCTTCCAATGTGCTGTAGTCTAGCAGAAACAAAGAAGATTTGGGTATCTAACATAACAGCTGGCCAGAGACCTGGTTATGTCTTAAATTTCTTTTCTTTGGCTTAAGGGCATAGAAATCAAGATACTGTTTCTGTGTGTGTGTTGGGGGGGGGGGTTCATTTAAGAAAGTATTTGAAATGCATTATTTCCAGGTTGTTTCTATTCTAGGTGTGGTAAAATTTTAAGGCAGCTTCTAATATTTGGAGAAAAGTCACAAGTAGAGTAATTCTCATATCTAAACATAACCTCCACATGAGACTTAAATATGGATAAAGAAAGATGATACAGTATATTATTGAAAAAGTTCAACAGTTAACCAGATAATCATCTGAGACTTAGAGACTTAGAATTTAATGTTCTCAAGAGGACAATGTTGTCCTAGTGTGGGCACAATTCTTCATTGCATGGAATTGAGTTGTGCATTGCAGAACACTTAGTACATCTGGCCCCAAGGCATTAAATGCCAAAGGTAATTCCCAATGATTATGGAAACATACCCCACATATTTCCAAACACTCCTGGGGGTTTAATAACTTCTTGGATTATGAACCACTGATAACCTTTCTACACGTCAACAATGGATTTTGAGAGTCACTATGACTTTAAAATAAAACCACATTCAATGAATAAATATCTTTTCATTGCAAACCATGTGATTTTCCATGCTTCGTTCATTACTACTCCTCTGCTGGTAAGGAAACTTATTGTTCTTACAAATCAACTTATTATTTGCTAGGCATAAAAAAACATTATTTGCTAAGCATAAAAAAGCTTAATGAACTATATGATTCGATCAAGAAAAATTAACTTGTACTTTTGGTAAAGAAATTAGTAAGTCATTTGGATAAAGTTTATTGATTCTACCTGATACAGATGAGAAAGAGAAAGGCCAACCTTTATATCTTTGCTTTGGCTGTTCAGATACAACGTGGCACTAGTGGCTGCACTGTAATTTATTATGAGATTATGATTGTATTAAAGATAGGAAAGTCTATATTTCTTATTAGCCATTTTTCATTTCTGCTCTTAGTACTTACAATTAAAATGGCTCCAGGGTTCTCTAGCACGCTTTATTTTTTCAGTCACTTACTTCTCGAGACCCAGCAGCCTTAGCCTTTTACATGCCTTATCAGTAAAGCATTGGGCCACTTTTCTCTGCCTGCAAAATTGTTACAATCAAATATATAACCTAACAGGGAAATTTATTCTAATGGTAATTTTTATAATATCACACTAGGAGGACAATGTCTTCTTTTTTGACCTTCAAAAGAAAAAGTCCGGCTATTCTACTGCTGAGAAGGAAAGCAGCCAATAAGTCTGTTGCCTTTGGTTGGAAGTACAGCAACACTAAAATGTCAGTCCCTGATCATTGATACTACCATTGCATAAACAATTGTTAAATTATATGACTCGATGCTGTTAAACTTTATCTTGTTCATTTCAATTCACTTCAGAACATGGGATTAAACAAACAAATGTTTGCCAAGCTGGATGATGACTAAATAGGTGGAGAAACAAAGATTATTTCCTAGCTTCTGATGACACGTTCATAAATAAAGAAGATGTCAATTTTAATACTGAAAACTATAAGCTATTGAATATAAAACTGACCATTATTTTGAATCATTTCTTGAAACTATATCTACATCAAACAGGAGATATATGAAACAGGCTCTAAATTGAGGGTGAGGATGAAGAGTATGCTTTCAGGCATTCTGGAAAAAAAGTACTTGATCATTGGTTGCATTCATTACATCAAAGATTGCTAAATTATCACAATTTAGAAGCTACAACTGATTAAAAAAATAAACTAAGTTAGAAAACGTTACAGAAAATTCATTAGTTTCCTATTTCTGCTGTAACAAATCCCCACAAACTTAGTGTCTTAAAACAACACAGATTTATTATCTGATAGTTTTGTAGGTTAGAAGTCCAACACATGTCTCACTGGGATAAAACCAAGGCATTGGTAGGGCTGCTTCTCTTTGTGGAGGCTCTAGAGGACAATCTATTTTGCTATCTTTTTCAAAGACTTCTGAGGCTGCCCACATTCCTTGGCTCACGGCCCCTTTCCTCCATCTTTATAGCCAGAAATGTATCTCTCTGTGCCTTTCTTGCATAGTCACATCTTCCTCTGTTTGACCTACTCTTCTACTTTAAGGACCTTTCTGATTACTTTGGACCAACTCAAACAATTCAGGGTAATCCCCCTATTTAATGATCAGCTTATCAGCAACCTTGATTTCATCTACACCTTAATTTCCTTTTGCTGTGTGACCTAAAATATTCACGGGTTCTGGAAGTTAGGATGAGTAGGGCATTATGCAGCCCAGCACATCAACTACATACAAAATAAGATATCGGAGAAGACTGAAGAAGACCTCTTGAAGGAGATGAACCTTAAATGGGACTTTGAAGAGAGACTAAAATATGAATAGGATTTATATTTGGATGTGAGATTATTGTAATTAATTCTAAATGATTCTGAGATGCTCCCTCCAGCCAATAATGCTAGTGTAGTAGAAAATACTGGGATTACACTGGACTAAAATCAAGGTGCCAGCAGGGCTTCTGGCAGTTCTGGGGGGGAATCCTTTCCTTTGCCTTTTCCAGCTTCAAGACTTCCAGTATTCCTTAGCTCATGGCCCCTCCCTCCATCTTCAAAACCAGCATTGTGGCATCTTCAAGTCTCTCTCTGACTCTGGACACTCCTGCCTTCCTATTTCACTTATAAGGATCTTGTTATTGCATTTAGGGTCCACCCAGATAATGTAAGATCACCTTCCCATCTCAAACTCCTTAACTTAATCACATCTGCAAAGTCCCTTTTGCCTTGTAAAGTTTTGGGGATTGGATGTGAACATCTTTGAGAAGGGGTGCATTATTTCACCACCTACTTATCATATAAGATAAACAAAATCATGTTTTATCCACAGTCTCCCCTTTGGTAGACTCCAAAGACTATCCGTCATTTTGCTTTCAACAGTTGAAATATGATATACTTATGTACGTTTTTTTTCCTTTTCTTCTTTTTTTGGGCATTTTTCTTTCTTGATGTTCTCTGAGCTTCTTGGACGTGTATTTTGGTGTCCATCACCAATATTGGAAATTTTTTGGCCATTATTTCTTTAAATATTTCTTCTGCTCCCTTCTCAGGATTCCAATTACTTACATGTTAGATTACTTGATAGCATTTCTCAGCTCATGGATGCTTGGTTTTATTTTTCTCACTCTTTTTTCTTTTCTATAGACCTATCTTCAAGCTCACTGATTCATTCTTTGGCCATTATCAAGTCTGCAGATAAGTCCTTTGGAGACATTCTTCATCTCTGTTACAGTATTTTTCATTTCCAGCATTTTCTTTTGATTCTTTCCTATAGTTCCCATCTCTCTGCTGAAATTACCCATCTGGTTACATGTTTTCCGTGTTGTTCATTAGTGTCTTTAATATATTAATCATAGTTATTTTAAATTCCCTGTCAGTTCCAACATTTGTGTCATATCTCAGTCTGGTTACGATGCTTTCTTGTCTTAAGGGAGTGTGTTGTTTTTTTCCTTACCGTTTCTCATGCTTTGTAATTTTTTGAAAGCCAAATATCTTGTGTAGGATGGTAGAAACTGAGGTAAATAATTTTTATGCCTGGAAATGTGCATGCTTTTCTTCTCACTAAGCCTCTAGTTCAGGGGTCTGAGTTAATCTAATTAAGTGTTGGGCTGGGTTTGAGGTTTGTTGTTGCCATGGTTACTCTCAGTGTACCACAGGCCTTAACTTGTCTAGCAATACTTTGCATTTAGAGAGGGAGCTGGCTTGCCAGAGGGATTTTATTTATACGTGCTCCACTCTCAGCTTTTGCTCTTTCTTTCCTGCTGCCCCTCACAAAGGGGCTCTCTTTTGCAAATTACATGTAAGTTCATCCTTCTTAGCCTCACGGTGGGGGGGGGCTGGGGGATGCTTTGGATAAACTTCAGTCTTAGGCTGTCATAAAGTCTCTGGATCTTGGGGGTATGACTTTCTTAATGTTCCTGCCCATTTTAAGCCTATAATTCTAAACCCAGCATGCATTTTACACCCCACTCCAGTGGCAGAGGATTATTTGTTCTATTTTCTTTCCCCTAGCTGCACTGAGTGTTTGCCAGAGCCCTAAAGGCAACAGTGTTTGTTTCCCTTCCCCAGCCCACATTAAGGCTGTTCCTTAGAGCTGATAGGGAGAAAGGTCCCTATCGAGTTTTGTGCTTCCCCTTCAGTGGCTGATGTGCCCTTTCCTCATTTCTGTACTACAAGGGAGACTTTCTCAGGACTCCTAATCTTTTCAGCACATTACCAGTGGAAGAGTGGAGGAAAGGTCTGCAAGAGGGTGTGTACTCCTTCTGTACTTGAGGCTGTAGGGGCCTTCACTGGACAGGCCTCCACCTATGCGCCAATGACCTTAGCTGAAGTCTTAGTAGTGTTGGGCTGCATCTCGCCCCAGTAAGTGAGTGGTCTGTCTGCCTCTTCCTGCAGGCACCTGTCTGTCTTTTGACTTTGGGCCAGTTTACTTCCCTGCAACCTTAGTATTCTGACTGGCTCAAGAAAAGTTGTGAACTTGCTGTTTTTCTGGCTTTGCTTCCTCATAAGGTTGGGAGTGATGCTCTTTCTAGTTCTCTATACACCCCTCCATTCCCAGCAAAAACTTACAGTTCAATTTGTCACTTTGAAGAAAGAAATCTACAATGAAAGATACTGAGAATTTTACAGCCATTTGCAGTGACAGAGTTTATGGGGTAGTTTATTTTGCTAAGTTGAATTCATAGACAAGCGCATCAGAATCACTTTGAGTGCTTGTAAATATAGAGATTGTTGGCCCACCCCAAACTTAATGAATCAGAAGCTCTGAGAGTGGGTCCAAAAAATATGCATTTCAGACAATTTCTCTTGTGATTTTTGTGCAGAAGTTTGAGAATCTCTGGTACTGGGAGTAGATAGCCAAAAATTTATTAACCTGTCTCTCATTTTTTCAGATATCTAGAACTGCTAGTTCTGCCTGACTTTATGAGCTTAAATGCATGTCTATCCACTGGATTTCTTCTAGGTGGGGATATTTTGGGAGGCCCATATCTATTTGCTTACCATAGAATCCCCAGCAGCTAACATAGTCTCTGACACATAGCAGGGACTCAACAGATGTCTACAGAAAGAAAAATGATTGAGTAGTTGATTAGTTAGTTGTTGGGGCATATCCAGAGTAGTGTAAAATATCAATATTACTTCTTTTA
Source organism: Equus asinus (assembly GCF_041296235.1). Lineage (NCBI taxonomy): Eukaryota > Metazoa > Chordata > Mammalia > Perissodactyla > Equidae > Equus > Equus asinus. Next base: position 93,083,915 of record NC_091820.1, read on the forward strand.
GGTTGGCAAATGATGCACTTTTTAGGATAGCAAGACACAAATGGAGTTCTGTTCTCCAAAAAACCTATGCAAGAGCTAAGTATCATGGAGATTTTACTGGATCCTTTGAGAAGTCAGTCTGTCTTGGTCGGAGACTCAGGTGGCTATTTTGCTATGAAAGCAAAAGGAGTTCTTCAAAGAAGTAAACTGCCAAACAGAAACTGAGTGAATTGCTCTTATTTTGGAGTTTCAGAAGATGCAGATAAATAAGTTTTCACCACCAATTAAACTTGAATTTATTACAATAAACACGTATTTCCTACATTTTTGCCTTAATTAGTGATTAGAATAGATCTACCTCACACAAAAACTACATGATCCTAGCAAGACACAGAAAGATCTTATGTACTTGTGCCTCACTGCTTCATTCACTAAGAGGAAGTTGGCATAGGGAAGGGTGGAATAGAGGTACAGACAGTGAGGCCAGTAGTCCTCAACAATTCCTGGGCCATGAACAACTAAGAAAAATTGACCCGTTATGCACTATCTCCCCTTTTACCCATATGGCTACAGTTCGTACACAATTTCAGATTAAAAAGCACTAAGAGAATGTTAGTGGATATTTATATGTGTGTATGCAGAGGGATCTCTCAGATTAGTTTGCTCTCATCTTAGTGTTACTAATAATCCCCTCAAAAAGGATTAATACAACCAATCACCAAAAAAGGGTACAGTTTGACAAGTGAAAACGTTTTGTGTTATCTTTTCCCCCTATGACCTGGGCAGAAAGGAGAGCGTTCTTACATTTATATTTTGGCAAAATTTAGTTAAACGTTACAGCACATTTCTGTGTCCTTGGTTTAGTTCCATGAAAGGACAGCTATTGATCCTTTCCTCTTCTTGTAGACCAGTATAGGTCACTCAGTATGAGGCACACCTATGGAAATTAACGTGGCTCCTTCTGTCAGGTTGCTGTTTAAATTGCATCACTAGGAGCTAGAACCTTTTTCAATCTTTCTCAGGAAAATTTTGCAATCTTTGTGCATGAATCACTGGAAAATGCACAGTAATATAGTAAAGAATATTTGCTGTGTGTGGGAAACAAGAATTATCCTAACTTGAAGAAAATTGACTTTTGTTTGAGACACCACCCTTTGGTTTAAATTTAACAAATATTTATTGAGAGCCAATTATGGGCCAGACATTCACACAGGCATTATTTCTCATTTAGTCTCATTTAATCTTAATAACTATGTGAGGTAGGTAATATTTATTTCCATTTTTAAGATGAAAAAAACAGAAACCCAGAAAGTTGAGCCAACCTGCCCAATATCAGACAGCTAAGAGCTGTTTAATTCCATAATCATATATATATTTTTCATTATGCCATTTTTCATCCCAATAGATAAAAGTGCATGGGTTGTTTTCGTCTTTATAACAGAAGCCGTAGAAAAACAGCTTCATAGATGTGAATTCAGTGTGCTTAAATTCACTCTGCTAGACCTGAGACTTTCTGACACATCCAGCATTATGTCTCCACGGAAAGGTACATACTCATAAAGTAGAATTAGCCAATTATCATAGTGTCATCTTTGAAAGATGGCTAAAGTTATATCCACCACAATCAGTGTAGGGCCGTTAACTCTATTGAACAGTCAGGTAAGAGCACAGCTGCTATAGTAACCCCTTTAAGAAGAATCATCAGAGACGGCCTGGCTACTCAATCTTTGAAGAAGATGAACAAGCAGGTCCATGGGGATTATACAGTAGTGTCATGTCTCAGGCTGACCAATGTACCTAAGACAAGATACAGGGGAAAATAACACTGAAAATACGGATAGAATTATAACGACGTGCTATAATCCCTGGCTTTGGCATTCTTCTAATTCTTATAGCCAAGTTAACATATCTGTATTATAGTTGAGCCTTAGATTCTGACTTATCAGGAAGTCTATAAAGAATCTCGTCATTTACCTTTGTAAGGAAATCCACTATCTTTTTTAACAATGTTAATCCCAAACCAAGATTCTGCAGTGTTGGAGAATTTCTCTCCAACACCAGTTCTCCAACTCTGCTCTTATTAACCATGTTGACAGCGTGCTGAGAGTCTCTGCCCCAGTCATTCTCCATTACTGGATTGCTTTTATTCATAGACATTTCCTCCCATTTCCTGCGTGACTCCTTTGTATTTTAAACTTGCTTGGACCTTGGATAAGTATAATTGATTCGTGCCTTTCTTCCCTTTAACCTCCTGAGGCTAATAGTTCCATTATGGCTCTACTTTCTCCATTTCAGTCATTGTACACCAATTCAAAAAGACTCCTGACAATATTCCAATTTTTACAATCCCAAGCTCTCCATTCAATGCTGTAGATCCACCTAGATTACAAGTTCCAATGGGATCTCATACTTTCTTATGATAGAAAGAATAATAATTTAGCTCACCAAATTTTGGTCACAGCATCTTTCTGTATGACATTTAAAATGATGGTGTCTAACTTTCAAAAAATCTAATCCACTCTTTTCTGGGGGAGGGTAATATTTGAAAATTTCTCTTACCAAAAAAGAAATGGAAATAAATACTCACAATGATTCTTTACTTTTTGTCATATTTTTATCTAGTGTTTTCCTATCTTTCACTTTAAACTTGAATGTTGATGAGTGACAACTCTTCAAAATTACCTGGCCTAACACATGGCCGGAAGCAGAAAATCATTTCATGTACATAAATTTCTTCTAAGAGTTTTCTTCAGTGATTTCTTGTCTCCAACTACCCAATTAGTAATACACCTCTGCTTCTGAAGCAAAAAGTGTTCAAGTCCTCAAAGCTAGTTTTATCATTTGATACCATTGTTTTCTTTGGTATTGGCAGAAATAAAAACTGTTTCAAGGTATGCTCTCAGCTGCTATTATTATTGCTAATTACTTTGTTCCCTTTAGACTGATATTACTTTCAGCGTTTTCTGCTGATTAAAAATTGAGAAAATTCACTGCATAATAATATCAAATTTGTGTATGAAGCATATCTGGATTCCCACATTTAGATATTCTGTAACCTTCCTATGTTGGTAATACAGGTTCTAAACAAGTATTTTGAATTTAAATGATAGAATTGATTATGATCTAAGCCATGTGACTGTATTTTCAAAAATAATAAAAAAGTATATGTTAGAATATCATAAATAATTGAAACCATGGAGATAAGGAACAGAACAGCAAAGATAATTCTCCCTTTATGTAAAGTCCTCATTAGACTCTGCCAAACTGTTCATTTCTTCTTATACTGTTCCATGGGAATGACTCTTATGCTTAATTTAGTATATATCCATTGTCCTCAAATAGTTCAAGGGTATATATAATAATGATAGCTTAAGGGAATTGAGGTCATTCTGGTTTGAAAAAAATGGCTTGGTGGTGACCTAATTATGTTTTGCAGAATTACAAAGGGATTTGAAAATTTTGACTAAAAGAGCAGTTACTTTAGTTAGTATTTAAAAGCTAGGAGAGAGTTTTAAATGCCTCCAACTCATCAACCATTGGGTACTAGCATCTGGTGAATGATAGACTTGTAGTTCATCTGAACCTCTTCCAGACATTGGAAATTAAATCTGCAAAAAAACCAAAAAGACATACAGAATTTGAACATCAAATATTAAAAGCATTTGTCTTGCTTTTTGAGTCTTTGCACGTATCACCACACGTATATTATCATACTGAATACAATTCATTGGCACTTAGTCCTAAGGTTCTCAAAACGTACAGATTTCAGAACACTCTACAAGAATCCTTATTCCCCATCCAGAGGCACTTCAGTCACTTCCGTGTAGTAGTTTTCAGAGTGTGTACACTGATAGCAGATCATCCAGGCCTTACTCTACCAATCACCAGCTGTGTGACCTTGGCCAAGTTACTTTCCTGAAAATGAGGTTAATAAGAATATCTGCCTCACAGGGTTGGTGTGATCATACACTGCGACAACCCATGAAAAGAACTTACACTGTCTGGTTAGACTAGTTTTTTTTTTTTTAAGTTAGCTATTATGATCAGGAAGAGAATGAAGGGAGAGATACACAAATACTCCTCGAACTTTCAAAGTGGCTGAAAAAGTCCAACGAGAGGAGCCCAAAATGGACTAGAATACTCGATGCCCACAAGGTATACCTTGTTGTGTGCTAGTTAGGGTGCAGGGTGTATTTCTACCACCTTGCTAAAAGGAAAGAAATTTTGTAAATAAAGAAAATACATGCCAAGCCTCCTGAATATGGCCCAGGAATATTGTGTATATATTGTTTTCTTGAAAAAAATTACTCACATACCTCACACAAACCAGAATTATTGATTCATCTTTAAAGGCTATTGAAGAGATAGTTCTCAGCCGCATTTCATCTAGTTTCAGATTCCACTTCCACCTTCTCTGACTCAGAGATTGAGTGATAAAAAAGAGCTGGTAAGTCAGAATCCTAAATGTAATGATTATGGGCATATCCAGATTGCTTTGTAAGAGAGCTGAAGAGGAAAAAGCCCTTTGTGGACACTTATTCAGATTAAAAGTGAACAGTAGACGAGCTATTGAAAGAACTGATTATTTGTCCAAAAAGGGTGAAGTTAAAATAATAAATGAATAAATAAATAAATAAAAGAGTATTCCCGTCCCTCACATAGAGATGAGAGGAAAGAAAAGGATACTAATCTGAAGCCTCATGGAAGGATTTTTCCTGCCCAATCATAAAACGACAGAAGAAAGAAAGAACAGCCATGTGATTAGTAAAGTAAATGGGGGGCCACCCCGGTGGCACAGTGGTTAAGTGCACACGTTCCGCTTCGGCCTCCCGGGGTTCACAGGCTTGGATCCCGGGTGCAGACGTGGCACTGCTTGACAAGCCACGCTGTGGTAGGCGTCCCACATATAAAGTGGAGGACGATGGGCACGGATGTTAGCTCAGGGCCAGTCTTCCTCAAAATAAATAAATAAATAAAATAAAGTAAATGGGAATATCGAGCTTGCATCACGTTTTCTCAAAAAGTAGCTGTGGCTATCCCTGTGGGTATCATGTAATATTCCGATGCTCAGGGTTACAGTGATAAAGAGAACACATTTCGCTAGTGTTGTGAAGGGAAATGCTAGAATAACAGTCATGAGCATTAGAAATGCAAAAGACCAACTGCTATCTACAGCAATCCTCGAGAATCTGTGAAGGATTGCCCCCTTCTATATATTCCCTAGCGCTTTGTCCAGGCCAATTTTGAAGCGCTCCAGCAATAAATTTCTGCCATTTCTTCTGGGAAACTATTTCACTACCTAATTAAATCTCAGAGTTGACAACTTTTCCTCACATTCAGGCTAAATTTTACCATGTTCAATTTCAATCTGCTATTTCCATTTCTACAGCACATGCTTGTACCAGCCCAAGGAACTCCCCTGTTTCCTCAGTGCTTGCAATTCTCATTGCTGCCCCTAAATTTCAGTAGCCTGTCATAGCGAATTTCTCCGTCAAAAACGATCTTTTCAAGATCAACGACTATACGTGCTTTATGATAGACAAAAAAACAAGTTAATCCTAAAAGAGAGGAGATGAGTTAGTGAGTGTGGAGGCATGATGGTAACAGGTCTGAAAGCCTTTAAGGAAATTAAAGCTCAGGATTGGAAACAAATCATGTTCCTTCTTCAGGCCTGGAAGGTCACTGACAAAGTACTCCGCTTTCCACAGCAACAATCTTCCTTTTGTTCTGCTCTGGTATTACTCAGTATACAGACATGAACTCCGGCTTTGTGCAACTGGGAGAGGCTGGGAGTCAACCTATTCTTAAAGCAAGGGTGTGGTGTTGTCCATCGTCTCCATGTCCCACATGAGCTCCCTCCACCTCCCAAGATTTGACAGGGACCTAGGAAACAAAACATGAAGAATTATTAAATTATTATCCTTTTACATTTCATTCTTAGGAATCAACTGTGTCTTGGAGTTGCCACTGCTAGAATAGAGAGATGGGAATCTAGAATTTCTAACATTGTTTATAAAGGTGCAAAAGATGTATTGATGTTGCTGTTGTTTAGTTTTGATTTGTTATTTTCAAAATACACCAGTTGTGACGTGATTCATCCATCAGTAAGATTTTAGAGATGAGTTAGGGATTATGCAGGCCTTAAATGGAATATTTTGGGTAATTTTTAAGCAAATAGGATAATTTCAGAGAAAATACATGCAAACTCCAGAGTGTTTGGCAGAATGTGGGCAGATAGATTTCCTAACATTATGGAAAATTGCCTGGTAGGCAAGACTCATATTAAAGTTAGAATATATAAAACTTCAAAGTGAAGCTATTTGCTAAACTCTCAAAATATCAGAGAATAGTCATGAAAGTGATTCTAAATATTAAGCCAGTTTTTTTTTTTTAAAAAAGACATCAGTGTTTGACTGATCTTTCCAAGAATTGCCAGTGTCACAATTATGTTATTCTCTTGTTAGAGTGTATAAGTTGTTCGAAGAGGAACACTATAAGTTATTATTGCTAACATTTCAGAAAACTCTTTACATTCTAATAGGATTTACCTCAGGCAATATCTATTTTTATTTATTGTTTTGCAGATGTATGATGTACAAAAGAGTTAATCTGTGTGTCTTGCATAAAAAAGTCATAGCTCTTATCCTCCAGAACTTGACATTCCATTGAGGACATGGCAAAGTTAGAAGATAAATGGCTAATAAGAAAAATGAAAATTAGTCCTCTAAGTCCTCTGAAGACCCATAACTCAGTATTGTACGATTTTCATTAGATATTTTAAAGATTCAGTAATATAAAAAAGCAGAAAATGTAAAACTGAAGAAACAATCTGCTAGGAAAATGGGGGAATAATAGAGAAAGCAGGTTGATGAAAGTGGCAAAAAAGTACTAAATCTGCAAAGAGTCATAATAATACAAATATTTTAACCGACACATAAGAGCTTAGAAGGTAATGACAGCAATATTATCAATGTTATTACAGAGCTAAAAAGCAGTGAGGAAAAGCAGGTTAGGAAATCCTTTTGCTGGTGAGAGAAGCCTGAAATAGGTTAGAAGTTAAATTGTGGAGGCTTTAATCACTCATATACTGGCTGTGATATCAGTGATATAAAAGCACATTTTACAAACAGAACAGAGCTTCCCTCTCTTAAATTGTATGAGATGGAAATTATTCCAAATGTTTGTTGGGAGAGAATGAAGTAGTTGTGATTAAAAAGTTGAAATTTGTATCATCTAATATGAAGAGCTGTATGAGCATAAAAGAAGCCAGGCAGCATTCTGAGATTTTAGAGAAGGTGACTTTGCAGGGATGTCGGGCTTTCCTTCGAACTTTTGAATGTATTGCATAAGGATTTCTTTAACCTTATGCCAAAAATTTGAAATATTTAAGAAACTTAAGAATTTCAATAAAACACAACTTAATTAAGCCTAAAGATGAAAAAGGGCAAAATAGGCCAATATAATCAAGAATGCAGGAGTTGTGTAACCTATCCATGGATGGTTTTTAAAAATATATCTGTTAGAAAGGAAAATTGGAAGATCTATAAAAGACAGAAGTAATTTAAGATGGAGGAAATTGTGTATATACATATAATATATATACATGTATATACATAATAAAACTGCTGATAATATTTAAACAATAAAACCCTTGTCAAATATATTTACAAGGTGAATATTTGTGCAAAAAATAAAAATAAAGAAGACAGGATTAAGGAAGTGCTAATAATTTTATGTAGAGAACACAAGTCATGTTTTTTGCTATCTTTAACCCCATTGAGAAAATCTGAGAATATAAAATTTACCTTTTTTTTTTTTTTTTTTGGTAAGGAAGATTGGCCCTGATCTAACATCTGTTGCCAATCTTCCCCTTTTTGCTTGAGGAAGATTGGGCCTGAGCTAACGTCTGTGGCAATCTTCCTCTATTTTGTATGTAGGTCGCCACCACAGCATGGCTTGATGAGTGGTGGGGGTCTGTGCCCAGGATCCAAACCTGTAAACCTGGTCTGCTGAAGTGGAGAACACCAAACTTAACCACTATGCCAAAAGGCCAGCCCCTATAATCTATCTTTTTTCATATATTTGTGTTCCTAGAGTTTCAGACTATGAGTGTAATATACATATATGCCATAGAAACAAGAAAGGAGTCTTCTTCAATGGTGAGATCTTTATCCTGCTTGAATGTTTCTGGGGAAACAAACAAGAAAGGTTCAAAATACACGAAGCAAAAACTATCAAAACTAAAAGGAGAAATAAATAATTCCACAGTTCTGGTTGGAGACTTCAACACTCCTCTTTCAGTGATAGAACTAATAGAAAATCAGCAAGGATATCAAAAAACTATATAACACATTCAATCGTCAGATATAATGGACTTCTATTGTGATCTCTACCCCAAAAAAGTAGAATACACATTCCTTTAAGTGCACATGGAACATTAATGAAGATAGATTATATTTTGGTTTATAAACTAAATCTTAAAAAATTTAAAAGAATTGAAGTAATATGAAGTATGTCCTCTGACAAAAATGAAATTAAGCATGACATCAATAACAGAAAGATAACAGGAAAATCTCAAAGTACTTGGAAATTAAACAACAAATTTCTTACTAATCCACTTATCAACAAGAAACTCTCAAGGGAAATAAGAAAATATCTAAAATTGAATGAAATTTAAACACATGTTAATATTTGTGTGACACAGCCAAAGCAATGCTTAAAGATAAATTTATAGCACTAAATGCTTATATTAGAAGAAGAAAGGTCTAAACCTAAAAATCTAGATTCTTATTTAAGAAACTAGAAAAAGAAAGGGAAAACAATCTGAAAGTGGGCAAAAAGAAGTAAATGATAAATATAAAACAAAACTCAGTGAAATTAAAACCTGGAAAATAAGAGAAAACCAAAGAAACAAAAGTCAGTTCTTTGAGAAGATCAACAAAATTGATAAAACATATCAAGCCAGACAAAAACAAAAAGAAAGAAGATACAAAGTAGCATTATTAGGAATTAAAGAGTGGATGTGAATGCATACTCCTAAGATGTTGAAAGGATAGTAAGGGAATATTATGAACAACTGTATGAGCATATTTTCAACAACTTATATGAAAAGGACCATTTCCTCAAAAACGATAAACTACGAAAATTCACCCAAGGTTAAATAGATCACATAAATAGTAATATGATTATTAGGAGTGCTGAATTGGTAGTTCAAAACTCTCTTTAAAAAAATCACCAGACCTAGGTGGTTTCACTGGCAAATGCTACAAAACATTTAAAGAAGAAATAACAATTTCTTCCAAATACTAGAAAAGGAAGACACATTTCTCAACCCATTTTGTGAGCCCAGCATTTCGCTGATACTAAGACCAGACCGACTACAAACAAAGGAAACTACAGGCCAATAGCTCTCATGACTGTAGACCCACAAACTTTTTTGCTAATATTTTATTTTGAGATTGCAAGGCTGGTTCAATATTCAAGAATAAATCAATGTAATACATCTTATTAACAAGCTAAAGAAGAAAACAACATGATCGTATCTACTGATGCAGAAAAAGCACTTGACCATACACTAACGATAAAAAATATACAACACTCAGAAAACTAGAACTAGAAGGGGATCTCCTCAATCTGACAAATTGCATCTAGAAGACAATCTACAACTAGCATCATACTAAAGTTGAAAAACTGGATGCTTTCCTTTTAAAGTTGAAAACACAGGAAGGATGACTGCTCTCTCCACTCCCATCATAATGGAAATCCTGGCCAGTGTGATGAGGCTAGAAAAGAAATAAAAGGAATACAGATTAGAAAGGAAGAACTAAAACTGCCCGTATTTGCAGATGGCATGATTGTCTAGACAGAAAATCTCAGTGAATCTATAAAAAAATCTAGAACTAATAAGTGAGTTTAACAATATTGCTGGATATATGGTCAACACACCAAAATCAAGTGTATATCTGTATACTAATAAGGTGCAATTGGAAACTGAAATTTAAGAAAAATAATCGCAACGGATTATAGCTTCATGGAGAAATCTTTCTCTCCAAAAAATGAAATGTTTAGGTACAAATCTAACAAAACATGTTCAAGATCTCTATGCTGAAAATTGCAAACCGTGATAAAAGAAATCAACATCATAAATGAAAAGATATACTATGCTCATAGATTTGAAGACAGCATGTTAAAGCTATCAACTCTCCCCAAATTGATCTACAAACTTAATGCAATTTCAATTAAAATCTCAGAAAGATTATTTGGAGATAAAAACAAGATGATTCTAAAATATGTATGAAAAAGAAAGGAGCTAGGATATGTAAAACAATTGAAAAAGAAGAATGAAGTTGGAGGAACCACACTGCCCAATTTTAAGACTTAAGAGTATGTGGTTTGGGCAAAGGAATAAACATATAACCCAATTAAGCAAAAATAATGAGTCCACAAATAAACCCACATGAGTTTTGATAAAGATATAAAGGCAAAAAATAAAACTACAAGACTTTAAGAAGAAAATAGGGAAAAAAACCTATATGACCTGGGGTAATAGTTTTTTTTAATCTGACACTGAAAATTGAAAGGAAATACATAATTATAATTATCAAGTAATTATAAGTGCAGTGTTTTAAGAACATCAATAAGTCAATTTTTAAACATAGTGGAAATTAGTAACTTCAGTACATTCTGGGAAATACTAGAGCCATGGGCTGGCACTGTAAAGTGCTTCTTGTTCCTTCTTGTCCTAAAATAAAAATACTTGAGCATCAAAACGGAAACTTGAAAGAAAAATAAATACTAAATGCAGGCACAGACTTTCAGACATCTTGCAAATAATTTCTTCCCTTTCTTCCTTTCTGTCTTATGAACAAAATGAAATGTGAATATTGTCAAAATGTAGACATCTAAAACCAGATCGATCTAGGTGCTTAAATAATTCATAAATATTTTCCTTTCTTGCAATATGTTTCTTTTTATTCTTAGTCAACATTGACTTCAGACTTTCCTTAAGCCTTTTTCATCAGATAATTTATAGAGGAGGATGCATTCAAAGTCCCTTTTCCATTTTCCTTTGAACTCCTATCTTTGATACTGTGTATATTTCTATACATGAGACTGCAACTCTGGCATTTAGAAAATGTGACAAACTTTATGGCCTTTGGAAGAAAACAGGGCAATTAGACGTATTCAGCTGTTCAGCGTTATGACCTTATCAGCCAGATTTTCTGTTTTTTCCCTGTTTTACAAACAAGTATTCATTCACTATCAATGCTATTACAACTATTTTCAACTATTGAATTGACCTTTCATTTTATAAACATCAGTAAATCAACCATTAAAGTGCAATGAAAATTTGTAACTGCAATTCATCATGAAACTTACAGAGACAGTCTGGGGAGTAACACAATATTAATCACTATCACAATCAGAGTTCTCCATGGCATCATGTCTGCTGACAGCACGGAGGCACTCCAAAATTTTTGTAGCCTAAAGGTTAAAGATTACAGATTTCTAGGCTCACCAGGAAAAAGAAAAAATCTATGGTTACTATAAGAAGGAAGTACAGGTAAGTAAACGAGTTTCATATTTAGAAAACAATATAAAATTTTATTTCACCATATATAAAAGACTTTTTCTTAAGGAACTGGATATTTCTGATTTGCTAATATGAATCTCCTATCATATCTAGTTCTTTGGAGACTAGAAATTAACTTCAAATAACCAAGGACTCAGGTACTCACTGAAAACACTAGTAATTTGATCTAATTTGAAACAATTGGCTTTTCTCCATATTTTATTATCTCTTTCAGATTTCTTAATTCAGTGCCTAAATTAATTATTTTTCCAATTTTTCATCTCTGTCATATTTGGCTTAGACAAGTATACATAAGAAGAACACATTCATTAACTTACACTATCATATTATTAATAATTGCCAGTATGGGCAAGAGTGTTAAGACCATATATATTTAACATGTTCAGTCTCTACAGGAAGAATTGATTATAAATAGTAAGCAAAAACTTGACTTAAAGCACATTAATTTATAAGCATTAATAAATCAACTATTAAATGTGTTCCCAGTCTTTAGGAATAGTTCCCGGTGCTGTCTTGACTCCTATTTTCAACTATCCTTCTGATTTCTGGAAATGACATGAGAAGAGCAATTGTCCTGTGGCCATTCATTGCTCCTAAATACCTTCTTTGTCAGGCTTTCTCTTTCATCCCACTCATATCCGCTTGCAAAGACAACCTAAAAGCTACAATTTATTTATGAGTGCTTTTAATAATAACTACTATATGTATTATGTGTCAGCCATTGAGCTGGACCTTTTATTCATTGTTTCATTTGATATGCACAATACATTTTAATGATATCATTATTCTAATGTTTACAGAAAACTAAAGCGAATTTCAGCACAGAGCCATTCCGTGGCTGAAGTTTCAAATTTTGATATAGCCGTTTCCCAAATCAGTGCAAATTGTGTTTCTTTCTTGTTAATATGGAGCGCTTTTCTTTCTTTCTTTTAGTATTTGGCTTATCAAGCAAGAAGGGGCTCCCACTGGAAATGGGAGAGTGTGAAACATATCTTTATATAAAAAATAAACACAATATCTCATTGCTCATTGAGCTATTATGACTGTGTTATGTTGATCTCTGCTTTGTTCTGTCACACAGGCATAGTCTAATACGTATTTTACATGAGGATAAGAGTGGTAACCGAATTTTCATAAAAATGCCCACTAGTAAATGTGAATGACAGAAAACATGCAAAGTGATAATACTTTGTTCTTAAAGTATCTTTCATCACAGCATTTCTAAATACCCCTCCACTCCCCAAAAAAGCAACAAGACTTCCTAGACATTCCCATATGGCAATACAGGAACTATGAGTCTTACTCCTCATATTTAGAAGTTCTACTAAAAAAATTTAAATGATCTGGCTGTAACTGATTAGAAGGAAAGTGAAAAATAGACTGATTCCGTGTACAATTTTCTGACCAACAAATAAACAAGAGTCTTTCATGTCTATCCATTACCATTTTCAATGTTGTCATCCCAGATCAGGCTCTGTGAAGACAGTCACGAAAGCCCTCTAAATGCTCTCCCTTTATTCAAGGCATCCTGCCTGTCAATCACAGATATGACTTCCTAGAGTATTACGATGATTGTATCTTTCTCATGCTCATGATCCTTGCATGGAATTCTCTTGCTGACCAAATGAAATCTTCTTTTCATACTTTTTGAACCCTGAAGGCATCTTAGAGATGATATAATCTCTCCCTCTTATTTGCCAGATAGAAAAATTGAAGACGAAGGAAGGAAAATTATTTTTGTAAGGAATTGATTTTCTAAAACCCTTTTTAGCATAGTACATGGCATTTAATGGCGTCTTTCACTTAAAAATAAAATACAAATTATACATTCAAAATCCTTTCCAATATAAATCAAACTTACGTCCTCAGTTTTATCTTTTACTATTCCTTCAGATTACAACAATTCATGAATGCACATGGAATTTTCTTACATAAATTTCTTTGTGTACGTTTCCTATTGTATTCTTAGCCATTGATTATAAAACTATTATCCACTCTTTCAGATTTCAGGTTAAAACTACTTTGATCATCAAATTTGGAAGGCTATCTTATCTATTAATGCTCATGACAATTTTTAGCCTCTTAAATCATTGACACCGTTCTGTCTTGTGTCCACATTCTACCCCTCTAATCGTAAGCTTCTTGAACACAGGTTCTGATCCCTGTACACCTATGCTTCCTTGACAACACCTAACACAGCACATTGCTTATAATAGGTGTAAAATAAATATTTGTAGAAAGAATAGATACATGAATGAGTTAATTACCAGGGATTATCAGGGATTCTTTCTACTTATTTTATGTGATGCCAAAACATCCACATATTTAGAACATCTGGCTGGTTGGCACCAAATAGTAAAACACACGTATGATTAACAGAATTTCCTTACATTTCATCTGAATGCTTTGGCATTGGTAGAATAGCTAAACTCTCAAAACCACGCTATCGCTTTGGTATGGATTACAGTATTTTTTCTTTGATTGAATAAAGAGTCCCATTTAAGAGAACTGAATGAAACCCATTTTAAGGCACATCTATTCAATAAAAAAACACAACAGGAGTCAATTTTCTGCAAATAGCATCAGTCAAATCTAAGTAACGAGCATAGTTGTGTGCGTGCACGTGTGAATATTCTCTTCCTATCTATTGAAACTTTTGGCCCTCATTTCTATGAAGCCCTATGCACATTTTGTGATATTTTCTCTTTATTGCAATGCTCAGATGGATTATGCATCAGCCATCAACAATCTGTTTATGAAAGAGGGAACACTCTGGGAATTGTCAGTAAGATTGTCTTCATATCAGCGCATACTAATGAACATTTGCTGTTCAATAAAACTGCTGGGGTCTGCAAAAGTAGATACTTGATAATATATTTTTCTTCTTAAAAAGGATTTGTACTTACAGGAAATGGTAGAGGGACTAGATAATCACATTTTATACTACTCTGGGTAAATATTTGGAGAGCAAAAAGCTCATAAAAGAAAAAGAAAGAATGCACATCAAAAACACACCCTAATAATACATAAAATATTACAACATATTGGAAAAGTGAAATGTTAACAACTTTTCATGTTGTAGAACATAAAATTCTCCAGTAACTCTCTTTATTCAAAACTATATATTTCTTTATGACTGCTTAAACTTCCATGCTGCCATGCTGCTACACTTTCTTTAAAGTAGATTTCTAGTCTTACAGTTCTTCTGTGAGAAAATTTACAAGTTGTGCTTACAATGCCGAAATTGTAAGAAACATTTATCATGGATTTGTGCTTTGGCTTGTTTAGATGAGCAAGACTTTAAACCGATGCTACAGTACTTGGAACCTACACTATATGGGAAAATGGAAGTTTTTGTTGTGTGTGTGTGTGTAAAACTTAACTTGTTTATTTCCTCCCAAACTTCCGTTGTAAGTGTTTCTAAGTGTTGACCTTCGTTATTTTAATCCGAGTCAGAGTTGATCCTTAATAAACTCCTGGGGCATTGTAATTTGTGTTTATTTTGAATGGCTAAATGACAAGTTAAATACTGACAGATTACATATAATACAAGATGGAATGTGACCCAGCTGTGCACCTATTCTTCATCTCTGGTCATTTTGGAGACAAGTATATAGACATATCTCACGAATTTTCTAACACTGTATATAGTATAAACCATACAAATAATAGCTTCTCCCAAACTACAACCTTCTTTTTGCTCTGCTCTGTTAAAAGTCTTCCCCTGTGGTCAAACCAATATCAATAAATTTCTCTTTTGCCTCAGGTAGAATTTAATATATTTATTATGATTGCTTTTCAGTTGCAGGTTTAAAGGAATGGCTGTTTGCATTATAAACCTTGACTGTTTTTGAATCGCTGTTGTTCAGAGTTTGTATCTGGTTTCTGGATCTTTGTGCTATTTTAGCTATACCCAAGAGTGAAGCTACTGCTGTAAGCATGAGAACTGTATTTTGAAAGAAAAATATTTCCTATTTGCCTTTAAAAAAAAAGAAACTTTCAGCTTTTAATTTTTTAACGTTTTAACCTCAAGCTCAACATCTATCTGAGCCTAGCTTTGGGTTTGTTAATCTTCTGTTTCCCAGTTTCTGACCCTGGCCTCTTTCTTGGGTGTGGCATTTATGTGTTCCTGTATCTTACTCCATAGTTCTACCTTCTCAGTTGTTATCCAAGGTTCTACTACTTATTTAAGACCTACTGCTTGCAGACCTATTGATAGTAGCTGAAAATGCACTCTGTTCTCATGTACATTTTCTAAAATATGCTACAGGATAACACTGATTGTTTATATAAACTTTTATTGTCAACTTTTGAGATAAACATTATAATCCAATTTCCCACTTCCACTTTTCATTCCTATTTACAGCCTTGATGTAATATGAGACAGTTTTTTTTTTAACTTACACCCAATTTTTCTATACCTGGATGTATCATTTCTTTCGTCTGATCAAGCACAGGTTATAATGATTTTTCATTAGCAATGTTTATTTTTTTTCTATGGAGGAAAGATAACCTATTTAACCTCTGAAAAGGAAAACTGTTTAACATTTTTTATTTCTTTTTCTTTTAAGGAATAATATATACAATAAATTGATCTTACGGTTTATTTCAATGAATCGTTACAATTTGACACACGCACGTCACTACACCTCAAAATAAGATTACCACAGAAAGTTCTCTCATGCCCTCTTCTGGTCATCAACCCCTCCCTCACCCAAGGCAATCACTTTCTGATTTCTATCACCATTGTTTTGTCTGTGCTTGGCCTTCATATAAAAAGAATCAGATGTTATGTATTCCTCTTGGTTTGACTTCTTTAACTCAATATAATTTTTTTTTGTATTGTAAAAAATACATAACGTGAGATCTACCCTCTAAACAAATTTTTAAGCGTACAGTGCAGTTTTACTAACTACATGCACATTGTTGTACTGCAGGTATCTAGAACTTTTTCATCTCACATAACTGAAACTGTATACTCAACAAATAACAACTCTCCATTTCCCCTCCGCTTCGCCCTTGGCAAACACCACCCTACTTTCTGTTTCCTATGAGTTTGACTATGTTAGATACCTCATATAAGTGAAATCATGCAGTATTTGTACTTTTGTGACTGGCTTATTTCACTTAGCATAATGTCCTCAAGGATCATCCATGTTGTAGCATATGACAGGGTATCTTTCATTTTTAAGACTAAATAATAAATAATATTCAGAATGTGTGTATATGTACACACACATACTATGTTTTCTTTACCTGTTCATTCAGTGATGGACATTTAGATTGTTTCTACCTCTTGACTATTGTGAATACTACTTCAGTGAACATGGGACTGCAGATATCTCTTCAAGATCTTGTTTGCAATTCTTTTGAATAAACACCCAAAAGAGCGATTGTTAGATCATACGGCAGTTCTACTTTTAACTTTTTGAAGACCCTCAATACTATTTTCCATAGTAGCTGTGCCATTTTACATCCTAATCAACAGTGCACATATTCCAATTTCTCCACATCCTTGCCATCACTTGTGTGTGTGTGTGCACTTTTACAATGGCCATCCTAACATGTATGAAGTGATACTTTATTGTCGTTTTAATTTAAAATTCCCTCATGATTAGTGATGTTGAGCATCTTTTTATGTGCTTTTTGGCCGTTTGTATATCTTCTTTCGAGACATGTCTACTCCAGTATTTTGTCCATTTTTCAATTGGGTTACTTGTTTTTTGTTATTGAGTTGTAGGAGTTCTTTATATATACCCCTTATCAGATATATGGTTTGCACATATTTACTCCCATTCCATAGGTTGCCTTTTCAGTTGATTGTTTTCTTTGCTGCACAGAAGCTTTTCAGTTTGATATAGTCCCACTTGTTTATTTTGCTTTTGTTGCCTGAGCTTTTGGTGTCATATACAAGCAATCACTGCCAAAGCGAATGTTATGTCTATTTCTCCCTATGTTTTCTTCTAGGAGTTTTGTGCTTTCAAGCCTTATGCTTAAGTCTTTAATCCCTTTTCAGTTTATTTCATATATAGTATAAGATATGGGTCCAGTTTCATTTTTGTTTTCATGTGGATATCTAGTTCTCTCAACACCACATATTGAAGAGAGTATCCTTTCCCATAGTGTAGTTTTGGCACTCTTGTTGAGATCATTTGAACATATATGTGTGAGCTTATTTCTCATCTCTCTACTCTGTTTCATTGCTCTGATTTTATGCCAGTACCATACTGTTTTTGTGCCAGTACTGTACTGTTTTGATTACTGTAGCTTTGTAGTATGTTTAAAGTCAGGAAGTGTGAAGCCTCCATCTCTGTTCTTCTTTCTCAAGATTGTGTTGGTTACTCAGGGCTTCTGTGGTTCTATATGAATTTTAGGATCATATTTTTCTATTTCTTCAAAAGATGCACTGGGATTTTGATAGAGATCGTACTAAATTTATAGATCTCTTTGGGTAGTATGGACATTTTAACAATATTAAATCTTCCAACCCATGAACATGGGATGTCTTTCTATTTATTTGTGTTTTCTTTAATTTCCTTCAGCAATGTTTTGTAGTTTTCAGTGTACAATTCTTTTTCCTCCTTGGTTAAGTTTATTCCTAGGTATTTTATTCTTTTTTTGATACTATTATAAATGGAATTGTTTTCTTAATTTCCTTTTCACATTCTTTGTTGTTAGTGTATAGAAGTGCAGCTGATTTTTACATGGTGATTTTGTATCCTGCAATTTGATGATTTCCTTCCTTGCAAAGTATTTGGTCTTTTCCAAAATGTCCGTGGAGAATTTTGGTCTACACTAAAAAGGTCCTTGAAGTTTTGTCCTGTCCAAAACATCCATTGAGACTTTTGGTCTAAGACAAAAAGGTCTTAGGTCCTTGATATTTGGTCCTGTCTAAGGCATACATTGAGACAACTGGTCCATGCCGAAAAGGTCCTTGAAATTTTCTCCAGTCCAAAACATCCATTGATACATTTGGCGTATGATTCATTAAATGAGAGAAACATTTAACTTCATTTAAATTTTGTTTATGTTATTTTTAGCGTAATTCATGGTGTATTTTGGTTTCACATTTATTTTTGCTCTTCCTCCTCATGAAGTTTGGCAAGGTTTATCTTAATTCAATGAACAATTTCTCTCAAGTATATATCCACCTGAGTATTGGCTTTATATTCAATATCTATTATCAATGTTCAGTTATAGAAATTTGATTTTGTTGGTATTGTTGTGAAGTTGGCGGCTGTATTTGAGTGTGACCACCAAGAAGCTGGGTGATGATTCTTTCATTCCTTTGCTGTTCATCTTTTGACACTTCAATTAATCTCCAAATTGAATCTCCAAATACACTACCATCAGCTTTTGAAATTTGCTGTGCCAGTCTTATACTACGTTGTTTATCCTGTGACAGTCATTCACTACTTATGTATAAACAGCCCAAGTTTCTGGTGGAAATCTTGAAGCTTCTGGTCTTAGTCTGTCTCTGTCATGCCTTCCATGGATGTAAACTCTCTCAACATAACCTAGTAGGTCATCTAAATTTTATTCTGCATTCTCCACAATGTACTCAAAAGTTTCATTTACATCTCTCAAAGTCGCAAATGGAAATCCAAACAACATAGATGCGCCCTTATGGGTATTACTTTCTGTTGTCATATACTCAAATGTTCTATCCAAAGAAGACATTTTCCACCACACTTGTTGTGAAAAGTGAAACAAACATCATTTTACTTGTGCATTTGGTAGGAGTAGTTGAATTGCACTCATATTTGCAATCTCAAAATCCATCATGCACAAGGAAGGGTTAATGTCAAGATTTCTTTCCTATGAAAATGCAAGTTTATATGCATAAACTATATATATAAATATATGGTTCTTCTTCTGCATGTTGTTTTAACCTATTCAGGGTTTTTCTTATTTCCCCTTCAACACCAACATTGTGCAGATGTTTTCCTGTCCCATCTTGAATGATTGTGGTGCTACCAGATCCTGACTAGTTGTGCATTGGGCATTGCAAATTCTTCTCTCTTCACAGCACCAGTGCCTTTTACTTCTTTCTCTGTTAAAGGAACAGAAATGGTAAGAAAAAACATTATAATGTAGCGTTGGCTTTTCTTTTTGTGAGTATACTATTTCTGCTATATTCTCCTGAAAATGTTCAAATAAAGATGTCATATTGCCAAGCATCAGAGGAAAGGTTATTGTTTTTCTTTTGTAGCTGTCTGATGGATGGTCACTGGTTTACTGGTAGGGGAAACTTTACTGATGTCTTATGCATTTGACACCCCATTGGACCAGGCTAGATTAGGCAGTAGGTAGGCATCAGCTGAGGGTATGATGGTCCAGACGATTGGCAGGTTAAGTGTGGGAGTCACACCCACTAAAACCTCTCCAAATAGCAGCAGACACTTCTTGCAATCTACTCCAGTTGTACTTCATGGGACATCAATTCAAGAGAAACATCACCCATTAACTGTGGGTGATGGGATAGTTTTAAGGGGGTTCATTAGATGACTGATATCTCCCTCATGGTGGCATTATATCTGATCACTATGTGGTAGGATAGCCACACCCGTTCTCATTCTTCTCAAACAAGCAAGAGGTTCTGTAAAGTGTTTACATCATACATTCGCAGCAGTCCATTTACACGGAGGCTTGAACAAGCTCCTCCTGCCAAACTAACTTTATTGAATGACCCAGCCACATCCAAACAAATGCCCAGTGACATATTAATGCACCACACATTGTGAGATCCCATCCTTGACTTGTCCTCTGTGCATTTCTCTAACTTTAGGACTCTTCCTTGATATGCAGAGTTAACACAAATCTCACTTTTTTGCAAGATTCAAAGCCCAACCCATCTACATAATCCCATGTGCCATTACCAGCAAGGTTACCAAGGCAAGAAGGGTTATTATTGGCAATGCAGCCATAACACAATTATTGGACCAATAAAATATGATAGCATTTTTATGTATTAATTGTGTAAACCAAAAGGATAAATAAATGTTATGGATTATTTGAACCCAGGGAGGTTTTCTACTCATTGAAGTGTTTGACAGGACCAAGTATCAAGGACCATTTGACATGGACCAAATATGCTCGTGGACACTTTTGATAGGATCAAATTCCAAGGACCCTTTGGTGTGGACGAAATGTCCTTATGGATGTTTTGGACAGGACCAAATGTCTGCTAATCAAATTCATGTATTAGTTCTAACAGTGTTTTTGTAGAGTCACTAGGATTTTCTGCCCTTAATATCGTGTCAGCTGAGAACAGATATAATTTTACTTCTTTCTTTCCAATTTGTGTGACTTTATTTATTTTTCTTGACTAATTACACTGCCTAGGACTTCCAGTTCTTTGTTAAATACAAGTGGTAAGAGTGGGCATCCTTGTCTTGTTCCTGATCTTTAAAGAAAAGCTTTCAGTTTTTCACCAATGAGCATAATGTTAGCTGTGAGCTTTAAAAACATGACCTTTGTTATGTTGAGCTGATTTCCTTCCATTTACAGTACAGTTGAGTGTTTTTATCTGAAAAGTGTGTTGAGTTTTGTCAAATGCTTTTTCTGCATGTACTGAGATGATCAAGTGATTTTTACCCTTTCTTCTGTTAATGTGATGCATCACATTGATTGATTTTCATATGTTGAGTCATGCTTGAATCACAGGGCTAAATCCCACTGGGTCGTGGTGTATGATCCTTTTAACATGTTCTTGAATTTGGTTTGCTTGTATTTTTTTTCTCTTCAGGATTTTTGCATCTATATTTATTACAGATATTGGCCTGTAGTTTTCCTGTAGTGACTTTTTCTGGCTTTGGTATCAAGGTAATGCTGGCCTCATAAAATGAGTTTGGAAGTGTTCCTTTCTCTTCGAATTTTTGGAAGACTGAGAACGACTGGCCTTAATTCTTCTTTAAATATTTAATAGAACTTTCCTATGAAGCCATCTGGTCCTGGGGGTTTTTTATTAGGAAGTTTTTGGTTACTGATTTGTTACAAGTCTATTCAAATTTTAGTCTTGGTAGCTTGTATGTTTGTAGGAATTTATCCATTTCTAAGTTATCCGATTTATTGGTTTATAATTGTTCATAGTAATTTCATAAACTTTTTTATATCTGCGGCATCAGTCACAATGCTTCCTCTTTCATTTCTGATTTTAGTTATTTGAATCTTCTCTCAAGTTTTCTTAGTCTATCTAAGGGTTTGTCTATTTTGTCAATGTTTCAAAATACTAACTCTTCTTTTTGTTGATTTTTTCTACTGTTTTTCTAGTCTCTATTTCTTTTATTTCTGCTCTATTCCATATTATTTCCTTTCTTTTGCTAACTTCGTGTTTAGTTCAGTTTTCTTTCAATAGTTTATTGAACATAACAAAAGTTATGTTGTTTAATTGAGATCTTTGTTTTTTCATTGTAGGCATTTACCATTATAAGCTTCCCTCTTAGTATTGTTTTTGTTGTACCCTGTAAGTTTTAGTATGAAGTGTTTTCATTTTCATTTGTCTCAAGATGTTTCCTATTTCCCTTTTGATTTCTTCCTTGACCCATTGGTTATTCAGAAGTGTGCTGTTTAATTTCCATGTATTTGTGAATTTACCAGTTTTTCCGTAAATTCTCACTGTGGTCAGAAAATATACTTGGTAACATTCAGTCTTCTTAAATTTGCTACTACTTGTCTTGTGATCTAACATGTGATTTATGCTGGAGAATATTCTGAGTGTGCTTGAGAAGATGTGTACTCTGCTGCTGTTGGGTAGAAAGTTTTTTATATGTCTGTTAGAGCCATTTGGTCTATAGTGTTGTTTAAGTTCTGTTTCCTTATTGATCATTTGTCTGGATGTTCTATCCATTATTGAAAGTGGGGTATTGTAATCCCCTACTCTTATTGTGGTGTTATCTATTTGTCCCTTCAGTTTTGTCTGTATTTAATTAGTATACTTTGATGCTTTGACGTTGAGTTCTATATTTTTGTAATTGGTATATCTTCCTGGTGACTTGACCATCTTATTATTATAAAATGCCCTTTGTCTCTTGTGACGTTTTTTGACTTAAAGTCTATTTTGTCTGATATAAGTATGGTCACCCCTGTTCTCTCTTGGTTACCATGGCATGGAATATCTTTTGGCATCCTTTTGCTTTCAGTCTATGTGTTTCCCTAAATTTAAAGTGGGTCTCTTATAGTTAGCATATAGTCAAATTTTAGATTTTAGTGTTTTTGTGTGTGTGTGTGAAGAATCTTGACACTGAACTAACATCTGTGCCGTTCTTCCTCTATGTTGTATGTGGGTTTCCACCACAGCATAGCTTAATGAGTTGTGTAGGTCTGTTCCCAAGATCTGAACCCATGAACCTGGGCCGCCAAAGCAGAGTGCACTGGACTTAACCACTATGCCATGGGGCCAGTGCCTGGATTTTGTTTTTTTTTAATCCATTCAGCCACTCTATATGTTTTGATTGGAGATTTTAATTCATTTACATGTAAAACAATTACTGATAGGGAAGGACTTATTTTTGCCATTTTGTAATTGTTTACCTTCTGTCTTGTAGCTCTTTTGTCCCTCTATACCTCTCCTGCTGTCTTACTTTGTGATTCATTGATTTTTTTTGTAGTGACATGATTTGATTCCTTTCTTATATTCTTTTTGTGTGTGTGTGAGGAAGATTGGCTGTGAGCTAACATCTGTTGCCAATCTTCCTCTTTTTTATCCCCCCCACTTGAGGAAGATTGTCCCTGAGCTAATATCTGTGCCAATCTTCCTCTACTTTTTATGTGAGATGCAGCCACAGCATGGCTTGATGATCAGTGTGTAGGTCTGCACCCAGGATCCTGACCTGTCAACCCGGGGCTGCCAAAGCAGAGTGCACTGGGCTGGCCCCTCTTATGTTCCTTTGTGTATCTTATGTAGATTTTTTTTTGTAGTTACTGCAGGGCTTACATGACACATCTTAGAGTTATAACAATCTATTTTGAGTTGATAACCATTTAACTTCAACTGCATACAAAATTTGTACACTTTTACTACCCCTTCCCTACATTTCACGTTATTGATGCCACAAATTACATCTTTTTTACATTGTGTATCCATTAACATATTTTTATAATTATAGCTATTTTTACACTTTTTGTTTTCAAGTTCTATATCAGAATGAAAAGTAATTATGTACTCCTGTTACAGTATCACAGTATTGTGTATTTGTCTATGCATTTACCTTTACCAGGGAGCTTTATGCTTTCATATGCTTTTTTGCTGCTATTTAGCATCTTTTTATTTCAATTTGAGGGAGTTCCTTTAGCATTTCTTGTAAGGCAGGTCTAGTGGTAATGAACTCCCTCAGCTCTTATTTGTCCGGGAAAGTATTTATCTCTCCTTCACTTTTGAAGGATAGTTTTGTCAGATACAGTATTCTTGGTAGGCAGTTTTTTTCTTTCAGCCATTTGAATATATTACCCCACTCCTTTCTGACCTGCAGGGTTTTTGCTGAGAAATCTGCTGTTAGTCTTATGGGGGTTCCTTTATGCATTATGAGTTCCTTTTCTCTTACTGCTTTCAATGTTCTCTTTTTGTTATTGACTCCTGATAATTTGAGTATAATGTGTCTTGGTGTGGCATTCTTTGGAATCTTCATGGTTGTAGTCCTATGTTCTTCCTGAATCTTGATTTCCACTTCCTTCACCAGATTTGGGAAGCTTTTGGCCATTATTTCATCGAATATGCCTTCTGCCCCTTTCTCTCTTCTCCTCTTGGGACTCCCATAATGCATATATTGGGTTTTTTTGATAGGGATCTATAAGTCCATTAGACTTTCTTCATTCTTTCCCATTCTTTTTTCTGTTTGTTCCTCTGACTGGGTAATTTCAAACGATTTGTCTCCAAGTTCTTTCTTCTGCTTGATCAAGTCTGCTGTTGAACACGTAGTGAATTTTTTGATTCAGTTATTGGATTCCTTAGTTCCAAAATTTCTGTTTTGTTCTTTTTGTGTCTTCTATCTCTCTGTTGGCATTCTCATTTGTTCATGCATTGCTTCCTTGAGCTTGCTGAACATCTTTATGAAGGTTATTTTGTATTCTTTGTCAGATAATTCATTTACCTCTGCTTTTTTAGTCTTAGTTTCTGTAGATTTATTTTGTTTCTTTGATCTGGCCATGTTTCCCTGTTTCTTTGTGTGCCTTGTAACTTTATGTTGTAATCTGCACATTTGATAAAACATCCACTTCTCCCAGTAGTTATGGACTAGGTTCATACAAGGAAAGACCTTCACCAATCAGCTCAGCTAGAAATTCTGGGGGTTTCAAGAGCCTTTTCTCTGGAGGAGTCTTCTCTGCCCTTTTGTGTGTAAATACCCAATTGCAGGGATTTGCTAGGTTCCTTTTTTCCAGGATTTTGTAATCTCTTACTTCCTCTTGTGTTTGTATGCAGTACTGCAGGTTTTCTGGAGCTGCCAAAAGCTGTCCAGCATTTTTTTTTCTCTCTGTGGCCCCTTCAGAGTGTGGAGAATGCCAGTCCCTTCAGCACTCCGAGCTGATTGAAACAGAAACCAGTCACTTGGGTGGCCCTGAGAGAGAGGCTGCCAATCTCTATTGGCCTCTGTCTGCTGTCCAATGGGTCCTCTGGAGTAGGAGCAAGCCCTCCATCTCTCTTTTGTTCTCAGCAGCCCCAAGATATCTAGAATATGCCAGATCCCATCAATACTCTGAAATAGGTGAGACAGAAACCAGTCCCTCTGGCAGTTCCCCCAAAAAGCCAGAATACTGGGTATATGCTTCAACACTTTTCCTTCCCAAGGAGAAGCCAGGAGTTGGGGGCATTTTCTTCCACTCCTTCCACATTCAACTGGGGTGGGGGATACTATGGTGAGAGAGTGCATGTTAGTTTAAACTGTTGCCTTTGTTCTCAGCAGCCTCCAACCTGTTGCCTTAAACAATCCACACAGATGCTGGCAAGACAGAAATCAGGCCCTCTTGCAGCCTCCTGACAAGTCTAACTGTTGTATATATGTTTCACTCTTCTCTTTCCCTTCTTATGCAGAAACCAGGAGGTGAGAGTTTTCTCCCTATTGCACCACACTGAACTGGGGGAGGGAGTATGGTGAGTGAGTGCCATGGATTTTCCTACCAGGTTTGAGGCAGCTGGTTTATCCCTCACCCAGCGTTCAGGAGTCTCTTAACTGGATTCTGGACTTCTCACAAAAGGAATTGGCCTATGAATTGTTGAACTGGTGCCTCCATGGGTAGAAGGCTGTTCTGGGGCTTCCTATTCCACCATCTTGATGAAATCACTCTAATATTAATGATTTTGTTTCATATATGTCATTGCATGTTTTAGTATTATATTCATTTTTATTGCTGAGTAGCGTTCCATTGTATGGGTGTACCAAATGCGTTTATTCTATTCGACATTGAATTTTACAAATTAAATTTTAGACATTATTTACATCTTCTACTCCAAAAAATCTAGAATCACCAGCACTGTCCAAGGACAGCGTATGATCAGAGATTCTATGTATAGTTGAAGACTTAGAGCTAAAAATCAGGCTTTGGGATTTGAAGGTAAGACATCTACTTCATTTTATGCTACAGTGTGCCAAAATAAATATTTGGAGTCTCCAGGTAGCTCATTAAAATAGTATGAGTTATACTATCTTCTTTTCATTTTCTATGTAAAAATAAGTATTACAATAATTCAATCTATTTCTTTCTAGAGTAACTAAAGGTATCCTTCCTCATTGATTGATTTGATTTTTGGTTGGATGGCATATTTAATATTACAAGTGGATCAATAAAAATTAACATAAGAGTTAAGAAGACACTGAAAATTTGTCATGAAAACCAAAACCAGATAAAAAAATGTTGAAATCTTTAAATAATAAAGCAATAAAAGGCACAGGGAAAAAAGATCAAAAATGTCTTTACTTTTGGAAAATGTTTTCAAAACAGAATAAAAATTATTATTTTATTTTCTGAAACACTATCAGATGCAAAGGCCTAGGATCAATCTTTGCTGAAAAGCAAAATATTACGAAGATTCTATTAATATGCCTGGCACAATTAACTGAATAATCAAATATTGCCAAGGGTAAAAATGTTATTATATTTTTATTTATGTTTATATTTATTATAGTGCTAATTTAAATTATTTAATTTGCATCATTAAATTAAATTTAAATTTAAGATGAGAACCCCTTATCAACATCCAAGTCAATCAACTAATCCTTGCTTTTGAGAATCTATGTGGTACACAGACAAGCTGGCCATCTTAGTTCAAGTTTGTAGTGTGACTGCGTGCTAGAAGATCAAATTTCACTTTTAGTTGCTTTGGTTGACAGGTAGGTGGACTGAAAGGCTCAAGTTACAGTGGCAATTTCTATGTTCTATGTTCATATGCAAAAAACTCAGGCAAAAAGAAGATATAACTATAAAATTGCAACTCTAAGGATGGCTCCATTGTCCAACATATATGACACTAGAATAGATGCAAGTTGGGGCTGAGGAGAAGGAAATAGACAAGTGAACATTCAATCAAATTCCATTGCAGTTAGTGTGATGTTAAGAAAACAAATTATTCCATCCAATGAAGATGTTCCAAAAGATAGACTATTCCTTTTCCTCTCAACTTTACATATTATCATGGTGCCTATGGTCTTCCTCAGACTTCTATTTGGAATTCCAGACATATGAACAATAATTTGCTAACAGTACCATTTCCACAAATACTAGCTTATATTATTTATTTATTTATTTAATCCAGACGTTTACTTTCAGTATTAAAGAATGTTTGTAACCCTGAAGTAACTTAAATTAATACAATGTACACTTCTTCACCAAACAGTTTATTCCTAATGCCACATTTATTAAGCAGAAGAGTAATTGAGAAGACTTACTTTGCCTAACAATGGTGGAGCTGGAATTGAAATTAAAGGGACACTAGTCAACTTTCAGCCTGGAAGTAGCAAACTAACTTTTGTAAAGATCTTTTCAATTTAGTGTGCTTTTTCTTCCAAATTTAATTCACAACCATCTTAATCTGTGTGCAATTTTGATGTCCTTAGAAACAAACAAAATACTCGTAAAACTTTTTTTCTCAAAATAGAGAAATAAGTTTTTCATTAATCAGGATTTTACACAAAAGATGATTAAGTGACCGCAGAATCTCAAGTGCTACATGAGGAATGCAGTTTAGAACTATAATATTTATGGTAGAATTCAAAAATGCTGTGTTAATTTTAAAGTCAAAACTAAAGGAAGTTGTCACAGAGTTTATTTTCTTACCCATAAGAGATGAATAAAGAAAGAACGAATTCATATATAAGCTTGAATTTAAAAAGCATGAGGCCCTGGGAACAAGTTCTTGTTTTAAGTATGATAAAGCTTTGACTGACCAGCACACATGCGTATAAAACCTCTAAGCATCAAGTAGATGTCAGGAAGGATGAGCTAGCAATACCCAAGCTCTGCAGAATATTTTGCTCTGTGACTTACATGTATTTAGATCAAATATGCAGTGTATTTGTAATTAGTTCAATAGCCGCAATTAACAAATTCTTTTGGGGTTCTTCTAACTAAATTTTTAGTGGAGGGTAGCATGGTGGGGTTCTTTATTAGTTTATTGGAATTTGATTAACCACTTTTCTTCTAGAATGGAAAGTCCATTCAAGGGGATGAGTCCTGCTGAACATACAATGGTGGTATATTTTTCAGGACATCTTTCAATAACCCACCGTGAGATCCTAAAGAAGCAGATTTCTGATTTGTGATAAGGATGTACATGAGATGATCCACTGAAACATCTGGGGGAAACTTGGCTTTTTCCTATTCCTTTGATTCTATATATGAGTCTATGTTTTACCAGACAATTTGTTAAGACTATAGTAATTAAGCAATTTTTTGAAAACTGTTCTTTTAGAAATGATTAAATGTTTTCAATAGTTCATAGTCAATAGTTTCTATTTTAATTTTGAAGAACTCTTGAACATTTTGATTTTCCAGAATGCATCTTTGTAAAACATTTGAAGGTTTTCCCTCTTTGGCCCATGGTACACAGAAATTTGAAAAACAAAAATGAGAAAAAAATGTAATTCATTGAATTTATGAGCATGGTTCCTGAATCATGGAATTATGTTGTAGTTGGGTGGATTAATTTAAAAGGTGGCTCTAACATGAAAAACATATTTATGTAGATATAGCCCAATGTTGTGAGTGTTCGAACATGTCTACCTCAAGTAAGTTAATGATCTTCATCAAACCATTTTTTCCTGAAGCTTTCCAAAATTTATCTTAGGAAGCAAAACACTTTAAAGCTTCTGGTTTTAAGTAAAAAATAAAGAAAAAAGACACTATTAGGAAACATTTATCAAATACTACTAAAAGAGATGCATTTTAGGTTACTTTTACTTAAAGGCTGCAAGAAATGACAGAAAAACTCTTTCTCACTAAAAATTTATTGTTTAGTAGGAAGAAATAAGGAGTACATAAGTAGTTCAAGGACTAGTACAGGACAGAATGTAACAAGGGCTATAAAATAAGTATACTGCACCTAGGAAGCAGAGAGTACATCTGGAAGGCGAAGATGGTCAGGGAAAGCTCTGCAGTAAAGATTTCACTTAAAGTGGGCCTTAAAAGGTAGGTAGAGTTTAGAAAAAGAGAATTATCTTTAACTTCAGTCTGGACCAGTCAGGGTTATCACTTTTTAAATGATAGAAATTCAACAAAAGCTTAAGAAGAAAAAATAATTAATTTGCTCTTATTACTATCAGATCTATGACTATAAACCTAGCTTCATGCATTGCTGGAACTCAGGGGGTCAAATGATGACATTAGGCCATCTCAGTCTATTGTCCTTTCTTTTCTTTATGTTAGCATCATTTTTAGGCAAGTGGCCCCTCACAGCTTTAGATTTACATCATAACAGCTTTCTATCTCCAGAGAAAAGGGAGGATGAAACTCTCAACAGTTCCAGTGTAAGTGTCAGGATGAATTTCATTGGTCTGGATTAGATCTTGTACTTATATTTGAACAAATCACTGTGGGCAGAGGAACGTAATGCTCTGATTAGTCTCGCCTGAGTTATATCCTCAGCTCTGAGGCTGAAAGTAGAAGGGGAAACATTATCAGTCAAACAACATACAACATCCTTTACTAGAAGAAGGAGGCACTGGATACTTAGTAGAGAAATAAAAGTCCCCACATAGTGCAACATTGGACAAGTCGCTTAACATACCTGAATTTCAATTTTATCATCTCGAAAAGAAATGATATAATTAACATGAAGTTATTGTAAGGATAAAATTTTATGTTGTGTATAAAGCTTCAGGCACTTAGTATATTCTGATAAATGTTAATCCCTTTTCCCTTTTGTACTTAGGCATTCCAGGATTCTGGTTTGGCCTAAAGTCAACATAGACACAGACACACACACATAGACTCACACCTATTCCCACACAAATATAATCGTACACACAGAGATCCCCTTGGATGATGTGATGGAAAGTGGAGGTAGTGCTATATGGCTTAGAAGTTTTACCTAAGGCAACTCTTTCAGTCATTACTTTTACACTTAATCAAATTGAGGTAAAATTGATGGTCTGAGCCTCAAAAATCTGAGCTTTGGAAACTGCTATTGGTTTAATACCAAAAACTTTAAAAACTGTTAGCAATTCTCAAATTACTCTTAAAATTGAAATTGATTCCATAAAAATACTTTCATCTGCTATAATTAAGGACAATACTATTTTAACCTATAATGTGTAAGCTATGGAAAGGCATATTAAGCCTGACAATCTCTGTATATTAGCAGCTAAGGGGAGGAGAATGGGTACTGAATCTTCATTTAGGAGGATATAATCAAAATTGAATGGATACTGGATAGAATAGAAATATCTATTTTTGTTTCCTACTGGGATCTGTTGAGGTTAGACCAATACATTTCTACATTAGTCTAACAAGGCAAGTAGTTAAAAGACTTATATAAATGGAAAGTGACCTCACGAATTGCACTGGGACACCAGCAAATCATTCAGGTCTTATCAGGATTTAAGTAGAAATCTTACACAAAATTTAGTATATCACACATAGATGCCTTCCAAAGTATGATCATGAACAATATTAAAACCTGTGATCTTCAGTGACCTACTTATCACACTCTATAGATAGTTTTTGATTGTGCTTATGCTTAAGGATTGTCTCATTAGTGAATCCCCAGGATTGCCAGATAAACAGGCAGCCAAGCATAGGGGAAAAAGCATTGTAATGGAAAGCTTGCTCAATCAAATATAAAACAGAAATGGGGGGAAAAAAAGCCAGAACGCATGTTAAGAAATAATAACAAAAGATGATAAGAATAAGTCATCTGTAAATATATCAGTAATCATGATAAATATGAATGGGTTAATCTCACATCTTAAAAGACAGCTACATTCTGATTGGTATAAAACAAACAATAACCAGCAACATACTGTTTATAAGTAACACATTTAAAATGGGATGATTGAAAATAAAACATACATGTCGGGCAAATACTAACAAAAGGAAATCAAGTACACCAATATTAATAGGAAATAAAATTCATGGTAAAATACTTAAAAGAGCTAAGCACAATAATTAATTACAAACCATTTATAAGAGTTCATGAGTTCATACCAATAATAACCAACTAACTAAACAAATAACCAGATAAGAAGAGGAAGAGCTCTTGCTTACAGTAGAATAGCAAGTGCTAACTGCTAAATGTGGAGGGAGAACTGACGTTGGAAAATCCACATTTTGAAGCCATCACAGTAAATATTGGATGAGGCAAGAATCATTAAAGGATGCGAAATTTAGGGCAAAATGTTGATGAGGAGCAGGATATTTGCATGGCCTTAAAGTGTCTCTCCACAGTCTTCTGATTAGCTGTAAGGAAAAAGTATAGTAACTATACAATGGAGAAATTAGACAACACCTTGACTGTGTGATCAAGATCGCCTCCCCACTGAGGGGCAGATGGACACTGTGTGCATCCAGATGTGATCCCTGACAAGGACACAGCATCACCTATGTAGTGTTCTGGTTGAGAATGTATAACCAGAATCTAATCATGAGGAAACATCAGACAAACTCAACATAAGGAACATTTTATTAAAACAAACATACAATAAAATAAAAAAGAGAGTGTGGTGGGGACTGTATTCCTTGAAAATGTTCGTGTCATAAAAGACAAAGAAAAGAAGTTAAAGAGACATGACAACTAATTATAATATCTGACCCTAGACTGGTTCCTTAATCGGGTCAGTTGAAAAAAATTGGATACAGATAATAGATTGAATTTGTAGATCAACATTAAATATACTGAGTTGATCCTTGTAGTCTTCTTATGTAAATACCCAGGACATATGTAAATTATCCTAAAATGGTTCAGAAAATAAACATACACCCCAACCCCCTGCATGTACCCACATACAAACGTGTGTGCATGTTGTGTGTGGAGAGAGAGACTGAATGATAAAGCAAATGGGAAATTGTTAGCAATGCTAACAATAGGTGAATTTAGGTAAAAGGTTTATGGGTATTTTATACGTTATTCTTATTATTTTCAATATCTGTAGGCTTGAACTTATTTTCTAAAAACAGTTACAATTTTTAAAAAGTAGTAAAGGAGGATATGCTATATGCATAAAAATAACGTAAGAAAAAGATACAATAAACATGAACTAAATGTAACATAGAATAACTTTGAAATGTGAAATAGCTATTATTTTCAGATCAAAACAGGGTGAAATACTGGTAATATCATATTGTTCAACTTAAATGCGTTAAGGGGGAAACACATATTCTCTATTCTTTAGGTTTCCATGTGGAGGACTTTGCTAGGCACACACTCCTGCCACTGCTTACTTCTTTCCCCAAAAAGAGGAGTGAGGAGAGTTTGGAATAATACCCATCATGCTTAGTCTACGTGTGTCTCCATCTCTGTCTGCCTCCCTTGTCTTTGTGAGCATTCCTTTCTATACACAGAGACAGGTGCTCTAATCTGCTCACTGACACACAGTAGGGGCTTGCTCTTACAGGTGTGGCATGCAGTTGTCAAGCTGTCCCTGTGGCTGAGTGGCTACGTCTGTGTAAAGCAGAGATGAAGTATCAAAAAGATGACTTGGCTGAAGGTCTAAAGCCACATTCTCCTATTTGTTCTATGAAGAATCATCATAACCAAGGTATTTCGATCTTCACATAATAACTTGTATCTATCTCTCAATTGATTCTAAACTCAGGCAGAGAGGATGGGGTTTATTTGTTTATGCCATGAAATGCTAAATATGTAATACCATGTATGAAACAAAAATCTGCAAAAGAAATGGGTGGAGACAAAGTTATAGGTGGAACTACCAACCTTTCTTCAGACAACAACTGTCAAGAAGATGAAAAAAAATTGTGCATATAGAATTTGAATTACATAATGAGAAAACTTTGTACTGAATTGAAAACTTCATGTTTTTTCAAACCTAATGAGACATTCAAACGGTTGATCACATACTAAGCTTTGCTCTTAACATTATGAAAGGTGAAGGCATATACGCAGTCCCTCTCCCTAAGCCCTGGGAGCTAACACAGGTTAGGCGAGACCAACTAATTACACGCTTCTACACAAAACTGTGCCAATACGGAGGAAATGAAAAAAGGTGCTGGAAGAATTACAGATTACATTCAGCCACTTTATTGGAGCTGAGAATCCAGAGGGGGCGGTAAGCAGCGTTCACTGGTGGCAGGTCCAGTGATGTTATTGCAAGTGCCTAAATGTTTTCAGCTGCTTAGCTTTCCTTTGTTCTTGTCTGTTTTCTAAACATTGCTCGCTAGTCTTCACATGGTATCAGCTCCATGATATCCTCATGATAAATTGATTTTCTACTTAAGTGAATATAATTGGTTTTTGTTCTTGCCAACTAAGAAACGTGCTTGATATACCATTCAATAGCAAATAAAAGCATAGGAAGATAACCAGATCACCTTACAAGGATAATATAAGTGATAGCACAATAAAACTCTAGGAAAAATTCACTTGTGAGTATGGGTGCAAAGAGCCTAGATAAATATTAAAGACCCAAACACAAAGATGAGTTAAAACAATAATACAAAATGACTATCACAGAATCCTAAGGATGTTTTGATATGAGCAAATGAAGCAATCTAATTCACTACATTAAAAGATTAGAAAAGAAAAAATATATGACCATTTTAATATATGTTGTTGAAGAAAACGTTTGAAAAAATTCAATAGTTATTCATGACAAAATCCTACCATCAAACAAGAAGAAAAATACCATATCTTTAACTTGAGATAGAATATCTACAAAAATACTAGAGCAAACACCATTCAAACAAGCAAAACGCTTAAAACCCCAAGCATCAGACCTGTTTGAAGTCAAATAATTCTTGAGTCAAAAGAAAATAAAACTTGAAGTTGCAGAAAATACAGAGAATAACAATAATGGAAACATGTATCAGATCCTAATAATGTTGTACCCAGAAGAAACATTGTAGATTTAAACACTGTTGGTGATAAATGATCAATACTGAAAATACATTAATTAAGCATTCAGCAACTCAAAAAACGAGAGGGAAAAGCAGTAATATAGACTGGAGGAAGTAATATATTCTAGGGGTAAAAACACAGAGCTAACTTCATATTCTGCCTCTACCACTCCACTGACTGCATGAGTCTGGGCAACTGACTTAACCTCTTAGTGCCTCAGTGTCCTAACCTCTAAAAGACGAATCAAAGTAGTATTTACTTCCTGGGATTCTTATAAGGATTATTTGTATTGATGTAAGTGTATTATTTTGAAAAGCAAATATATATATATACGCCAGAAGAGCAGAAAACACGAAATTAATAAATATAAAAGCTAACATTAATGAATTAGAAAGCAGAAAAATCAGAACTAATAAATAAATCCAAAAGCTTTTTCTTCAAAAATCATGATAATAAAATAGATTAACCACTAGCTAATGTAATCAAGAAGAGAAGAGAAGGAGAAAGCACAAACACAATTAGAAATGGGAAAAGGCAAAATTACCACAGTTACAGAGAAATACAAAATAATTATATGAGATGACTTTGCTCAACCTTGTGCAAATAAATTTCAAAATCTGGATGAAATAGATGATTTCCTATGAAAATATAAATGACCATAAATTGGCTCCAGATGAGATTTTTTTAAAACCTAAATAAACCAATT
This sequence comes from Equus asinus, assembly GCF_041296235.1. Classification (NCBI taxonomy): domain Eukaryota; kingdom Metazoa; phylum Chordata; class Mammalia; order Perissodactyla; family Equidae; genus Equus; species Equus asinus. The sequence continues at coordinate 93,118,691 of NC_091820.1, forward strand.
GCCATTGAAAAAAATCTGTTCTTATTGAAGAGCTATGCCTTTTACCCAAAACAAGCACCAGTTTCAAAGAGATTCATAAGGTAATTTCTTGGAAACATTCAAAAAATAATTCATTGTGGACGTCTTTCAAACTGTTCCTGAGCATAGAAACAGGAAGCTTCTAAAGTTTTGTTACAAAGTCGATATAGCATTGACACGAAATCTTACAAAAATAGCCTCCAAAAGAAAACTAAGATTGATCTCACTTATGTATATAGATACAAGAAATCCTAAAGAAAGCATCAGCAATTAGAATCTACACATAAAGTATAATAAACCAAGACGATTTGAGTTCCTTTCTAGGAATTCAATAGTGTAATATTACGAAGCATTAATGTAATTTACCACATAAACAGGTGCAGGAAACTGTGTATATTTGATCATATTGTGTTGATCTCATTTGCATAGACATACAAATTTCCAGAAGGCTACAAAAGAAACAATGAGACTAAGAAATTAGTTCAGGGTAAGGGAGGAGGGGTATATATGGCTTTTATATTAAAAAGTGTTATTTTAAAATATACTTCTGCCATTGCTAAGATTTGCTCTCTTCTCTAATTTAACTAGAGACCTAAGGCTTCTTTACTGTTACTAACCATTTGTGGAAAAACACCTGAGTGATGAGACTTGACAAACAGTTGGAAAGCTATTGCAAAAATATTACCCCAATTCCTCTTACAATTTCTGCCTGAAAGTCCATTATTAGAGATTGATTTCTTCAGCTTATATGCTCCTGAACTCTGTCTTATGAAATACAAATACTTTGGGGAAATAGAATATGCTAAACTAATTCACAACATGATGTTAGTAATGATAGAGTGTTAAAAATGAGCACTGGGAGTAGAGTTTAGTGGTTAAGAGTTGGGACTTCATAGTGAACAGACATTTAAATCTTATCTGTAAAATTCAGTAGCTGTTTGGCCTCTTTAAGACAAATGAAAATAAAAATTTGGAAGTCACCTGCTTCAGGGGGTTGCTGATGTATTAAGGAAACAATGCGAGTATTTAGAATAACGCTTTACATGCATTAAGCTTTGGGTAGGTATGCAATAGATGTAACGTATTATTATTGGAAATGAAGCAATCAAAATAAATTTGTTGAACACTCGCTGTGTGAAATAGGCACCCTGCAGAATACACAGACATATAAGATATGTCCTTTGTTCTCAAGGAGCTTATGATAAACCAAAGAGATAACAGATCTGTTTTCCTCTTAATTGTAAACTCAGAACATACAAGAACATGCCAACTATAGGCAGAGAGTAAAGCTACTGAAGTGGGAGAGAGCATGGAAATAAATTTCAGTCCTGCCTCATACATGAAGTCAAAGCTTATCTCACAAAACAACCAGGTGTGAGAGAAGGATGAGAGGATATAGACTTCTGATTTCTTCCTCTCTCTCTCTATTTTTTTAAATGAAAGCCAGCAAGGAAGGTCAGAGGCTGTAAGAGAGGATTCCCGCTCACCACTTCCGTAACACTAGTGCAATTGCAGTACAGATCTCTGGTCTGTTTTTGCAGTTCCTACTTTTCCTCGTAGCACTTCTCTAAAGCTGTTAGCATTTAGAAATAGATTATTCAGTTTCTTCCTTCTCAGCATTCAAAATCTCCCTTATGGTAATTCCATCATCTCTACTGAGAGAAAATGTGGTGTTTATAATAATTATCTTTTAAATTTACATAATAAAATAAATTATAAAAGTTCAACTTACACTGTGCCCTTTGGTATAGTTTTATCTTTTCACTCCTGATGAAAAACAAACAAATCAGGTTTGCTTTCACAATATAAGCAAGAACATGTTTTTCAACTGCTTTGCTCCTGTTTAAGCCTTTTAGCATTTCTACATTAAGGTATTTGGCACCATCAATATATCAGTTTTTACAGAAAGATGAGAGAATTTCTATAACTCAATATTTTTAAATGTGCCTGCACACACTCTCAGTTAGACCCTGAGCAAATATGCACAAAACAAGTAAGAACAGTGGGGGAAGGGGGGAGCTGTGGTCTGGACACTAGATCCCAAGGCTGGAAAGAATTATTTTCAGATGCTGAGATGGTGAGGATGAAATTACTGATCTATCTCTTGTCCCTGCTGGTATTGAGTCAAGACCAGGACAGGCCTATGTTTCAAGACAGAGCCCATCAGTGAGACCAGTCTCAGGAAAGAGGAAGACAAAGGCAGGTGAAAGTAGGAAGCTCCATAGTGAATGTTACCTCCTTTAGAAAGATTTCCCTCATCTTCATAACCAGAGGTGAGCTCTCTATCCTTTGAATTCAACATAAAATTGTGTCTATGTATCTTGATAGCAACACTGGGTACAAATTATGTGCTGTTCACTAAACTGTGCACTTACATGCTTTATCTAATTTAAGCCTCTTAACAATCAAACAAAGAAATAACTATGTTTATCCCTATTTTACAGATGGAAAAACTGAGACTTCGAGGAGATAAGTAGCTAGCCCATCATTGCACAGCTAGGAAATGGCAAAGCTGGGTTATAGACTCAAACGTGTTTGTAGAACCAATGTTTTAAACCCTTATACTATGCCACCTCCCAAAGTTTGTCTATTTGACTTTGTGCTAGAGTTAGGTGTTTACTAGTTTCCTCCTCATGGGATTGTAAACTCTTGATAGCAAGGATTACGTTCAGACGTGTCTGTACCATGACGTTTGTAGGCTCTTTTAAAACATAGCATTTTGGTAACGTTCTATCCCCACAACTAGAGTATAATTCCCTGAAGAATAAGGGTTATACGTCTACACAGATTCAGATGAAAGAATAAATATTCTTTGAATGACTGTCTGGATGAGGACATATCATACTGTCTTGAATACTGTAGCTTTAGAGTAAGCCTTGAAGTTGGATAGTGCCAGTCCTCCTACTTTGTTCTTGTTGTTCAACATTGTGTTGGCTACGCTGGGTCTTTCGCCTCTCCATATAAACTTCAGAATGAGCTTGTCAATAACTTTCTGGGATTTCAATTGGGACTGCATTGAATCTATAAATCAAGTCGGGAGGAGCTGACATCTTGACAATATTAAGTCTTCCTATCCATGGATTTATAAGCGGAAGCATAAATTATTGATTTTAGATCTTTCCTCATTTTTCATATATGTATTTAATGCTATAAATTTTCCTCTAAATACCATTTCCCTCTAAGTACTATTTGCATTTCCACACATTTTGATAAGTTGTATTTTAATTTTCATGTAGTTCAAAATATTTTTAAAATTTCTCTTCAGATTTATTCCCTGAACTGTATATTATTTAGAAGTGTGTTGTTTGATCTCCAAGTATTTTGAGATTTTCCAAATATCTTTCTATTATGGATATCCAGTTTAATTCCATTGTGGTTTGACAGCAGACATTGCATGATTTCTAGTCTTTTGAATTTAAAGTGTGTTTTCCAGCTCAGGATGTGGTCTCTCTTGGAGAACACTGCACGTGAACGTGAGAAGAATGTGTATTCTCTTGTTGTTTGATGAAGTAGTCAATAGATGTCAATTATATCCAGTTGCTTGATCATGCTGTTAAGTTCAACTATATCCTTACTGATTTTCTACCTGCTGGATCTATCCGTTTATGATAGAAGGATGTTGTAGTCGCCAACAGTAGTACTAGATTCATTTATTTCTTCTTGCAGTTTTATGAGTTTTTGCCTCGCATATTTGGATGCCCTATTTTTAGGAACAAACACATTAAAGATTATTATATCTTCTTGGAGAATTGACCCCTTATCATTATTTAATTCCCCTCTTTATCCTGGATAAATTTCCTTGCTCTGAAGTCTGCAATGTCTAAAATTAATATAGCTATTCTCACTTCCTTTTAATTAGTGTTTATCTTTAACATTTATTAGTGATAACTTTCTTCATCCCTTTACTTTTAATCTACATATGCCTTTATATTTAAAGTGAGTTTCTTGTAGACAATATATCATTGGGTCTTGTTTTTTGATCCACTCTGACAATCTCTATCTTTTAATTGGTGCGTTTAGACCATTGACATTTGAAGTGATTGTTGATATAGTTGGATTAATATTTACCATATTTGTTACTGTTTTCTATGTGTTGCCCTTGTTCTTTGTTCCCATATTTGCCTTCTGCTCTTTTTTTCCTTTTATGCTTTAATTTAGCATTTTATATGATTTTATTTTCTCTCCTATCTTAGCATATCAGTTATACTTTTTTAAAAGTTTTTTAGTAGTTGCCCTATAGTTTGCAAAATACATTTACAACTTATCCCAGTCCACTTTCAAATAATACAATGCTTCTTCAGAGGCAGTCTGAGTACCTTATAATAACAAAATAATCCTAATTCCTTCCTCCCATTCCTTGTATTATTGCTGCCATTCATTTCATTTATATATTAGCATGCATAAGCAGACACACATAATTGAATACATTGTTGATATTATTGCTTTGAACAAACTGTTATCTGTTAGATCAGTTAAGAATAGGAACAATAAAAGTTTTCATCTTACCTTCAGTTATTCTTTCTCTAATTCTCTTCCTTTCTTTTTGTAGATCCAAGTTTCTGGCCTATGTCATGTTCCTTATCTCTAAAGAACTCTTAACGTTTCTTCCAGAGCATGTCTATTGGCAACAAATTCCCTCAATTTTTGCTTGCCTGAAGAAGTCTTCATTTCTCCTTCACTTTTCAAGGATAACTTCACAGAGTACAGAATTCTAGGTTGGTGGGTTTATTCTCTCAACACTTTCAATATTCCACTCCACTCTTCTTGCTTGTGTGCCTTCTGAGTAGAAGTCAGATGTAATTCTTATCTGTGCTCCTCTACAGGTAAAGTCTCCTCCAACTCTGGCTTATTTCAAGATTTTTTTTTAAATTTTTGATTCTCTATAGCCTGAAAACCTACACCTATATGCCTAGGTGTAGTTTTTTGAGTCCTGCTTGGTGTTCTCTGAGCTTCCTGGACCTGTGGTTCAGTGTCTGATATTAATTTGCAGAAATAGTCATTATTTTTTCAAATATTTCTTCCGTTTCTTCCTCTCTTCTCCTTTTGGTATTCCCATTACATGTATGTTATATCTTTTGTAGCTGTCTCACAGCCCTTGTATACTCTGTTCTGTTTTTTCCGTCTTTGTTCTCTTTGTTTTTCGGTTTTGGAGATTTCTGTTGAGATATCCTCAAGCTCAGAGATTCTTTCTTCAGCTATGATCAGTTTACTGATAAGCCCATCAGAGACATCCTTCATTTCTATTACAGTGTTTTTGATCTCTAGCATTTATTTTTGATTCTTTCTTAAGATTTATATTTCTCTGCTAACATTGCCCATCTGTTCTTGTATGCTGTCAATCCATTAGAACCCTTAGCATATTAATCATTGTTATTTTAAATTCCCCATGTGATAATCCCAATATTTCTGCCATATCTGAGTCTGGTTCTGATGCTTTCTCTGTGACTTCAAATGGTGTTTTTTGCTTTTTAGCATGTCTTTTGATTTTTGGTTAGAAGGAAGACATGATGTATCTGGTAAAAGAAATTGCATTAAATAGGCCTTTAGTAATGTGCTGGTAAGGTGTCGGGGAAGAAGAAGCATTCTATTTTTATGATTGGTTGTCAGTCTTTTCGTCAGCCTGTGTCTCTGGACTGTGAACTTCACAAGTGCTTCCTTCCCAGTTCCTCCCTCTCTTTAGGTGGGACAGGATGGCTACAGTGGGCTGGAGTTGGGTATTTCTCTTCCCCCACATAGATGATTAGAGAAGGCTAGATTTGGGTATTTCCTTTCCCCTGGGTGGGTCAGGGGACAAAACCCCCATATTTTAAGCTCATTATGCCACAGATTCTTCTCCTCAGTTTCTGCATCTAAAGAGGAGAAGACTCTGCTTTTTCTGAGTTGATGGCTTCAAGAAGTGTGATATTTACAGCTTCCTTTTCTCATAGCTATATTGGAGACCAGCTATTTTAAAAACAACATAAAATGAAAAATATCAGCTTACTTTCCAGTTATTAAAACAAGAGCTATGCTTTTGGATGTGTTGCCAAATTTCAACTGAAAATTGGCTCACTTAAAAAAGTGCAATTTTCCTGGTTGCCAGGTAGTTATTTTTTTAATGTGGAATACTGTCTTTGGGGAATATTTTGAATTAAGAGAGAGAGAGTTGTTTAAACAAAATAATCACTAAACATAACCAGTAATTACTTATCAGACTTTAAGTTTCTTTTACAACGCTGATTTCCTGTGCAATTTAATCTGGAGTTGCCATGATGTTAACTATCTCATAATAACTTCAATGAAAGCCTGCAGGGACCCAGTTATGATGCCATTATAATGAGAGGTTAGAATGAGAAAATGCATAAGGATGTTAGTCCAAAAGAATCCATTGTGATGCCAATTTGATGTCACCACGAATATGATGGCAGAACTATTACAGTGTAAGTCTTTGGAGAATCCACTTTGAGGGATTATAAAGTGATGCCAGCGCATATTTTAGTGCAGATGTGACAGTTATATCAAGTTATGAAAAAAAGTCAAATAACGGCTCATATATCAATCCATGAACCACAGAAATGCCAAGGCCAGGGCTCATCCTAATGGTTTCAGTAGGCATCAGTGAAAAGTAAGATGCCCAACAGAGAGTGGCACGTGGGGCAATCAAGAGTGCTACCAGGCTTGATTGGTCATCCACATGGCAGCTGACAAATCCTTTATGCTGGCAGAGCTCTGTTCAACATGGACAACATGGAAAGGGCCGTCTTTTTCCTCATGGTTAAAGATCATGAGATCATTTTAGGATAGAGTTCATGAGTTAGTGCCTCTGTCTTACTGTTTTCCATACCCTTTTCAACCTGATAGTTCCTTCTAACTATTTCCTAGGTTTGGATTATTTACAAATTAATTTAAAAAAACCCAAACTAAATGTTTTATTTAAATATTTTTAAAGTTGGTTGGGATAAGAGGAAAGAATAATACTGAAGCTCATAATCTGGCATTGAAATCCTGCATTTCAGAAGGCCTGTGAACTTCCTGAAATTGTATACACAAATCTGTGTAGACATGCATATAGACATTTGGGAATGGTGATGGCAGGGATCCCTGTAACTTTCATGAGATTCTCCAAGTGTCACTGATCCAGAAAGATTTAAAGCACTGTTGCATGAGACCTTGACTGTTTTAGAAGGCAAGCAATAAAACTACTAGAGATCTAGAGTAGTAAATACCACCACTAATTATGTGCAGATAACTAAAAAGAAGAAGAATTATGATGAAAAAAGAGAATGCTAAGGTATGAGTATATTGAAATAACAACATGCCATGATTTTTTTATGAATACTGTGTCAGGATTTTTATGAAAATGTGGAGTATTAATTCCCTTAAAAATACTCTCTTATTTACTGTAAAGATTCAAGACATAAGACAAGTTAGTCTTGGCCAAAAGTACCAGGTAGAACACTGGGGAAGCAGAGTCTGGTCAGTGATGAGTCAGAGGCCAGGTAGGCAATAAAAATCAAGAGTCTATAAATAGCACAGGCCAAAGTAATACAAGTCCACGCAAACAGTCAGCAGTCAAGAGATCCATAGATGCAGTAGCAGAGTAAGGTAAACAGTCAAATGGTCACACAAAGAGCAAACAGGAGTCCTAAATGAATTGATGGAGAAAGAATATATCAGGCCAGCACAGTACCTGCTGCATAGCCCTGACTGGAAAAAGTAACCACTATTATTGAACATTGGCTAGGCACTCTACGTACATTACCTCTACCGTTCTCATCAATCTTGTCAGATAGCTTTTATGTGCATTTCAGATAGAAAGAAATGGAGGGTGTATTAGTCTGCTGGGGCTGCCATAACAAAATACCTTAAACTGGATGGCTTAAACAACAAATCTTTATTTCTCACAGTTCTGGAAGTTGAGAAGTCCAAGATCAAGGTACCAGCCTGATTTTGTCCCTGGTGAGGACTTTCTTCCTGGCTTGCAGAGGCCTCCTTCTCACTATGATCTCATGTGGTCTTTCACACACCTACACACTCACACACACGTCTCTTCTTCTTCTTATAAGGCCACTAATCCCATCATAAGGGCCCCACCCTCATAACCTTATCTAACCATAATTATCTCCCAAAGGCCTCATCTCCAAATACCATCACATTGGGTGTTAGTACTTCAACATAAGAATTTGGGGAGACACAAACATTCACCGTATAACAGAGGCCTAAGTTCATATAGCTAGTAATGGAGTTTACCATCCTGAGATGTCCTTCCTTCTCTTTCACCTCTTTATTTCTATCTTTAAATGGTTCTTGTTTCTAATAAAGTTCTCCTTTTAAATGTTTGCCCTCGTATTGCTTTATCCCTCTGTTGTATTTCACATTGTTGACTTTTCTATCATTTATTCAATCAGTATCCTTTGAACATGTGCCTAACCTTAGGCTATATTTGTTAAAGTTACCAAAATGAATAAGACACAATTCTTACTCACAAAGAGGTTATAGAGGGGAGGGAGGATTGGATAGGGGTGGTGGAAACATAACCATAATTATCTCCCAAACATGAAAACAGAAAAATTTTAAGAAATTGGGTAAAAAGTATAATGGAAACATTTCTTCTTATCAAGGAACTCATTTTATGGTAAATGAAAATGTAGCAATGGGCTCACATTCGTGAAATTCTTGGTCTTACTGTGTTAACCATTACCCTGAAGCAGCTATGCTGATAGAACAGCGAAGGAGCCCTTTGAAGATTCAATTATGATTCCATCTGCATGATAATACCCTGCGTGGTGAGGGTGACATTCTCCAGGATGAAAATTATGCTCTACATTGGTGGATAATATGTGCCCTTGTTTCCCCTATAGACAAAAGTCATGGGTCCAGGAAACAAATTGTCCCTAGTAATTTGCAAGCAAACATTTTGCTTACATTCCACATCATTTTGGGCTCTGCTAGTCTAGAGGTTTTAGGCCCCAAGAGAGAAATTCACCCACTGGGGGACACAGCAATGTTTCCATTAAACTGGAAGTTGAGACTGCCACTTGACCCCTCTGAGCTTCTGATGCCGCTGAATCTATGGTCAAAGAGGGTTGCTGTACTAGCTGGCGTGATGGATCCTGACTATCAAGGGGAAAATTTGGATTGCTTCTCCACAGGGAGGAGGGTAGGGAGGAAAATGTCCAACATGCAAAATATCCTCTGATACACACTTATTTTAAAAGTTAAGCAAAAACTAAAAGAACTCAATGAAAGTGGGACTGCTAATGTCATAGATCCTTCAGGAATGAAGGTTTGGATCACTCACTCCACTGGGCAAGGACTAGTCAAGGTGTTGTTGAGGACAAAGGGAATATGCAATGGGTAATGGATGTAGAAAGTTATAAATACTTGTTATGACTACACTACCAGTTGCAGAAAAGAAGACTATTATGAGTAGTTCTTCTAATTTTGGTATGAATATATTTGTGAATATATTAACCATTTTTTAATCACTATCCTATTCCTTTACCATCTAACAAAAGATATGGTAATAGTAGTTAACCTTAGATCTCCCTGTTTAAGTTACAGGACATCAAAGGCATGGAGGGTGTTATGGGCTAAATTGTGCCGCCCCCCCCCATTCAAATGTTGAAGTCCTAGCCCCTAGTACCTCAGAATGTGACTACTTTAGAGATAAGGCTTTTAAAGAAGTGACTGAGTTAAATAAAGCCATTAAGGTTGGCCCTAATCCAATTTGACTGGTGTCATTATAAAAAGAGGAAATTGGAGCACAAAAAAAGACACCAAAGGTGTATATACACAGAGGAAAGGCCATATGAGGACACAGTGTGAAGGTGGCCATCTGTAAGCCAAGGAAAAGAGGTCTCAGAAGAAACCAAACCTGTTGATGCCTTGATCTTAGACCTCTAGCCTCCAGAAATGTGAGAAAAAAATTCTGTTGTTTAAGCCACTCAGTCTGTGGTACTTTGTTATGTATGGCAGCCGGAGCTCACTAATTCAGGGTGTGTGATTCAGTTAGAAGAGGATTGAATATTACCCAAAGATGGATAAGCATCCTCTTTTGATTAATGTGTTTTCAGTGGTGCAAAGGATGGTTGAATCATGTTGATATTATTTTTATATGGAAGACAAATATGGTTAAAAGAGGTATATATGGATGCCAAGTTGACAAGGGTCAGTCTTTAGTGGTTTTCTACTATATTAAGGAGAAACTATACTTCCTAGAATTCCCTTCTCTGTTTGGTTCTAAGATAGTATTGATCTCTGGGAAAAAAACTGTGAGGGTTGGAGGGTGGAATTAAAGCAGCAGCATTATGCTCTCAAGGTTGGTGTAGGTTTGGGGGTTCAGGAACCATTGAAGTTCATGCATGTTGTGGCCAATCTGCTCACTCCCTGTTTAGCTTAGAGAAGCAGCCAGGCATGAAGCTAATCCAGCTCTTACCAGATCTCTTGAGCAGCTCTGTGTCCTGGGCTAGGCACATGTGTAGCTCCATGGCAAATGTTGCCAGCTCCTTCTACAAGTCACCCGCCTTAATGAAGTTGAAAGCAGTGATAGACAAACACGAGTTCCAGTTTGTCCTCTTGGGTTTCAGTTAGTCCTCATGGGTCACAGTCTGCCCTGACTCTCTTCTGCTTCTGGTCATGGTTTTCTTTTCAAATACTGGCCCTGCTGACCCTTAGCAACTTTAGACCCGTCACCAAGTACCGAGGCATCAGCCTTCCCTAGTCTTCTGCATCAGCTCCCACAACTGCATAAGATCCAACACGTATAATAAATCCTTTATTCCATATCATTTGGAGAAGTTCTCATTTCCTGAGTGAATCCTAACTGATATACTCTTATTACCTTTTCAGCCTCTCAAGAGCCACATCCTGCAAGTTTTCTCCACATCTATGTTTGTGCCACTTACAATTTGGTGATTACTTCGAGAACAAAATCTGCTTGAACTGTCAGGTTTGCTTTTCTGCTCTTCTCTTTTCTTTGGGATCTTTTCCAGTCATTTATTGCCTGCTTTGGTAGCTGTAAGCTCCATTTTTTCTCTCTCAGCCTCATGAGACTGCCAAAAAGCTCTGCAGACCCTTCTGACTCTTAGTGGCGACGTCTCCACAGCGGCTCAGCTTACCAGTCTCTCTATTCATGCCTCCTATGAATCAGCAATTTCCTTGAAGGGAATGCAAGGTAAAATGTTTGGCATCTGCAGGGTAACTTTTCTCTTTCCTCTTGAATTTTGATTCCTCCATTCTGTCTTCCTCAGTAGCTCTCTAATACCTCTAAACAGGAGGGGTTTTTTTTGTGTGTTTTTCTGATACAGCTTTTCTGATTGCTCTCTTTCTCCTTTTCTTTAAAGATTTGGCACAAAAAAAAATTTCTCCTATGAAATTTTCCCTAACAACTGCCCTTCTCCCACCTTGGGCAGACAGTGGCTCCATTGCTGATGCTTCAATAACACTTTGCACATGGTTCTTTTGGTACTTATCTCACTCTATTATTATTATCTGCTAACATTTCTATAGCCCCTACTGGAATGTGAATTGTCTGAAGGCAAAAACTATCTGATTCAACTTACATCCCCGAGCCTATGCATGGTGTCTGGCTCATGGAGTGGCTCAATGTTCAGTGAAGGAATGGATGAATTATACAAGAATGTTCAATAAATGCTTCCTCACTGACTCTAGACAAGGAAAATTTTTTCTTTCTGATATTTATAATTAATATGGGCTGTTTTTAAATACATTGATACTTGAAGGAGACAGTATTTAAAACTATTCACTTTTAATCTATTTAATACCTGTTGACTCCATGATAGCTTATAAAGTTTTGCAATGAATCAATACAACATTTATTCCAAAAAAGTAAATAATAGGGTTTTGAGAAGAAGATAAAAATTTTTATGCTGAATTGTGGTTTTAACGATAAGACAAAAAGGTCAGCAATCAACTTAAGAATTGCATGAGAACAAAATAATTGTAGGTATCATCTAACCATGGCTTCCACCGTAAGATCTCATGCTCTGTCTTCTGACTTCTTATGACTGTCTTCCTCCCCAGAGTGCCAGATGGAGTAATCTATTCATGTTAACTGTGAGGGTGAACAATTCAGTCAATCATCTGGAATCTTTGTCTAACCAACACAAAGCATCTGGATATTTAGAAACATGTAGATGATTGACTACATTTTTCACTTTGCATCCAGATGCTTTGGTGTCATGTAGACACAGTCTATTGCTCACAAAAATGGAATCTTGGTATAAACATTAACACAAAGTCTTTTCTCACAGAGTTATGATTTACATTACTATCTTTTTCTTATGAATTTCAATTTACGCATGTTTCTAGCATTGGCCAAACATTAGTAAACCAAAACCATACCATGCATGAACACTAACAACTTTCTGAATATTTTATCAGGAAAGAAAATTTTGTTTCCTGAGAAACTTTTCATAAAGCAGAAATGTTCTGTTCATGTCCTTGCCACATCTTGAGCTTGCCCAAAACATAGAAGATAACACAGTAGGAACACAACATTTACTACAAAGAAGAGATCATCCTATGGGTACAACATGGCTACAACTTCAAACAGAAAGGATCTACAGGACTCTCAAGTTCATGGCAAAATGAGTTAACACATTCTAGGAAAATTACATTCCGACTCTTCAACTTATCGAGTGAAAAGAATGAAATATCATTGAAGGAAAACCTTTGAGGTATTCACAAGTCCATCGACTTGCTCAAATTGCCAAACCAGCATGCTGTTTGTACTTAATACATGTAAATTTGTAAGAGCAGCAACCTTTCCAATTTATTTTTTAGTTCTTGGAACCAATCACATAACCTGTGATAAATCTAATTTCCAACTTTGTAACCTTTCCCGGGATTGACTTACTGTTAAAGTACTTACAGTAAGGCTGACCAAACCTGTCACACAGGCAGTAGTAATAGCTGTATATAATGAAGTCCACTCATTCAAGTGTCTAGGTATATAAATTCATCCTTAATCATATGAAAAATGATCTCATAATTTACACTGTGTGCAGTATACCATTTTAGATTAATTTCATAATTTTACATTGTTTAAAGGTCCTTGGTTCCATGTGATTATGTATCTACCTAGTAAAAATCTATAACATATGACTTTGTTCTACAAGCCATTAATTTATAATCATTTTACATATGTCAGTTCTGATAATTATGGTGCTGTACAATCTGTATCAGTTGACAGTACTTTGGCAGAAGCAGCTACTTTTTATTATTATTATTTACATGGCAATTTCAGCTCTGTTTTTATTTTCAATACATTCACAATGATCCTCTTGGGTTATTTACATACCACTGAATAAAAATGGTTACTCTTATTTGATCTGTTTCATTACTAGTGAATCTAATGCTCTTTAGCAACTTACTTTTTTTTAAAGTTAAAAAAAAGATTTCTTTCTCATTGAGTGGGAAGTACTGATGTCTTGTTTGAGTTGAAGTCACATAAAGCACTTAACATTGCTTTATATTATTTAATTACCTGTGGTCATCTTTCCTTAAATTACATTTTGCTAGTCTCCCCGTTAGACATTTCACTGGAAATCTGCAATGAAGTTGGGTTTTGAGATACAAAGGAGGATCAGGAAAAGGCAAGCACAAGATGTTTGCACCATTATTTTCCTATAAGTTCATATCTTGCTGTTGAAATAATTCCTTCATTTTAATATTCATCATTACCTAAAGAATATTTTTATGTGTCAGGTTATTACTGATTATTATTTATATAACACAGTTTACTGGATTCAAACAGAAGTGGAGGACATTATAGATAGAATATGTAATTACATTTTGGTTAGAATAGATGATGAATTATCTTACATGTTAAGTTGTCATACACAACAGTAAGAATTAGATGAGTTGGTCCCCAGGGACAAAAGCTTCCTGCTTGTCTTCCAAACTTAGATTATAAATTAGAAGTGCAAGTAGGTTGGGTGTAGTTACCTTCTTTTCATGAAAAAGTAGAATCTTGACAGCTTTAAATTCACAAGAACTAATAGCATTTCAAAATTTATCCTCAGAACAATCAAATCAAGAGAAAAACCACAATAGTCAGTCCAGCTAGTGGGTATCAAGCAAATAAAATAAAAAAATTCCTTCAATATTATTTTCTTTTCAACTGGTTCTCAGGATTGTGGAGGTACTGCCTGGGTCACATGATCCTGAGGATTCTGCTGTCATGAATTATGTCTTCAACACACACACATACACATACAACCATCTGACCATTACTAATAGACACACTGGAACAGTGTGCTCAAGACTGGGCGTGTCAAATAATGCCTAACTCTCTCCAGTTCCTATTTTTACTGCTAGATCTAAAGCTGATGTATTGTGCTGCCACACTAGAATGTTTATCATGATCCAGCCCATGGACATCTTGGTTACACTAGTGGTTAACAAAGTGCTTCATGATCTTTATACCTAAATGATGACCGACAGCTCAGGTTTCACTATCATCCTAGGAAGGAATGTCTTCCTACTTTTTCCATGACCTTGGATGATAAAAGGACATAAAGGGGAGTCTAACAACCTTTGTATCTAAAAGGAAATGACATCTTTAAAAAATGATCTCATCTCTTTCTGCAGAAAATAGAGTCATTATCCTCCCTTCTCCTCCCTTCAGCTGCAGCCATTTTCTGCCCTCCAATATGTGAGGCCACCCATGACATGCAAAATTTAGTGCAGGTAAATTCAACTCACTCGAGGAATGACTACAGAAAAGAAGAGAAAGGAAAAGAAGCTGAACAAGCCCGCCTCCAGTGCATCGAAAATAAAACAGTGAGGAGAAAGGACATCAACCAGAGGGCATTTCCACACAAGTGACAGGGAGGAGCGAGAATTGCCAGCAGGAGGAGGGTAGAGGAAGAAGTGAGGTGATTTAGATTTCTAAGCAACAATCCATCTGGGGAAATGTGGCTATTAAAGCTAACTGTTGGATAAACAAAGGAGATGGAAATTTACTTCTAAATTAATATGAACTAATTTCATTCAAGAGCAGGCATGATCCAGGGGATAGAGCAGTTGTCTGGAAGTCAGGCGCCTTGGATTTGCAGCTCTGCTACCAACTCTAGTAAATTGCTTTGCCACTTAGTCCTTCACAGAGATAATGGCAACTGTCCTTTGCTTTGTTCCCAAGAATGTTTTCAAGATGTGATATAATGCCCCTAAAGTACTTGAAGCTCTGCAGAACAAAGCTCTAAATTTCAACATTCAACTCATTTGTAATTGGGCATCTATTTTACAAATATTTGGGAACTGTTAGTATACAGTGCTGTGTTAGGTATTACGGAAGGACAGGAATGAATAAGCCTAAGCTCCTGTATTCATGGAGCTAATAGCTGAGTAGCAGGACCACTCACAAATATAAATAACTGTTATTTAGGCAATATGGGGCAATGCAATAAGAGGAATAAAAATAGCATTCTGGAGTCCCAAGCAAAGTGACAGTCACTTCCTGCCAAGGAGAAACAACGAGGAAGACTATATGGAGAAAGGGAACTTTGTGTGAACCTTGAAGGGTGTCCAGGATTTCAAAAAACAAAGATGTGGAAAAGGCATTTCCAGAGGATAAAAAAGAACATAGACAGAAAAGTAGTGTCTGATTTGCAAATGATAGGTAGTCTAGTGTGGCTGTAGAGTGGGGTATGTGAAGGGAAGTAATTGGGGATAAAGTTAGAAAATAAAGGTTAGGATCAGCCTTCAAGAACTTCCATACTAGGCTAAGGAATTCGCACTTCATTCATTTGATAAGGAGAAGCCACATATGATATCGAGCAAAATGACTGAAGCTTTACGTTTGTAACTCTGAGGAGATTGGAGTGGGGACTGGAGTGGAGGTCAGGTGACTGAGGTATTAGAATAAGTCCAGACGTGAAGTATTAGAAAGCTGAATAGGAGTAGTGGCAGTGAGAATGAAAATAGGAGAGAACAAAGGAGAGATTGAGAGAGAGAGACTTTAGAGAGAGAACTAATAAGAAATTCTGACTGGCTAGCCCTCGTGGTCTAGTGGCTGAGAATCAGCACTCTGATGCCAAAAGCTATGCCAATGGTATTTCAAATACCAGCAGGCCGCCATTGGGGGAGAGGTTTCAGTGGAGCTCCCAGACTAAGACAGACTAGAAAAAAGGACCTGGTCACCCACTTCCAAATAAAATTGGCCATGAAAACTCTATGAATAGCAGCAGAGCATGGTCTGATATAGCGCCAGAAGGTGAGAGGATGTCACTAAAAGACCAGGCAGGGTTCCTCTCTGCTGTACACAGAGTGGCTAGGAGACAGAATCAACTCAGCACCAATAACACAGTGTGGTTTGAGAAAGAGTGAGAATTTTAAGGATGACTCTTGGATTTATGAACCTAGGGATTTTGAAAATGTAAATAAGTAAATGGAGAAAGCCTGAAGATAACAATAATCAGCTGAACACTTGGATATTTTGAGTTTTAGGTATTAACATTTGTCCAGGTGAAAACGTTCAAATGTTCAGTCAGCATTTGTAACTGAGGTTCTGAGACCTAAAGAGAGAAGTCATTACTGAAGATATAGATTAGAAAAAAGCATTTGAACAGAGATGATATTTGAAATCATACATATGGATGAAGTCATTATAGTGGAGATTATTGAAGGAGAATTGAAGAGAACAAAAGACAGAATCTTAGGTAATGGTAACAATAAGGGAACAGGAAAAAAAGCAGGTCAGCAGAAGAGACAGAGACAAATGGCCAAAACATTAGGAGAATTCAAAAGGCTAAGGAATCGTGAGCCAAGACAGCAGATAATTTCAACAAAGAGGGGTTACTGTAATGTACTGTATTAAATGTTACAGAGAGGTCCAGCAGAGTCAGGGCTAAGACTGAAATTTAGCAGTTAGGAGATCATTAGTGACTTTCAAAAAACAGTTTCAATGAGGGGGGGGGGAGAAGCAGCTTGATTGTAAGTGGCTTGAAAGTAGATGGTGACAAATAGGAGAAGTGACTACAGATTATACTTTTGAGATGGTTGGTGGGGGAAGGAAGGCTAGATATATGCCATAAGCTTCAGTGAATGGCTATTCATAGAAAAAGTCTTTGTTAGTTACATTATTTTTGTTTGTCTTCCTTTTGGTTTCTCCTAGACCAGAGTATTTTAGTGGGCATATAGAAATACTAAAGATGTCAGAGAAAAGGGGTTAGTGGATGAAATGATGGCAGCAAAGTAGAACAGAAGGAGAGGACAGAAGGATTAATCTTGGAAAGGGGAACACGTTTTCCTCACAGGCAAGACAAAAGGAAAAGATAACAGAGGGAAATCCAGAAAAGCTTTGAGATGGAGGGGGGAACAAGAAGAGAGTTCATGCAAGGTGGTCTTTTTCTCAATAAAGTAAGAAATTAAGTTATTTACTGAGTGAGGAGGAGGAATCGTGGCTGAAGGCTTAAGGACAGGGGAAATGATTTGGAATAACTGTTGTAGAGATTACAGAATGGCATGAAGAAAAGATAAATGAATGAATTTCAGACCAGCAGCCAAGGACCAAATGAAGGTAAACCTAATCAGTAGTTTCTTGACTTTTTTCAGCTGCTCAGCAGCCTGTATAAAAGTGTGAAGAAAACAGACATTGGGGATTTTTCAAAGTTTAGGATTTTGTGCAGCAAATATGCAGAAAGCCAAGGGGGCTAAGAATTCTAAGGTGCTATGAAAAATATCATTCAAATGTTTGACCATGGCTTCTAGAGTAAGTAAGGAAGCAAATGAAACCAGAAGTGGAGTGTTATCAGAAAATAGGAAGAATTTAAAGGATATTCAGTTGTGATGATGGTGAAATATTGGTTTAGTAAATATAAGGAAGTCAAATATAAGGGGGTCATAATATAGAAAGCAGAATTTCGGAGATCATTATTTATAAGTCACAAAATTCTAAACCATGACTGCTAATGGGCTTTTACCGTATTAATGACTGACTGCCATGCAGGAATTGTATATGTGTTAATATTATTATTACTTTTAAAAATACAGAATTGTTGAGATATAAATTCAAAGTTATCAAGTTATACCAATACTATTATGAATTTGAAAATCTTGCTCAGAAAAGTAATAGTGTGGGATGCACAAAGAAATCACTCATGGAAGTCTTACAATATGTTAAGCACTGTGGGAGGCTGTACATATCACCTCATTTACTGTTCTCTATAGTCCTATGAGATTGTCTTGGCTCATGATTTTCCTAATCCTCCCCCTTTTTCTTTCCCAAGTGATTTTTGAAGCAATGATTTCGGGACATCAACGCTAACTCGCTCTTGATGAAGTGAAGGTGTTAGGACATCCATGTAGTAAGTTGCCTCAACTTTTAAATATTTGGATACTTTGTTGGGGGCATATTTACATTACAGATTAAGAGAAGGCACTAAAATCTGGAGAGAAGTCATCCTGTTATGAAAGTTCCCTGACAAGTCTCTAAGTATTGCTTTGCCAGCCCAGAAGTCCAAAAACATGTATTTCACGTGTAAATGTCATTGTATGTCTCTAAGTGTATTTTTTAAATTGATATACCTCTTTGTTAACTTGACCAAAGTCTTATAGCTATTGAGTTGATAATGAGATTTGAGGCAAGCTTGGAATTTACGTCATTCTCTAGTGGCTAGGTTAAGTTTTCTCAAGTAATTTACCTCGGCATAAACTGGGTGTAAAGAGGCTGATGAGCCCACCATAGTTTCCGTCCCCAAGGTAGCTGATTTATACAGTACCTACTAATCCATGGTCAGTATATCATTTTCTTGCCTTACTAGGAGATATTTGATAACCTAATGTAACCTGTAAATATGCTTTACTATG
The DNA here is from genome assembly GCF_041296235.1 of Equus asinus. Lineage (NCBI taxonomy): Eukaryota > Metazoa > Chordata > Mammalia > Perissodactyla > Equidae > Equus > Equus asinus. The sequence continues at coordinate 93,137,522 of NC_091820.1, forward strand.
TTTGCAGGGTCGAGGAGATGGATAATGGTGAATTGAACCTTGAAAATAACTGATTCTCCAGAGAACCACTTTGAACTTTGAGAGTAGATTTAGAGTTAGGCTCAGATAGATGCTCATTTTAATTCCTTATCTCAGCCTATTTGAATTTATTCTGCATCTACACGGCCCCAGAGACAAGAGGGAAATGAAAGGCTTCCAAACACAATATTTTATGAACTGTGTAGCTCAGTTCCTTAACATGTTAGCATGGAAGAAAAAGCAAATATTTCTGGGTTTTCAGCTGATCTTGCACTGGAAAGATAGGCCATGTTGATTGATTTGACAAAAGCATATGATAAAAAATCCTAAACCTAAAATCCTTTATCAGCATAGGAACAGCTAAAGCTTTAACTTCATAGAACTACTTTCATTTTCACACACTCTCGACATGGCTTCAATTTCAGGTCAGATTTTAGTGAAAGTGATTTGCATAAAACATATATATATGTAATCACAAATAAAAATGGTTCCATTTCAGCTTTGTTCTCTTTATCAGAAGAAATAACACTGAGTCTACGCTATCGTGAGCTTCCGAAGCAACATCTCTGACTCCATTAACTGGTCAATCCAGTCACTCAGTCGTTAGAGTCAAACTATTGGTTTACTGATGTTTTCTCTCCCCACTTAATTGGTTATTTTTCTGAAGTCACTAAATCAATTGGTATTTCAGGTTTAGGTGGACAAATCTGTAATGATTATCTAGGCAGAGCAGGCAAATTACCCAGATATTTATATAGAAAGATTATATATCAGAAAGAGTCAGATAAAAGATAAAACTAGTCCTTCAAATGTCTCTGTGTAGGAATTGCCTTTTTTCAGTTCAATTTGAATTCATTGCCACCTTTAACTTTTATAAGTTTACATTTTTCAACCATACATTTATCAGCCAGCAAGGATGAAATATTTTATGAGCATTTACATAGTCATAAATTATGGACATTAAGTACATGCGATGATGCCAAATTACAGATAGTCAAAGAACATCACAATTTGCATATTTATCTGAAGTTTCTGCACCAATAGTAAGAAGTAAAGTTATTAGATAAGTTATTAACACACATGAAAGATTTATCTTAAACTTAGCAATGAGTGAATGCATCTATTAATTCCGGTGACTTTTCCATTCATTAAATGGCTCCTAAATGGTCTGTGTTTCTGGTTGCAAAGTCATCTTGTGCCATTAAGCATTATGGAAAATGTTAGCATGCTGTGATTAAACAACATTAAAAATGGTAAAAACAAGAACAAGTAGAAAGATGAATAAAATTCAAAAGAACAAATGCTCTAATAAATTTGAGAATCTTATTTTAATTAACTTATATCAACTGACATGAAGAAAATTTAAATTTGTGTGCATTATGGTGGAATTCCAGACTCTCAGAAATGTATTGATTCTTTCTGTATTTGGCCAATTCTAGTGCCTTCTTGAATATGGGGATGCTGAAGTACTAGTATTCTCCATTCACAATGCCAGCTACATGTGTTGTGGCTCATCTAACTTCCAGATCTTTGGTTCCTTTCTGGCTTTGTTGCGGTCATGTTTTATCCGAACCAACCAACTTGTCCCTGAACCAGAACTGAACTTGTGAGCCTTACAAAGCAGTCTTTGAAGGCCTCCATATTGCTTTCCATTTCCTCTTTTCCTCCTTTTGGTGTGTTATCTCCTCTAGAATTGCACTGTACAATATAGTAGCCACTGTATTTAAGTTACTAAATTAAAATTGTATTAAATTTTACTTCAAATTAAAATTAATTAAATTTAAATAAAAAGTAAAATTCAGTTTCTTAGTTGCACTAACAATATTGCTCTCATTACAAAAGGTCCTACTGGGCAATGCTGCCCTAGAATTTTATCTTGTATGTGTTGTTCCTCAGGACTCACATTTTCTTTTTTTTTTTTTTTTTTTTTTTAAAGATTTTATTTTTTCCTTTTTCTCCCCAAAGCCCCCCCGGTACATAGTTGTGTATTCTTTGTTGTGGGTTCTTCTAGTTGTGGCATGTGGGACGCTGCCTCAGCGTGGTCTGACAAGCAGTGCCATGCCCCGCCCGGGATTCGAACTAATGAAACACTGGGCCGCCTGCAGCGGAGCGCGCGAACTTAACCACTCGGCCACGGGGCCAGCCCCAGGACTCACATTTTCTAATAAGGTGCAAACAGAGTGTGTTAACACATTACTCTTACTCAGATACATTTGCATAATCATAAAAGAGCTATTGGAATAACAAATGGTCTTCCTAATCCAGTGAAATTTGAATTGTAAATAGCGGAAAGTCAGATCCCAAGCAAAGTAGGTGAGGAAACTCCTTTAGGGAAGAGATTTGTTCTAGCACCATTCAAATCATATCACACACAAAGGTAGCTTCCCAGTCGCTGATATGTGGAACTATTTATTTGTTTATTCATTCTTTCGTCCTTTGTTCATCCCATTCCTTCCATTTACTGTGTGGCTGTCCCTTTCTGTCTGCTGGGGACACAGTGATAATAAAAACAGATACGCTTTCATCCTCAATGAGCTTATAGTCTAGTAAGGGATAGCAACAATTAAACAGGCAGTTACAATATTATATGGTAAGTGCTATGCGACAAGCAAAGGGAACACATGGAAATGAAGCCAGCATGGACTTGGAGCAACACGGGGCTGGAGGCAGCCAAAGAAAGACTTTTCTTGTTTTTGTTGTTGTCATTGCTATTGTTGTTTGAAAGTGAAATTTAACCTAGGACTTGAGGGATGTGCAAGTGTTTGTAATAGGAGTGAGACGAGAAATGGTGTTTCAGAGTATAGTCAAAGACGTAGAGGCAAGGGGCCACTCAGTATATTATTTTGTGGCTAAGTTAGCTCTGGGAAAGCACTTTAGGAATAGAAAGGAGAAGGCACCAGATCTTTCCTTATCCTGTTCAATTTGAAAGTAAGAGAAAATGCTCCCTTCTGGTTATTTTGACATCTCAGAGTATTGTGTAGAGCAGATTTCAGAGGCATATATTTATTATTTATATTTAATGTACCTATTATGCCTATAATAGGTGCTATATTATCTATTATAGAAATTGCTTCTGAAAGTTAACTGCTCAAAACTGGTACTTTTGAAAGGTTTGAAAACCCCTTAGGATAAGCTGCCATCAGCTTTTCCTCCCTATATATTGAGATGTTGCCATTTCCTCTTGTCTCTTGGTCTGATCAAATCTAAGAAGGCCTGTCTAACACCTTTTCTTTTTTTACTTGCTGTTTGTATATATTTTTGTTGTGTGACACAAGCCAAACACATGGTTTCAAGTTAAGCTACTTTAGAGCCCTTCCTTGATGTCATGAAATACAGAAAAAATCAATTTCCTTTCATCACGAGGTTGTCAGAAGAAAAGGTATGTGATGGAAAATTATTATTATTTTTTGAAATATTATTTTTAAAAATTATTATTATTCTTTCCCCCTCTATTTGCATTTACTTCCTGTCTACCACACCCATTCTACTCCTAACTATCTGGGTTCCTTATATCGGAGCCCACCAGGCCTGTCCTCCTAAACATTACCAACATTTTTCAAATTTGCCTGATGGCATTTCCCTTTTTAATCAAAATTTGCTACTCTTCTGTCTTGTCTTCCACTGGCCTTTGCTAGGAGAACAGTTAGATGGTGTAAATAAGGATACAGGAGTAGAAAATAGTCTGCTCTATTATATTTCTAATATATATCCATCCAGAGGGGCTACCAGTGTTTGAGAGTAAGGAAGGAACGCTAAAACTGGGATTTTATGCAAACCATCTTTATAACAGACTAGATCAGTGGTTTTCAAACTGTGTTTCATAAAATTTACGGTTAGTGGAGGTGCCAGTGGGAACCCTGGGATGGGTGGGAGAGAAAGGGACACTAAGTATATATGGTTTCACGTGCCCTCACTTCCTATTATTTAACCAGAGAAACTTCTTTTCTGTTTCAATCAGGATTCTATGTAAGATTTCATAAAATTCACAAACCTCTGGACGACAACACTCTTAAGTGTACAAACTTTCTCTTATATATTATGTTCTTCTCCCCATGCTAGTACAGTCCCTTGAACATTACAGGTATTTGAAAAATGTATATTGAAAGAGTGAGTGAGTAAGCAAATTAACAAGGGAAATGTACAGGAATTTTAGTCCCATTCTTGCTTATGTCAAGCACTGAATTTGCACTATAATTCTTATGGCCTTCAGGCAACATGTATCTTGTATCTTCTTTGAATTCATTTTCTTGAGTTGTTTTTTTCTACTGACATCTTAGTGACTTCATCTAAATTTTTTTTCTGTAGCATTTCAGATCTTAGTAAACTTGGAGATTATCATCAGTTGCACTACCATCCATGTTAACTTATCATTATGACTGTTTCTACTAATATTAATAACAAAGCTATTATTGAATGCTTATTTTACATATGTTACTTCCTTTAATATCCACCAGAAATCTATAGGGTAGGTGATATTCCCAATTTACAGAGATAAATGAAGATCAAATAATATGCCCCAGATATACATAGCTAGTAAGAATAGGAGCTGGGATTCAAATCCAGATTGTTTGATCTGATTCCAAATTGTATGCTCTAAACCATGATAGTAAACTAAACAGCCTTCCTCTACACTATATTGCTTTTTAAATTTTATTTCTTCATTTCTCGCTTTAAATACACTGGCATAATCAATAACTATATTTACTGAGCTCTTTGTGTGAGAAGAAATCTGCGTTTGTTGACCTCTTTGTCTCTGCATTGCTGCATCATGATGCCTAATATATGGACAAGAAAGAGCATCTCCAATTCTAATTGCATTTCTTAACAGTAAGGTTCATTTCTGCAAGCTTGGCTGAGTACCACTTTAAATGAGGAAAGGTGAGAATGGTGAAGGTTGATAGGTCAGTACACCAGCCTATGCCACATACAGCCATGGATGGTAAAACTTGGGTGATAAAATATCCAAACAGTCCTTCCATAATTCCACCTTCTGACAATTGGTTAAATTCTTTCAAAAACAAGGTATGCACTTTTCCAGGTAGACGATGCATTTGAATGGTACTAGATGATCCCAGATCCCAAACTGGTAATAGAAGCCATTTATCCACCAATGAATGGAATTGATACCACTGTGTATGCCTGTTGATAGTAAGGGCTAGGTCAGCACACTTTAAATGAAGTATTCAGAGTAGCTTGAGTCAACAAAGATCTTGCAAAGGGTAGTCTGTAAATTTAAAAACTAAGGATTCATAGTATAAAGAAGCTCTAGACATCTTGGAAGCTGGATAAACACAGATAAAATAATTACTAATAAGGCAAAGTATATCAAAATGAAGAGAGGCAAAAGTCTCAGAAGGGAAGGTGACCAGAAAGCTAAACATTAAGTTAAAGTATGAGACATTGCCATATGTAAGTCAAAACTGTTTGAATATCAGTGATTTCATATGGTTCAACATAATATTATTTTCTTCAGAGACAGAGAAGGGGAAAATAAACATAGTGGAATCCGGCAAGCCTTCAAAATGTGAAACTGAAAACTCCAGGAGGGAAGGGGAAGAAAGAATCCATAATTTCTGTTGTGACCTTTAGACCTATTCTGAATATTATACTCTTTTACTGAGAATAAGATCCTGGTGGTTTCTGAAAAAGAATCTCTTCTTTTGGTCTCTGTGGTCAGCGTATTGGATATAGTGGGTTGGAATGGAAAATGGATAAAGAAACTCTTCCTGGATGAATCTAGTCACTGTGGGATTTTCCTGAAGGTCATTTGGGTTTTGATTAGCTATACTATGTGTGTGGTCTCTGTAGCATTTATCTGGGATCAGTAAATGTTTTCTGTAAAGAGCCAGATAGTATAATATTTTAGGTTTTATGGGCCACGTATGGTCTCTGTCACATATTCGTTTCTTTTTTTAAGCAGTCCATTAAAAATGTAAAAGTCATTCTTAGCCCGAGGGCTGTATAAAAACAAGCCATAGAATGAATTTGGTCTGCGGATGTAGTTTGCTGACTTCTATTTTAGATGAAGATTTGGACATTTTACGTTTTCTTCTTTCAGGTTTCTTTCCCTTTGTTTTCCTACTTGCCATACTGTCTGCCTCTCCCTTCTCCATTTTTTCACAGTTCATGCTAGATACTAACTCTATCTCTGCCAGTGAAAACTGTAAGAACCTGGGTAAGTCACTTCTGTTGAAAGGACTTCCTCATCTGGAAAAGAAACAAGTTGAACTCTGTGATTGCTAAGGTCCTTCCTAGTTCTGACATCCTTTGATTATATTTTTAACCAATGGATGGAAAAATAAACAGAAAATTTACAGAGACATACGCTAGGAAACCTGAAGTTTCTAAAAGGGAAATAGATTTGACTAAAGATTTAATCCCTGAATCGTATTGCTTTCCTCACACATGGGATTCAGAAATACTCTGCTGAAGAAAAAGGGAAGATAATATATTACTATATTCTTGAAATAGGCCACTCCATATACCGTTATCTTAAGCTTGTTGCTTTCCTTCAAGACTTAGTGGAAATCTTCCAGCTGGATTCTTTCCATTTGCCATTGACCATGACATCCAAAAGAAAGGAGAAGATAAGGTCAGATGTCTCTCTCCTCCTGAGAGCAAAGCAAAATATACTTCTAATGATTTTGGACAGATACCCTATCCCCCAAATTTTACATTTGAAATTATGTTACTTGTTCAGAATGTAAAATTAGATCCTATCTAGTCAGTTGTATCTTCAGTTATTATTCTTGAACAAAAGACTTTTTCCTCTTGGGCTTCTAGGTTACCTTTTTCAATCTTAATCACATCACTAGTCAATTTACACAATATTTGACTTCCAAATTGGTTATCACCCATATTTCTGAATAAGTTATGAAGACATTGATAATATAACATAGAATAAAGCAACAGCTATTCGCTCTCCTTTTACTGTCTCTTTGATCACTGCACAACTTCCACATAACGGTCAGTTCACATGTAGTCCCATGGACTATTAAAACTGAAAAGTACTTAACTGCAATTTCTTTTCTTTATTGAAGTATAATTGACATGCAATATTATATTAGTTTCAGGTGAACAACATAGTGATTCAACATTTATATACATTACAAAATGATCACCATGACAAGTCACCATACAAAGTTATTACAATTTATTGACTGTGCTATACATTGTATCTCCGTGACTTATTTATTTTATAACTGGAAGTTCGTACCTCTTAATCCTCTTCACCTACTTTGCGCATCCCCATGCCCTTCCCTGTGGTGACCACCAGTTTGCTCTTTGCATCTATGAGCTTGTTTCTATTTTCTTTTGCTTGTTCATTTGTTTTGTTTTTTTAGATTCTACATATAAGTGAAATCTAATGATATTTTTTCTTTTTCCGTCTGACTTATTTCACTTAGCATAATACCCTCTATGTCCGTTCATATTGTCATAGATGGCAAAATTTCATTCTTTTTTATGGCTGAGCAGCATTCAGTTATATATATCTATGTGCCACATCTTCGTTATCCATTTATCCATTGATGGGCACTTAGGTTGCTTCCAAGTCTTAGTTACTGTGAATAATGTTGCAATGAACATGGGGGTGCAGATATTTCTTTAATATCCTGTTTTCATTTCCTTTAGATATATACACAGAAATGAGATTCCTGGATCATATGGTATTTCTATTTTTAATTTTTTGAGGACCTCCATACTGTTTTCCATAGTGGCTGCACCAATTTACATTCTCACCAACAATATATGAGGGTTCCCTTTTTTCCACATCCTCTCCAACACACTTGTTATGGCTTCTCTTTTTCATAATAGCCATTCTGATAGATGTGAGGTGATGTCTCATTGAGGTTTTGATTTGCATTTCCTTAATGATTAGTGGTGTTATGTAACTTTTCACGTGTCTATTGTCCATATGTATGTCTTCTTTGAAAAAATATTCAAGTCTTCTGCTCATTTTTTAATTGGATTGTTTGTTCTTTTTGGTATTGAGTTGCATGAGTTCTTTATATATTTTGGATATTAACCCCTTATCCAATATATCATTTGCAAATATCTTCTCCTATTCGGTAGGTTTCCTTTTGTTTTGTTGATAGTTTCCTCCACTGTGCAAAAGCTTTTTAGTTTGATGTAGTCCTATTTATTTATTTTTGCTTTTGTTGCCTTTTGCCTAACTCCAATTTCTTAATTTTGAGATGACACTAAAGCGCAGATGTGGAATGACTTGCCCTACTTAACTGGCTAATTAGTGTCTGAACCAGGACTAAAATGCAGGCCTTCTAACTTTCAGCTTGAGCTTTTCCCATCACATCATACCTCATGGCCAAGCAAAGTAACTAAAAAACTGGCTACAACACTCGTAAGTTCATGATTGTGACTAGCATAGAGTATATCTATGTTTATCACTTGGTTTTTAATAGAGGTGAAGAAATCTACTTTCCAGGGCAAAATGCACAGCGGAAAGTTGCTCTTTCAAGCAGTCAGCTCTAGGCCTCCAGAAAGATGAATGCTCTCTTGTCTTAGCTACTAGTACTAACAAGAAACAATTTATGGAATTTCCAGTTAAAGCCTCAGATGCTTAGACACCTTTGTAAATAATTAGCAGAGGAAAGGCACAGAGGGTGTTCTTGCCACTTCTGCATCTCCCACCCAGCTCAGCACACAAAGCGAAACCTCAATAACCTATCCTTCAGGGAGAGAGATATAACCTTCGTGATATGATTTGGCCCTTTTAAGCACTCTGCTATAGCATTTGAATCAAAAGAAGATGTAAACTGGCAGATAGCAGGGACCACATCTATTTAATTTGTATTGTATAGTACTTAGCATGGCGCCATGTATATATGGGCACTTGATAAATATCACTTGAGGAAAAATGCGTTCCAAATGCATTTGCTGGCAATAGGCTTAGTTTTCATCCTTTTACTGATTGGGAATCAGTATGTCACATCCTTCCCACTTTATGCTTCTTAAATGAAGACTTCACTCTCCTTGGTACAAGAGAAAATTTTTAATGAGTGTTGACCATCTTATAAGTGTGAGAGCTTCACAGAGGGACAGAATGAAAATAAGTCCTAAAAAATCTGTCTCAAATACAGACTACCCAAAACAGAATATTTAGAGACCCTAGTTGAAATCCCTCAGGACAGTAAAATTTTCCTTTCACTTTTTTCAGCAGTGGCCAAGGAACTGTCTCACTTTCAATAACATATAGAACATGACTTATTAAATTGAATTTTATTGTCCCAGGAGGGATTTACCAATTCTACTGAGCTCCATTCTTCCTTTGTCTTAGGTATCTACATCCACTAGCTTGAACGGGGACTTTGAACTGCAGGCAAGTAAAAAATTGGTTACGTGAGTGAATAAAAATCTTTTCATGACATTCTGTTATTAAATCTCAACAAATCAGCGTGGGTCACTGTGAAGAAACCAAAACTTAACAGCATCAAACCAAGTAGACTCTGAAGTCAAAAAGGAAAACATCAAAGTGAAATAACCAATCTCATTTCATTATCCAGCCTAAAAAGAGAGTAAAATAGTAAGAAGTTATTTTGATTTAAAGTATACCTGTCTTAGTAATATAGTCAGGGATATGTTTAAATATAGATCTTTCATCTCATTTGTGTCTGTTTAAGCAGCTTCTTAAAAAAAATCAGTGAAATAATGATCATCAATTTTGAACAAATAGTTCCAATCCCAAACCAATGCTGGCAGAGGCCCCACAGTAATGCCTGCTATGACACTCATATGAGTAACCTAGCTATATAAGACAAACATTTGGTCCTTGCAATTGTCTATCTATCTATCTATCTATTAATCTAGTTATGTTTGTTTATTATGAATTAACTTATTTAATGTTCATTTTTTGCTGAGGAAGATTAGCCCTGAGCTAACATTTATGCCAATCATTCTCTATTTTATATGTAAGTCACCACCACAGCATGGCTGATGAGTGGTGTCAGCCGGTACCTGGGATCCAAACCCGTGAACTCTGGCCCTGGGCCGCTGAAGCGGAGCGCACTGAACTTAACCACTATGCCACGGGGCCAGCCCCATTATTTAATGTTCTTTTGCAATCAGCAGCTAACGCAGAGATCATCTATCTTACGTAGACTGCAAACCCATAGCCCCAGTGACAGGTAGGCATCTAGTACATCAAGCATTGCAGATGGTGTAGAAAAGAAGTTTACAGGCAGAGAAGAGCAGAAGATAAGCTTGCCCATGGGGAAATTTCTCTTACTAAGTGGTCTGTAGACTGGAGAGGCAGTTTTCAGAGCCTTTGCTCTGTCATTCATTCCACAAAGTATATTAGGTATGAAATACCGTTTAAAAGGCTATTTTATAGATGAGCTAACCTCACTCATCATAGGGCTAGAAATGAAACCACATAGGTGATGCTATTTATCAAAGCCTTTTTCCTTCTGGGAACAAATAGCTAAGTCACCTTTGCCACCCATGGGGGAAAATGAATCCAAAAAGGAAGCAGGGCCAATTAACAGACTGAAGAAAACAGTGAAATGTGGCAAAAATCCAAACAGAAAGGTGTGGAAGTTAAATCTACTTTGGCTGAGCGCATAGCTTTAATTGGCAATTTGAGCCTAATACTGCCCATTAAGATGTGCTCTAAGCATCCCAGTAGTATGGTGCAGTGTACGGCCATGCGATGTGCTCCAAAGCCATGTTTCCAGCCTTGAGAATTCCCATATCCACAGTTGCAGGAGTCTCCTTCTGTCTCCGGGTTCAAGTCCCCAGTACCAGTGCAATAAAAAACCTGGAAAAAGCTGCAGCTCCAAAAAGCCTACTCCGGAGGCAAAGTATGAGAGGCAGACACACTGGAAAGAAAGTACATGTGGCTCCATCTCACCAGCAGAGCACTTACTAGAATAATTAATAGAGTGCTTTTCTGACATCCTTGTCTTTGTTACAGGTACCACTAACATCCTTTTAGTTACTAAGACTCAAAACCATTACTTGCCTCTTTTTCATCTTCCAAATTGGGGTTATTAAAAAATTTCTGATTTTTTTTCTCTTTGTTTTCCTGACACTAGTCTCTCTTTTTCCACTAACACTGTAACCTAGGGTCTTGTTATTCTCATGCCTGGATAACTAAATAATATTTTAGCCAGCTTCTGTGATTAATCCTTCCCCACTGAAACAACTTGCCCCATTAGAAAGTGTTCCCTACTATTCATCTTACTGTTCATCATATTACTCCCCTGCTGAAAAATTTTAAGTGATTCCAACTGGCCAACACAAACCTCTCTGCTGGAGTTTTAACATACTTAATAACATGTTTCTGTACAAACTTATTTCCCACTTAGGTATACGTGGTGCGTCTAGTCAGGCTTACATTCATATTGTCAGAGGGAAGATGTACTCTCATTGCCACATCTTTATGCACATTGAAGCAACCACCTAGAACTTCTCTGCACCTCAGTTTCCTCAATTATAAAATGAGGATAATAAGTTTGTTATAGGGATTAAATAAGTTGCTTAGAATAGTGCCTGGCATATACTAAGTACTGTATAAGTGTTTCTTAAATACATAAAGAAAATGAATGAGCATTTCTCTTTTCTCTTTGTTTATCAGAATTCTATCAATTAACTCAAATCCTACTTCCTCTATAACTAACTCTTCATTTGCTTCATTGTTGACCAAGCTGAGGCCCCTTTGAACTCTTCCCTGTATTCTGTACTACCAAATACAATGCTCAATTAGACACTGCTTTATGTTTCTCACTGTTGTTTCAATGGTATATCTTTAATTATCCCGAGTCAATCATAAGTTCTTTGAGGTCAGGGACTTTTAGTTCTCCAGTCTTCTTTAGTACAACATTTAGTATACAGTGGACACTAAAATATCTAATGATTATTAGAGTAAGGGGGAAATGTACAAAATTACTGGCCATTTCATACAGGCAGAGTGCAGTCAGAACCAATCTCCTCTCCTCTAGCCTTTGAATTCTTTGTGAAACCTATCTGAAGGTCAACACAATTCGTATGCTTCCCCATTTCATCTTTTTCCTCTGGGAAAATTCTAGAACACACAGGATAGAAAGCACTAAACTAAATCAGCATTTAGGATCTAGGTAAGGCTTCCATTTCTTGCTCATTCTTTCTTTAGTAAAGACCAAGTGGATATCATAGTATACTCCAAAAGTAATTTTGCCTCTATTTTGCCTAAAAACTGACATCAACTCTTCCTAACAACAGATGTTGTCTTAGAAACTCACTTTAATCTTACACTTCACTAAACACCTAGTTCTTTCCCACTATACTCATAGAGATTACACCTTAAACTGGTATTAAAGGATTGCATGGTAAAACCATAGCTAAAGGGATGTTTAGTTATGTCGCACAGGAAGTACCTTGAGGATGGAGTCTGTCAACAATGTTTCAGATACTGTACTGTATCAGCTAACTCATTTCATTTCATCTTTATGTCAACTCGCCCCATTGATATACCATGTCAAGTAGATATCATTATGGGAGTTCAGCGCTCAGAGAGATTAAGAAACTTGCCCTAAGTCACACAGTGAGTATAGTTGGGATTTTGTACTGAAATAATTATCATTAATAACAGTTCATAGTTTTTGAGAACTCACTATGTGGCAGGCACTGTGTTAATTAATTTACATGTGCTCTCTGTTTAACCAAGGTCTTCCTGACCTCTACAATATACTACCCTCCGTGTATTGGCAAACAGCTACAGCAGGACGTTTTGAAGAGGGCATTTCAAGAAAATGAATTTCACTGTTTTCATTTTCTTTACAGATTGGCACCTGAGCTAACACGTCTGCTGCCAAGATTCCTTTTTTTTTTCTTCTCCTCCCCAAAGACCCCCGGTACATAGTTTTACATTCTAGTTGTACATCCCTCTGCTTGTGCTATGTGGGACACAACCTCAGCGTGGCCTGATGAGCGGTGCCATGTCCATGCTCAGGATCCGAACCTGCAAAATCCTGGGCCACCGAAGCAGAGCGTGGGAACTTAACCACTTGGCCACGGGGCTGGCCCAAAATTTCACTAAGTTGTAACGTTTGTACAGTAGTGTAAATGACTGGAATTATGCAAAGACAACTGATAATGACTTCTTATTTTAATGTTGAAACTTTATCCAATTTGTAAACAGAGAGATTGATTTATCTAACACAGATTGGTGCGGAAACCTGTAAGATATGAATCAGGATTCAAACACAGGATATGGTTAACAAATCACACAAAATGGACAAACGAGAGAGAAAAACTTAGGTGGGGGTGCAACAAAAACAGTTCCCTTAGTCATACCAAAATATTCAATTCCCTGGTGAGGAGGAACTGACGTTTATATTAGATTTGCACTGTAGCTATATCTTATTTTAACTTATCTTACTTAAGTTAATAAGAAAATATATTAATGACTAATAAATCATGTATAGTTTATTCAATAATGTGTCATCTGCTGTTATCACAAAAAGTTCTCTTTGTTGCTATTTATATGAAACTCTCAGTTAAAAAGGCTGCTTCAGCTTTGGTGGCAAGAGAGTAGCTGAATGAGGTGGACCGTACTAACGACACCCAGTATTCTAAGACCCTGAGGAGTCTATCTGAGTAAGCAGGAGACCTGAAGATCAGTCCCCGAAGACAGCCTATTCCTCTCGGATAAGCCACAGGTTAGACTGATGGATAAGCCACAGGTTAGACTGACGTAGGGTCATCCCCTGTCTTACATCTTTATAGTAACAAAGAAATCAGTTTTATTCCATCTTAGATCTTTGACCTGTGACAAAAGCAACAAATACATATTTCTCATTAAAAGGTGAGTATCACATTGAGGGGTTAGCAGAGAGGCAAGCAGATTGAAAAGGCCCCATCATGTACCCTCTGCTCTTTTTAAAAAATGTTCTTGCCCTAAATGAACTCATTCATTTTCATGATTTCAAATTCAAATATGTCTTTGCATATTTTTTTTACGTAGAATCAAAAAGATTCTGCCCCCCCCCCCCCCCCCGCTGAGGACTGCACACACACATTTCTTATTCCTTTTTTAGTCTCAATTGTACACTGGCTATTACTGAATAACTGCCAAAATTCACACTGGTCAGACACAATCATTTGAGGAAGAATTGAAAGCATTTGTCTCTACATTACTAGAGGAAAAAATGATCTAATGATCAGTAATGGGTCAACATCTTTCCAGGAATACGTATTGAAAAAAGACGAACACTGATTTATAAGACATTAGGTTAACCTGCATCTATAACAGACTTGATCTCACACTGAGACACAGCAGGAGATTTGCAGAGGGAGTTTTAGACTTGATCTCACACTGAGACACAGCAGGAGATTTGCAGAGGGAGTTTCAGTCTTAATTTAGTCTCTATCATAATGTTTATGCTTTATGTCTTGACGTCATGTCACTCTTGGGAATCATTTTACCTTTAGCAATCAGGACGGACTGGTGGTCTGTTTCTCTTATACCAGAAAGTCCAATAAGCAGCTCTACTATAAATATGGGGCTTAGGAGGAAGCAGTTATTTTCCCAGAAAGTTAAGAGGAAGCATTCAACAATATTACTGACTAGACTTTAGTAACAAATTCCACTTAATTAGGCTAAGTTTTGGGTATGTTCAAAACATACATCCATGAATGCTAGAAAACTGCACCACTCAACTTTGCACACAAGTACCACAATGATCCCACGGAAGTGGCCCGCTCAGCTAATCTTCTTGGGGGATGTATCAAACAAAAACAAATTTTAGTTCAGATTAATTCCTAGTCTATAAATCTCATCTAAATATGGCAGTACAGAACCTTCGGCATACTCTTGTGGATTCTAGATGGATCTAGACAATAAATAGTATTTATCCACATTTGTCTGCCAGTTAGATGCCTGAAGAGCTGATGTGGTGGTGGCTTTGTCTCAGCCTTTTTCTGTACACCAAGAGATTTCAGAACCTTTCAAAACCTTGCTTTTCTCTCTGATAAGCTTTATGATTATCATATTTATTTGTATGCTGTCTTTTTACAGAATATATTTAAGAGAGTATACACAAATATGAGCCATGCAACAAGACTTTCCTTAAACGGGGAAACCATGGGGAAGGAATTAGAAAGGCTAGTAAAGTAAGATTAATCCAGAGGTGAGGTTAGTACCAAAATTGCATGTTGTAAGGTACAGAAAGAAATGTAACTTGTAGCATGAGCTATAGACCATAAAGTTAAAAAAAAAGTTCAAGAAAATTAAAATTATTTTCAGAAATACACCCAGAGAGAAATTTTTATTTTGATTTTTCATGTATATTATAGTGTATAATGCGGTGAATAATGTCCTCAACAACTTTAAATAAAACAACCAACGTCACCAGCCTGTTTTATAATACCTCTCAATGCATAACACTGGTATTATGCCATTATGCCTAAACCTAGTTCCATAAAACAAATTTGCCTAAGTTTGGGACTAGATTAGGTAGGTAATGGAGCAAGCAATATTGTCCAGGTCTGGCTTAAACCAAAGTCAAATTGAAGGTCACCTAGAGAAACGGATTGCCTTTAGTTCTTTCAGGCAATCTTCCAGAGATAGTCTCTCCTCGAACTTTTGACATGTATTCCATGATAGACGCTTTGAGTTAATACACTCTGGCAAGTCCGAGAGTGAAGCTGATCTATATTGCTTTTTATATATAGGCAGATATGCTTTAATAATCAACTAAACTAGAGTCTAAGACCTCTGAATAAAATTGAGGAGGAGTTGAAGAGGAGTTCGAGTTGAAGAGGAGTTCGCTGAATTTTTTTACGTAAGTGACACAAGAGAATACCTGTAGGAAGGAGCAAGATTTCTCCCTGAAATAGTTAAGGTTTGCTTCATTTCATAAATGAACAAGCAGTCAAGTTCCACAGTATTGTATCATAGTGCATTTCCTTAGTATCTTTTTACTTGGATTATGTTTTCAACAGGATATAACCAAATACCTTACTTATCTATAAGCCAAAACTCATTAAAAACACTCATAAAACTCAAGCAATGTCACTGTCTGGTGACCTCTGTAAGACTGGCTGCTTACAAAACGTAATCCTGCTTAACTAAAGAAAGCTGTCTGTTGTATAGGGTGGTTCTCAATAACCCAGTCAAATATTGGGACGTGCCTACCGAAAATGACCATCTTGGCATTGGTGGATCTTAAATCATCTATCCTGGAAGCAAATGCATGGTCGTTTCTTATGGCCACAAGTAGATCATTACATTAAAACTCTTGCGTCTGTATACAGGAGCATATTTATCATTTTAGCTTCTATAGGGGTAAGAAAGTATGCATTTGAGCACTATAAGCAAGTATAATTTGTGTGCCTAACACAGTACTTTGATTATCATAAGCAAAAAATAATTATATATGGTTAGATAGTTTTGGGAGATGATGGAAAGGATTACCCACTTCCTAAGAGGATTGTTTCTCCTATTTTGGGCCATGGTACCCATAAATCTATCACTGGTGGCTGACTCCTTTAAGTGTTTATTACGTGAGAAAAAAAATATCATGTCAGTAGTTCACAAACTGCATTTTGAATCAGAATTACCTAGAGAGCCTATTAAAGAGGCAGATTCTGTGCCATACCTCCAGATCTTCTGATTCAGTAGTTCTGGGGTTAGACCCAGGGAGTTACATTTCAATAAAAGCCTTAGAGATAATTCTGATGCAAGGCATCAGCAGACCTTACTGTAAGAAAGACTACTTAGGACATCATCCCCTGGCACAGATTAGTTGGTGGCCAGATAAGAGCCAGACCCTGGAATAACGGGACATAGAACACTTCCAGAGTATGAGAGTAGCGAACAATCACAATGGTTATGGAAACATGTAAATGGCATCACCTACTTCATAAGGTAGCTCAGGGCCATCCCAGGGTGCTTAACCACCCAGGGTTTTACCAAAAACTATAGGAATTTGGAGCATAGTCTCTCTAGATATTGTCATACACTTTGACAATCAAGAGTGCAGGTATGAATACCGTAGTAGTATACAAAAAGTATAGAACAGAACTTTTTGTACTTAACTACAGCCAGTGCTATAAGAAAGAGTTGGTAATGGTAGTAATTTCTAAAGAGTATCTCTTCCCCCTTAGCTTCTCGAATAAAAATCAGTTCACCTACCCCTTAACCAGAATAGTCGCTCGTATTTTCATTTTCTTCTCTGTAGTAAAAATATTTAATGACACATCTTATTAGATGTTTCTCATGCAATTCACATGACAGAAATCAACACAGCTAAAATATTGTTGCAGCAGGTCTTTCTACAACACGTATTCATTCTCAGATCTTTGGACTATAATGTGAGATATAGATATATGATAAAATGGAAAAGTGGTGTTATCATTTGTCATAGCAAAAACACATTTAGTGATCAAGCAGTTGGTGTAATATACCTAGTGATTCAGAAAATGAGACATTAAAGAAGAGAGTAGAGTATAATGGAAAGGAGAGAGAAAGAAGGCTTAAGTGTTCTCAGATAAAATGATGAAGTGCCCTTTCAGAGAAATAAAGCCTACACAGAAGCAGATACCAAATTTTTCAGGCCATACTACACCAACTTGCACATTAGACAAGATCAGAATTCTTAGGCTATAACATCCCTGGGGGAGAAAAGAAAGAAAAAACACAAATCGTAGGTAATAATAATAAAAATGGATGACGATTCCTTTAAACATCTATGACATTTCTACTCTTTTTCAGGTACAGCCATAGGTCCTGGGATTACAAAAAAGATAGGGCTTCTACCACCAAAGCACACACACTATAGTGAAAGAGACAAAGGAGGTGACAAACAATTACAACACAGTGTTGTTAGCACAATAATAGAGACTCAGAACTTGTAAAAGAGCTCAGAACCAGGAAATAATTACTCTGCCTGTTAAGAGAGGAAGATAAGGAAGTTTTCATGGAGAAATTGGCTTTTGAATGCTGAGCAGGAATTTGTAAAGCATGCAATGCTTGGGGAAGGGCATAGCCTGTACTACTATAATGGGGAACAGCTGGTGTCCAGATGAGGGTGGGGCGCTGTAAGAAGAGGACACAGAGCAGTCCTAGAGTTTGAGGGTAATGAGCACTTACAGGTGAAATAAGAAAGCGTAAATGGCATCACCTACTTCATAGTGTGGCTCAGGCCTACGGTATGCAAACACTTGATCACATCATTGGCAAAGGGATTTATATTATTATTTTTAGGAATAAGTACAGTACATCACCTACAGATTCTCAGGAGTAAATGATTAAATCTAGATTTCTACTACCCCAAAGCATTAGTTTTTCTTCCCAGGTTAACTCATTAACTTGGCAGACTTTTTATTCTACGTGTGTGTGCTGCAAGACTTGATTCTTTTCTTTGGATGTAACTCCTTTCTGTATTCTGTGGTAGCCTTGTGTTCTTCTTCTCTGACATTGCTAAAATCTTCTTTCTAATATTATGTCCAGGTCCTTCTTTATTTTCCTTTATTGTCTGCCTCCAGCGAAATTAATTCTCCCTGAGGAAACTTCCAGAAATCTCTGCCTTTCCAAGCATTATAAGAACACTGGTAATGGAGAACAATCATAGGCTCTCCTGAGTGGGGCCAGGTGGGAAGAATGGCAGGCTGACTAGGAGAACATGGACGATTCCATTAGGATGGGATCAATAGGGCCGAGTGGACAGAAAAGTTCCTCAGAGGAATTAGTGCAAGAAAATCCAGAGCATACCAGATTGTTTCACAAACCCAGCACAGGAATACTCTCTTCATCATGTCTATTACCCACCAGGTTAAATCCTTTAGGCATTTTTTACAGAAATAGAACAAAGAATCCTAAAATTTATATGGAACAACAAAAGACCCCGAATAGCCAAAGGATTCCTGAGAAAAAAGAACAAAGCTGGAGGTATCACACTCCCAGATTTCAAATTATACTACAAAGCCATAGTAACCAAAACAGCATGGTACTGGCACAAAAACAGACACACAGATCAATGGAACAAAATTGAGAGCCCAGAAGTAAACCCACACGTTTATGGGCACCTAATATTTGACAAGGGAGCCAAGAGCATACGATAGAGAAAGGAGAGTCTCTTCAATAAATGGTGTTGGGAAAACTGGACAGCCACATGCAAAAGAATGAAAGTAGACCATTCCCTTACACCATGCACAAAAATCAACTCAAAATGGATTAAAGACTTGAATGTAAGACCCGAAACCATGAGACTTCTAGAAGAAAACATAGGCAGTACACTCTATGACATTGGTCTGAGCAGCATATTTTCAAGTCCCATGTCTGACCGGGCAAGGGAAACAAAAGAAAAAATGAATAAATGGGACTACATCAAACTTAAAAGTTTCTGAACAGCAAAGGAAACCATCAACAAAACGAAAAGACAGCGTAACAATTGGGAGAAGATATTTGCAAACCACATATCAGATAAGGGGTTAATATCCAAAATATACAAAGAACTCATACAGCTCAACAACAAAAAAACCAACAACCCAATTAGAAAATGGGCAAAAGATCTGAACAGAGATTTCTCCAAAGAAGAAATACAGATGGCCAACAGGCATATGAAAATATGCTCAACATCATTAGCTATCAGGGAAATGCAAATCAAAACTACATGAGGTATCACCTCACTCTGGTCAGAATAGCTATAATTAACCAGACAGGAAACAACAAATGTTGGAGAGGGTGTGGAGAGAAGGGAACCCGTGTTCACTGCTGGTGGCAGTGCAAACTGGTGCAGCCACTATGGAAAGCAGTTTGGAGTATCCTCAGAAAATTAAGGATAGATCTACTATATGATCCAGCTATTCCACTGCTGGGTATTTATCCAAAGAACTTGAAAACACAAAGGCATAAAGATACTTGCACCCCTGTGTTCATTGTGGCATTATACACAATAGCCAAGACTTGGAAGCAACCTAGGTGCCCGTCAAGGGACGAATGGATAAAGAAGATGTGGTATTTATACACGATGGAATACTACTCAGCCATAAGAAATGACGAAATCCGGCCATTCGTGACAACATGGACGGACCTTGAGGGTATTATGCTGAGTGAAATAAGTCAGAGGGAGAAAGTCAAATACCATATGATCTCACTCATAAGTAGAAGATAAAAACGAGAAAAAAAAAACACATGGCATTGGAGATTGGACTAGTGGTTACCATTGGGGAAGGGGGGAGGGGGGAGGGCAAAAGGGGTGATTAGGGTCCCATGTGGGGAGATGCACTGTAATTAGTGTTCGGGTGGTGAACATTATGTAATGTATCCAGAATTTGAAATATGATGTATATCTGAAAAAAATAAAAATTAAAAAAAATCCTTTAGGCACCTCATGTTTCACTTCTCAGTGTGAAACCACCCTTGATGTGAAATACCCCTGTCTCTCCCCAAGTGCTCCTTTCCTCCTCTTTACTCTAAACATTGACCACTTTCCATCTGTTTTTCTGTCTTGATCTAGTCTAGCTACAAACTTCTCTTCTTACCTTCTTAATTTGCTGGCCATCAAATAATCAAGAAACATTGTAAAAACGTCACATAATCTTGAGAAGGACAGATGCTGTAATCCTTATGCTGGTATTGCATGTGCCTGGAGGAAACAGGAAAATTCTTAAAATGGTTCCAGCTAATTTCAAAGAGAAAGGCATAAACTGCTGCCTGAAGCAGAAGGCTGGAGAAGACTGCCTATGTCATCACAAGCAGCTGTTCTCATCCAAAACAGTAGAATGAGGAAGAGCTCGAATTGCAGCTGGGTAACGGAAGTGGAGAGATTAAATACATAATTTTGATTAAAATCTTTCTTCTGTAGCTTTCACACATATTTTTCTGTAAACATTTTCCTTTTTTGGCCTCAATTAAGAGTCAATGTGGTTCAGTGAGGAAACATGCACATAAATACACACACACACACATATAATAACTGGGGCTGTGGGTTTTAGCCTCACGTAAGATTCTTTTTTATGACCTTAGGCAAGAATCTTTACCTCCATGGGCTATACTGTGCTCATCTAAAAATAGTTGCAAAGTAAATTCTGATCAATTTTGGAATATCTCTACGAATGAGAAAACATAATTCCCATTGCCCTGATGGAAGTGTGTTGTATAAATTCATAAAGAATATTATATTTTCACCTTTAAATAAACATGGGCTATTAACTAAAAGTAGAGAGATAGCAGATGGCATTTAAAGGATTGGAAATGATATAATTTTGACTATATAATAATTGCAAAGATAAATTTTCACATGGAAGATATTTACAGAAGACATGTGGCTGCGGTCTTCTGTAATAAATGGTTTTAAAAAACAAGAAATATTGAGAATTATTAGAAGAAATTAGGATGGCATGTAGGAGAATAAACTTAGAGTAGCAAAGGCATTTCCTAACAAGACACAAAATCTATCAGCCATAAAGGAAAAGATTGACTAATTTGACTATAAAACTTTTAAATCTCTGTAGGATTTAAACACCATTAGCATAGCTCAATGACATGTTATATAATTGGAACATATGCTTTCATAATGTACAACAAAGGGAACTAAAATCCATACATATAAAGAGTTCTTATAATTCAATACAAAATAAAACTACATGATAGAAAATTTGTCGTGCATATTAAAAGGATATTTATAGAAGAAATACAGTCAATAAATATGACAAGATAATCATTCTCACTAATAATCAGGAAATTAAAATTAAAACAACATAGTATTTTTCAACTAAAGGGAAAGGGGTATTCTCATGAAGTATTTACAGAAGTGTAGATGATTATAGCTTTTTGGCACATAAATGAATATGTCTAAAAAAGTATTTCTATTACAAGGAATCTTTCTGTCTTTCAGAAACACTCAGATACTTGTACAAAGATATATGGATGAGGATATTCACTGCAGCATTGTTGTAGTAGCAAAATAGTTGAAATGCCCTAATTTTCCAAACACAAAGGACTGATTCAATAATTTGTGTATGTAAAAGTATGCAGCCATTAAAAAGAATGAGACAAAACTACTGTCAAGAGCTGTCAATGCTCTGAGATTTTACCCTACTTGCAAGTTAATGAGTTAGCCTGTCAGTTTTATGGATGCTGGCAGAAGACATGAGACTCCTGGGTCAGAGTCAAAGAATTTTATTATTCATGGCACAGTAAGCATCATGAAATTTGTGTTCATATAGGTTCTCCTTGCTCAAGGAAGTAATGCAGAGAGGCTTACTTGGATGCTGCACACACATTGGGTTTGTATCACAGCTGAGGAACCTGGAGTTTAAGGAACTAGGATCTTTTAAAATAGATTGTAAAAAACCTGATGAAACTTTGCCCTGAAGACTTTACCTTTATTATAGCGGACGGTGAACAAACTTGTCCTTTGCTCTGGATGGAGACATTTCTATCTTTTAAAGCTATTTCCTCCACAAGCATTCTTGAAAAAGTAATCCTGAACAAAAGGACGGTTAGTGCCTCTGCTCTCAAGTTGCGTGGAAACAAGAGACCCATGTCTCCCAACAATATCCATCTCTGGTTTCTACACCATTTTGGTATTTGTCAAATTTCTCCATGAGTATGCCACTACTCTGATTAACCTGATCAACAGGACTAGGATCAATCTGGCTCATACAGCATTTAATTAAGGTAACTATCAATAGGGCTCCAAGTATAAGAATGAAACGAGTATTGCTTTCAACTCTGTGTCTCCCTCAGTCTCTAATTCCTGAAACCAACCAGTTAAATAAATATCATAATCAATCAGGGGGTACCTTAAAAAGAGTCTTAGGAAGCCGGCCCAGTGGCACAGCAGTTAAGTTCACACGTTCCGCGTAGGCAGCCCAGGGCTCGCCAGTTCGGATCCCAGGTGCAGACATAGGCACCACTTGGCAAGCCATGCTGTGGTAGGTGTCCCACGTATAAAATAGAGGAAGATGAGCATCAAGATGGGCATGGATGTTAGCTCAGGGCCAGTCTTACTCAAAAAAAAAAAAAAAGAGTCTTAGTCTGCTTGAGCTGCCATGACAAAATAGCACAGGCAGAATGACTTAAATGACAGAAATTCATTTTATCACAGTCCGGAGGCTAGAAGTCCAAGATCAAAGTTCCAGCCAACTCGGTTTCTGGTGAGACCAGAAAGCTTCTTGGCTTGCAGATGGCCACCTTCTCACTTAGTTCTCATGTGGCCTTTCTTTAGTGTGTGTGCTTGGGTAGAGAGAGAAAGCACAAGTTCTCTGGAGTCTTTTCTTATAAGGACACTAATCCTATCAGATCAGACCCAACACTTCTGACCTCATTTAACTTTAATTACTTCTGTAAAGGCCCTATCTTAAAATACCATTATATTGGAGGTTAAGACTTCAACATAATGAATTTGGGGACGGGGGAGGCACAAACATTCAGTTTATAACAGAAAGCCAGATGGATTTATCCTTGAATTTTTTTTATTGACCTTTCCACTTTCCCAAGTTATTAATACAGTGACAAAAGAATATGATCGTACAGAATCCATCTTGGTTCATAAAGAGGAAATCTAGGACAAGTCTATCTTCTATAACAACCTGGGCCAGTGTGTTGAGACTGATTGGTGTGCCTTCCAGGGCCAAGGTGCTGTTTCCTTAACACTTGAAGGCCTCTTATAACCCCCCCTCATGAAGGTGAAAATCACCATGTTTTATGCAGAAAGGCAAGTTAATGCCTGGCTTCCACACAAGAAGTGCTGGGGATGCACATGGTGCCCGTGACACCTGGAAAGAAAGCATTGTTTACAATGATTGGGGCCCCACCAGTGGGGCCTACATCTTTCAAAGGGCATAGTTTACACTACCACCAATGTGGCCTCCCAGTTGACTGGTAAACCTTAGCTTTCCAAATTCAGTTTAATAATTACATATAGTCCTTGCTTCTGGAGGGTCTGCCTAAGGGCAGTCAGCTAAAACTATGCTGTATGTCCATCATCAGGAAGATGGCATTCATCTACCTCAAGGAATGACTGAGCAGGGGGAACATCTGTGATTATTTATGGGAGGTACAGGAGCTGGAGCCATCTCCTGATGTTTTTGATAGACTTCTCATCAGATTAAGGGGAACGGTAATTAACTCATGTTTGGAGCTAGCTAGTGGTCAGTTAAATTTAAGCTACTAGCAAGAGCTTGGGAGAGTTGCACCAGGGATTTTCATTTGTGAGAAAGGCTCCAGAGGTGGTTCTGAAAGACAAAACTTCATTAATGTCCTTCCCTCTCCCATATCTCCCAGGATGTAAGGTGTCCTTCTCTTTCCATCTTCACAATATCCATGTATTCCATTCCAGTAGCCATACTTCACCTTTTGGTCAATCATCTCCTGTTCACACCCAGACCTTTTATACGGAAGAGTCAGGTGCAAGAGGGACAAAGACATTTTTATAAAACTCAACCAGAGTTAAATTTGAATCCTCTAGGCTGTCATCTGGAGAGTATATCAACCAAGTCAGTCTAGGGTTATTGTTGAGGGAAAGAATGACACACCAGGCTCAGGAATGGTCAGGGCAGAATGCTGAATTTTCAGTGTACAGCATTATAATGATCGCAACCCCTTTTGTCCTGATAATTTTCCACTAAGCTGTTGGGAGGACATGATTCCTTTGTGGAGAAAGCTAAATTCAGTGATAAAACTGCCTTCCTAAGATGTGTGAATCAGGAGGAGGTAAGAAAGATAGAGTGAAAAATCATTCATTTGGGAGATGATTTTTGAGGAGGTCAATAATAACAGATACCTGCGCGTGGTAAGGGGCGTGCAATGTCCATCAAATACCTTAACTATCAACCCACTGATGAGTCACTTTTGTGATAAAAGGTGCACCATTGTCAGACTGTAAATGGTCCAGAAAGCTGAATACATGACACATATTAGTTTTAAGGGCTGTCATGGCATAACCAGAATCAGCTAATCAGAATGAAATAGAAACTGTGTAGCCTGAAAAAGTGTCAACAGCCATGAGGCAGCACACTTACCTTTGAGAAGGGTTCAAAGGTTCTGTATAGTCACTCTGCCAGGAGAGGGCAAGGCAATGTGACTTACGCCATGTGGATTTTCCCACCATGAGACAACCAGGTCAGCTTTTGGCAGGGATCACAAGTACGGCATGCTGTGGTGGTCTCTGTATCAGAAACATAGCATCCTTTACTTTGTGCTCAGTCTGTGCTGGTAGATGCATTATTATGTGCAACACATCAACAGATACAGGCAGCATTGGTGGCAATCTGATCAGTACCGACCTGAGCAATCTAGTCAGTCTCATCAGAGAATGGGCTCTTACATGGCATCTACATGTGTGATTCTGACTCTTGGGTTGGTAGCTGCCACTTGTTTCTACAGCTTGTAGCACTAAAGAGAGAAGTCTTTAATCTGCCAGTGTAGCAATGGAACAACTAGGCCATAGGCAATAGTAAAAGTATAACAAGGTTCTTCAAGAAGAGTAGTGGCCAGAGGTATGAGAACAGCCTAGACTTCTGTGCTCTGAGTGGAGTGACCACGTCCATTTTCAGTTCTCTATAGGTGGAGCTGAGGTCTAACAGCTACCACAGTCTAGTGGATACTATTGTTTCAGACTAGCTCAACTATCAGTGAAGCAGACCCTGGCATTTAGGAGAAACTCTGTGAATTGAGAACCCCATTCAACCAGCAGCTTTGTTTCAGGTGGCTGAGTGCACAATAAATTTCCCCCCAAAGGGTTAGCTCCCATTTTTTCATGGAAAACCAAGAAGCCACTGGGACCAGGCTGGCTGCATTCTTGAATATACTATGTCCATTTAAAAAGTGAAGCTTGTTGAGTCTTCCTCACCTTATTAGTCATTGAGTCTGACTTGATCCTCCCAAAGATGGAAATACCAGGCTGGAGAGTCACAAAGTCTCCTTGGGACAAGTATTCAGTTTTGGCAAGAGCACTAATAGCAAGGTAATAGCTGCTTTTCATCTTTTTTTTTCTATAATAAAAACGAAAAAGGTCATTTATTATATCATAAGGAAAAGTTCCCAAGTTGGCACAGGCAATATTAATTGATTCAATATTAGTTGATTCAGTGACTCAAGGAGGATCCCATTATGGACTCTAGTTCTTTCCATCTTTCTGCTCTGCCATTCTTAGCATGCTGACTTGCTTCATGGCACTGGCATGGCTGTACTGTTGTACACATTGCATGCAGACAGCACTGTCGAGAGGCAATAAAAGGGGACATGCTAGTGTCCTATATCCGCTTTTAAGAGGGAGGAAAATTTCCCCAGAAACCCCCAGCAGACTTGGCATTTCTCCTTGGCCAGGACGCCCTTGCCTACCTCAATCACATGGCAAGAGGCGTGAGACCACTTCATAAGTCTCTCCCTTTGGAAGTTAGACTCTAGACTTCCTGGAAGAATCTACAAATTGCAGGGTCATGTTAGCAAGCGTGAAGTAAGCAAGTAAGAAGGTGATGGCTGTTGGGTAAAGCAACCAACGAGGTCAGCCCCAGGAGAGTCAGGGCAAGGAAGGCTGGTCACAGGAGCACCCCAGACACGAGAGCACAATCCAGGAACTTATGATGTCTGAGGTTTAAGCAGATCCACAGTGGTTCCTGCCAGAAGACCGGCCTGGAAAGGTTTCCTGTTCTCCATCCTTGAAGAGCCAGGGCAGGTCAGCAGGTGGTGGGTCTTCGACTCTGAGCCCCACAAGGCAGTGAGACTGAATATCCAAACAAAGGCCAGACCACATACAACAGAGCTCTCTGACCACAACCCCTGCAGCAATTGACCTCAAACAGTCAGGACTTGGTCAGTAACTGCCAACTTCCCTAATTGTTTGCCCCTGTAGTACTTAGGACCAACCCAACAAAGCCAAATATGCTCCCCTCAGCAACAGCACATAGGATGACCCGCTTCTAGCTAGGCGACCTCCAGCTTCCACGCTTGCCCCAGTGCCCCAAGGTCCCTGGAGCCCTTCTTGGCGGCAGCTGTAAAGCCTTCCCTCTTGGCTGCTCACCTGAGCCTCTGCCAGGCACCCAGCAAGGCGGTGGGCTCTGAGGAAACAGCTCTTCACTGTCCTCTCAGCATGGTTCTGGCACGAATCTCACCTTCGACGGTGGTGGCAGGCATCCACGCTGTGGTGTCATGGCCTCGGTTGCTGGATGAGGAGAATCAGAGTCCTCTGTTAACCCAGGGCCACAGGGAGAGGTGCCAAGGAGCAGAGCAGAAGAAAAACCACGCTCCAAACCACCACAGGAGCCGCTGTCAAAGGAAAAAGCCGTCGGATCTCATGGACATGGGGCCCAGACACTGCCGACCTCGACGCTGCCGCCACTGCTGCAGGCCAATAGATGCTTTTCAAACGGGCTGATGAGTCCAAAACCCCAAGAGGTGCCTTCAGGTGAAGGCTGCCTTCCTTTGCCAGATTGTCTGAATGGAAAATTCACATCAGAGAGACTTGTGGCTCAAAAGAGTCCATAGGATTGTGGACCCTAAATGGACTAGCACTTCTGTACATGTGGCTTCTTTCCAATTGGGATAGCCCTCTCTAGTAAAAAGAGAAAAGGAAATTCAAACATGTGACATCAATCTCTAGTATACATTTGGGTGTGGAGTCAAGAGAAATATTAAATGAGTCAAAGGACCGCTCTCACAAGATCATGTTAGCTTTGCTTCCCTACTGTGAACCTAAGCCAAAGCCCACTAGTTGAAGCCGAATCTCTCCTACTCTGATGGGACCAAGAACAAGGGTGACTAGGGAGCCTGTATCCAACAGAGTCGTCGAAGTGTCAATCCTTTCCCTTCCTAAAGTTCCCCAGCATATTATTTACGTGAATATAGCTCTTGGTCCTCGTTGGGGATAAGTTCCATGCCTAATCATCTTTGTACTTAAAGTGGGTGAGGTTACAGCAAGAGGGGAGAGACAAAACAGGGCATAGAGGGGAAGAGTGGTTCCATACAAGTAAACGAGGCACCATCAGCTTTAAGAAGCTTGGCAGCTGCTCGTGGCTTAACAAAATTCATTCTGTTTTAGATCCACCCAAATTTCTGTATTTTCTTTTTGACATAATTTATTTCACTTTTGGGGACTCCTTGACTCAGTTGCTCCTGCCACATTGCCTTTCAGCCGGTGCCTGGGTCTTGTTGCTCTATTGTCGTAATAAAATCCTTTCTTCCTCCCTCCTGGAGAAGAGTCGAAACAATCAAAACAGCATTTCAGTGGCTTATTTCAATCCTACCACTCAGCTCAGCCTCGAAACACTCAGAAATGGGTAGGAGAGAGAGCGCCTTTTATTACTTGCCCCCATTATTTGTGCAACAGCATACACTACTCGATCTCAGACAGTCGTTTCATATCCTAAATCTGGCTTGCAAGGCCATCCTCCTTCCTCTTCCAGAGACCATATCTCTGTCAGCATCCTATCCCCACCATCAAAAGCTGTCAAGAACAGTTAAGGGTCTGAGATTTTATTCTGCTTGCCAACTAACAAGTTAGCCTGCTATAATTTCATGGGTACTGGCAAAAGACGTGAGACTCCTGGGTCAGAGACGAAGGATTTTGTTACTCACAGAACAGCAAGCAGCATGAGCTTCATGTTTGTACTGTTCTCCTTGAACCCAAGTCCCACAGGGGCAACAGAGAGAACTTCAGGTTGATGCTGTGCAAACAGTGGGTTTGTTCATACTTGAGGAAGCCCAAGTTCAGGAATCAGAATCTTTTAAAATGGGTTATAAGCAAACCTGCCTGAAATTTGCCCCGGAGCAGGACATTATCTTTATTATACTGGAGAGTGAAAAGATCTTGCCCTTTTCTCTGGAGAGAGACATTATTATTATCTTTTAAGACTGTTCACTCTATAAATATCCTTGGGAAAATAGTCCAGAACAAACTGACAGTTAGTGCCTCTGTTCACAGAAACATAAGAGACCCATGGAAACATGTCTCCCAACAGGTGTATGTATTGCAATGTAATAATATACAAGTCATGATGCTAAGTAATAAAATCTCAAAACGATATGTATAGCATGGCCTCGTTTATGTAAAGAAACATGTTTGGGGTTTGTTCCTCTTAATGTTTCTACTTTGTTTAAATCCTAAACAACAAGAATGTTTTCAGGTATCATTTACATAATAATAAACTTTAAAAAATAAATTGAATAGAATGAAGAGCTTATAAAATATTAAAGTTGTTTTTAAATATAGAAATGTTTCTTTGCAAGTTAGTATAATAACCATTATTAATATGTTAATTAAATAACTTTAAACCCATGCTCAAAGAAATTTAGTTGTTCAAATAGGTTCTGTTTTAATTTAAAATAAGATGATTTTGCTGAGGCAAGCTTTGAAAAGTTGCTGCCTTTCTGGAAAGTCAGAGTCAAAATTTCAAGTAATAGAGCAGTTACAATGTGAAGATCTGATGCTAAGGGTTTTTTTTCTCTTCTTCAGAATAGAAGGAAGCTCCATGTCCTCCTGATTGAAAAAACTTATGTGTATATGGGTATTATATATACACATAGTCTATATAAATATGTGTACAGGTACATATATATACATACACACACAGACAAACATGGATTTGTGTGTGTATCTGTGTGTGTTTATATCCGTGCACGAGACATGAGTTCTACGTTTTGTACTTAAAATTTTTTGTCTTTCTGTCTCCACTTTCTTTTATGTGAAAAAACCCAAAGACCTTTAATAAATTTGATGTCTGTGTGAAATGACTTCAGAGTCACTCATTTATTTTTTCATTTGTTCATTCATAAAGTATTCATTCAGTACTTAAAATATGTCAGACGCTCTTCTAGATGCCAGCTACATAGTGGTTAACACAATAGTCTGCCATCATAGATTTTATATTCTAATGATGGCAAACCAGCAATAAATAAATATACTTTCTAATATGCTACAAAGAATAGAAAGTGGAATGAGGAAATAGAACTTTATAGATATGTTCCTTTAGATAGAATGGTCAGGGAAGTGATCTGTGGGGAACAGACATATGAAAGCAGTCAAGGAATGAGCCAAACAAAGTTGATAGAGAAAGAAGGCAGTCACAAAAAATGGCATCTTAAACTTAAATTTTCACTGTTGACAACTGTGAAAAACTACAAGGGTTTTAAATGCTTAGTGGTCTTCAGTTGTATAAAGGAATATCAACTCAATAACTATCTCTCCAAAACAAGTTTGAGGGAGTGTCAGAAAAGAATATTATAATAAAGCCTAAAGATAAGAATAAGGTTATGTTGAGCCATGATAATTTGAAAGGCAATGAATTTGCAACAAGTTATTTATCTCTTCAAACATGACAGACTCTGTTTTTGAATTTTTATATTGAAATTTTTCATATTGAATGTCATAGAGAATAGTATTGAAAATAGTGTGATAAATACCCATCTATGTATCACTCAGCTTTCTCAAATCTGAAGATTTATTTGCCTCACATATGATTTTAAAGAAATAAAATATTATATATATAATTGAAGACTCCTATATATATTCCTACTTTTGTGAATTTATTTCCCCCACCTCCTTCTCTAGATGTGATCACTGTCCTGTATGTGGGATTTGGCTGCAAGGGGTAGACTGTATCAGACACCTCTTACACACATTTTCAGTTCTTCTTTGCCTCACCTGTCTCCTCTTCGTACCGCTGCTGTGGATACCATTATTGTGCCAGATCTGACCAGTTTGATGCAGATGCAACTGGATGGCACTTTAAGTGAGTCTAAATTGTGTACTTCTTGCTCTATCCTCTATCCTATCCTTCTGGCTCCTTTATTGCTGCAGTGGCCACGAGACAGTGCAAGAACCCATTCAGGTTTCATGCAGGTGCAACCTGGGAGTGTGACAAAGTAAATTCTCCATGAGGCAAAACTTTGACCATCAGTATGGAGGCTAGCAGATAAATCCCATCCTCTAACTCCCCCTAAACAGAGAGTTCTGAGATGTGTTGTGTGTGGCCCAATCAGATGGTCCCACGAGATAAAGCAAACAGTGGCCTGTAGAGGTTGCCAACTTGACAACGTATCCTTGTCTTGGCTATCTTGCCTTTCCCGCTTTGTTTTCCCTGTCCCTTACTTCTGCTCTCCGAGATCATACACCCTGATAAACTGCTTACCCATAAACTTCTGTCTGGGGACTTCAGGGTAAGAGAACTATCTCTTGATGTATTAGAGCTTTTAATTTTAATATAGTCAGTTTGTACTTCTTTTCCTCTGTGGTTTGCTTTTTGCAAGAGGTTTAAGAAATTCTCCCCTACCCTAAGGGCGTGAATATATTCTTCTATACTTTCTTCTCAATATTTGGTATGAAGTAAGATTCTACTTCTTTTTTCCTAAATGGATAATCAGTATCCCAGTAACATTTACTGAATGAATAATCCATCCTTTCCCAACATTTTATTATGAAAATTCTCAAACATACAAACAAATTGAACAAATAGTACGCTGTTCAATCATATAACTACTACCTATTGCTAAAATATTGCCACACTTGCTTGATCTGTATCTCTCTATAGGCATAAATTTCTTTTATAACTGTTTTTTTAAAAACAGGGTCCAATGAAGGCTAATGCATTGTAAGCCTTTAAATCTTTAAATCTAGAGCAATTCTCTTATATTTTTCTATTTCATGACAATGACATTTTGAAAACATCAGGTAAGTTGTCATGTAGAATACCCTCATTCTGCATCTGTCTGATTGTTTCCTTCAGGTGTTGTTTAACATGATCCTCTATCCTCTGTATTTCCCCTAAACTGGAAGCTAGATATAAAGGCTGGATTTGAATGAGATTAAGTATTTTTGTTAAAAAATTGTAAGCAATGCTGTGTTCTTCATATTGTGTCATGTCAGGATGTCTGCAATGTTAGGTTTTGCTACTATTCACGACACTAAATTTGATTACTTGGTTGAAATGGTGACTGCCAGTTCTAGCAATGTAAAGGTAATTTTTCTCCTGTTGGAATTGCCAATGTACCCTTCTCTTAGTGCATTACCTTCCTAACCCCTAGGGAATAAACATTATCCTGCATTTGGCATGCATTATTTCCATGTGTTTTCTCAAATATTTATTACATCCTCATCTTGATAAACAGCGTGTAGTATTATATATATTGTAATGTATACTATTTAAATTTTTATATAAATTTCATCATCCTTTATGCTTTCTTTTGTAATACTTTTTCAATTGAATATTTGTGAGATCCATCTATATTGATTCATAAAAGCTCTGATTTATTGGTTTTTACTATTGTATAAGATTCTACTATCGAGGCCATTAACAAATTGAACAAAAATTATTTAGGGATAATAGTGTATTGGGTTGTAACATGCAGTGAAATTGGTCATTACTTTTGCTCTCAGAGGAAGGTCTAAAAGGAAAGGCTTTGTGAATTCCCAATCAAGTGTTGTTATTACTTATTGTCTTTGAGGAAGTTTTGGTACTCAGTATGCAAGGGTAAGAGGAGAGAGAGACTTCCTTCTCCAAAGACCACACACATGAGTCATGAGCTTCCCCTTTCTTCTTTTGTGTTGTATTGTTTTCTGTCTCATCCATTGCAATTCTCATATTCACAGTCAGCTCTATGATAATCCTTGTCTTGCAAATTTAAGTTACACCTAAATGTCAAAGGCCAATAACTATTTATCTCAGAAGATTAGAATTATATTTACCTATACATTTTCATTTAATCAATGCTACATTGATTTTTTTAATCATTTTTATTGTTGGATCACCCTTTAATCACAATTGTTATTTGGAGAATATTTGGGTGAGACAAAATCTAAAATGTTTAAAAGTATCAGAAAATATGTGTATTAGCTAGCTATTGCTCCATAACAAATAACCCCAAAACTTGAATGCATAACACTATAAACATTTATAGTTTTGGTGGGTCAGGAGTCCAGGTGTGGATTTTCTTGGTCCTCCTTTTCAGTCTCTCATGAGGGTGATATCAACTGTCTACAAGGGCTGAGGTGTCATCTGAAGCCTCCACTGGAGAAGGACTACTTCCAAACTCACTAATGTGGTTGTTGTCAGGGTTCAGTTCCTTGCAGAATATTCAACTGATTGCTTTGTTTCCTCAATGGCTGTCAGTCAGAGGCCACCCTCAGTTCCTTGCCATGTAGACTCTTCCATAGAGCAGCTCCCAACATCAAAACTGGCTTCATCAGACTGAGCAAGAAGAGAGAGCCAGAGCAAGAGTCTGAACAAGAAAGAAATCCTAGTTTTTGTAACCTAATCTTGCAAGTGACATCCCCTCTCTTTTTTTTTTTTAAGATTTTATTTTTTTCCTTTTTCTCCCCCAAAGCCCCTGGTACATAGTTGTACATTTTAGTTGTGGGTCTTTCTAGTTGTGGCATGGGGGATGCCGCCTCAGCGTGGCTTGATGAGAGGTGCCATGTCCGCGCCCAGGATTCGAACCGACGAAACACTGGGCTGCCTGCAGCAGAGCGCACAAACTTGACCACTCGGCCCCGGGGCCAGCCCTGACATCCCCTCCCTTTTGCTGTATTCTGTTTATTAGATGCAAGTCACTTGGTCCAACATACATTCAAGGAGAAGTGGTTACACAAGGACATAAATATCAGGAGTCTGGCATCATTGGGAACCAACTTAGAAGCTACCTGCCACAATGTTCTGTGGTAAATGAACAAATTTTTCATTTTAAATCTTTGTTTCTAAAGCTTTGATCAGTAAAGCTCATATTTAGAGAAGCCAGTAAAAGCCATTAACTTTCATTAAAAATGTCATTTTCTCAAGTTGGAAAATACAGAAAAGAGTCACCTACATAGTCCCACTCCCCAGAAATAGCTACTGTTCCCTTCACATAATTACTTCCAGTATTTTTTCTATGCAAGGTGAGTTTTTTGTTGCTACAAGTCCATAATAACATTGCATATCAAGTCACATAGCTTGTATTTTCTACTTATCTTGATAGCATAACGTCCACACTATTTTTATAAACTCTTTGTAATTATCATTTTAATTGCTATATATTAGCCCAGTGGGTAAACATTCCATCATTTACTTAAATCTATATCTGCATTTTCATATTCATATTATTTTCATCTTCACTATCATAAATCAACTTATGACTGAAGTGACAATTTTCAAATAAACATATACTTCTAAATGGCAAAGGATTCTGCATATTTAAAAAAAATAGGACCAGGAAAAAGGCAAGAAAGGAGAACATTTAGTTGATTAAAACTCTATGTAAAGTAATAAAATACAAATTGGAAACCCATAGAAAATAGAAAAAAGATCATTAACAAAAGTATAGGAAACACCTAAATTATGTACATTTGAATAGTGAAAACAAGAAACATTATAACTGGAACATAAACAAGAGTATCTAATGCATACTAAATGAGGGAAATAAAGAATTGAGTCCTTGACAGGCCTAGTAGGGAAATGCTTAGCAGAATACTAAAGTAAAAATAGCTAGGTCTTGATAGAAAAATTGCTTAAATAAACTGGATAAACTTAAAAAGATAGGCACTCGTTAATTATATCCTTGGCTGTTTAGGAAACTGACTACTGCAGTCCCATTCTTGATCTTACTTTCAAATATATATCTTAAACAGTCAAAAGAGTATAAAATGAGCATTCTTTGGAAAAATTATGCTACTTCATAACTCCTTTGTTTCTGCATCTGAAATGTCTTTTAAAAAAATAATAACAAAATTAAAAGAAGCTCTTAAAAATAATATTGATCTATACTAAGCATAATATTATATATTGGCCAATATAATCCAACTTGTGTTATATCACATACACACTTTGGGGGAAGAGGAGGCAAATGTTTTTGGACATAAAGCAAATATTTAAGTGTTTCAGGAGAAACGTGTTTTATGCTTCAATTATCTAGATAATTGAGCTCAAAAAATAATTTGTTGATTTAATTATTTTTTTATGGTTGTGCTTCTGTGAACCAAATATATGAGGGTGGTATGGTGGGCCTAGACTATCAAGTGAAGGAACTACTGATTTTAGTAAGGTTGTATCTTAGTCAGGTAGAGAGAGACAGAAGGAGAACAAGAACTAAACTCAAAACCTTTGAAAAGAAGACCTATTATTAGCTATCAAGGATTATCACCTTTTGATGGGAGGGATAAAGGAATTATAAAAGGCTTCTTCCTTTATTCTTTTTGCTCCTCCACCTCCAAATCATTTTGTGAGGATGGGCGCCTTTTGGATCAGGGGTAAGCTCCTTTTTAGGAGTTATCCTTAGCTTTCTAGACCTTGGGGGGGAAGACTGGGAGTGACCCAGAGTAAAAGACGTCAATGCAGGCAGTTTAGGGTTGGCTTTGGTTCCAAAGAAGTCTTCAGAACAGGTGGGCAAAGGTGATCATTATGGCTCTTCCCTGGTCCATCCCTGTTTGTAAGTATAAGATTGCAGGCTGGTCTACAGAATAGAAAGAAATCTCAGAAACACTAGTCCTTACCATTCACCGTTGATGGTTTATGTCTTTGTTCAATTTTCACATCAGGGAAGTCTTCTCTAATCTCCCTAATTAAGTTAAATTCCTCTATTATATGCTTTCATAGGATGAAGTACTTCTTAGTTTTAGCCCTTATCACATTTGTTAATTTGCATGTATTATTATTTTTTTGATTGTTATTTATCACCCTCATTAGCCTGCAAGCTTCATGAGGGCAGGAGTCTTGCCTTTCTTACTTTTCCTCCCTCCCTGCCACTCTTTCTTCCTTCCTTCTTTTCTGTCTCCTTTCCTCCTTCTCTCGTTCCCTTGCTTCCTTCCTTCCTGTTTCCCTTGTATCCAGTTAGCACAGCGCTTGTTACTTAGCAGGTAGTCAATAATATTTTTTGAATGAATAAATGCTTGTGGCTGTATTTGGGCCCCTTCTATTATATCAGTAGAAATGTAGGCGAGGCAGTAATCACAAGGAATTATGAAGAACCACATAAGAAATAGGAACACCTACAATATTCATCCAGGTTAAGCGAGCACATAGCTAGTTTGCAGATAATACTGTGCTTATATCTATAAGTGACTTCTCGGCCTGATAGATTGTAATCATTAGTTTGTTTTTGTTTTTGTTTTTGCAAAGGTAGTTCTGGGTTCATGTTTTTCTGTAATGGAGATACAGAATAGACAGCACAATCATTTCAGTTGAATTGGAAATCTGTTTTTCATCGTCCTCGGTCAAACAGGACTTACTGTTGTCAGATATAATTATCTCTTGAAGTCCCATTCATGTATCAATCTATCTGATATCAAAGTATGGATATGATACCTCAGGAGGTACAGATGGATCCAGAATGATTTTGGAACATGTCCTAGATATATGGTTGATATAGTCTTGCCATAAGTCAAAAGCATTTTATGAAAAAAATATAGGCCTACTGAGAATTCCCAGACTCCTTTTTCTTCTTTGGTATAATATAATTCTTTTCTGTACTAGCTCTTGATATTTTCTTTCCTGTCCAGGACAAATTCACCTTTTGGTTGAATTTCCAAATTATTTTGCAAATAGATTATTTCTTTCCCCAAAGAAAAAGAACAAGCCATCCTCTATCATCCTTCGTGGTCATCAGGGATTTTTTTTTTCCTTTGAAAGAAATCTTTGCTGAGAAAACAAGATTGCCAGAAAAAAATCTTCTTTGGGGA
The DNA here is from genome assembly GCF_041296235.1 of Equus asinus. Lineage (NCBI taxonomy): Eukaryota > Metazoa > Chordata > Mammalia > Perissodactyla > Equidae > Equus > Equus asinus. The sequence continues at coordinate 93,174,127 of NC_091820.1, forward strand.
AAAAGAGGAGGGAGGAGAGGTTTTGAACTTCTATGTGAGGAACTAAATCAATATAAGGTCAAATCAAAACAGGGGCCTTTTTCCTCCTGCAAACTAATAGATAAAAACCAATGTAATCTATGCTCTTTTGCCCTCCTAACTTTCTCTAACTTGAGAACAAATAATAAAATATGCATTGTATCTTCAAGGCATTTATTTTATTCATCTACTTAATTTTCATTGCTATTTTCATAATATGAGTATGTTTACTTCACAATTAAGTTTGATTTTACCTTTTTACCTTTTCATTTTGTTCTTTATTCAGCTGAATATCTAGAATCAGTTATAACTGTCTGAGTTTTCATAATAATGCAAAATTCTTGTGATTCACATGGGTTATTTTATTTGACCTCACAAGGGTTTAATGACATATGGTTCATCCTTGCCTAACTCAGTAATGTTTTAGACGTAAACACAGATGCTAGAAAGCAAAAGAGAATATGAAAAGTCTATACTAATTTAAAATAGTCACCTTTATTTTAATGTTCATTTTTTACTAAATAAAAAATACTTCAAAACACATTTTTAGCTTTTACTTTTGTCCCAATGGTCCATGATTTATGGAGCCTTCCTCAGGCTCACAGACTTTCATGGGTCTCTTTCTTGGCCCACATTCCCACATAGATGTTAATTGCTTCTCATTGGAGCTTCACAGAGGCCGGCTGATATGTTTGTCCTCTTCACTCTCTCTCCGCTGTGATGGTCAGTTATGAAAAGAATTAAAGGGAGAGAAAGTGGAGGTAAGTGATAGTGTATTCAGTTCAGCTCCGAATCTCTCTGATTATCTTTAAATCAGCGAACTGGCTATCAAATGCCACAGCACAGCTTTAAATGCTTCTTGTCGAGTGCACAGCATTTAATCATACTTAACAAAATATGTTCATTAATCAAAAATGTTTTTGCCTTCCCAGCAACTCCACCGTTAAATACCAGTGAAGAAGACTCATTGAGAGACATTTAGATGTCAGATATCAGGATGGGAGGTATGCAGGTATATCCAAAGTTAATTGGTATCTGACCTCTTCCTTGTGACTAACCTCCACCTCACCATCTTTAATACCATTTTTCTGCCTTTGGGGCTTGAAGACTGCTGTGGCAGACTAAAAAGCCTTAGGCAAATTATTCTGTAATTTTACGTAATTCCCAGGAACTAAAGTGGTCACATGTCCCAATCTAAAATCAGACTTAGGGATCTAATAAAAAATGTTTTAGTCTACTTCCAGGAAACATAGTACATAAATATGTTGTAATTTATGTGATTTTTCACGAGACACAGTGAGAGTCCTCATTTCAAATATTCTATCTTGGATAATTCAGAATGAATGATCTTATTACCAGTAACATTTTTCTGTTAATCTGCATAAAATGCGTTGAATGAACATATAATAAATGTCACACATGACACTGTGCCTGTGATATCGTATTTAATACGTACCAACCAGAGAAGACATTTTATAACTCCCACTCTACTCTGGTTTTATAAAGCATGTTCTCATGTAGAGAGCTAAGTAATTCTGTGAAGAATTAATCAATTTTAAGGGCAGCTTTTACTGAGTGCCTGCCGTAAGTGGTGGTACCTTTAATCTGTGCTGCGATGTGCAATCCCGAGTTCTATTTTACACTTGAAAAAAGTGAGACTGTGAGAGGTTGAGAACCAAGGTCACATTTCTACCTTTGTAACCAGAATTTAAAACCAAGTTTCTTTGTCTTAACGGCCAAAGTAGTTCTTGTTACACTTCAATGTATTTATAAAAGGCTTAGTGTAGTCCTTTATGCAGAAAAATCAACTAGATTAGGTTATAAGTAATGTTGTTGGATTTTATTGGATACCAATGGCAGACCTCAGTCAGGAAAGGCAGAAAGAAAATAGAAAAGAATGGGCTGAGGACAAAAGGGATTGAGAGGTAGAAAGAGGGAAAAAGAGAAGAAATAAATGTATGTGGACAGTTATCAGTAAAAGTTGCTTCACGGGCACCTAAGACAGCTGGTAAGCTAATTTCCCAATCTAGCTTCAAAACCTGGAGTTCTGTGATGCATTTTTGTTCCTCTGAACACTAGCACCACAGATAGACTAAATTTCTAATAAAGAAATCACCTCATTACCTATATTATAACATGTATCCATTTTGCATTTCAAAGAGACACTTGCAGAATGAACAGCAGTGCACAGAATCAAGAAAACGTACCTAAAAGCCATAAACATGTTTTACCTAAGGTACTTGGTGACCCATGATTAACCCTGTAACAGAGAGTGTTACCTTCACATCTGGACAAGTCTCTAGTGAACATTTCCCTCGAATGATGATAGGATTGCACTGATTATCTGAATAGCTGATGGAGATAACAGAGCTGGTATTTCAAAATCTTTCAAAACAATTCCCTTTCCAGTTCCTCTTCATGTCAAAGTAAAGTGACTCACAAACATAGTGGCAGCCAACCTCTTTTGGAAAGCAAGCCACACATTTTTGAAATCAATAAGTGGCCCTGCAGCCAGCACACAATCCTCCCCTGAACCAAGTTCGGGTGGAACTATTCTTAACCACAACCAGGAGACCAGATGTCAGGATTCTCATGCAAAGGTGGAGCACTGCCCACTGAGCAGGCTCTCTGAGCCTCACCGCAGGGTGATAGGATAGTATTGTTTGGCCACTAATAAGGAGACTGAAACGTATCCAAACTTGAAATGGCAAAAAAAATGAACTTTTTTTTTAAAGTAGAAAAATAAACCTCCATTGTTAACAAAGTAAAGAATAGCAAGATGAGAGGGGAAAAAAGCCTTTTTCACTGCTTTACTCAAGAAATCAGCTTTACTTTCTGAGACGCCCACAATGCCAGCAGCGATTTCCAACTGTAGTTTATTTGGAATTATTAGTTTATTTAGAATTATTTGGAGGTACCTGTTCATGCTGTAGTTTGTATCAGAATCATCTGGGGATATCTCAGAAACTGGTGGAGGGGTGGTCAGGCTGGTGAACCTGCTTTTGTAGTCAGTTTTCTAGGTAATTCTGAGCTAGGCAGTCTGAATACCATAGTCTGAAAACACTGCCCTATAGAGAAACACTGCCCAATCACCTTTCCGATTTTTTTAGATGCCAAATCCTCTCAAGCAATGAAGCTATACAAATATGAAAGGGAATTATTTTACTCAACAAACATATTTCATTTCCATAAGTAACTTTCTTGACAGTGCAATTCCGATAGCTTACTCTTCAGAAATTGTAGACCTGCCTACCTGCAGCTCTTAAACAAGAATTAGAGAGCCACAATGGACAGCGTGATTGTCACTGAGCTCCTAGCATCAAGGTCATTGTACAAGCTTGACTCTGCCTATGGGTTGCCAAATAATACTGTACTATAGAGAGACAAGCTTTTGTTCAGCTTGTGCTTAGTTCATAATCAACCTTTATTGAGTGCTCACCATGATGATTTTGCCACTTAATGGTAGACTACTGACAAGATGTGGGTATGTCTCGTAAAACTGAGATAGAAGGACAGTATTTCATGCATCCTCAGGAAAAAACACCACATTGATGAAAACAAGAAAAATTCAATTTCCACAGGACAGAGCTACTGCTATGACTATCTTACGTAGTTTGTATCTTCTCACCAACACTAAGGAATAAACTGAGAAAATAAACAAAATAAAAAATGGAGGCAATTGCACTGTTCAAGGCAAGATTTCCCTGGAATGATCCAGATTTGCTATATGGCATAGATGCATCTGGGTAGAGAATGTAGAAATGGATCACAAAGTTGGCTCATGAGACATAAATATGATATAGCTATAATTATTCTAGGGAAGTACAATGTTTTAGAGCTACATACTGTCTTTAAGTGAGTCCAACATAGCCAGTTTTTCCTCTTATGTTGGAACAGATTGCTGTGTCTTCCACTAAGCACCAGATGAAATAGTTAGATTGCATTTAGGGGCCATATTGAATGAAAAATACATATCTTAAAAAATAAGAAACACATTGAGCATGGCAAGATGTTAGCATTATAAGAGGTATGTTGAAACTTAGAATGAGATGACAGCGGAGTCATATGCACCATCTCACGATCACTCCAAGGCGTATGCTGGTTGAATGGAATGGCAAGCAGAATTGTTCATTCTAGTTAAAGTCTCTATCCTCTAAGCCCAACTCTGTAACAAGGACCTATATAGTTGCATGTGCATAAGTTAAGTGTGTAAATGATACAACTCCAATATACATATGAGGTTATAAATTGAAGTGCTTCTATATTAATGAAATGTTTTCCAGCTGAAATTGTACACAATATACACTTAGATATTTATCCTTGAACAGTAGGAGTGAGGACAGTGTGATAAGGGGCAAATTTGAAAAGTACATGGATATTTGAAATCTGAAAGTTCTTCACTAGAAGATTTCTAGTAGGGTCTCGCAGGATCCTGACAATCTAAACCTTCATAAGGTAAATCAAATAATTTAATTAATGATTGAGATAAAAACATTGAGGATATGATTGGGTGAGTTAATATATTATACAATCAACATGTAAAAAAATTCAATAGTCTGGAATGATGAGATGAATCCAACGAGATGGAAAAAATACAAAGCATGATACTTTGGCTTAAAAATCCAGCTGATGCAAAACAGAACAAAATCATTCCATTTGCAATAACATGGATGGACCTTGAGAGAATTATGTTAAGTGAAATAAGCCAGCGAGAGAAAGATAATCTGTGTATGACTCCACTCATATGAGGAATTTAAAACTATGGACCAAGAACAGTTTAGCGGATACCAGGGGAAAGGTGGGGTGGGGGGTGGGCACAAAGGGTGAAGTGGTGCACCTACAACATGACTGACAAACATTAATGTACAATTGAAATTTCACAAGATTGTAACCTATCAATAACTCAATAAAAAAAAAAAATCCAGCTGAGAGACATGACTTTCAGAATGAGAGAGTGAGGACTTCCCTAAATCTGCTGCTCCATAAAGGACTTGAAAACACTAACAGCATTATAAAAATCAGCATTTTCAGGATTCAGGAAATTTAACCAGTCTTACAGCAATCTAAAAGGAGTTTATTCAAGAAAAACTGCTGAACCGCAGTACAAATAGCAGGGTTTGTGGCATTTTAAACTTGGCCTACTCACATGTTCCTCCCTCAGTTCTATGGTAGACCTTCAGCTACTGGAGGGGAAAGACTGTGTTTGGAGCTCCTGAAAAGTCCCATCCCCAGAGCATTGTTACAATTTGACCTGTTTGGTTGTTCCCTGTAAAAGCCCCATTCACAGGGTGTTCCTGTTATTCGATCTGGCTCAGAGCTCGCTCCAAGGGAAAATCCCTATTCCCAGGGTGTTTTTTGAAGAGAATGAGCTGCAGTTGTTTAACACTGCAGCTCCCTAAGGCCATGATATTAGTTAGGGCAAACAAGAGCCCCTCCAAACAGTTAAAAGGAAGATCTTAGAACAAGATGTCCATGGGGGCTTTGAAAAGCTTGGACGTATTTGTGGGGATCTAGAAGTCTATGTAAATGGGCAGAGCTGTGTATATGCCCAGAAAGACCCTAAACATCTCACTGCTGCCTAACCTTGAGACCTTGTCAGTGAAGGATAAGGCAATTTGTAAACTGCCTGCTGGAGTGTTGAAGACATAACAAACACATAGTTGCTCAGCACTGCATATATGACTTATTGGTTCAAGGCACTTAAGGAAATTCCTGACCACTCATTAGCTAAACACTTACATAACCAAGCACAGATTTCAGGGAATACAGACTTTAGAGATTTAATTCTGAAAAATTACTGAAGAAATAAATAACACCAAAAACTATAGAACATTTTTGAAAGAAATCAAAGAAGACAGAAAGAAATGGAAAGATACTCTGCACTCATGGATTGGAAGAATTAATATGGTTAAAATGTCTATACTTCCTAAAGTAACCCACAAATTCAATGCAATCCCTATCAAAGTCCCAGCAACATTTATCATGGAAATAGAACACAGAATCCTAAGATTTATACGGAACAACAAGAGACTCTGAGTAGCCAAAGCAATCCTGAGAAAAAAGAACAAAGCTGGAGTTGTCACACTCCCTGATTTGAAAATACACTGCAAAGATATAGTAATCAAAACAGCATGGTACTGGCAGAAAAACAGATACACAGATCAGTGGAACAGAACTTAGAGTCTAAAAATAAATTCACACATCTACGGACAGCTAATTTTCAACATGGAAGCAAGAACAGACAATGGAGAAAGGAAAGTCTCTTCAATAAATGGTGTTGGGAAAATTGGACAGCCAGATGCAAAAGAATGAAAGTAGACCATTATCTTACATGATACACAGAAATTAACTCAAAGTGTATTAAAGGCTTGATTGTAAGACCTGAAACCACAAAACTCCCAGAAGAAAAGATAGGCAGTATGCTCTTGGACATTGGTCTTAGCAGCATCTTTTTGAATTCCATGCCTCACCAGACAAGGGAAAGGAAGCAATAAACAAATGGGACTACACCAAACTAAAACACTTCTGCACAGCAAAGGAAACCATCAACAAAACGAAAAGACAACTTAACAATTGGGAGCGGATATTTGCAAATCATATATCTGGATAAGGGATAAACATCCAAAATATATGAAGAACTTATACAACTTAACAACAAAAAAACAAAGCACCCAATTAAAAAATAGTCAGAAGATATGAACAGATGTTTTTCCAAAGAAGATATACAGATGGCCAACAGGCACATGAGAAGATGTTTCACTTCACTAATTATTAGGGAAATGCAAACCAAAACTACAATGAGGCAACATCTCATACTGGTCAGAATGGCTATAACTAAAAAGACAAGAAATAACAAGTGTTGGAGAGGATGTGGTAAAAAGCAAACCCTCATTCACTGCTGGTGGGAATTTATATTTGTGCAACCACTATGAAAAATAGTAAGGAGATTCCTCAAAAAATTAACAATAGAACTACCATGTGATCCAGCCATTCTGCTGCCAGGTATTTATCCAAATAACATGAAAACACTAATTTGAAAAGATATTTGCACCCCTATGTTCATTGCAGCATTAGTCGCAATAGCCAAGACTTGGAAGCAACCTAAGTGCCTATGAATGGATGAATAAATAAAGAAGGTGTGGTATATATACACAGAGGAATACTACTCAGCCATAAAAAGATGAATACTTGCCCTTTGCAATAATATGAACTTTGAAGGTATTATGCTAAATCAAATAAGTGAGAGGGAGAAAGGCAAATACTGCATGATTTCACTCATAAATGGAAGATAAAAACAACAACAACAGTAAACAAACACAGATATAGAGATTAGGTTGGTGACTATCAGGAGCAAAGGAGGAGAGGGGAGTGTGAAAGGGGTAATTGGGCACACGTGTGCCGTGACAGATGGTAATTAATCTTTGGGTGGTGAACATGATATAGTCTACACAGAAATCTAAATATAATGATGTACTCCTGAAGTTTACATAATGTTATAAATCTATGTTACCTCAATAAAAAAAGCAAAGCTGTTCTGAAAAAATAAATGAAATATAACTTCACTATTAACCAATCTATCAATCAGATATCACTTTAAGCTTTCTTTGAATTATTATCTTCAAATTTTGAAGTCATTTTCTTCATCTGGAGAATCTCTCCAATGAAGGCACTGCCAGATCATGAAACTAGAGGGGAGCTTAGATTTTACCCTACAGATAGAATAATCTGCATTTCCTGGCTCTGTCTATGTATCTCTCTCTCTTTCATACAAACACACACACACACACATACACACACACACATACACACAAGGTTTTTATTATAGCACCTCAACTTGTGGTCTTAGGCCCTTTGTTCTGGAGAGTTAATTTTTCTTTCAATTTGGAAGCATGAAAATAACTTCTTTGGAGGGCATCATTCAAATGTACTCCCATTTCCTCAAATTACAAGAAACATCTGGGGCTAAGTACTCAGCAAAGGGGCATCATATTGTGACATGATTCTACAAACATTCAATATTTGAAGACCTTTATTTAGCACCAGCATATGGCATTGTGCTGAGCACTATACCATGATAAGAACATAGGCACAATATCTTCCTTCTGGAAGAATTTTCCTTCCTTATAGTACTTTAATCACCTAAGTTGTCATTGTTGGAAAAAACGCATACAACAGAGTTAATACTGAGATCCATATGTGTCACTGAAAGCTTACTGAGAAGTATTGTCACTAAATGTTCTGAAAACAATTGCTAATCTGCTGAAGAGTTCATGCTTTGCAGTCATTGTGTGAAAATTGCACTTTCCCACTTACGTGTAAATAAAAGGGAAATAACCGCAAAACTAAGAACCCCTGCAGGTGGTGATGTTAGTAGAAGTGCTGATAAAATCAATGCTTTATAGATTTTTTATTTTAAAATCAAGTACAGCAAAAGACGGTTGTTTTACATTTTGGAAAGAGTTAGACAAACAGGGTAAAGTTTTTCACTGACCCAAAGTGAAATGTGCAAATAGCATAACTCCTGAACTTCATTATTTCTCATCTTAATAAAAAATTAAAATGAAGCCATTAAATGTTGGAGCTGGAAAGGGTATCAGAAATCATGTAGTCCTTTGGTACCCAGTTACTAATCTCAGAATAGATTCCTACATATCACCCAGAGTTTATTTCTTTAAAGTAGCCAGTTCCCAAGGCCCCATATTATGACATACTGATTCACTGGGTTTATGGCAGAACGAAAAATCTGTATTTTAAAATAAGATTCTCAAGATGATACTGACGTACATACAGGTTTGAGAAATGCTGATTTGTTCTAAAATGAAGTAGCTTGTGGCATAGAAACTCCGGCAAAGAACAACCAAAAGAATCTATTAAGAGTATATGTGTATAGAGAAATTGTATATATAAAATACATGTATATTTATAAACAATGATATGTTTATGTATGTAATCTATCATTTGAATTTAAATTTATAAAAATTAGACAGATAGAGAATCTGCATCAGAGAGCCACTGAGGTAACCAGATTCTAGAGAATCTGGTTCAGATTCCAGAGGATTTAGGGGATCAGATTCTAGAGAAGTGGGACCCCACACAGAGGTGAGGCGACATTTTGCATCCATACTTTTTTCCCCAGACATTTGCAAATACGGGGCACAAGGCAAAATGACTGAGATTCTGGACCTCCACCTGCTATCCTCTACCCAAGTAGAAAATCTATACTATGAAGCACAAATAAACCTAAAAGAAAACAAGACAGCAGTGTTTTTGGCAACTTCACTGGGCTATGGAGAAAAAAAGTGGAGAATTGAGGGTCCAGAATCTCACTAAGAATGGAACGGTGCTGGTTTACCCCTAATAACGTTTGCCAAATTCTGAAGTGGTGTGGGACAAGAGGTTAAGCAGCTAAGTAGAAAGTCTCTGGAAAACCAGTGCATAGTTTTCAGCAATCTTATGGTGCTGTGGAGACACATACCTGTTAGGTGGAGAGGGTTCTCAGTCAGCCCCTCTCTTTCTGTTGTGACCATCAGAGGATTATGTTGGAGGATAAGCGACTCAGAGGCAGTTGGAGTCTTACACACACTGCAACATAGCCCCAAGGCAGCTCAATCTGTGATTGAATTGTTATTAGCCTCTATGCTATCTGCTTTTCAAGATAAGAATGTACTCTTTCAGAAACAAGAGCATGTCATTCAGATCATCTACAAATTTTCATACACAAAGTCTGACATTCAACAAAAATGTTAAGGGCATGCTCATGAACAGTACCAAATCCCCAAAATCCAGGATAAAAGAGAATAATAGAAAGAGACCCATAGATGATCCAAATATTAGTGATAGCACAAAAGGACTACAAAATAGTCATGGTTAATATATTCAATAAAATAAAGGGGAAAACGGAGAAAATGGATGAAAATATGGAGAACTTCCCCAGAGAATTTGAATCTATTAAAAATGAAAGTCAAATAGAAATTCTAGAATCAAAAAGTATAGTACCTGAAATTAAAAACACTATAGTTGAGTTTAATAGAAGATTGGGGCAGGAAAGAGGATTGGTGAACTGGAAGCCAAATCAATAGAAAAGCTCCGACAGAAAAAATAAATGGAAAATGCTGGAAAGAGTACAAGAAACATATGGAATGAGATGGGATGGTTAGGAATAAGTGAGAAAATAACAGCTTACACGGTGATTCAGAAATACCCGTGTTTTGATTTGGACTGTAGTAAGTACTATCATACATTCTAGTAATCTTCAAAGTGGACGTTGGTTGCCCATGTGGTATACAAGATAACTCATGGAAAGTAGGAAGTAGACATTAAAACTTCTACTTATTTTTTAAACTCATTTTTTAAGAATTTCCATTTTTATGCTTTTTATAATACACAAATTATACATTATAGTCCATGAATGAGAAACAAATACATATTGGAGTGTGACTGCATTAACAAAAAGGGGTTTTTAAATAAAAGACAGATATGATCACAATTTTGGAAGTCATTGACCTACTCTATGTATGGGAGTGATGTCCTGAATGTTAAGTATCAGCACAGCAACACTTCCTGATAAATGATTATTTTGTTTTACAATATTGCCCAAAATTATGCTTTTTGAAGAAACATATCCATGGACAGTCTTGTTATGCCAGATGCTAAGCAAATCAGAGAACGTGTAAAGGTGATTTTCATCGGCAAAGAGGTCCATGGGTAAAATGGTAAAGTGAACAAAGTTTGCTAGCAGTACATTTTCATGTCTTCTGAACCTTCTCCCATATCTAAACTCCTCCCTACCAACAGAGGTGCTTATTTTCTCACCTTTCTAAGCATTCTCCCTTCCTCCACTTTTGTTCCACTCACTTCTGCCCAGCCTTTGAAGAACATACTTCAAAGCTCTTTTCTTCTCATCAAAACAATCAAAGCCCACAGTTTCTCAATTTTGGCTTTACAACTAATTTCAAGTATTTGCTAGTTAAGGGGAAGACATTTTGACTTGCCAATAAAATCTGCGCGTGAATGGCTCATATTTCAGGTACTACTTGTTTAAAATTTTTATAGAACTTGATTATCCCAGCGTGATGTAAAGGCATGAACCTGGGAGTCAGAATGACCCTTATTAGACCTCCTTTCCTCTCGCTTCTAAATAATGAGGCCTTGGAAATATCAGTTAATTCCTTGGATCTCTGTTTTCCTATCCGTAAAATGGGAGTTATGATACTTACGTGATTGTAGAGAAAATATTTTATATGTTTCTGCACAGTTAGAGCTTTCTGTGAACATTTCACTGTGACCTGAGTTAAAGGACACACCTTATAACTTAAAAGATGACTGAAAAGACAGTAAGAGATTTATCTCCCCAGAAGTAGGTGCATACATTTCAAAGGAGAATGAGACCCAGAGCCTTGGAGACATTCTAGGGGTGGTCAATCCTGAGACATTTGTCTTCCCCACTCCAAGATATTTATTTATATCCCAAAGTTTAAAAACCTAGGGTCCCCCTCTTGTTTTCCCAAGGGCAATTTGCTTACATTAGGGAGATTAAGTTTCTATCCCTCTGTCAGGAGAGGATAGGGGAAATGTGTGTATATGCTCCCAGATTCTTACTTTCAGGGCCCTCTTCCATTATGTGAGGGCGACATCTGCCTCTGAGCACATTTCACTTGGGGGAGATATATTTGGGGCAAAAGAGAGTCAATCCAGTGAGTGCTATAAGTAAAAATAATCTGAAATAATCAGAAATTTCATGCTAACTTTCAGATAATATGAATAAATGTAGATAAGAATATATCAATATCTGCCTTATCAACTACACAGGGGAGGGTAAAATGAGGTGCTGGGTATGGAATGGCTTCAAAAAGAACTTATACGTCTCAGTAGATCATTTCCTCCAGTTTTATTTTGCTGCCGTCTTTTGTGAAGTAGTAGGATGTTTGTCATAATCCAAAGATGCCCAGAATTATGTACTTTTATATGTGAAATTCGCTTTTGCATTCCTTGTGCCATAACAAGGCTTAGGTGAGAGGAATTTTGAAGGATACTAGAACATTTCTTGTTAACTATAACCTGAAAATTTAAATGGATAGCTCAGCTATTAGGGACAATTATAGCAAATGTTATAGCTGGAACTCTTAATATGTTATGTTGTTGTCAAGACTTTTGAAATAACGTTTATCACCTTAAAAGAGTAGAAAATTTTACTTACAAATCATAGCATCAAGAGACAAAGTTCACATTGGCAGCCTGGCATGCTTCTTGCTGGGGTGTTATGTAGAAATAAGACTGACACATTCACACACTGAGAAATGTCTTCTCTAAAAAAGGACATGATGTCTTTGGTAACTTTTTCAGACTTCTAGGCCTTTCGATTGTATTCCAAATATTTACTTAAAATATTTACTTCCCCTTTAAATTTGGACACAGAAATCATTTACATAGCCTAAAAATTCAATATTCCAGAAATAATTCACCTCATAAATGAGGCAGTAGTCAAGAGAATTTCTTAGTATATCTGCCTTTCCAATAGAAACAGTTCTAAAGTTAGAGGGCACTCCAAAGATAGAGCCACCCTTTCAAGGTAGTGAAATAGACATTTATTCAACAAGGCAACTTTCTCCAAATGTCAAAGTTTCAGCCCCAAGGCATTTCTCCGGACATACTTTAGAAAATACAGTTATTTAAATAAAACCTCCATTTTCTTTGGCATTCTTCTTCACAATCTCTAACAGGGCAAGTTCCAATATTCTGACTTTGCTTCTTCCATTTCTAACAGGACAAGTTCCAATATTCTGATTGTGCTGAGTCTATAGTGAGGGGAAGGCAAAGCCTATGCCATTTATTTATTACATCTTTTTTTTTCGCCTTTAATATTTTCTATCATTCTATAGATAGGCTGGTTTCTCTGATGTATTAAAGAAAAAAATCCATTAGTATACCTCTCGGCAGATGTTGCTTAAGCAAATCTATAAATATACATATATATATATATATATATATACACACACACATGAATATATACATATGTGAATATGCATAATATATATAATGTACATCTTTTTATTGAGTGCCCTGTGTCACACTCTATATTCATTAATTTTCATAACAGCTTTATATGGTAGGTGTTATTACCATCACAGTTTTACAGGTGAGGATGTTGAGACTCAAAGATGTTATTTGCCCAGAACTAGTAAGTGGAGATCCAAGATTTGGACTACGTCTGCCTGACTCCAATGCCCAAGCTATGAAAAACTATGTAAAATACATCTAAAATTATGGAGAAAAATCATTTACCTTTTAACTTATGGTAGCCAAAGAAGGACTGCTTAAAGTGATATATTGAGCAAGTTGATGGAGATATATTGTCTTACTCTCAGTCTTTAATTGAGATACAGTGCTGAGTGGTAAGGAAAACATTGTATTTAGATTCAGGAGGAAGTGAGTCACTAGCTTGTGTGACTTTGGATGAATGTAGCTTTAAAAGTAATTTGCACAAGATAGGTGCTCAATAATTTTGAACCATGTCTGGTAGATCACAACCTTTCAGCTATCCCCATCAAGATACGGATATCAGACACCTCTGGTTCTCGGGCTGTCCGTTTGACTTCCTTTGACCAATAGAATATGTGAGAAACAACATTGAGCCAGTTTTGATACTAGACCACAAGAAGTCTTGTACACATTCACTCTCACTTTTAGAATCCTGCCAGGCCTGTTTACTCGATAGTTAAAAACAGCCTAGTTCCCCCGCCATTGTACCCCCATGGCCAGAGCCAACAGCCAACCAACCCCCAAAAGGAGAACTGCTTGGTTGACTGGCAGCTGATTGCATACATGTGACTGAGTCCAGCAGAAATCAGAGGACCTGCCTAGCTGAACCCAGCCCAAAGTACTAACATACAGAATCAGGAACTAATTAAGGGTTATTAATTGAAGTTACTAAATTTTGGAGTAATTTTATCTAGTAAAAGCCAACTGACACAGTATTTCTATCATTCTCTTTCTCAATAAACCAGTTCAAGTACGTGTAACACTATGCCACCAGTTAGGGGACGGAGAATACAAAAGAATTACAAGGTATGTCTCCTGTTCTCAAAGAACTCAGTCTTGTATGTAAGATGAGAATGACACATATGGAAGAATTATATACAGGGTACGAAATAGGATATAATCTAGTGCCGATTCTCCATATATGAGCTCCTCTGTGGGAACAGATCAGATCATTAGGGAAGCAAATTTATGCTTTTAGGCTGATTGATTCCTACTTACTGGAAGTACTGGTAGAGAGTTATCATCTTTATCCCTGTGCTTCCATGGCAGTAACTGAGAGAACTGTATTCCTGTCAGTTGGTCTGAGAAAGAACTGGTGAGAGTGTGTGATAATCCTTCTTGGCTCCCAATACAACGCTCTCCATTGGGATAATTGGAGACTGGATTACCGAAAGGAGTGTGTGAGCCACACAGATGAGCTGGCAGAAAGGAGGGGGGAGGAGGCAGCCGTTTCTGACAGTGAGCATGGTTCGGAGGTATGAAATCTTTTAACTACACACATGCTGACAAGCTGTTGTTAAAGGTCACTAACGTGCAAACACTGATGTCTGCAGCAGACAGACCGCAGAGGCAGATGTAATTAAAAACGTGAGTTTTTGAATCAGCTAGATCCAGGTTCAAATTAAAAGTCTCAAATTTCCTTACAGTCTGATTTGGGGGATATTAAATAAGTCATCTTCAGTTCAGCATCCTCATCTGTGAAAAGAGGATAACGATGCCACCTACCTCATAGATGTGTTGTCAGGATAAAGAAAGGTATACACACACATGCACATGTCATCTAGCCTAATAACTACCACATTTTAGACGCTCACTAAGCACAATAAGCATTGTATGTGTCTACTATTAATAATGTAGTGTTTTCTAAATTTAGACAAAACAGACCATTGAGAAGGAAGACCCACATACAGGTTTTTGGACATTTTAACCCTGGAAAAATGAGTTCAAAGAGGTCTTTCCACTCACTGAAAAAAGCCCAAACTGGTCTCAATTGTATTTAAGTATTTGCCATGGTTTAAATGTTGCATCTCCCTCTGTTGCAACTTTTCCCTTTTTTACCTGAAGATGATACATCTTTCTCTCTGGAGTGATTTTCTGTCTTTCAGCATTCCCAGTTTGAGTGTCTGAAATGCAAAGCATCTAAGAATGGAAGAAAATACACTGTGGCCAATTGTGTATTTAGTATGTGGGCTGTGGAAGAGCTTCTAAAACATTCTGGGAATCTATCAAATGGCTCCCCATTACGTAAACAGTAAGTGGCGCTAACTAATGGGCTGTCTCTGACTCACAATTCTCCAGGCAGTACGACCCACTCCCAGTTTCTGTTCTCTATGAATTACTGGTTAGGAGCAGGATAATGAGTCCTATGCCTCATAATCTATCTCCTTTACAAAGAAAACCATGAGAGGCTGGTAAGTTTTGATTATATTCTCTTTAATGGATTTGTCCATTTCTTTCTGTTCTCTTTTGCTTTCTTGTTTTCTGCAAATGATTTTCCTTTTTAAAGAACCTTATCTCTGACCATGTTTTTATTCAAGCTGTAGTCACAGTTCTTTGACTAGACTTCTTTCTGCCCTCAAGCAAAGAAGAGACAGGATTTACAGCTCATCTACTCTACTGAACTGAGGAGTATTTTGTTGGTTGGAGGTGGCTATTAAATGGAAAAAGAAATTTCAGAAACATTGATTGGCAGAACTTTCTTATTTATGATTCATCTCTCAAATGCTGACAGACTTTTCTCTGCTACACGTGTTGCCACTCCCTGACTTTCCTCCACGGCACACGCTCTTCAGTCAGTTGCATGTAGAGACACTTTTAAGAAGCTAGGAGATAGAAAGAGTTGATTCACGAACTTCATTTCATTTTGCATTCTTTCTTGTGCCTCTCTTACACATCCTTGGTCTGTATCCTGGGAAATACACAGCAGTAAGAAAGGAAATGATTCACTCTAAAAATCCTGACAGGACTGCTCTGAAATAATGTGTATGCTCTTAAATGACATATACTGATGAAGTCAGGAAGTCTCAGAGCTCTTCGCATCCTATCTATGTCCTCTTCATTCTTCTCTCGCCCTGGTCCTAATAAGCACTTTTCCGTCCTCACCCTCCTCCTTCCCCCAGGTTGCCGCACTGCAAGCAGCAGGGACAGAAGACAGACACAGAGGACAAGATGGAAAGCATGCATATCTGGTTGTATTCTAAGACAAAAATACATGTTTGGAGAGCACCTGCTATTTTCTATTATCTGTAGTTGTTTTCCTTTGATAGAGATTACCAACTGGTGGCTATATAAAAAACTTAAATTGTGGACTTAAAAATTCTTAATTAGGCACCCTTTCAAGTGGTACAGGCATTGCTCATTAAAATAATAACAACTGGCATTTCTGGAGTGCTTAACATTACTAAGAATATTATGAGCATTCTCTCATTTATCCTTCATAGCGACTTGATGAGGAAAGTGTTATCACCATTCCCATTTTATGGACTAGGAAACTGAGGCAAAGAGTACTTATGTAAATTGCCTAAGATAAAACAGACAGTAGTAATATAACTGTGATTTAAGCTGATTTCTATTTGACTCCGGAGTCAGAACTCACAGACTGTGGACTGTGTCTAAGCTAAGTATATGCAAGATTCAACCACTTCTTTTTGAGCCCTATAATACACTAGACAGTATGCTAGGCAATTTAATTCACATAAACCCTGCTAAGGTGAGTATTATAATCCCTATTTTTACATATAAAGAAAGTAATACAGGAAAAGTAATGAAGAAAGTGATTAGTAAAGCCAGGTTTTAAACCGAGGTTTTCTATTCCTTCTACACAGTGTCACCAAATGGTATAGATACTACTACACCAGCATGTAAAACTGCGCATACTGCCTGATGACAGCTTCTATAGCTGTAAGGCATTTATAGAATCTCTGAACTAGGGTTCTCCAGAGAAACAGAACAATAGAAAAAACATATATATATATATATATATATATATATATAAAATGAGATTTATTATAAGAACTGGGTTCATGCAATTATGGATGCTGAGAAGTCCCAACATCTGCAGTCAGCAAACTGGAGACCCAGGAGAGTGGATGGTGTTGTTTCAGTCTGAGTCCAAAGGCCTGAGAAGCAAGAGAGCCCATGGTGTAAGTTCCAGGCCAAGTCCAAGTTTAAAGTCAGCAAAAGATCAAAGTCCCATCTCAAACACAATTAGTCAGAGGGAGCAAATTCTCCCTTATTTTGCCTTTTTGTTCTATTCTGGCCTTGAATGAATTGAATGAGGCCACTCACAATCTGCTTTACTCAGTCTGCTGACTCAAGTGTTAATGCCATCCAAACATCCTCACAGACACATCCAGATAATGTTTAACTACACATCTGGGCACTCTGTGGTCCAATCAAATTGACACATTAAATTAACCAGCACAATCTCCTTCTTAGAAAAAGAGAACTTTGAGACCGTGGTAAGGAGTATAAAGGATCTGATAATGCATAAAAATGTAAGCTTGCATGGAAGCAATGTTCTTTAAATTCAAAACTGATTCCTAATGTATTTTCACCTTTGCTTTCACGTCAAAAACTCTCCAGAGGGCCAGCCCCATGTCCGAGTGGTTACATTTGCTCGCTCTGCTTCCGCAGCCCAGGGTTTCGCTGATTTGGATCCTGGGTGTGGACGTGGCACCGCTCTTCAGGCCACACTGCGACTGCGTCCCACATAGCACAGCCAGAGGCACTCACAACTAGAACACACAAATATGTACTAGGGGGCTTTGGGGAGAAGAAGAATAACAACAAAAAAAGAAGATGGGCAACAGATGTTAGCTCAGGTGCCAATCTTTAAAAAAAAAAAAAAAACAATTCTCCAGGTAGACAAAGATTTTGGAGGTAATCTGGTCCAACTATTTACCTAGTCCATAAATCTCTCCTTTAACATTATTCTCCTTAAACACCTCCAGTGACCGTAAACTCACCTCTACTTGAAGTGGCCCGTTTCCTTTTCAGAAAGCATCATGCTAGAAAACTTTTTTTTTTATAATAAGTAGTTTCTCTGATATTATAAAAAGTCAAAGCTAAAAGGGATCTTAACCATCAAGATAAATGATCTTATTTTATTTCTGTTAAATGAACCACTGTGGTATGAACACGATCAGCACTGACACCAGACACAGTTCCTTTCACTTCTATTCTAGTGCATTTTCCACTACAACGCACCTCCACCCACCAGCCCCAGATATGGTAGTCTTCTATCTGAAAGTCCTTCTAATATTGGAGAGCAATATTTATGTTCCTCACCTCTTCCCCACCCTCTTCCTAGGCTTCTCCAGGATAACATTCCCGGTGTCTTTAGCTATTCCTCACGTGGCATAATTCTTGAAAACACTCTTGTCTTATCTCCTTTATCTGCCTATGTCTTCTTTAAAGCATGGCACTTAAAAATGAACAACCTGTTCCCGTGCACAGTGGTGCAACAATAGGCCTGTCACCGCACCTCAATGCAGCCTGAGATGACCTTCATTTTTTTGATAATCACATGTATTGCTTTAAGCCAAAACTCCTCTTTGCTTTCTTTAGTTAGTTTAAGTGTAAGACATTACATTTATTCCTACCATATATGCATACTAGATTTTCAATATATTGTAATCTCCTGAATCCATATCTATCACCCAACAGGTAAGCTTGCTTCCCTTAAACCTTCCAGTTCCCCTTTTTCTAGGTAGAATATCATCAATGACCTAATTCTAGTAATAGCATATATTTACTAAGGTCAAGATAAAGAGTGGCATCTTTATTATCATAGATCCAAAACCCCCACTCATAGTTTGAAACACGTTCTCCTGATCTCTTTTCAGGGGGGTCCTTCAGCTTAAGCCTCCTGATTGACTACTGAAAATAACCTATCTCAAAGCTTTCCTAGGACATGAATGCTTAAATGATTGAAGAAACTTGCAAAGTGGAATGGATATGGTGGAAAGTGCCTAGTTGAAATGGGAGAAATTTCAAAGGAAAGTTTTTGAAGATCTATAAACTTTCATTCATGTCAAAGTATTTAGACTAATGGTTAAAAGAATAGAAAATGAAGCATATTAAGTTTGAAACAAAATAGAAAAATGGAATAAAAATAGAAAGAAAGAAATCATTCCTAAAGAAGACAAGAAAACAAAGAAAAGTTAAAAGCAGGACAAACAGAAAACATACAGTAATACAGTAGAAATAAATCTAAATATATCAATAAAATAAATGCAAATTGATTAAGATTATACATAGATAAGATAAAAAATTAGCTGATTGGATTAAAAATACAAATAAAATCTGGCTCAATGTTAGTATAAGAGATATACTTAAACATAAGAACACTAAAGGATCAAAAGCAAAAGGAATGAAACATCTACCAAGCAAATGTTAAATCAAGTAACAATAGGTGTAACTATATTAATTTCACGCAAACCAGTCCTTAAGGCAAAAGGGTATTGCTAGGGATAAAAAAAATTAATACATGTTGATAAAAGAAGACAAGAAAATTTTAAATTTGTAGACAACTAAATATAGCTTTAAAATACATAGAACAAAAATTGACAGAACCACGAAGGCAAATAGAGAAATCCACCCTGATGGTGAGAAATAACAAACTTCCTTCAGTAATTGCTAGAATAAACAAGCAAAAGAACAATCAGTAAGGATTGAGAAGATGGAATTATGCAAAAATCAAGATTGATCTAAGGGATGTATTGAGAATATCCAACCCGTGAACTGTAGACTACACATTATCTTAAGTACGCACTCAAGATTTACATGAATCAACCACATTCTAGGTCAGAAAGCTGGCATCAACAAATTTCAAAGGGGTGGTATCTTGCACTACCTTCTATGACCATAATAGAATTAAGAAAAGATAACTAAGAAAGAAAACTATGCATACAAAAATTAAAAGAATTTGTGAATTAAAGAAGAAGACAAAATAGGTATTAGAATATTGTCAGTACAGAACAATTAAGAAAATATTACATAGCAATACTTGTGGGAAGCAATAAAAGTGGTACTTAGAGGGCAATTTATAGCCATAAGTGTTTATATTCAGAATGAAAAGGGTACCAAATTAATGAGCTAAGTGTTCAACACAAGAAATTATAAAACAAAACAGAAGAATAAATTCAAAGAAAATTTTTAAAAAGAAATAATAAAGTTAAGAGCAAAAATTCAGTAGAAAACAAACAGATTAGAGAGTATTAAGAAAACAAAAGTTAATTTTTTTTAGATAATTAATGAAATAGTCATTCCTCTTGTAAGACTAATAAACAAAAACAGAATCTAAATACACAATATTAAAAATAAAAAGGGGACCATAAGTACAGAGAATTAAAGAGATCTAAGGATATTATCACTAATACTTCATGCTGATAAATATGAAAACTTATAGGAAATGGATATATTCTTGAAAACATAAAAATTATAAGAATCAACTAAAAAATAAATACAAAAGGACTTTTAGTTTCATCGAGATGGATTAAGCCCTCTAAAGTCTCTGTCTTTCATTGATTAAAACTAAAATCTCTGGACAAAATGCACAAGGCAACTAGCTGAGGACACTGAAGAGTAAATAATGGCAGGTGGACTCGAGAAGTCAAAATTTGAAGAATGATCAATACAGTGGCAGTATGTTTCTTATTTATTTCCTTCTTTATCTCCTGACTTTTACCCAAGTGTGGACCAGATCAAGTAACTGTTATTGGATGTAAACCAAAAACTCTCTAAGAAAAGCCCATCATTCTGACCAGAGGACCAAATAAAATGACCCCAGCATGCCAAGGAGTATCTTCATTTTTCTTTTCTTTCTTTCTGTCTTGGCCCTTCCTTGAGGCCAGTTCTGTTTACAAATGTACACTGCTGCAGTGCAGCAGCATCAATGTGGGCACAAAAAACTCTGAGAGAAAACCCATACCTTTGGTTAATGGAATCTGGAAATGAGACGTGTGGTGTACAAAGAGTGTGGGGGAATTCCCATTTTTCCCTCTCTTTTCTCTTAGTTCTTGGCCCTGAGTGTGGGCCCAGTTGTATGGAACTGCACTATAACATGAAAGACTAAAACTCAGAGAACCTCTTCTTTCTTGTAAGAGGAACAGGGAAAAGGAACTTATGGAAATTCCCAACAAGGAAGAGCTGGAGAATAGGATCTCTAGTCTATGTATGAACCAACACAAGTCTGGGCACATAGTCAAACTACACATCCAAGGAAGCAAGACAACTATCATGTAAACCACTATTCAAGCCCCACACCAACCTCTGAGTGCCACCTACAAGTGGCAGACCAAACAGTACACCAGAGGCTTTGAAAACTGAACTGACAGAAGATAAAACAGAACCTGTGATCTGATCCTAACCAGATTGATTGTAAGTTAAAAC
Organism: Equus asinus; assembly: GCF_041296235.1. Lineage (NCBI taxonomy): Eukaryota > Metazoa > Chordata > Mammalia > Perissodactyla > Equidae > Equus > Equus asinus. Next base: position 93,195,577 of record NC_091820.1, read on the forward strand.
AAACAAATATAGATGTGTGGGTTTATTTCTTGGCTTTGATTCTGTTCCATTGATCTGTGTGTCTGTTTTTGTACCAGTACCATGCGGCTTTGATTACTGTATCTTTGCAGTATATTTTGAAATCAGGGAGTGTGATACCTCCAGCTTTGTTCTTTTTTCTCAGGGTTGCTTTGGCTATTCGGGCCTATTCTTGTTCCATGTAAATTTCAGGATTTTTTGTTCTATTTCCTTGAAAATGTCGTTGGGATTCTAAGGTTGCATTGAATCTGTAGATTGCTTTAGGAAGTATGGGCATTTTAACTATGTGAATTCTTCCAACCCATGAGCACAGAATATCTTTCCTTTTTTATGTGTCTTCTTCTATTTCTTTCAACAATGTTTTATAACTTTCACTATACAGGTCTTTCATCTCTTTGATTAAGTTTATTCCTAGGTATTTTATTCTTCTTGTTGTGATTGTAAATGAGATTGCATTCTTAATTTCTCTTTCTATTTCATTGTTTGTATATAGAAATGCAAGTAATTTTTGTATGCTGATTTTGTACACTGCAACTGTACTGTGTTTGATAATTATTTCTAATAGTTTTCGGTGGATTCTTTAGAGTTTTCTTTATATAAAATCATGTCATCTAATTTTCGACAAAGGAGCCAAGAATATACAATGGAAAAAGGAAAGTCTCTTCAATAAATGGTGTTTATTTATTAAATAAATAAAATATACATTAAATATAAATGTCCATGAAAAACTGGAAGGCCATATGCAGAAGAATGAAAGTAGACCATTATCTTACACCATACACAAAAGTTAACTCTAAATGGATTAAAGACTTGAATGTAAGACCTGAAACCATAAAACTCCTAGAAGAAAACACAGGCAATATCCTCTTTGACACTGGTTTTAGCAGTATCTTTTTGAATACCAAGTCTCACCAGGCAAGTGAAACAAACAAACAAAATAAACAAATGGGACTATATCAGACTAAAAAGCTTCTGCACAGCAAAGGAAACCACCAACAAAATGAAAAGACAACCTCACAATTGGGAGAGGATATTTGCAAATCGTCTATCTGACAAGGGGTTAATATTCAAAATATATGAAGAACTCATACAACTCAATAAGAAAAAAAAAACAACCCAATTAATAAATGGGCAGAGGATCTGAACAGACATTTTTCCAAAGAAGATATACGGATGGTCAACAGGCATGTGAAAAGATGTTCAGCATCACTAATTGTTAGGGAAATGCAAATTAAAACTCCAGTGAGATATTACCTCATGCCTGTCAGAATGGCAATAATTAAAAAGACAAGAAATAACAAGTGTTGGTGAGGATGTGGAAAAAAGGGAACCCTCATACACTGCTGGTGGGAATGTAAACTCGTGCAGCCACTATGGAAAGCTGATGTTGTCCATATGGAGATTCCACAAAAAAATAAGAGTAGAACTATCATATGGTCCAGTTATTCCACTTCTGGATATTTATCCAAAGAACAACAAAAAAAACCCCACTAATTCAAACAGATATTTGTATCCCTATGTTCAATGCAGCATTATTCACAATAACCAAGACTTGGAAACAACCGAAGTGTGCATCAATGGATTAATGGATAAAGAAGATGTGATATATATATATATATATACACACACACACACACACACACACACAATGAAACACTACTCAGCCTTAAAAAGGATGAAATTTTGGCATTTGCAACAACATCATGGACCTTGAGGGTATTATGCTAAGTGAAATGTCAGATGGAGAAAGCCAAATACTGTATGATTTCACTCATATGTAGAAAATAAAAACAACAACAACAACAATAAACACATAAATATAGAGATCAGATTGGTGATCAGAGGGAAAAGAGGGAGTGGGGAGGGCAAAAGTATTAAAAAGACGCATGTGTATGGTGATGGATGGCAATTAGTCTTTGGGTGGGGAACATGATGTAGTCTACACAGAAACTGAAATATAATGATGTACATCTGAAATTTGCATGATGCTATAAACCAATGTTACCTCAATAAAAAATGAAAGTCACTGCAAGTGAAGGAAATTTTGAAAAGGATTTTCAGTGAAAAAAAAGGAAGTTAGCAAAGCTATAGGATAAACAGATAAATGTGATGTGCTTTCAGAGAATAGCAACTTTACTTGAGAATGTTGGGGGAAAGTAATGTAAGCAAGTTTTATTGATGGTAAATAATTTAAAAATTATGTTAAAATGATATATACATATTATGGGAAATAAACGAAATTGTAGGATACATATACAATGAGTATTATTCAGCCGTGAGAAAGAAGGAAATCTTGTCAATTGCGACAACATGGATAGATCTTGGTGTTATGGTAAGTGAAATAAGTCCGACAGAGAAAGAAAAGTGCTGTATGATATTACTTATATGTGGAATGCAAAAAGTCCAAACTCATAGAAACAGAGAGTAGAATGTTGGTTACGAGGGGCAGGATGTGGGGAAAATGGGGGAATGTTGATCAAAGGGTTCAAATTTCCAGTTAGAAGATGAATAAGTCCTGGGGACAAATACACAGCATTGTGAACATACTTAACACTGTGTTATATACTTGAAAGTTGCTAATACCTTAAATGTTCTCACGATACACACAAAAATGGTAATTATGTGATGTGATGTAAATGTTAGCTAATGCTACAGTGATAATCATATTTCAATATGTAAGTGCATCAAATCACGTTATACTCCTTAAACTTACACAATGTTATATGTCAATTATATCTCAATAAATCTGGGGAAAAATCAAACAAGCAAACAAACATACAATGGATTATTATTCGGCCATAAAAATTAAGGAAATTCTGTCGTATAGTACAACATGGATGAAACTTAAGGGCATTGTGCTAAATGAAATAAGCCAGTCACACAAAGACAAATACTACCGGATTCCACTTATACGAAATATCTAGAGAAGTCTAGATAGAAACAGATAGTAGAATAGTGGTTTTAGGGACTGAGTGGGGAAGAGAACGTGAGAGTTGTTGAATAAGTGGGAAGTTTCAGTTTTGCAATATGAAAGAGTTCTGGAAACTGGTTGCACAATAATGTGAATGTATTTAACACTACTAAATTTCACATTTAAAGATGTTTAAATGGTAAATTTTATGCTATGTATTTTTACCACAGTTAAAAATAAAAATAAACTGAAAGGAGCAAGAAAAATATCTGTAATTATAATTGGGGACTTCGGCACTCCTCTAAGTAGCAATAAAACAGTTAGACAGTAAATAAGTAAAAACGTAAACATTTTAAACAATACTATCCACCAACTTGATCTACTTGACATTATAAAACATTCCACCCCAAAACAGCAGAATACACAGGTTTTTTTCAAGGCACATGGAAGGATGCACCAAGTTAGACCATATTGGGGACCATAAATCGTAAGTTTATAATAATTGAAATCATATCAAGTAGGGTCTCTAACTTAATAATGCGTTACATGCATTAAGGAAATTGAATTTGTAGTTAAAATTTCCCTAAAGAGAAAAATTCAGGCCAGAATCTTTTTTCCAGTAAATTTAGCAAATATCTTAGGAAAAAGATAATCCAGATTTTACAAAATTTTTGAAGTAGATAGAAAAGGTGGTATCATTTTCCAACTTATATTATAGAGACAACATTACCCCAATATCAACATTAGATAAAGACTTTACAAGAAAAGAAAATTACAGACCAATATCTCTTATGAATATGGACACAAGTATCCTTATGAAATTATTAACAAATTGAATCTGGCAATATATAAAACAGGTAATACATCACGAAGAAATGAGATTTATTTCAGGAATCGAGGTTCATTCAATATTTGATGATTAATCAATGAATCCACCATATTAACAGTCTACAGGAGAAAATCAATCATTATTATATTGATAAAAGCAACAAAATCATTTGACTAAATTCAACACCCATTCCTGACAAAACTCTCAGCTAAATTAGGAATAAAAGATAACCTACTCATTCTGATAAAAGTCATTGCAAAATCTACAAATGACTGGATACTTAGTTAAATATGGAATTCTTCACTGCCAAAATCAGGGATAAGTCAAGAATGTCTAGTCTCACAATTATTGAACATCACCTGGAGACACTAGTTAGTGCAAAAAATTAAGAAAAGGAAATAACGGGTATATAAACTAGAAAAGAAGTAAAATTCTATTTACAGATAGTGGTATTGTCTACTTAGAAAATCCCATTGATCTATCAAAATTTGAAACTAATAAACGAGTTTAGCAAGGTCACAGGATAAAAGCTCATTATACAAAATCAATTATATTTCTATATACTAGCATTGAATAATTGGAAATCGAAACTTAATAAACAATACCATTTAAAATAGCACTGAAATTTAAATATTTAGGAATAAATCTAACAACATATATGCAGGGTCTGTATACTGAAAACTACAAAACACTGATGAAAGAAATTTTTTAAAAAACCAAATAAATGGAGAGATATATTATGTTCATGAACAGGAATTCAACATCATTAAGATATCAATGCTCCCAAAATTAATCTCTAGAACTCCTAAGAGATGTATATGTATGAAAACATGATTTATGTTGAGGTGGTAATGCAGACAATGGGAAATAAATGGTGCTGGGAAAATGGATATTTATACATAAAAAATGAAATTGTATCTTTACTTTGAACTATATAAAAAAATCAATGCAAAAGTCGAAAATATAAATACTTCTCAAACTTTAGAGTGCATCAGAATCAACTAGAGGGCTTGTTAAAACATGGATTTTTAAGTCTTTTATACAAAAATTTTGATTGGGTAGATCGAGGGTGGGACCTAACAATTTACATTTTTAACAAGTTCCCAGGTGATGCTGATGATGCTGATCTGGAAATGACATTCTAAGAACCATTGCTATAAAACTTTTAGGAATAAAAGTAAGAGATTATCTTTACAACCTTAGAGTAGGGAATGACTTCTTAACCAGAACCCAAATGTGAAACTTTTATAAAGGAAAAGATTGTTAAGTTCAACTATGTGAAAACATAAAAGCAAATCTGTTCATTGAAGACACATTAGAGTTAAAACACAAACAATAATCTGTGAAAATATTTGCATCACATATAATTGACAATTGATTATTATTCAGAATATAGAAAGAATTCCTACACATCAGTAAGAAAGATGCTATCAAAGTGCTAGAAAAATACAAAGAAAACATGACTAAACATTTCACAGAAATTGGAACATAACTGGCTTATGAATACAAGAAGTATGCTCAACCTCATTAATAATCAGTGTAATGCAAATTAATCATGGTTAAATAAAATTTCTACTCACTAGATGGCCAAAAATTTACATCCAACAATATGAAGTGTTGGTGAGAATATGAAGCAATGGGAATTTTCATAATCTGCTGGTGGAAGAGTAAATTTCCATTGAATAAAAGTTTGACATTGTCTAGTAAAATTGGTCATGTGTATACTTTATGATTCAACAACACTCCTAGGCATTTCTCTCAAGAAGTACAACTAAAGGACACATACAAGAAGACTCATAACAGCAACGTTCATGACAGCAAAACCTTAATAAAACCCAGTAGTCCATCAGCAGTTGACAGGAAAAAGAAATTCTGTCATACTCACACAATGGATTACTATGTAGCAGTATAACATTTTATGAACCACAGCTATAGACATGAATGTTCAGGAATCTCTCAAATACAATTTTGAGCAAAAGAAACAAGTCACCAAAAGATATATATATACAGCATCATAATATTTATATAAAGTCCAAATCCAAGCTAAAGCAGACAATATATTGTTTAGAATTGCATACCTGAGTATTAAAGTATTAAAGAAAACTGAGACAATCATTAACACAAAATTTAGGATTGTGGTTACCTCTGCAGTGGAGGAAATGCAGTATGATTGGGAATAAGCCTAAGGGGATGCTAAATTACTGGCATTCTTGTTTCTTAAACTGACTGTAGGAAACTTGAGTGTTCTTTTAATATTATCATTCTTTAAATGACACAACGCATTTTATGCACCTTTTTTGTGTGCGACATATTTTATAGTAAAAAGAAAAAAAAAACCTATGGTAATCTCCTTTTGCCTTACAATTCAGATGATAAATTTGGTCATGATTTCTAGGCCCTGAGTAATCTAGTCTTTCTCTACCAAATTATTTCCTACTGTTCTTTACTACGTGCTCTACCTTTCATGTACTTTCTTATATTTCCTTCATCCTGAATGTTCTCCCACCTCCTTTCTGCCCATCTAAACCAAACTCATTTTTAAAGGTTTGCTTCATGCCCCAGTGCCTTCATGAAGAGTTCCACAGGTATTCAGTCCTACGTTTACTTCACCCTTCTCTGTGTCCCTTCTGCTTTTTAAAATTAGTAGTTCTGCACCACACAATATAGCACTTCATTGGTCTCTGATTGTTTCCTGTGTTTTAACATTTGTCTCATAAGTAGTGTGCTTCTTTCATATCTTGCTAGGACCTTACATACTTCTGGACTCACCAAACATATTCAATAAATACTCGTCGATCATTGAAACTGGTTAAAAATCTGTATTACATAGAATTTATTGAATGCTATGTAGATTTAATGCATTTAAGCATATACAGCAAAATAAACACAAAAGTATTCAAGTAGAGCCTCTGCTCTTATACGTAAGGATTTTTCACCTTTGACACAGACTTTATAAGCAAATGGAGATGACTAAATTGCCTCAAAACAATTTATTTAATTGAATCAACCAAATATATTACTTGCTGGAATTAGAAACACTGAATGAGGGGGCTCCACATTACTGAAGTTTTTAGTGACTGCTTAGGATAAAATTAAAGTAGTAACTGACATCTTACCTAACACAGGTATTCAAATTTGCTTGCAAAACCCCTGTCCCAAAACTCCCACTCTCTTTAAACTACAATATTACTCAGATGCATGCATAAGCAGATTTCTCATCATAAAATGACAACACTTGTACAGAGGCATTGCTGCACTCTCCGTTTGCTTACAGCTGCAAAACCAATTTGAAGCAAAATTATTTCATAGACAAAATACGACATGTCTTTTGTCTTTCCTACAACTCTTCATACCGTCCAATTGTAAACTTTTGTAATGAGCTCTCGCACAGTAGTGCCTATTGTCTTGAAGTCTTTCTGAAACCTGCAGAGCTCAATTTGCTTGAATTTGGACAGAAAAATTCTGGTTTGCTGGGCACTAGAACAATTCTATTGTTGTTCCCAGGCTGCCTTTCTCCAGGACATCTCTAGCTAGGTGTAAAGAAAATGGATCAAATATTTGGCTTATAAATAGTATTTGGAAACACCACATGACACAGGATCAGTTGGTTTTTATTTGCGATGAAAAGAAATAAAACAGAATTTCAGACAAACTTCCCTTCATCAGGGTTCCAACATTTCTTTCTGAGTCTGCAGCTTATCCAACTGTTTTATCTTCGTTAGATCAGCATTGCTCTCTCATGGAAGGACTCACAGACCAGATAATGTGCTTTAATAAAAAATGGAGCTTGAGAGCCAAGTCCACCAACAAAAGCAGTGATCCACATCTGGATGCCAAATCTGAAATTGCTAGTTTTGAACTTATTGCTCAGTAGAAGACTATCTAGAGAGTAAATCTTCAAAGCATTGACCAATAAAAATAGTGGGGCTAATTTCTGGGGGGAGTTGAATATGGTTGTTTCCTTTCTTCCAGCTCTTTTTAAGTTAATGCTCTGTTGATCTTATATCTCTATTCATTCTTATATAGGAAAGGCATTTTTAGCATATTAAATGAACTTTTTAGAAAACTTTGTGTTTCCTAATAATTTTTCATATTGCCTGCATGCAAAAATAATGCCCACGATTCAGAAAGTTATGCCCCTATTTTGTTTCATTTTATGTTATAAATGATGACATTTGGCAGCATATCTTTTGATTACTAAGTTCATTCTTATGCTTTTCAAGAATACAGGAAGGATTTATATATGGGAAATAATAATAAAAAGGAAAAGAACATATTGGATGGTGTCACTATGTAATTGAACATTACATAAACACTATATTCTGAAGTAAGTTACCTAAGGTATGGAATTTTCCTAGAGACAGAAAGAGGTTTAAGCTCAAGAAAGCTCTTTTCAGGATTCTTCTCCCATATCGTATAGTGTATTGCCAGGAAATGAAATATTTGCTAATCAGAAGAGGGAGTCAGCCGAGGTGTTTCAGGTACAACTATCTAAGTCATCTTTTGGCTCATCATCAGCATTGACACAACAGTTGGATGAATTCAGATTTTATGTGATTGTGTGTTTCAGATTTGCTCTCCCTTTGACACTTTTCTGCCTTCCCTTAAACTCTGAAACAATAGCTCCTTCCTACCTCACAGCAATAAAGTGAAAGAGACAACGCAATTAGGAAATGTTCTGTATAACAATGGGCCATTTAAAAAATGCCCACGGAGATGTTTAGGATAAAATGAAAAGCTATTGTACTTGGCAGTTCATCTCTCTCAGATCCTGAAACTCTTAGCATGTGTGTTTGGGCTGAGAGGGTGTGATAGAAGGGGAAGGTGAAGAGCGAGACAGGAGGGGGTGAGACCTGGAATGATACAAGGGTAATGATAAAACTTCACTGCTAGTTTTATCAAAATATTTTCATAGTAAAATATGCCCTCTCAGGAAGCATTGACAGATGGAGTAAGGTAAAACAATTCACCATACCTGAGAATCCTGCACAGTGCCAGCTGGACCCATTTAGAGGCTGTGAAGAAATGTCAGTCATTATTAAGGGAAGTCCTCAGAGACCAGGAAGCAGAAGATTGGTTTGCAAATGCCTCCCCTGCAGGGGCTCTGATAATGTACTGTAATCTGAACCTGTGACCGTCACTCATTAACTCCAGTGCTAGTGGATCATTTTGTGTAATACAGCTCCAACTAATACTGATGATCCATTGATTGTATTTCATGAACCTACTCAATTCATTTGAAAATACAAGGAGTGGATGTTTGCTCGAGGCATTATATAATACTTCTCTCCTGAGGATTAATGTGTTAGTGTTTGTAATGCACACTGAAAATGAAAATTGCTGTATAAATAATAGCCATTATCCTGTGGTACATACAGCAGCGGCTACTCCATTAGGAAAGGGAAAAAAAAGGACAGCAACACCTGACCATGATAAAAAGTCAGATGCAGACTTCCCCACCAGCCATGCCCTCCACTCTACCATGCGCTGAAGTAAGGCAGTTGACTAGAATGAGCCAAAGTTCAGTAAAGCATATCTGAAGAGAGGGAAGACTTCACAGTTAGCGGAAAAACAGATATCCTGCAGCCCTCCTATGCTTGCAGGGTTGCATGTAGTTGACATTGCAATCCCTTAGTGTGGCCCCCAGCCAGAGATTGGCATGGCAATGCTTCACTCAGTTGCTGCTTCTAGGCCAGTGCTATGGTGAGTGGGAAAGGCCCTTGCCATGGTCGCTGCCCGCCACTAAGCCCCTGGCATGACCACTATTGCCATTGGGTAAAGTTACAAATGATAAAACTAAACTGAGATTTAAGTGGCAGCTCACTTATAATTAAAGTGCAAATAGAATTAGAAGCCCAGATGGAAATGTGTGTCATCCTAAAAGGCACACTGACCTGTCTCTAACTCTAAGAGCAAACCACTAGAAGGCTCACAGAAGCAGCTTTGTGTTTAGAAAGCTTCTTATTGCTAAGTAGCACTTAAGACCTGAGCCTCTAATCTCATGGAGGCTCTAGACTGGAACACATTTCTACAGCAGTTGTTCCCAGATTTGTGGATTTCACACAACTTTAGAATGTTAGCAGATATTTATCGTCTATACTGTAATCATTTCAAAAAGTAAAGTACATTTAAATATATAGGAAATAGGAAAGACCCAAACACAGAATAAACGGACTGTCATAAGAAAGGGCACAGAGCAAACTTAGAGCCATATGTATGTATTTTATGTGTATTGGGAAAGTTACCTAACCTGCCAGTTCCTTCAGGTTCTCCATCTCTAAGGGAAGACAATGCTATCTGTAATGAGGAGGAAAATAATTAACATATAAAGTTCTTAGAAAAGGACATGGCACCTTATATTCAAGACATGAAAATTTAACTCTATTTGTGTGTGTATATTTCTTTTTAATTTTTAAAATTCTGATCACCATAGACTGGTGCTAACGTTATCTTGGGTCAGCACTGATCCTCAGATCTGCATTGGAAACAGTGTTCCAGAAGACCCACAGTGGCCTATGATACCAGATAGTTCTGCTAGGGAACTGGACCTGTTTGTAATAATTAAAGGCCCCCAGTGGAGAAGAAAATGCTTTATCCTAATGAATGTTGATTAAGAATGGTTATCAACATATAAAAAAGACTCCAGTGTCATGTTTCACAGATTTTTATTTATTACTTGGATAAAGATATGGATAATAATATTGACTAAGTTAATTGAACTTACAAGAGTCATCCTTGTTTCCTCTCTTTCCTTCATCTCCAATATTCAATCCATTAGATAATTCTGTCAAATCTAATTCCAAAACACAATTCTAAATCTGCCAACTCCCCCAATTTACATTGCTACCACCCTAGGCCAAGCCACCATCATCTCTTAAGTGTCTGCTCAACTTCCATCCTAACCGGCTTTTCTATACCTTTCTATATCTACAACCCATTCTCCACCCAGCAATCAGAGTGATCTTTAAACAAAAAGGTAAACCTTCTAACGGTTCTCCATTGCACTTATAATAAAATTCGAAATCCTACCACAGCATAAAATGCCCGGAATGATCTAGCCTCTGCCTATCTCTCTGACCGTGTCTTGTGCTTCCCTCCCTCATGTTCACAATGTGCTAACAACACTGACCTTCATTATGTCCCTTGAGTGCTACAATCTTGTTCTTTCCTCAGGGTCTTTAACTTGCTGTTTTTTCTGCCTGGAGCACTATTCTCCCAGTTATTCATGTGGCTGTTTCCATCTTCTCACATAGGTCTTATCACAAATAATATCATTTTAAAGATGTTTCCCTTCACTCACTCCCCTCTATCCTTTTAACCTATTTTTCATAGCATTTGCCACTCTCTGAAATTATTTCATTTATTCATTTTTTCTATGTTTAATGTCCTGCTCTCATACTTCATAATGTAGGTTCTATGAAGAGTCTTTGTCAACCTTGTTTGATGGTATACACCTGCTATCTTTTAGAACAAAGTCTGAAAACCACTAGTCATTCAGTAAATGTTTTTTGAAGGAATCAATGAATGACTCTTCCATGTGTCATGTTAAGTTCTTTATAAACATTATTACATGTAATCCCCATAATGACGCTATGAAGTATCGTTATTACTGTCCTCATTTTGCATATAAGGAAGCTGAGCTTAGACAGTTAAGTAAATTCTCAAAGGTAATAGAAATAATAAATATCAATGCTGGGACTCAGATGCAGAATTTAACTCTATGTTTGACTCCAGAGCCCACTCTTTTAATCTCACGCTATACTTCTCTTTGTCTAACTTAAGAAATCCTTATCAAGTTTTCATATTTAAAATTTATTTTTTTTAATTGTGTTTTTGAGGAAGATTAGCCCTGAGCTAACTACTGCCAATCCTCCTCTTTTTGCTGAGGAAGACTGGCCCTGAGCTAACATCCGTGCCCATCTTCCTCTACTTTATACGTGGGACACCTACCACAGCATGGTTTGCCAAGTGGTGCCATGTCTGTACCCGGGATCCGAACCGGCACACGCCAGGCCGCCGAGAAGCAGAACGTTTGAACTTAACCGCTGCACCACCGGGCCGGTCCCCAATTCTTATTTTTTAAAGCACGTGAGTGCTCCCATTCTACTCAAACTGGGCTTGAGTATTGGCATCAATTTCCATATGACTGACAAAGATAAGAGACTCACAAAGGATGAGATTCTGTCACTAGAAGTTTTCAAATACAGTAGAGGCAAGAAAGCACTTAGCAGAACTATTATGGATGCATTTCTGCATAGAGAGTGGAGTTGGACTAGACCAGCAATTCCCAAACTTCAGTCCAATAACTGGCGCCAGGTTGTAAAAAAACACAGATGCTTGGGCAACATCTAGTACATCTGTCAAGAGGACACAGTGATGTGTAATTTCCAAAAAGATCCATAGGATACTATGGAACTTGGGAAGATTCTAAGATAAACAGTTCCTAAGTCTTTAGCATCTTTATCTTCTAGACTGCTAAAATCTCATTCAAGCTTAGACCGCTCCTTTATGATAAGGACTGAATCATTGCTTCCTGTATAATGTCTGACACATAGTAGGCACTCTGTAAATGTTTGTTAAATATATTAAATATTTGTGAATAGATGAATCAAAATTCTTAAACACATTTGTATAGAGCAAAGAAACCTTCCCAATGTCCCTAACAGGAAGCGAGTGAAATATATACAAAAATTTGGGCTTTAAAAATGCAAAATGGTGCTAAAAAGTTCATAATTTTTCCAGTATTTAATGGTAGATTTCTCAAAATAGAAGGCAATGTTTCTTAATTTTTTGTAAGAATAGGAAACAAAAGTACCGGGAGATGTATTAGTTTCCTGGGACTGTCACAGCAAAGTGAGCACAAACTCAGTGGGTTTAAACAACAGCAATGTATTCTCTCACACTTCTTGAGGCCGGAAGTCAGAAGTCAGGGGCTCGGCAGGACTGAACTTTCTCTGAAGGCGCTAGGGGAGAATCATTCCTTGCCTCTTCCAGCTTCTGCTGGCTACTGGCTTTCCTTCGTTTGTGGTAGTATAATTCCAATTTCTACCTCCTTCTTCATGAGGACTTCTCTCCTGTGTCTCTGAGTCTCAAATCTTCCTCTGCTTTCTCTTAAAAGGACAACAGTCGTTGGATTTAGGGCCCATCATACATCCAGGATGATCTCATCTTGAGATCTTTAACTTAATTCCATCTGCCAGGACCGTATTTCCAAATAAGGTCACACTCACAAGCACAAGGCTTTAGGACATGGACTTATCTTCTGGGGGAAATTCAACCCACCAAAAAAGAGGACACATTCATATAACCTCTAATAAAATAGCTAACCTTTAGTGAGCGCGTCCTATGGATAAGGCATTCTCTAAAGCACTTTAAAGGCATCAACCCTTTTAATTCTCACAACGACTAGATGGGATGGAAACTGAAGCCCAGAGAGTATTTCACTTTTCCAGGCTCACATAGTGGTAAGTGGTAGAGCTAGGATTCAAAGTCATTCTGGCTCCGGAGCTCATGCTCTTAATTGCTCTACTATGCTACTTCCTAATTATTGTTAATGAAACAATAATCGTAGTAACAAACATCGTTGTCTTTATTGAGAGCTATGTACGAGGCATTGAGCTTAGTGCTTTACATGGGTTACATCATCTAACCCTCAAAACAACCTTGTAAGGCAAATTACTTTTATGATTCCCACTTTATAGTCAAGAAAACTGAAGCATGGAGAGCTTAAGTTTCCAATGTTATACATATAGGAAATGGCGGATTCAAAATTAAGTGACCTGACTCTAGAGTTGGTGTGCTTAAAAACTATATGACACTGGGGCTGGCCCCGTGGCCGAGTGGTTAAGTTCGCGCGCTCCGCTGTAGGCGGCCCAGTGTTTCGTTGGTTCGAATCCTGGGCGTGGACATGGCACTGCTCGTCAGACCACGCTGAGGCAGCGTCCCGCATGCCACAACTAGAAGGACCCACAACGAAGAATATACAACTATGTACTGGGGGGCTTTGGGGAGAAAAAGGAAAAAATAAAATCTTTAAAAAAAAAACTGTATGACGCTAAGTCACTCTAGGATTGAAACTTTTATTTATCATTCGTCTCTCTTCCATAGTATGTGTGCATATTATGTGCTCAATGAAATTTTGCTGAGGAAGTGAATGAATTAATCATGAGGCAATAATCACATTTTGTCCAGCGTCTCAGTCCGTTTCTCTGTTCTTCTCAGTGTGTCGATCTCTCTATCTCTACCTTTTCGTTCTTGGTCATATGTCAGTATTGACAAGTAAGCCATCCTTCAAGAACTTCTGTAATGCAGCCAGATGGATCTATGGAAGGGAGGTTTTTAAGAGACATGTCCACAGGGAGACATGCTCCAAATAAGCATTCTTTCCAAACCAATCCAATCCAAATCATAAGTTTATCAAACAATTTCTGAGAACAAACCGGAAGCCATGCCAAATATGCTGAAAATATTCCACCAGGATAGCCCATATGTCAAATCAACTGGATGTCCACATCTTCCCTACTATGCTCATATTTCAATTGTCAAGTGGATAATTTTTTTAAGTCCTCCAATTAATGCCTAAGGAGGGAATTAAAGTAACATGTTATCCATCAGCCTTGCTTTACCTTGTCCCTTTGAAACTAATAACAGTGAAAGATCTAACTCTAAATGCAGATATCCTTTAAAAAATACTAATAAGAAATTAGAGGTCAAATTTAAATTTGCCACAGTATCCTCAGTCCCAAAGGCAGATTCTGTAAATATCAGCGGCAATGCCAGGCATATTGTACAACTCCAGGGGGTCGATATTCACATCACAGTCTATGTGAATGGCATCCTCTGGAGTTGTAAAGAGCACAACCCACAGGGCGGTATCTGGAGACCCTGGTCAGCAGAACTGATTTAGGGTAACAAAGGACCAATGCAAAAAAGCAATTGATTACAAAGAGTGCTGATCCACACCAGTGATATTTCAAGTTTTAGCAAAGTCAAAGAGACTGCTTCACTTGCAGCTTGTTAAACTTGAGTACTAGTCTGACCTGGCTTTGATGAGCTGAGGGAATTCTAGTGAAGGGCAAAGCTCAAAAATTTGGAGTTTTATCTGAACCTTTTCTTAACTCTTCAAACCACCAGGTGATGGATACCTCATGGGAACTAGCTTTCTTTTGAGATTTTGTTGTAATTTCCATTAACGGTTGTTAAGAGGGGAAAAAAATATCTTAAGAGACTAACTGAAGGCACTCCCGTACTTCTAATAACAGCAGGAAACCCGGCCATGCATAAAGACCTAGGAGATCAAAGCCAACTCTGCAAATAAGGAGGTGCCCATACTGATCCTGGGCTTTTAGTGGATGGGCACTTCCTGCCTCTCTCTCCTGCCGTTTGGGGACAACTGCTGTATATCTCACCTAATTGGAGTTATTCTACCTCCCCACCCCCAGATTTTCTGTTATATTTGACTCTTGCTTCTGCCTAGGAACTCTTCCAATGGCTGACTAGCATTTAGTTTGTGTCTAAGAATACCTTTGGCTTGGTTTTGGTTTGAATAGTCAGCGTGCCATAAATGGTGAAGGTGAGAAACAGACGTTAAAAAATGCTGCCCTTCATTGAATGCTATTGTGTGCTAGGGAGAGATTTAAATAACTCGGTCCATTGTCTCAGTGCTGGGAATCAAACCCAGGACTATTTGATATCAGAACTTACGCTACTAACTACTAAACTGTACCATCTTTTTACAAATAGCCTTAAAAAATTATTAGGTCCAGGGGCTGGCCCCGTGGCCGAGTGGTTAAGTTCGCGCGCCCCGCTGTAGGCGGCCCAGTGTTTCGTTGGTTCGAATCCTGGGCGCGGACATGGCACTGCTCATCAGACCACGCTGAGGCAGCGTCCCGCATGCCACAACTAGAAGAACCCACAACGAAGAATACACAACTATGTACCGGGGGGCTTTGGGGAGAAAAAGGAAAAAATAAAATCTTTAAAAAAAAAAATTATTAGGTCCATTAACATGCCCTCATTTAAACTGCCCACTCTTAAAATATATACCATGGCTTTCCCATCTCCCTCATTTATTTCGCTTCTGTCATTAGGTGAAAAGGACACAGAACTGTGACAGCTCAGGAGATTTTTCTAGATATACATACCCATGAAATAACAAAATAGAAAGAAGAAACCAGAAATGTTAAATTACTCTTGAGCCTATCACAACCTTTTGATCAACTCCCACCTGCAAAATCTTAATTTCTGTATACATTTTATGGTGTGGAAAAAGTGAGAGGTTTATTTTTATGAATTCATTATCATTTTTAATCCTCATTGCAAAAAGAAAATTTACAAAAGCTTTTGTAATGAAGTAAGAGTCAGAGAGTCATTATTATTTCCATTTTAAGGAAAAGAAACAGATACAGTGAGGCGAAATTCCCTCATCTACCTTTCAGGGGAATCATAGCATCAAAGAGCCATTTGGGCTGAAAATGACCTTAAAAAGGCTTATATCTCCTGAATAGCGTCTTAAAGTTACCACAGATTCTGGCATCCAGCTTTATTCTAAGGTTCTCCTAATGTGGGCTGAGGAAACCATGGAAAACATTGCAGTTGCATCTCATTCTGAATTGCAACCAACATACAGCTGCAGGACCACCAAATCTCAGCATCACCAACGTTAGAGAAAAGGAGGTTAAAAACTTGAAATATTACGAGCCACTGTGGTTCCCAAGTCTCCCAGGGGCTTGGAAGTTGTGTGAAGGAGATTATTATACCTTTCCTATCTATTGCCACCTAGCCCCGGACCACCAATCCCTCCCCAAATTCCTATTTTTTCCCGTGATACTAACAATGTGACAGAGATCCAGGAGTACTGTGTTTTTTGCCTGGACATAGATCAGGTCTGGGGAATTCACAGGCCACTTTAATATTTTATGCATTTCTTGGGTAGAAACCTGTGAGGATAATAATAATAGACACAACTTGATTGATTCATGTCAGCTATGTATCAGTCTTATATCTATTCCTTATAACACTCCTATAAATTAGGCAATAATAGCTCCATTTAATGGACAAGAAAACTGAGTCTCAGAGATTTTGTAGGAGTTAGAAATTGAATTAATGGTTCTTTGATTTGAATTAAGGTCCAAATTCCATGATCTCCTAGTATCTAAATTAAATTCCATCTATTGCTATTTAGACATTTTATTTTTGGTGCTCTCCTTGGAGGGAAGCAAACGCAGGGTTTCTGATTCTCAAGCTAATTTTTTCTCTTTTTATCCATATTCTTTCGTTTGTAACTTAAAACAGTATCAAAAAACAAAGTATAAACCGAACTTTCTTGTACCACAGAAATTCCCCAGTGTGGTTTGCTGGGTTAAATTCAATACGGGGGCAAAGGTTCAAGTGAGTTGATATTCCAGCCACTTTAGGACTGATCTTCTGTTCCCTTCCTCCTATATACCTTTTCAGTCTTTTCTTTTCTTTAAAGAAGTAACGTGAAAAGAGAAGGCTGATGTAGCATCACAGAAATATCTAAAAATCCATTTTATTCTTCCTCCTTCACTTTCTTGTAATGAATAATCAAAAAGGAAAAATAGTTTATGGGCATCCTGCTCTCCAATTGTCCACAATAATATCAGATGGAAAGTAAGGGGTTGCCAAAATAGATTCAGCTCTTCGGTTGGATATAATTAAAAACGCCAACATTGTTTGGTGTTCATTTTTTCCCTGCATACTGCTAGGTTGCCCCACCCCAAAGCTCAGCTATTTTGAGTGTTCCTGTCAGTTTCTTTGTTGACACATCCACCTGGCCCTTCAGCCGCGCCCCTCTCCTCCCCTGCTCTCTCCCACTTCCCTCTATGTCTCTCATCCTAGCAAATCAATTGCAAAGGCCTTTAATTTAAGTGTGCATTAAAGGCAAAGAAATTCTGCTGCATCTAACCTTCAACTGAAATTTTTGCTTGGAATACTATATTGATGGGCCCTGTTGACATTCACCCTTGCTTTGCCCTTAGGACATATGACATACATTCATGAATTTTAAGGAGTGTTCCTTCTCTTGATCCCTCAGCCAGGAAAACATCTTGCTATGTGAAGCTGTAACCATTTCTTTTCCTGAAGAATTTATATGGCCGAGCATCCACTGTATGCCCTGTGAAATATTAGTAAGTAGCAGTACGATTAGTCTCACCGAAGGGATATTTAAAAAAAAAAAGATTTATTCTAATCCTGGTGGAAATCTTGGAGAAAATGATTTATTTTTCTAGTTATTTATTACATTTTTAATAACACAATTCTATGAATGTCTGATCTTTTAATTTTTTTCTATCTTATATTCTAAAACTTCCGTATATGCTTACACATGGAGGAGAGGCTGGTAACTTGGGGATTGTGATTTACGCTCCCTCTTTTGAGGCACAATTGGCTTTTGAAAGAAGTCGGTTTTCCTTTTCAACACAATTTGGCTGCCCATTAGTAGTATATTATGCTCCTCCCCAGAGGCCTCCCTCTGGTAACAGAGAAGGAATTCCTAGACAGGCATGTGGGAGCAAGATGTGCTCCTCATTTCTTAGAAACACTGATGGCACTGATGAGAAAGAGAGGCATATGTGAAAAATAATGATGGCGGCTTAAGGATTGGTAGCAAGTTGAGCGTATTCCTCTAAATACTCACATCGCTAGAAGAGTGGGGATTGAGCTCCATATATAAACTCCAATAGCAGGAATCAATGAAATTGTTTCTCAGCTTCCAGTTTGCACTTCTCACAATACCAGAGGTTTCATTTTTGTCGTGTCTGGTAAAGTTGGTCAAGTGCCAAATTCATGAAGTTGACTTAATAAGAAGAGAGAGAATAAGAGCAGACAGAGAGATTCAAGCTTTGGGGACAGTGGTCTCTTCCTGGGTTACTCCAGAGAGTCATTTTTTTTGACATGAAGGCCATGGCTCTTACACCTCATGGCCTGTGTTTGCAAACTTTAATAGCCAGGGTACAAGCAGCAGCTGCACCCTTGGTACAACTCTAAACCCAGAGTGATCATCATTAACTGCAGAAGGAGGGTACGTCACTTTGTAACATTCTACTGCAGTGGGAGTGGAAGAGGCAGCAGCCGCGGCCTGAGCAGCTTTTCCTATGCAAAGCCTGACTGTAAAGCTTTGCAGAAATGCTGGGCCTTCTCTGTTTATCCAGTGATATTGAATGAAGATGGGACCACGTCAAGTGTGAGGTTGCTGCTCAGAATGGACCCATTGAAAGAAGACCACAGAGCCGTTCTGATTTGGGTTCTCAAGATCTGCTTATTTTAAAGGGAAACATTTATGAATTGGCTAAGCTGTGTAGAACGCGAATGTTTAATCAGTAAAACACACGCCACAAAACTGAATGGAGCACAAAGTGGAAGGATTTCGAAAATAAGCCTATTGGCTTCAAATTCTCCTAATTCTACCTGGAACAAAACTCTGTCATCTCTCCAGACATTAGTTGTTCCTGGGAAGCACTTTTGGACACTTTACAAAAGTAAACAAATTTTTGTATTGTCCCCATTTGTTCTAGCCAGACCTTAGAGTTAAAGCCCTACAATTAACTTAACTGTTCAGGTGCGGGGGCAAAAACAAACTAAATAGAAGTATAATGAAACTATTAGCTTACCTCTTTGTTGCTCATCATTGTGATAACAGCATTGCCTATAGTATCCAAGTCTCATAACAATCTTCTAAAGGGAGTCCTCTTACTCAAATATCAGGTCTGCCACAAAAACCTCACTGTGCTAATTTCCTTTAAGATCGTTAAAGTCTAAAACTCCTTCAGGTCTTATCTGCTGTCTGAGAAGAGATGGCATAGAAAACAGATCGAATGAGAAGACATATATTGCCACGTTCAGTTTTCAATTTGCTTCTAGCACATCCTTTCAGTTTTGTCCTTACAGATATGCCTCTGAAAGAGGATGAGAACATCTGCAAAATGCAGTGAGACTGGATGGCCTGAAATGCAGGTGCATTTAGACAAACTTGTGTGTTAGCTGCAATCCTATTGTCTGAAAAAGGACCAGTTTCCATTCCCAGTGTGAGAATATAGAGTGTATACATTGCCAACGTTCTGGAGTTTCTGAATTGTGATGGCCAATCAGTCTTTGAGAAGAAATACAGAGCAGTATCTCCCCATGTTGTCTCTGCTCAGAAATGCAAGAAGCATTCATATTCTCAAATTTTCTAAATTAACAAAAATAGCTTTGTCATATTGCACTTTGTCTTTTAGCTAGATCTACATTTCACATAAGAAACTATAGTGGATGCAGGGCTGCCTTACTTTAAGAGGTGGCTCTCAAGGAGGTATAAAAAGCTAATAATGTATTTATAAGCCTGCTAAAGATGGTATACAGGAATGAACACTTTACAAATAATTTCTACTATATTTACAGCAAAGAAGTTAAAACACATCAATGGCTCTTGCAAATGCTTTTATTGCAATTTTATATTCATACATTTCATTAAAAATGACTTAAATATGTTCAAGTGCACTATTTGTAATGAAATGGAGGCTCCAGGAGTAGCAATCAATGTGTAGTCATTGTTGACCAGACATAGCTATGGTAAACAACTCAAACTTTTGTGTATGTATCTATACAAATCAAAGTGCACTTAATAACCCCTTAAAAAATCTAAAGCCCTTAAAGGGAAAGCAAAATCCTTTGAGTGGAAGGGGATTCTGTACCCCTGATAGAGCAACTTAAATATAGCAGAGGGCTCACATGACATTTCTCCTCGTTGACTGTTGAGGTCATTTGCCATGCACTTACTTTACCCTTCTCCAAACCTGATTTTTTTCCTCTTAGATGTAAAACTACGGAAATATTTGCCTAAAAACTGAGTGAATCTTAAAGATAAGATATTTTCTCCAGGACCATATGATCTATTTTCATCTCTTTTTGCTTTCCCCAGCAGACAAACCCAAGCCCCAAATTCAGCCGTGTCATTTGAGAAGGCTGGGATTCTCAATACTTTGCTGCATCCTGGAAGCGATTTGATGGTGGTCATGACACTCGTATTTTCGTACAGTGATGATCCAGGGGTGACTTGGACATGTACAGCTTATCATTTTGCCACATAAAAATTCACAAGATCAGTGTACAGCTTCTATATCAGCCTCAAACTTAAGTTTTGAAATGTTTGTCACGTAGCCCACATCAGCCTATTCCCAACTAATGTTTTATCTTCAAACATTTTCTAATGGTGTTTATGAGCCTTAAAGATGTTCTCCTATTCCAATTATACAAGCATATTTTGATTATCTCTCTGTTTTGATTTGAGGAGTTCTGAAGGCCAAGTCTAAGTCCCTTACAATTTTTCTAACTGTCCAAGAATCCATCACAGCACTATGAGCACCAAAGGTGCTTAATAAAGATATCTGTTTCACAAACCATGCTTCAAGTTTCATTCTACAGTTCCTACAACATGAACTGCACGCTGTTATTAATGATGCTGGAAGAGAGCATTTGTATGAAGTGTAGAAAGCTGTGGGTAGACCTCATTAATTTAGATACCTGCTTATGGACTTATGGACCTGGCCTGAAGTCGGTCACTTATTATGAAAGAGGCTGCTGTGTTCTCTGTTGCAGGGTAGGACCTAAGCCAAGATAGAAGAGCTGGTAACAGAGACTATACCAGAAAGTGGGGTGAGTAAAAAGCAAGGATAATCCAAAAGTATAATACTCACTAAGTCCATGGAAATGTTTTTATCTCAGTCCTTTGAGACAAAACAACAAATGCAAAATTGATTGTTCTCAGCTAAGATTGACAAAAGCTTTGAGGTTTTTGTGTGTCATAACCTACACAATGTTGGAAAAAGAAAGATAAAATGAGGCTTTCCTGTTCTTGGTTATCTGTTTCGGAATGGCAAGGCGTACATGCTTCTATCTCCCACAAGATTCTTTTCTTGAAACGGGCAAAGGCTCCATATGTTCCCTGTGATTCTTCTGAACTGTTCTGCCTGTCTCTGATCCTTCTCTTGCAAAGGCGGCTGCCAGCATGAGGTCTTGTTTTCTGACTCAAAATATTCATAGTCACAAGGTTGGCCTGGTGGCATAGTGGTTAATTCCGTGCTCTCCACTTCAGCAGCCAGGGTTTGCCGGTTCGGATCCCAGGCATGGACCTAGCACCGCTTATAAAGCCAGCTGTGGCAGGCGT